>NC_138866.1:162337268-162951968 GCF_965194805.1 Balaenoptera borealis | reverse complement strand
ATATATAGATAGCACTTGATGGATTGAAAGTGGATTGTAAAAGAGTTCCAAACCCTAGCAGGAAGAAGTATCAGTAGGGGAACCTGTTATAAAGTCTAACTTAATGGCAATTCTGATTCATTTGGTATGAAAAGGGGCCCAGGAACATAGATTTTAACAAACATCGCATTTTGAGAAAAAACAGATGTAATATTGGAGTGCTATTAGAAAACAGGGCCAGAAATGAGAGACTAGCCTAGTTGGAGGCAAATCATAATTAGAATGATTGAACAAGAAATTGTAGCAAAGTAAGATATACCCACTTGCCCAGTGAATTAGGGCACTTGCTTCTTTCTCAGAGGTAAATGTCTAGAGGCAATGGCTTATGAGATGCTTCTTTCTGGAAATCTGTAAAGTTATGCCATCTTTAAATCTGAGTCAAGGATTCTCCAGGTCTGGGTTACCTGGGTTACTATGCTGATTTTAATCATTCCAGGAAAAAATATTATATTTATATAATATAAATATTTATATATATAACATACAATTGTCAAAAATGATTGTGTCCTAAGAACATTCTAATACATATGACATAAAGTTATTTGGGGAAACATTTCGTGTTCATGATTTGTAGGGTTTGAAGTTCCTGTTTCTGAACAGCAAAGAAGAGAAGTGTGCTGTACAGACCTGCTGGGGGGCCAGAGTGGGGCTCTACCAGGCCCTCTGTCATCTGTGCTCGCAGCATGGGAAGCTACTGAAGGCTTTAGCTCCTGTCATAAACCAAAGTGCCTTCCAGTACTTTGTATGGTTTATTGTACATGACCCACGTTCAAGAGCCCTGTGGTTGATGTTAATGAAATGAGATGACTTTGAAGAAGCACAGGAATGATAAAAATCATCTTAGAAATCTGGTGTTCTGCTCTCGTGACCTCAATTCTTGATTTAAGATCTCACTAAACCATCGATAATATTAGGTCATTTATTATTTATTTATGCTAAATACATTTGTTTCTATATGTTTTACATTCTAGGTGCTTATATAAAATATGTATTTTATATATTTATATATTTATGCTAAAAATAACTCTTTCATACAAAAGAAAGAGGGCCAATTTATTCTCCTAAAATATTGACTGCAGCTTTAAGAAAGAGTCAAAGAGAAATGTTTTTAAACATTTTGTTCAACATTTGCTAGTATTTAGTGAATTTGAGAAGCAAGGCTACTGAGTGTGGCATATCTACCAGCCATGCGTCTCCATTTTGCTAAAGACATGGATCCAATTATACATCTTTTGTACTGTCTGTAATTTTCTTTACAATTCTTCCACATCAATAGCATGCAATTTGTCTTTAAAATTATAACCTAGTAGAATTTAGTTAACATTTACTCTAATTGCATATACACATGCCAAGGCAGCAATAGTATTTCCATTAGCATGCTGGATGTCAGAAATGATTTTTTATTGCTGGAATTTAGTGATATAAAAATATGTGGTTTGGACAGAAATTTTATAGAGACATTACCACACTAGTCTGAATAGTGTATAAGAACGTAAGTGATTCATATTTTCTAGGCTTTGAAATGGAGGCCCACGTTGAACTTCTTTTCTTCTGTGGCCTGTGTATAGCTATTTATTGGAGGATTTTGTCTCTGGAAGTTTAGCTGAATTCCAAGGTACCTAAAAGGGCTTCATGTTGCTTGTCTTTCCTTCGCAGGAATGTTAATAAACTAATAAACATATATACTTGTGGGAGCATCAGTCTGAAATGTCTTTCTCTGAAGCACACTCCCTTACAGGAAGGATATCAGTGTTTTGCTGACTCTTTAAAAAATAATATAACATTTCTGAAATCAGTATGCATTTTACAATCTCTGTAAGCTAGATGGTAGTCAGGACATATGTGATATTATCAATGCATTCTGGCAAGATTAAAAAAATGTCCCAGCATTTCAGCTTGCAGAATAAGCATCAGTCTGGAAATTAGAGATAATAGTGCAGAATCATTTAAGAAATGTTGCACCAATAACCTTAAAGGCAGAGAATTATATCGCATGGGGATGAGAAAAAAAAACACTGATATTGATGCCTCTGGATCACAAGTTGATTTAGAAGTGTTGAACTTTGAATGTGAAGAAGTTTTAGGAACCCTCTAGTTAATGTATTTTCCTATCTTTTCCATTTAATATATATTAAAAGAATGATATAATAATAATCACCAACCTATGTCTAAATTAAGTAGCTCTTTGATTAAGCATAAAATAAAAATTCTAAGTGGTAAAAAAGATTTGTTCCATAGTTTAGCAGCAAAGGAGTTTTTCTTTGTTTTCCAAACAAAACAAAACAAAACAATACACATCTATTGTATAATGGTTAGCATTTCAGAATTGATGAAATATGGTCCTTTTGAATGGTGGACATGTTTAGTTTATTTCTTATAACATCCTGGTGCAGAGTGAAGACACCACACTTCCTCTCAGAGAAATAGCCTGGAGTCTGTTACTCCTGGAATCTCACAAACTCAAATTTCAGGGACACTTGGAAAAAGTCTCAAATTTCTTTACAAATTCTAGCTTGCATTCTCACCCCCAGGCATCGATGTGAATTCAGCCCCAGGGACAGCAACAGTTCTTCAAAGTAAATATGCAAATGAATTATAACCATGACCCTGGGCTAACTGACTTGTGAAACAATTCTTCAAATGGCTTTTAGGTTATAAATTTAAGCATAAAATAAACCCAGCAGGTTCACAGGTTAAAACTAAATTGCACAATAATAGAGCTTTAGTCAATCAAAACATTTGTCTAGTTTAAGAAAATAAAAAATGAACCCAAACCACTGCCCAACAATTAATGTTTTTCCATCCCTCATATCTGAATATATAATATGGAATCACTTTGTTGGATATCAACATATAAATTTCTTTAATATAGGATGTCTGTTCTCCCCAATACAAGGAAACAAAATCCTGTTGCTATGTTGTTGTTTTGGTTTGGTTTTGCTATGAGATTTTTCTTATTTTTCTCCCCTTTACCCCAATCCTCAGATATTTAGATTTTGCAGTTTGTGATGACTAAAACATCAAAACAAAATGCAAGCTCACAGGAGAAAAAAGCCTAAAATTATTCCAACATTTAGTGTTCATTTTTTTCACACTAAGAATGCACAAAAAGTCATAAAATATGTCCTGAAGTCATAAAGTATTGTAAAAAAAACAAATGACTATTTCAAGAAACTTTGCAGCAATTAGGAAGAATTTGCTGAAGAGGAAATATGCTGAAATTAGAAGAAACCTTATACATCAAGAAGGATGAACTTCTATCAATTCAAAAGTATGGCATTTTAAGTCAACAAAACTTGTGAAAAATCTAAATTTATAAAAAAACTTAAGAGAAAAAAGACCTGGAGGTAGGAGAGGAACCAAGATGGCGGAGTAGAAGGATGTGCTCTCACTCCCTCTTGAGAGAACACCAGAATCACAACTAGCTGCTGGACAATCATCGACAGGAAGACACTGGAACTCACCAAAAAAGATACCCCACATCCAAAGACAAAGAAGAAGTCACAATGAGATGGTAGGAGGGGCGCAATCAGAGTAAAATCAAATCCCATAACTGGTGAGTGGGTGACTCACAGACTGGCGAACACTTATACCACAGAAGTCCACCCACTGGAGTGAAGGTTCTGAGCCCTACGTCAGGCTTCCCAACCTGGGGGTCCGGCAACGGGAGGAGGAATTCATAGAGAATCAGACTTTGAAGCCTAGTGGGAATTGATTGCAGGACTTTGACAGGACTGGGGGAAACAGAGACCCCACTTTTGGAGGGCGCACACAAAATAGTGTGTGCATCGGGACCCAGGGGAAGGAGCAGTGACCCCGGGGGAGACTGAACCAGACCTACCTGCTGGTGTTGGAGGGTCTCCTGCAGAGGCGGGGGGTGGCTCTGTTTCATCGTGGGGACAAGGACACTGGCAGCAGAAGTTCTGGGAAGTACTCCTTGGCGTGAGCCCTCCCAGAGTCTGTCATTAGCCCCACCAAAGAGCCCAGGTAGGCTCCAGTGTTGGGTTGCCTCAGGCAAAACAACCAACAGGGAGGGAACCCAGCCCCACCCATCAACAGTCAAGTGGATTAAAGTTTTACTGACTCTGACCACCACAGCAACAGTCAGCTCTACCCACCACCAGAGCCTCCCATCAAGCCTCTTAGATAGCCTCAACCACCAGAGAGCAGACAGCAGAAGCAAGAAGAACTACAATCCTGCAGCCTGTGGAACAAAAACCACATTCACAGAAAGACAGACAAGATGAAAAGGCAGAGGGCTATATACCAGATGAAGGAACAAGAAAAAACTCCAGAAAAACAACTAAATGAAGTGGAGATAGGCAACCTTCCAGAAAAAGAATTCAGAATAATGATAGTAAAGATGATCCAGGACCTCGGAGTAAGAATGGAGGCAAAGATGGAGAAGATGCAAGAAATGTTTAACAAAGACCTAGAAGAATTAAAGAACAAACAAACAGAGATGAACAATACAATAACTGAAATGAAAACTACACTAGAAGGAATCAATAGCGGAATAACTGAGATAGAAGAACGGATAAGTGACCTGGAAGACAGAATGGTGGAATGGTTCACTGCTGCAGAACAGACTAAAGAAAAAAGAATGAAAAGAAATGAAGACAGCCTAAGAGACCTCTGGGACAACATTAAACGCAACAACATTTACATTTTAGGGGTCCCAAAAGGAGAAGAGAGAGAGAAAGGACCAGAGAAAATACTTGAAGAGATTATAGTCAAAAACGTCCCTAACATGGGAAAGGAAACAGCCACCCAAGTGCAGGAAGCGCAGAGAGTCCCATACAGGATAAACCCAAGGAGAAACACGCCGAGACAAATAGTAATCAAATTGGCAAAAATTAAAGACAAAGAAAAATTATTGAAAGCAGCAAGGGAAAAATGACAAATAACATACAAGGGAACTCCCATAAGGTTAACAGCTGATTTTTCAGCAGAAACTCTACAAGCCAGAAGGGAGTGGCATGACATACTTAAAGTGATGAAGGGGAAGAACCTACAACCAAGATTACTCTACCCAGCAAGGATCTCATTTAGATTTGATGGAGAAATCAAAAGCTTTACAGACAAGCAAAAGCTAAGAGAATTCAGCACCACCAAACCAGCTCTAAAACAAATGCTAAAGGAACTTCTCTAAGTGGGAAACACAAGAGAAGAAAAGGACCTACAAATACAAACCCAAAACAATTAAGAAAATGGTCATAAGAACATACATATCGATAATCACCTTAAACGTGAATGGATTAAATGCTCCAACCAAAAGACACAGGCTTGCTGAATGGATACAAAAACAAGACCCATATATATGCTGTCTACAAGAGACCCACTTCAGACCTAGGGACACATACAGACTGAAAGTGAGGGGATGGAAAACGATAGTCCATGCAAGTGGAAATCAAAAGAAAGCTGGAGTAGCTATACTCATATCAGATAAAATAGACTTTAAAATAAAGAATGTTACAAGAGACAAGGAAGGACACTACATAATGATCAAGGGATCAATCCAAGAAGAAGATATAACAATTATAAATACATATGCACCCAACATAGGAGCACCTCAATACATAAGGCAACTGCTAACAGCTATAAAAGAGGAAATCGACAGTAACACAATAATAGTGGGGGACTTTAACACCTCACTTACACCAATGGACACATCATCCAAAATGAAAATAAATAAGGAAACAGAAGCTTTAAATGACACAACAGACCAGATAGATTTGATTGATATTTATAGGACATTCCATCCAAAAACAGCAGATTACACTTTCCTCTCAAGTGCGCACGGAACATTCTCCAGGATAGATCACATCATGGGTCACAAATCAAGCCTCAGTAAATTTAAGAAAATTAAAATCATATCAAGCATCTTTTCTGACCACAACACTATGAGATTAGAAATGAATTACAGGGAAAAAAATGTGAAAAGCACAAACACATGGAGGCTAAACAATACATTACTAAATAACCAAGAGGTCACTGAAGAAATCAAAGAGGAAATCAAAAAATACCTAGAGACAAATGACAATGAAAACACGACGACCCAAAACCTATGGGATGCAGCAAAACCAGTTCTAAGAGGGAAGTTTATAGCTATACAAGCCTACCTCAAGAAACAAGAAAAATCTCAAGTAAACAATATAATCTTACACCTAAAGGAACTAGAGAAAGAAGAACAAACAAAACCTAAAGTTAGCAGAAGGAAAGAAATCATAAAGATCAGAGTGGAGATAAATGAAATAGAAACAAAGAAAACAATAGCAAAGATCAATAAAACTAACAGCTGGTTCTTTGAGAAGATAAACAAAATTGATAAGCCATTAGCCAGACTCATCAAGAAAAAGAGGGAGAGGATTCAAATCAATAAAATTAGAAATGAAAAAGGAGAAGTTACAACAGATACCGCAGAAATACAAAGCATCCTAAGAGACTACTACAAGCAACTCTATGCCAATAAAATGGACAACCTGGAAGAAATGGACAAATTCTTAGAAAGGTATAACCTTCCAAGACTGAACCAGGAAGAAACAGAAAATATGAACAGACCAATCACAAGTAATGAAATTGAAACTGTGACTAAAAATCTTCCAACAAGCAAAAGACCAGGACCAGATGGCTTCACAGGTGAATTCTATCAAACATTTAGAGAAGAAGTAACACCCATCCTTCTCAAACTCTTCCAAAAGATTGCAGAGGAAGGAACACTCCCAAACTCATTCTATGAGGCCACCATCACCCTGATACCAAAACCAGACAAAGATACTACAAAAAAAGAAAATTACAGGCCAATATCACTGATGAATATAGATGCAAAAATCCTCAACAAAATACTAGCAAACAGAATCCAACAACACATTAAAAGGATCATACACCACGACCAAGTGGGATTTATCCCAGGGATGCAAGGATTCTTCAATATACGCAAATCAATCAATGTGATACACCATATTAACAAATTGAAGAATAAAAACCATATGATCATCTCAATAGATGCAGAAAAAGCTTTTGACAAAATTCAACACCCATTTATGATAAAAACTCTCTAGAAAGTGGGCACAGAGGGAACCTACCTCAACATAATAAAGGCCATATATGACAAACCCACAGCAAACATCATTGTCAATGGTGAAAAACTGAAAGCATTTCCTCTAAGATCAGGAACAAGACAAGGATGTCCACTCTCACCACTATTATTCAACATAATTTTGGAAGTTCTAGCCATGGCAATCAGCGAAGAAAAAGGAATAAAAGGAATACAAATTGGAAAAGAAGAAGTAAAACTGTCACTGTTTGCAGATGACATGATACTATACATAGAGAATCCTCAAAATGCCACCAGAAAACTACTAGAGCTAATGAATGAATTTGGTAAAGTTGCAGGATACAAAATTAATGCACAGAAATCTCTTGCATTCCTATACACTAATGATGAAAAATCTGAAAGAGAAATTATGGAAACACTCCCATTTACCACTGCAACAAAAAGAATAAAATACCTAGGAATAAACCTACCTAGGGAAACAAAAGACCTGTATGCAGAAAACCATAAGACACTGATGAAAGAAATTAAAGATGATACCAACAGATGGAGAGATATACCATGTTCTTGGATTGGAAGAATCAATATTGTGAAAATGACTATACTACCCAAAGCAATCTACAGATTCAATGCAATCCCTATCAAATTACCAATGGCATTTTTTACGGAACTAGAACAAATCATCTTAAAATTTGTATGGAGACACAAAAGACCCCAAATAGCCAAAGCAGTCTTGAGGGAAAAAAACGGAGCTGGAGGAATCAGACTCCCTGACTTCAGACTATAATATAAAGCTACAGTAATCAAGACAATATGGTACTGGCACAAACACAGAAACATAGATCAATGGAACAAGATAGAAAGCCCAGAGATAAACCCACGCACCTATGGTCAACTGATCTATGACAAAGGAGGCAAAGATATATAATGGAGAAAAGACAGTCTCTTCAATAAGTGGTGCTGGGAAAACTGGACAGCTACATGTAAAAGAATGAAATTAGAATACGTCCTAACACCATACACAAAAATAAACTCAAAATGGATTAGAGACCTAAATGTAAGACCGGACACTACAAAACTCTTAGAGGAAAACATAGGAAGAACACCCTTTGCCATAAATCACTGCAAGATCTTTTTTGATCCACCTCCTACAGTAATGGAAATAAAAACAAAAATAAACAAATGGGACCTAACGAAACTTCAAAGCTTTTGCACAGCAAAGGAAACCATAAATAAGACGAAAAGACAACCCTCAGAATGGGAGAAAATATTTGCAAAAGAATTAACGGACAAAGGATTAATCTCCAAAATATATAAACAGCTCATTCAGCTCAATACTAAAGAAACAAACAACCGAATTCAAAAATGGGCAGAAGACCTAAATAGACATTTCTCCAAAGAAGACATACAGATGGCCAAGAAGCACATGAAAAGATGCTCAACATCACTAATTATTAGAGAAATGCAAATCAAAACTACAATGAGGTATCACCTCACACCAGTTAGAATGGGCATCATCAGAAAATCTACAAACAACAAATGCTGGAGAGGGTGTGGAGAAAAGGGAACCCTCTTGCACTGTTGGTGGGAATGTAAATTGATACAGCCACTATGGAGAACAGTATGGAGGTTCCTTAAAAAACTAAAAAGAGAATTACCATATGACCCAGGAATCCCACTACTGGGCATATACCCTGAGAAAACCATAATTCAAAAAGACACATGCACCCCAATGTTCATTGCAGCACTATTTACAATAGCCAGGTCATGGAAGCAACCTAAATGCCCATCGACAGACGAATGGATAAAGAAGTTGTGGTACATATATACGATGGAATATTACTCAGCCATAAAAAGGAACGAAATTGAGTCATTTGTTGAGACGTGGAGGGATCTAGAGACTGTCATACGGAGTGAAGTAAGTCAGAAAGAGAAAAACAAATATCGTATATTAACGTATGTATGTGGAATCTAGTAAAATGGTACAGATGAACTGGTTTGCAGGGCCGAAGTTGAGACACAGATGTAGAGAACAAACGTATGGACACCAAGGGGGGAAAACTGCAGTGGAGTGGGGATGGTGGTGTGCTGAATTGGGCGATTGGGATTGACATGTATACAGTGATGTGTATAAAACTGATGACTGATTACAAAATTAAAAAAACTAAAAAAAACTAAAAAAAAAAAAAAAAACTTAGAGAAGAGGCTTTGCAAAGGAAGTCTTCAATTTGATAAGCAACTCTCCATGTAGTTTTTCCTGTGCTAATTCCAAAGTGTGTAATGCAGCAGAAAAACAAGAAAAATCTCATCAGAGTGTCACTCCTGGAAGACTGATTGGGTGGAGGGATTTTTGAAGGAAAGCTTAAGAAAAATAAGTAAAAGGCTCCAGTGGGAACTGATAATAAGTCTTGGGCATTCACAGAAAAAGAAGAGTAAAAAGGAAGCAAAGGGTATGAATCAGTAGGGGGAGAGTAAATGAAACTAAAGCCTCATCTCCTTTATCAAATTGGAGGTGTCTGCATAGAATGTGTGTGTTTCTGGTATAAGAGAAAGCAAATTGCTGAAGGCACCAATTTGTGGTTGGTGGAATCCTTCCATCAGCCCCTGCTTCCTGTCTTTCCCATCTGTTCACAGGCTGACTGGCTTCCACTAAGAATGGTCACGAGAAACAGAAGGGCCTTCTATTATCCATGAGGTGGTGAGGGGAGCATAGCTATCAGTATTCACTAATGTGTGCAGGAATTTGCACTTTAAAAGCATCTCACTCACTCAAGGAGATTTAGAAATTTGCAAGAAGAAAATGAGAAGTCCAGATGTAAACAGAGACATCAGCTCCAATGAATAAGGAATGTCACTTATCTACTGGTAGTATTAAAGCCCCCTACCAAAGGCCACTAGGAATACCTTAGTAGTCACGTAAAAGTCAAAGTTAGATTTGTTTGGTTGCTACAGCAAGGAGAACACACTCTAGGGGAACCAAAGGAGGGTTTCAGGAGGAGAGAGATGAGAAGGGCTCCTTATAGGGTGTGGGGGGCCTGGACTCGTGCTAGATGATTCTGAAGGACTGGGGAAATGGGTTCCTATTCAGGATAGGATGCCGTTGAAAAGCAGGAACAATTCAGTAATGTGATACTGCAATAATTTTTCTCCTTGAGGTGCAAAGATTAAAGTGGGGCTAGAGTTGTAAATGGGAAGGAAGTGGTGATATTTTAAAATAGGGTATGTTAGTCATTTGGAGGATCACACTTCGGCTTGTTCTATCTCCTACCCGTCTTGTTGGACACACTGTTATGTTAGGAACACTGCAGCTTGACTACCAGCTGAGTAGATTTTGACTTCTTCAGTAGGACTGACCAGAAAACATAATGAGGCTGAAGATTTACCAAAAAGCTCTAAACATAGCTTACTTATTAACTGTCAACACTTACAAAACAAATAGATGGTCAATGGGAATGAAAACAGACAGGCTGATTATCCTGATACTACTATCAAACAGCAATAAATAAACAAGCATATGAACCAGAGTGGATCACGTTGCATCACAGGCACCATGAAACTCTGGCTGTCACCAAGCCAAGTAGAAGAATCACCATCTAAGGTTCCCCAAGGAAGGAAGCCTTCATCATGAGAGATTTGAGAGCAAGACAAGAACAAAGGGGAGATTTGGTGCCTTCATAATAATGTCTGACACTGATTAAATGTTAAATACCTAGTTATGTTTCCTATAATTATGTGAATATAAATGGTGTACTCATCACTTGCTTTGAATGATAAGAATTTCTAAGTGTTATCCATACAGAAATTGAGAGATGCTTATAAAATCCTTGTTCTGGGCTTATTGAGCCCTAAAAAGGAGACCTAAGTGGAAAAAAATCTGGCCACCAGAATTTGAATCACACTTATCACAAAGGTGACCTTGGAAAAAGAACTTAACCTTTCTATTTCCCCATTGTAAAATAGGGATGGACAAGGCATTCCATTAGTGTGAGTAAAAGGTGAGTATGAATTTAATTTCTCTCACTCCAAAATTTACTTGCAAATTTTCAAACGATCTCTTGGTTAATCAGGAAATACCTATGCTAAATTCTTGTGGTTGCACAGTTGCAAGTAACACAAACGATATTAATAAATTAGCTTTAGTGAAAGGAAGAAGAGAAGGAGAAGGAGGAGGAAGAAGAGACAAACAAAGGCTAAGGGTGGAGAGAAGGGCATTTGTAGGAAGCACAGTGCTTCCTTTTCCTGAGTACCCAGGAGGCACGGAGAGATGGAAAACTAGAAATTAGCAAAGCCATAAGCAACACAGCCTGTACTTTCTCCATTTCTTGATTTTGCTTCCCCTTGTGCTTCTATCTTCTTCATCGCTCTTTGCAACTCAGATTTCTCAATGCTTCACATCCATGTCTACCCAACAATTAAAAGAATGCATATTCCCCATTCAGAAGAACACCCTAACTGTGCTGCTGTCATTCAGTTCAGCTCCTCAGGGGAGAGAATCTGACTGCACAGGCGGTGAGGCAGACCATGAAATGTAAACAGAGCAGCTGGAGGTTCTCACTTGGGGACTAGAAACTGTGGGTTGTTCCCGAATAAAGGATGTCAAAGGTTGCTGGGAGTTGGGAAGACAGTAACAGATATTTACCATGAATATCTAATAATAAATATTACTTTTCTGGATTACGGTGGCAAGAGTGGAATTTAAATTTTGTCTTCATTTGAAGATTAATTTGACTAAAATAATGATAGTGATCATTTATGAGTCCTTACTATCTAAGCAAGCATTTTTTCAGGCATTATCTCATTAATCTCCACGAACCCCTGGGTAGGTGCTTTTATTACCCTCAGTTAGTGATGAGGACATTTAGACTGAGAGAGGGTATTCAAATGTGCATGCTTTCAGGATCTATAATTGAGAGTAGAAAGACTCCAAACCTCTTAAACAGTCCAAAGGAGATTTGAGGCCTCAATATTAGGAGCATGCTAATAAGAATGTGAATGAAAATGGAAGGCATTTTCTATGGATGTTAGGTACATTTAATGTTAAGATGAGGCAGGTGAGAGAAAAATATCTGCCTTTAGAATAACAGATGTTTTGAAAGTAACAGCAAAAATGCGTCACTTTAATGACTGTGATCAACCTTAAAACAAGAAAAGCAACACAGAAATTTCAACCTATGATTTCAAAGAATCTCTTTATTTTACAATGTTTGCTAAGTTTTTAAGTCCTGAGATATAAAATTTTAAATATAACTTTAGATAATACAAAGACATAAGATAATGCCCAGTAGTACTAATTCTTAACTTAATAAATTATAGCGGTTTTGCTAATGTAACTCAAGAGCCAATTTGTCAGGTTTGTGTCAACCAAACTTAGAAAATCTTTCAACTAAGAGCCAAACCTAATTCTGTATTTCAGAAAAAGGTGAAATTAAAAATTAGCCTTCGAAAGGAAAAGAAAACCTACATGAAACAGGATATAGAGCAAGGATAAAGGTGACAAGGGCAAAGTAAAAAACAGTAATTATAACCTCTTGTGGCAGAGCTCACTTGGAGAGTTCAAACTTGTCTTACAATTTTATGAACATGGAATATTAACCTGATATAAAGGGAAGCAGCACGTCAACTTGCACTTTACAATTCACACAGATTTTTAGCAAATACGCCTTCATACAGGAATTAAAAGAGCCCAATTTTATATAGGTTGCAGTTCCTGAGCCAATGTTCTATAAATAACCCACTGATGTCAAGTGAATTACAGTCTTACCAGCTAAGGAAGCTGCAGACAAACCCAGAAGCCTATTAAGAAGGAAATGACAAACTTCAGGCACCTAATTACATTAGCTCATCACCAGTAAGACACCAGAAGTCTCCAACTCATCTTACTGGGGATTGACTGGAACTGAATCTACCCTAGGGTGTTCTTTCCTCTCTTAAAAGCCTTGTATGTTTAAAGAGAAAAATATGTTTACTAGTTTGGTCAAAAGCAATTTTATTTTCTTAGTCAATGAGATACATTTATATGCTTTGGTTATTTTCGCTGAGTGTTTAAAGAATAAGAATATAAAACTATTTCTGGAATAAAACAAGGTACATATTTACTTTCAACTGATGAGTCACTAGTGAAAG
Organism: Balaenoptera borealis; assembly: GCF_965194805.1. Classification (NCBI taxonomy): domain Eukaryota; kingdom Metazoa; phylum Chordata; class Mammalia; order Artiodactyla; family Balaenopteridae; genus Balaenoptera; species Balaenoptera borealis. The sequence continues at coordinate 162,938,752 of NC_138866.1, read as the reverse complement.
TCATGTTATAACCGTGTATCAGTGGACACTTACTCCATTGCAAAGACCTCTCTTTCCCCACCTTTGTCAAAGCTCTTTCCTGTCCTCTCTGTTGTCCACAATGGGCACCTACAGTATTTAATATGTTTCTTTTAAGGTCATCAAAAAAACTACTGTCATTCCCCAAAGTGGAAATAACCTATATGTCCACCAACTGATGAATGGATAATAAAATATGGTTCATCCACACAATTGAATAAATATTATTAGACAATCAAAAGGAATGAAATAGTGATATATGCTACAACATATATGAATCTCAAAAACACAATGCTAAGTGAAATTAGCCAGTCACGAAAGACCACGTATCATATGATTACATTAATTCAGAAATATCCAGAATAGTCAAATCCATAGAGACAGAAAGTAGGTTAGTGGTTGCCTAGGCTTCAGGGTGGTGGTGGAGAATGGGATGAGGTGACTGCTAATGGGTACTGGGTTTCCTGTTGGGGTGGAAAAATGTTCTAAAATTAGATTGTGGTGATGGTTTCACAACTCTGTGAACATACTAAAAGCCACTGAATAGTACACGTTAAATGGGTGAATGGTATGGTATGTAAATTATACCTCGATAAAGCTGTTAAAACAGAAGAGGAAAAAACAACTATCGTCACTGGCAGCAGATACAATCCATACCATGTCCCAATGTTTCTGGAACACTTACTTATTCTGTAAGCTTCTTTCTGGTGCCTCTGTTCCTTGGCTTTTAACAGCTCACCCCTGAAACTCTTTTAGGAGTACTTCTCTTGAACTATTGGAAGCATCCGGCCTTCAGACACAGAGCTGGCCAACACTGGACTCTGCATCTCAGAACCCTTGAAGGATACAGCTATAGGAGTTAGAGCACGAAAGCCCAGCAACTTTTCCTCCAGGCAGGAAACACCCTGAGCATGAGCTATGTTCCAGGGCTCCCAGGCCAGAAGCAGGCTGAGATGGGGATGTTGCCTGAAATCATACCCTCGTCTGACTTCCTCTTCTCTTCCGTCCTGTGTCGCCTGCTCCCTGCGGGCACCCCTCAGAGAACTTCCTTAATAAATCCCTTACAGATGAATTTCCCTGTCAGGGTCTGCTTTGGGGAATTTGTCCTAAGATACTACTTTTCTCTCCTTTCTTGTTTTTTTTTTTAAATTTGTTTATATTATTATCTCACTGATGAATGTATCCAATAAATTAGTACTCATTCATTAGACATTTCTTAAACACCGAGGGTGGCCCAGGTAATTCCCTGTGTTCTAGGAGCTTACAGTTTACTGGAATAAAGAGAAAGAAATGGCGGTTGTTTTTAATCTATCCACAAAGCAATCTTTACCTACATTTTCATACCTAGTACCTGTCATGGTGATCTCTTAGGGTATACTGCACTCGATTTTTAAATGTATTGATGCTAAGCAAGGAGCAGGATGTGGTTGGAAAATCTTTGCTTTTACAAAAGTGTACAAGCTGAACAAAATATTTTCCAATTAAAATATTTTTCATGCATGAAGCATGAGCCAGACAGCACATGTAGCCTACCCCCAAAATACAGCAACTAGCCTCTCAGTGTATTAATTAATGAAATAAAATAGAAATAAAATTTGGTACATCAAGTTGTTAAATGATATTAACTTGAATATTCTAACTGGAATGTAATCTAAGTTTTTGCTAACAGCAGATCACAGTAAGAACAATTACTACTTTGTAAATAAGAGAATTGATTCATTAACCTATAAAGTTAAACAGATGTAAGAACAAGGACCACAATTATTTCACGAAACATCGCCATGCACAGACAAAATAAAGATTCTAAGAATAGAGTAGCTGACAAAACTATTACTTGGATGATTAAATAGTAAAAGTATAACATAAACCATGCAGTTTCATTGTTAAGAATAGTATCCCTATTTTTATCATTATTATTATTGTTTGGCAGAGAAAATGCTGTTTTTAACCACATGATTTTCTCTTCCTAGACACACAAAAAGACAATTTTTTCTGTTTAGATTCAAGACCATGCAACCGAGTTCCGACAAAATCACTGTAGGTGGAAGTGATGTAAATGATTTTGAGATCTGGGTCTTTAAAAATAGAGTTTAATACTAAAACTTTGCCTTTTGGTAATGCATGACAAAAGCAGCTCAGACTTCTGAGTCATTGAGAAAACCACCCCAACTTCTAAATAATCTCTGTGACCCAGAAATAATCCTCTATTTATTGAAGTCACTGAGATTTTAGAGTTTATTGTTTACCTAAGCATAGTCTAGTCCATTCTGACTAATACAGTATCCAAATTTTGGTAATATACAGTTTATCAATCAATAAGACACCTAAATAAATATTTTTTGTTTATAATAATCTGATGCATATGCATTATAAAATTCACAAAATGTAAAAGACAAATGAAGAGTTAAAAAAAATAGACTTTTCCTCCTATATAGGATTTAGAAAGTCTCAAGAGAATATCACTACCTATATAGCAATGATAATCAGGCAGATAATCTACAAAACTATATATATTTTTAACACATTAGAGATCTAAGGGTGTAAAGACACCAATGATGTAAAATTTAGAAGATGTAAGGTCCCTCTTAGGAGAGAAGGTAACTACGGCTGCCATCATCTTGGTGGAACATTGGAAGCAAGAAATAGCCACCATAGATGTGGGTGAGGATAAAACAGCTAAACTTTCATTGTAGTTTAAAGGTCAAGGATGAGCTGGATTAACAGTTTATGACTTTTTGGACCCCCATAGACAAAGAGAATTGGAAGCAAACTGCCAAATATTCTCCATGGGCCTTCACCAAATACTTCCAATCATGCTTGGGAAAAGGTCAGAAAAGCTGAGGGACCCACCCTCACCTGAAGTGCAGGGCCATGGGCCCACTGAATTCTAGGGGTGGGCAGAAGAATTAGAGAAACTCTTTAGGCATTCTGGTTCTTAAACTGTGTAGGATAGAGAGGTGGTCCAAACATAGACACAAAGAGAAGAAAAGCATTAAACATAGAAAAGCATTAAACATAGACAAGACCATCCAAGATACATGGGACAGTATCAAAAGGTCTATCATATTTGTTACTGGCCTAGCAGGAAAAAAGATGGAAAGTGGGGCAGAAAAAAATATTTGAAGAGACAATAGCCAATATATTTTTTAATTGATAAAAGATATTAACCAAAACCCCAGGAATTTCAGCAAAACCAAAGTGGGGAAAATACAAAGAAAGCTACACCCAGACATATCATAGTCAGTCTGTTGAAAACCAGAGATCAGTGGGATGGGGCATATTCTTCCTGAGGAGGAATAAAAATTGCTTCTTGAGGAGCAATAAAAATGATGGCTATCTTCTCACCAGAACCAATACAGGTCAGAAGATAATGAAACCACATACTTACAGAAAAAAAAAAAAAAAAAGCTGATATAGAATTCTAAATCTAGAAAAAAAAAATCCTACAAAAATGAAAGCAAAATGTAAACATTTTGAAACAGACAAAAACTGAAGGAATTTATCTCCTGCAGACTTCAGTTACAAAACAGGCTAAAGGAACTTCTTTAAGCTGCAGAGAAATAATAGCAAAGGGAGTCCTGGTTTTGTAGGGAAGAATTGAAATACGGGAAAGAGTTAATATACTGGAAAATATAAGGAACTTAAACATTTCCCTATTTTTACAAAGAATCTTTAAATATCTTTAAAAAGCTATTGACTAAAGTTAAAATAATAAAATGTATTGTGCAGCTTATATTTAGAAGTAAAGTATATGATAACAAGAGTATAAATATTGGAAGACTGGTTAACTGGAAGCATACTGTTGTAAGATTTTTGTATTTTTAACTAAGCAGCAGAATGTTCTTTGAAGCTAGACTGTGATAAGTTAAAGATGCATATTATAATTTTCAGAGCAACCATTAAAAATAACAAGAAAAAAAAATAACAAGAAAGGCATAACTAAAAAGTTAATAGGGACTTCCCTGGTGATGCAGTGGTTAAGAATCTGCCTGTCAATGCAGGGGACACAGGTTCGAGCCCTGGTCCGGGAAGATCCCACATGCCACGGAGCAACTAAGCCCGTGCACCACGACTACTGAGCCTGCGCTCTTAGCCCGCGAGCCACAGCTACTGAAGCCCGTGTACCTAGAGCCCATGTTCTGCAACGAGAAGCCACCGCAATGAGAAGCCCGCTCACTGCAACAAAGACTAGCCCCCGCTCGCTGCAACTAGAGAAAGCCCGTGTGCAGCAATGAAGACCCAATGCAGCCAAAAATAAGTTAAAAAAAAAAAAAAGTTAATAGAGTGATTTCCAGTTCTGGTTAAGTTGATATAGCCCCCTTCCACAGGTCTATTCCAGGCTACTCCTCTCTTACAACTAAAACGCTGGGGCCCATAAATGGGAAACAAAGACAGGAAGACACTGAAATGCGGAAAGAAGAAAGCAGACTGGCTGGGGACCTCAGGGCTTTAGAAATGACACAGTATATCCCAGACATGGCACTAGAGAAAACATGTGACCTGCAACCAACAACAGGTGGTTGGAACCACAAAAAACAAAACCCCAAGAAAAGCTTGTTCCCTGGGGCCAAAGAACTGGAATAAGTTTGGTTTAGTAGAATAGAAAACCATTTTGGTGACACTCACCTGGCTCTAACTAATCACCAAAGTAAAACCTGCCCAGCTCTGCAGTATCACTGTGACTGGTTGGGATGCTGGGCTTCCAGCCCCACCTGATTGTAGCAAGGTGGGGAGTCAATGTTCCTCCTCCTTCACTGGAATGATGTCTGTGGGGTCCACTGACAAGATGAACTTCTCCTCCATCCCAGGAGCAGTAAGGTGGTACAGTCACCGTTCCACTAGCCAGCCCTCTAGACGTAGACATGGCCCAATGGGGAGCTGAACTTCACCCCACGTGGCAAGGCAGTGCCAGGTGATGACAATGAGGTGGACAAGGCAGTGCCAGGTGATGCTGACCAGCACCCTGCTTCCCCCGACCCCAGGGAGTCAGTGAAGTCCAGGGTCTTCACCCTAACCCGGCAGCAACAACGTGGAACGAGCAGAGGAAGGCTCGGGTAGCTGGCACTTTGCTTCTGTTCATCCCCACTGGTGTCACTTCGGGAAAGAGGGGAACTGAGCTTCTTCTCACATTTGAAGGCAAAAGAGTTAAGACAGAAGGAAGTTATGGAGTCAGTGTCCTGCTTTGCCCCTTCTGGTGTCAGCAGGGCCCAGAACGGAGTAGAAATTTCACTCTCACAAAGCAACAGTGAGACGGAATGAAGGGAGGAGGCAGTACAAGTGGACACTCCATTCCTGTCCCAGCCCAGTGACAGTGGCGCACAGTGCAGAGAATTCCTACCCCCGCCTGGCAGGATGAGGTAGTCCAGTGAGTGCTCTGCATTTGCTGGGTTGGTATCAGCAGGGCCCGATCGGTACATAAACCTTGACCCCAACCTGGCCATGTACACCTCACCTAAACAGGATGACTGCCTCCAAAAAAAAGAAGAGTAAATATGATCCAGAGTCTCAATGCCATAATTCCTAAAATATCCAGTAAATAATTGAAAATCACTCATCATCCCAAGAACCAGGAAAATCCAAATGTGAATTAGAAAAGTCCATCAACAGACGCAACACAGAGAAAACTCAATAGGTTGGAGTTATTTGTGAAGAACTTCAAAGAAGCCATCATACAAATGCTTCAATGGGCCATTATAAGGCTGCTTTAAAAAATGAAAAGATAGAAATCTTAGCAAAGAAATAGAAGATACAAAGAAGGACCAAATGGAATGTTAGGAACTGAAAAATACAAAAAGAAAACTTATTAGTTGGGTTCAATAGCAAAATGAAGACAACAGAGGAATCAGTGAGTTTTTAAGATAAAATGTATTTATATATGTATATATAAAGATGAAGAACACAGTAGTGGTTGCCAGGGCTTAGGGATATGGGGAGAAGAGGGTGGGTGACTATAAAGGACCAGCATGAGGGATTTTTGTGGTGCTAGGACAGTTGTATCTTGGATGCAGAGGTGGTTAAAGTAATCTACACATGTGATAAAGTTGCAGAGGACTGCACACAGGCACACACATCCACACAAGTGCATGAAAAACTAGTGAGATCTAAATAAGGTCTATGGATTGCACTGATAACCATTTTCTGATTTTCATATTGCACTCCAGTTATACAAGAGGTTTTCACTGGAGAAAACCACGTTATGGTTACACGGGACCTATCTATTTGTTATTCTACTTTCTGTGGATCTATAATTGTTTCAAATTTTTTAAAAAGTCAAAAGAGAACATAAGGTAGAAAATGACACATTAATTCACCCATGGGAAGATAGAGAAGACAAAATAGAGGCACAAAAGGCAGATGGAACAAACCAAAATCACATAACAAAATGATAGATTTAAATACAAATATTTTAATTATAGACATATTATCCATTGGGGCGTGCTATGGGATTCTATTCAGAAATAGAAGGAACAACTTTTCATATATGTAACAGCAGGGATGAATCTCAAAAGAATGATGTTGTGTGAAAAAAAAAAAAAAAAAAGTAAGACACAAAAAGCACAGACTCTACAGCTCCATTTGTTTGAGGCTTGAAACCAAATCAAACTAATCTATGGTAACAGAAGTCAGAAAGTGGTGGCCCGGAAAAGGGGCTATTTGACTGGAAATGGGCAGAAGAGAGCTCTGCAGGGTGATGGAAATATTCAACACCTTGGTAGGTGTGTGGGTTTCACAAGTATATGCATTTGTCAAAACTAATCAAACTGCACACTTTATATGAGTGCATTTCTATGGATGCAAATTACATCTCAATTTTAATGTGCTCTTTAAAAACAACTTTAACATTTTTCCCACACCCATATGAATCATCTAGTGCACTTCCTGGGAAGCCCACGCTCCACTTGGATATCCTGGGAGTAGAAGTAACATGTATGGTACCTGTAGATGCTTTGGACCTTTGATCTCAAGGGTTGGACATCCATTTTTACATGACTGCATATTAGCCAGATGGTATTCAAATACCCTGCCTTGTTTTAACCTCCACATTTTTAAGACAATATGAGTAAGCTCCAAAGTGTTTTCAACTAAAGAAATGGAGATTTTACATTAATTTGGAAAAGCACTGTAAGGAGAGTGCTGGAACTTCTCCATTTTCTTAAGTGGTGAAGTAAAAGAGCCTTGATTAGGTTATAGGGAACACTTCACTAATCTCTAAGGATATAAATCTAGTTATAATCATGTATCTATGAAAGTAAGCAAATTTAAGATACACAAAACCCATATTATAAAACTACAAATTGAAGGCGAAAGCTAGTCTTCTCAGATGCCACCTTTAACTCCTTAAGAATTGTATTTACCGTCACTTTAAAAATTGGTGCTGTATAACTTCTAGCCTTATATTCTCTTACTGTGAGCTGTTCTTAGAAAATGATCTCTATGACAAACACTGGTTGGCATGCCCTGTTCCTCTCCTGCAATATGTTTTTATATAATCTGACTTAAAAGACTAGAAAACAGTTCTGCTAAACAATGAGGTAGACACAGTATAACGTCATTGAAGGTATTTATAGGACTATTATGAAAAGGGTATCATTTTCTGAGAATACCTAAAAATCAATAAATATGGAAAATATAGCACAATAATAGGCCCAGAGGTGTTCTGCCAGCTGATCCAGAACCAATAACTGCATGAAGAAGCATTTCAAATCAAGCTCAAAATAAAATATACCGTGATAACAGAAGTATGGCAATTTAGTTGTGTGTAGCAATACCCGTACAGGTTTTGTATACTCCACGCCTATTTAAAGTGTCATTTTTCCATTGTTGCTATGTCTTTTGTCTCCTAAATAAGTAATTAGTGTTTTATTTTTTCCTCTTAAGCATTTTAAGACGCCACCCTCAGTACTGGTGCCTGTCTCTGTTCTACTAAAGCAAATAAATAAGCAAGCCTATTTACTGCACAGACATGGGCAGAATCCAGCAACTATTCTCTGCTGAGAATTCTAAAATGAAAACACTGGTCACTGCTTTCATGGAGATTAGCATCTTGTAGGAGTTCTTAAGTATTTGTTGAAAAAATTAGTGAAAAAGTATCAGGTGTACAAAGAGAGGAAGGTGAAGGAGAACTTCCATTTATGGTGCGTCCACAATTCCTGTGCTCTGTGCTAAGCCTTTTACATATCAGCTCATTTAATCCTCAAACCCACCTTGTCTCTTTTTAGAAATGAATAAACGACACTCAGAAAACTCAAGTCAACTGTTCAAAGGCACATAGCTCAAGAACAAAACTGTAATTCATAGCTCCTAAATTTCCTACACAGACTGCCACCCTATGATAATTATTTTTGTTATTTAGTGGTAACTACAGCGACACTATGATATATATATATATATATATTTTTAGTGGTGACTACAAAACTTGAGTCCAGAATCACATTACTTTGCATTCCCTTGTTTTAACTGTTCATATTTTTGGGTTCTGGCAGCTCTTTAGATTTAAGGTTTCTACTAGAAAAATGCAAGTATCACCTCCTCCGGGAAGCCTTCACTGCCACAATGCTCAAATCATTTGATTATTTGCTCTCCTAATGCCAAGTACCTTTCCTTTATACCACGTGTTGTTTGAATAACTTTACTTATTTCTCTAGATTATAAGCATGGGGGGGGGTGGGGAAAGAAATGTGTCTGTTTTTGCTTAACTAATATGCTGCCTAGCCCATCGTGGGCACTAAACAATAAACTAGGGTTACTGAATAAATGACCATGTTAAGGGACACTCAGAAGGAAAATAAAATGCCACAGGCCTAAAATGGATAGTAAATTAGAGGTAAAATCTTCTGAGGGGATAATTTAAGAGGAAGATTTGGGTCCAGAGGAAGAGAAAAAGAGGGGCCATTGATGACACACAGATAATGCATCTACACACTTCCAAGTCAGGAATTAGGGTGAGCTCTACATGGATGATGGGTTGAAGCTATCTACTTAATCAGCTGCAATAGAGACCCCCTCAAACCTCAGAGTTACCTCAACCAGAACTGTGAATCCATCTTCTCCAATTCCCAAACACTAAACTGAAGCAATATTAATGAGAACTTCATCTCCCAGGTTTGTAATTGAGTCACAGAAAAATTCTATTCAGAACTAGAATCTTTAATTTTGTGAATTTTATAGACATAAGAAAATAGTCGGTCAAGGGGTTCAGGGGAAAGGATCTCAGTCCCCTTTACTCTTCCTCTCAAAAAAATTCATTGAGTGCTACTATATTCAGTTACAGGATTTCTTTTTTTTTTTTTTGGAAGAAATGAGTTTACTGCAAATGCCAGGCAAGAGCTGGAAGGGGATGATGCACATGTGCCGTAAATGTGTTGTAAGTGATTTAAGCAGAATAACCATTCGATTCCTTTGCAACCCTTATTTTAGTGTGACAGAGTAGGGCAAGTAAATGACATCTAAAAAGATTTTACTGTGTGCCTTGTGATTAGAGATTTCAAGGAAAGCTCCTGGGTTTAAAAGCATGAACTATTGGAAAAACTTGGAATTGTCACCTAATTTTTGTAAATCATACACACAGGTTCAGTCCTGTCTACTCACTTCTTAATTCCTTTGCATCCCCAGCTCAGGGCTGTCCATACAGTTGGCAGACAATAAGTGTTAGTCTGTAGATTAGCATATTTTATTGGTACTTATGCTTGTTTCTTGTGGTGTGAATGTGAGAAAATGCCTTGTCATCCTATGTAATCTCTAGAAATGTAAAATGATTAAAAATTTTTAGAACAATACCAGTTTTTATTAGATAATCTACATTGTTGAAATCTGGAAATAAAATTATAAAGGAACTGAATTTTTTTAGATATGAATCTATGTTTACTTTTCTCATATTTTTTTAAAATTTCCTTTCTTCCTAATAAAGAGGTAAGAGCAATGTGAGACAGAAACCATGTTTCATCACTCAAGAAGTGGTGTGGCAGGGCCCAATGCAGAAGCTTACTATAATACTTTCTGGATTCTGTTTTTCAAAACCCCTTTTGAGCCATATAAGGTTGAGAGAAGTAAAAACTGATGGAGCAAATGAGACAGACAAAGGTTAAATTTCCAAAATATACAAACAGATCATACAGCTCAATAACAAAAAAAACCAAACAACCCAATAGAAAAATGGGCAGAAGACCTACATAGACATTTCTTCAAAGAAGACATACAGATGGTCAACAGGTGCATGAAAAGATGCTCAACATCACTAATTATTAGAGAAATACAAATCAAAACTACAATGAGGTATCACCTCACTCCGGTCAGAAGGGCCATCATTAAAAAGTCTACAAATAACAAATGCTGGAGAGGGTGTGGAGAAAAGGGAACCCTCCTCCACTGCTGGCGGGAATGTAAATTGATGCAGCCACTATGGAGAACAGTATGGAAGTTCCTTAAAAGACTAAAAATAGAACTACCATATGATCCAGCAATTCTACTCCTTGGCATATATCCAGAGAAAACCATACTTTGAAAAGATACATGCACCCCAATATTCATTGCAGCACTATTTACAATAGTGAAGACATGGAAACAACCTAAATGTCCATCAACAGATGAATGCATAAAGATGTGGCACATACACACACACACACACACACACACACACACACACACACACACACACACACACACACAATGGAATACTACTCAGCCATCAAAAAGAATGAAATAATGCCATTTTCAGCAACATGGATGGACCTAGAGATTATCACACTATGTTAAGTCAGAAAGAGAAAGACAAATACCATATGATATCACGTATATGTGGAATCTAAAATATGACACAAATGAACCTATCTAGGAAACAGAAACAGACTTGCAGACATAGAGAACAGACTGTGGTTGCCAAGGGGTAGGGGAGGTGAGGGAGGGGTGGATTGGGAGTTTGGGATTAGCAGATGCAAGCTATTACATATAGGATGGATAAACAACAAGGTCCTACTGTACAGTACAAGGAACTATATCCTGCAATAAACTACAATGGAAAAGAATATAAAAAGAATGTATATATGTATAGCTGAGTCACTTTGCTGTACAGAAGAAATTAACACAACATTGTAAATCAACTCTACTTCAATAAAATAAATTTTTAAAAAATTTAAAAATTAGAGCAAAGTCAGAAGGAGAGAGAAAGTCAGAAGGAGAGAGAAGCAGCCTCCTGACGAAATAAGGAAAAGTCTGTGGCTCTTGGCTCTTGAGCGCCCAGCGACCTGCCCCAGATCCTTGGCAAGGCTGTAATAATCACTGCAAAATACCTCTAAAGAGATGGAGCCCTGGGGTTCCCAGGCTCACCAGAGAGTTTTACATCCCAGAAGATCATAGAAGCTGACGTGATACTTCTAGCTTCAAGAGTCCATCCTAGACTTAGACTGTGAAGATGCTTTGTCAATGAAACACTTGATTTTTCAACATCTCCCTCCCCATCACACACACAGTTTCCCTGATATTCTCAACCATGCCATCAGTTTAGTAACAATTATGAAACTCTAGGAGCTGTCCTTGATGTCTCCTTTTCTTCACACTGCCAATCCTCTCCCCAATCAACCACGAAGCGAGTCCTGTTACTTCTACCTCTCAAATTCATTATCTGTCCACTCACTGCTTCCACCCTACACTAACCACTCTCTATATTCTCTGCTATAGCTTCCTAACTTCCTCCAAGCTGGTCTTCCTTTACCCTACAAAACAGACTTTTATCATTTAACGCAAATTAGATTATGTCATTCTCCTTCCAAAACCTCTAAAATCTTCCTTTTACTTAAAATGAAAATATAGTCATTACCTAAAGTACCTACAGGATGTGGCCTCTGCCTGCTTCTCCGTACTCACCCTGGGACGCTTTCACTCTCTTTCTGTTTGGAATGCTATGTCCCCTCAGGCTTTGCCGTGTTCTCTTCTTGCTGACTCACGCAATATCCCCTGGATTTCTCGATCAAAGGACACATCTCCTTATTCAGTTTCCATCTCTAGTTTAACATCTTCAGAGCAGTTTTTTCTGGCCTTCTCAGGAAGTCCAGCCCCCTCTCCACTTGACAAGGCATGCACCACATCCGCCCGTAGGAGTGACTTCTATTAAGTTTCACCGTGAGCCATTTGGGCTATCTGAACTAAAACTGAGAAAGAGGCAAATGAAATAACTCTCCTAAGGTTACCAAGTTATTCTGTACTTGAGATTCAAAATATAGAGGAATTTGCACTCTTAAGTTCTATGCTCTATGCTAATTCATTCTAAAATTATTTGTTGAAAGAGTGGGAAAATGAATGTCAGCAGAAGCATGATAAACTGGAAATGTTACCCATTCTCCATTTCTGGGTTCCATATTGGCTTCCTAGACTCCAGCCTTTTGTAGGGAGAGGAAGCCACAACCATAACTAAGATAGAATGAATGCCCTTGAAATCTGGCAGGGTTGGATGTCAGAGCCAAATAAACTTTATGTTAAAGTAAATAACGGAAGTGGTTTATTTCTTTTTAAAAAGACTTGTATGAACACCGAGACTCCAATCATTTCTTAGTGCGTTCCTGGCTCTATACTTTCACATTATTAGCTTTGAGATTCCAAAATTACATCCATGCCATCCTTCTTTATCTACCTCCCAACCTTGTGTCCACATTTTTCTCATTGTTTCAGATACATAATAGACAGTTTAAGTATGTATACCAATAGAAGGACAGAGCTGAACAACAACAACAAAAACCTGATTGAAAAATACTGTAAGTCAAAAACTGCAGAATCCTGAGAAGTTTGATAAAGAAGACCTACACAGAGTCAGGTAAGTGGTCTGCAAGTGCTTTTTCAATGCTTTTTATTTCTCTAGAATCTTCTTTGAAGTGGTGCTTTAGGTATCATAAATAACTTCCACTGTCCCTGTGAAGGGGAGGATCAAGGCCCCATTATTATGAGGAAATGAAGGCTGAGGCAGTTGCAGCAAATTATTTGAGGCTTTGGCCAAGTGGCAGTGAAAATTACCTTCTCCGCTTATAGTGTCTGTTGGGCATGAAAATAATTGGGAATGGCTAAAAGTACCCAATAGCAGGACAAAGTTTCTTTCTAGGAAGTTAATTCAACTCTCAATCCACATCATATTCTCAAAGAGCCTTTTTTTTTTCTAGTTACAATCGAATTCTTACCCTCACAAACGGACACAGTGCTCCAGGAATCCATTTCATTTAGCATCATTCCTGCTTGTAGCATAGTTATGACGTTACGTAAGTGGCATATTTTGGTATTCTGGATATTTTCTGGTGTCACTGACATGTTCTATTTTCTGATCTGAGTTCCATACATCAATACAAATTTTATTATACAAAGCTTTCATGACTTTTCCCCTTTATTTTTGTCTCCCCCTACTCCACTTTAGAAATAATCGGAGTAGCAGGGAGCATGTCCAGGAAAATTAGCTCACGTTGCAATTCATGTCCAATCCTTTTTTTTTTTTTTTTTAAATCTTTTGGCCACACTACATGGCATGTGGGATCTTAGTTCCCCGACCAGGGATTGAACCCACGCCCCCTGCATTGGAAGCTCAGAGTCTTAACCACTGGACCACCAGGGAAGTCCCAATGTCCAATCCTAAAGCAATTTTCCTAAGCAATTAATCCTAAGCAATTTTCTTCTTCATTCAGGTTGAAGTAATTCATGGTCTCATCATGAGCCTTTTTTAAAAGTGATGCTGCTAGTTTGGGGAGGGGGTATGGATGGTGGTGGTCGTGGTGGTACTGGAGTGGTTGTGAAAAGCTCTTTTTATATTTTACTTGGGCTCCAACAAGTGTATGTTACTTGCCCATTGGATTTTTCCACTGCTTTGTTTACTTCTGATTTTTCCTCTATTAAGCAAACATATCTTGCAAGATGTACTGTCTGTTCCATCCACATTTCTGGGCATTTTACAATCAACATTATGGCACCTATAAATTGAGGAATTAGACTGCTGATCAAGAAATAAGCATCCAGTCAGCCACTGATATAAAGCCTTTGCTCACCACCGTTCCTTCCCAAGGAGAAGACATCACCGTTTTGTGGACTTCTCTACCTTATACATGTTTGCGTCTCTTCTCTATTTTTGCTTTTATAACTTTACACATCTATAGTTTGCTATTAGCCTTTGCCAGAGGAAAAAGAAAATACTGTTACAATAGTTGTTGAAAGGCATTTGTTAAAATTCACAGTCATTCTTAATTTTAAGAAGACTTAGCATATAGGAATAGAAGGAAGTGACCTTAAAATTATTCCTTAAAATATTATCAAAAGCAATCAGTATAGAATATATTTACTGATGTAATTATTTTATTCACAGTCAGGAACAAGAACCAAAGACCTGTACTTAATACTACCATTTACTTTTCTGGTTGTTTTAAGCATTGGGTTTTTAAAGATTGCAAGGAAAAAGGGCAAATTAGCCATTATCTTCAAATGATGTATCCTGATACTGAGAACATGCAAGAAATCTTCAGAAAAACATTTAGAAAGTGTAGAAGTTTTGAAAGATGATGAAATCACTACAAGATAAATAAGGTAAAATTAATAACTTGTCTATATTAACACAACAACTAGTAGGAAAATATAATTCAAAAATAACATATTTACAAAAGAAAACCTAATTTGGATTTTAAAAAAATTCCAGAATCCAGTGTGAGCCAATTCTCCTTTCTTTTTCACTATTCATTTGTGTGCAACTTTTCTTAGTTTGATACCCACTTTGAATTTTGTTAATTATACTCAAAGTATAGGACCTTTGCATCTACATCACTCATAGCCCACCTACACAGTGTTTTGACATTTTATTTGGTTTCACTAGCTCTTAATGATTTTAGGCAAAGTTAATGTGTTACAATAGACAAGCACAGGGAGCTGAAAAAGATGGATTTCCACAAAACCACAAATTTTATACATATATGCATGCATGTATTCAAAGTCAGGTCACCCCTGCAATTTCACGTATCTCCTTAGTGAATATACAGTTTTCTGTGCCGTTCTTTGAATTTCTTTCTTGTAAATTAACTTTGGATACAGAATTCTTTGAAATATAAAGACATATTAGAACAAATTTCCAAAGGGCCCATATGTGACATGCCAGAGACATAGAGCTTGATTAGAATGGGACTTAGAATCTTTTTATGGTGCTGAATATAATTTAAGATAGCATGTTGTTACTTAGGAGGAAGCCTTATTTATAACAGCAGTACCATGCTGCCTAACAGATGCCAGTGTAAAGTGAAACTTTGATGAAATTAGTTTGACCTTTCTCAAGCCTGCAGAACGTAAATCAGATATATTTAATAAAGATCCACTTTGCAAGAAACAGCTTTGACTTCAGACGTGTAAATGCTTCAATGAAATAAATGAAGGCAACACTTTGTACAGTTTTGAATATAGTTTAAATTAGGCCAAAAATGATGAAAAATGTAGTTTGGAGATGTGCAACTTTTCCTCGTTAGATGTATGTGGCGTACTGAGTAATTCAGTTGTCTCACTGCATTTTTCAGGCCATTATGTACAGTACAGGTATCAATCTCTCGTGTAAGTAACAAAAATTTAATTTCTGATGCCTAACTAGGACAACTGCATTAAACAGTATTTTGGTGTTTATTTGGGGATAATTTTGTTATCAAATGCCTCTTAAAGTCTATGATTTCTAATTTTTAATAAGATCCTAGAGGTTTTGAAATCTTTATACATGAAAAATGAGAGCACAATTCTTCCTCAAAGGAGAAGCAAAATTACTGAAGTTTTTCTGGCTGGTGAGAGGGCAAAAGTTTATTCTGAAGACAGAGATTTTTAAGATTAAAGTCAGGTTTGACAGGAAGTCTGCTTTATTTTAATGAAAGAATGAACAGGGTCCAAACTTGTTACTACTGGAATACCTAGCAGGCCCCAAGCATATAAGTAAAAGTAGGAAGTTACCACATGCATTTTGGCTTGCCAAGACCAAGACAGAAAGGAACTAAGTTCCTTCATTTATTCTATCATTCATTCATTCAAAAATCAATCCCTACTATGTACAGACTCTGGGAAAGTAAAATGGTTAAGCAGATATTGCTTTCACAGTGCTCTCATCAGATCTATTGCCACTATTTGCTTGCAATACAACTCTTTTAAATGGCTAAATGCTCTAATTATGGAATTTGTATGATTCCAAGGAGCCAAATCCTGTCTGTGGAGTATCAAGAATGGCTCTTTAGAAGACCTGACCTGAGTCTTTGAATATAGACAGGAATTCACAAGGCCGAGGAGGGGAGAATGCATGTTCCAGCCAAAGGAAAAAGAATGTGCAAAAGCATAGAATCTAGAGTGAGTATGAAGGGTCTTGGATGTCATGCGATGGAGACTGAATTCTATCATAAAAGTAGGAAAGAGTTTAAAAAATGAATTAAGCCAGAGGAGTTATATGGTTATATTTTCACTGTGGAAAGATCCATCTGACTGCAAAGTGATTCTGAGGATGGTGTGGGGTGAGCAAGAGTGAGAGCATTAGAGTCAGGGAGATCTTTTAGAAGGCTGCTGGGATGATCTAGAAGGGATGAGTGGATCTGCATGAGCACAGCGGTGATGCTAGTGAAGGAAGGGAAGATGGATTCAAGAGGTATTGAGGAGGTGTGATTAACAGGATTCCTGTCTCATTAAATAGATGGGAAATCAAGACAAAATTAAACACCATTTATATCAAAACACTTGGGTTTGGGATGCCTGAAGGAAATCCGGTAAGATGTCCAGGAGGCTGCAGAAATAAAAGACTGACTCAGAAATATTTGGTCCAGAGACACTGCTTCAGAAATCACTGGCACAATTAACTCTGAAAACCTAACAGTAGATGAGTTGGCCCAGAAAGTGGACACAGTGTAGGAAAAGAAGAGACAAAGATGAAATAAGAGGAAACATAAACATTTGGTTGGAGGGGCTGGTAAGTGTGCTTAGAAGGGAAGGCCAGTGTAGCACTGGAAGAAAAAACTCAAAAGTACAAACTTAGGGGTACCTCCTTTGTGCCGGGCATAGTGCTAGGTGCTCTATACACAGCTTCTCATGATCATTCCCAGTATTTGAAATTATGTTATGTAAAATATTGATATAATCACTTTACAGACTTGTTTGAAATGTAAATTCCATAATATTTAAAAATCAAGACCTCCATAATTTCAAGTCTAATTGTCAGCTGTGCTTACATTTTTGGGGTTCCACTTCAGTCAGTAAACAGAAATTTAGTAACATCCATTGTTAGTAGCTTGTGAAAAATCCCGTTGTTAAAAATTCTGAGTGATTTTTTTTGTGCTGTTATTTGAACATTCTCTGTCATTATAATTTAAAGTATTTTTAATGTCCTATAAAAATGTCTCCCAAACATGAGTAAAGTGATGAAACTTGTGCTGAAAAACAAGCTGGATATCAGTAAGGCTGGACCATTATTTAGGTGCAATAAAAACACTAAGGAGATGACTGAACAACTTCCATGATATGCTGCTAATTTATTAAAAGGTGCTCCATGAAATATCAGAGAGAAATTTGAGAAAATAGGCAATATTAGAGCACGTAAAGCTTTACATTTGCAAAAATGATCACATAATCAGGCAAAAATAATGAAAAATGTAAAAAAAATCTTGGCAAGTATAACACAGAAGAAATGTGAACCTAAAGTTTTAGAATTGTTAGTTTAATATGCTCCTAAAATACCTTAGCTGCTTTCCCCCTCCCCATAAGCTCACATTTACTCTCTAAAATTGGTCTTAAATTAAGCGATTTTGCATGACCTAAAATTTTTGTATTGTGATTGCCCTATAATACAATCCATGGGGCTAAGAACACAACATTGCTGGGTTGATGAAGATGATTTGAAAGGTTTACTGTCTACAGAAAGGAAGTTCCAACCATAAGGGAATTGCAAGGAGATAGCAAGTGATTTTGTTGAGAAGGTAAGGCAAATGAGGGGTGCCAGAAGGCAGCACACCTGAGCATTGCTCACCTGTGCCCCCCACTTCAGGCAACCTGCCTGCCACATCCTCATGGAGCCGTAGATTGTCTAGGAAATTTTAAGGAGCAGTGGCCTGCAGCTGTTCTCTGCAGCCTCCCTGCACGGCCCTTAGATTAGTGTCTTGGGAGGAAACCATTCTCTCTAAAAAGTTTGTTTCTAATGCTGGAACTTGGAGGGTTAGAGAGAAGTCTGGATCCCTGCTCAAGCATTCCCCAGAGTGCCAGGGAAACTACAACCAGTAACTAATATTCCAAATCAATCTGCATCCAGGTCTCAACTCTTAACTGTCAGCAGTCACAGATTTGGGATTTGGGGAACAAGTCAAAGAATTTTGGGCACATTCAACTGTGAACTGAGGATTAAGCTATGGTTCAGATTTCCCCAACATTGTGAGTGCAACAAAGCAAGTACTTGCCTCTACCCGACCTGAGAGCAGCTGAGTAGTACTCGTCTGAGGCTGAAAAGTTTTTCTTCTAATCATGTCACCTTAACATTGTTATGTATCTCCTAGGTCTTACAGGTTATGATAATGACACAAAACTGAGTATCTTCACAAACCTGGAAGAGATCATTCGGGTGATGGATAAAAATTCTTCTCCATATAGTTTACAACTACTACATCTGATTTTTAGATATCTCAGTCCATATCCCACTTTATGAGACAGAAGTTTATTATAAATCTGCCTCTTTGGAGAGATCTGGTATTCTATTTTCAAAAAGAGCCATCTGGAAATGCCTGTGTTTCCTATTTGAGCTGCCTCAAAAATAAGCAAAATGAAAGTTAATTTTTACTGGGATTTAACCTGATGTTTTTCCATAACCAAGCATCTTTTAGAGTGTGTCCTATTATACAGGAGCCAAAATAACAAAGAAGTTAAAATATTTGTAACTATAATAATGCGATCAATTTTTCAAACATTGCATATCAAAAATCCATTATTCTAGTCATGATTACCAGGAACTGTTGATGACAATGTCAAATATCACAATTTAAAAATATATATAAAGTATGCAGTACCTCTCCCATCTCTCATTTTTTTCCAATATCTTCATCATTTTGAAAGGATCATGCTTTGAACAAGCAGCAGATGTTAATACAGAAATATGGAACATCTCAATTTTCTCACTGCTAACTCAGCTTACTGAGCCAATTTCACAATTCTCACATTCCTGAGTCCTGGGAGAAAATGCTAATTTAGATTGTTAAAATTGACACGGGTTAGGGTATAAAGGGTAATTAGCATAAAATTCTACACAAAGTGTTCTTAGCATCATTAATCAACACCCACCTAGGCATACACTTTTTTAGTCAGAGCTGATGTTTAACGAAGCTGAAAAATATCTACAATATTCTCTTCTAGTTAAGTAATAAAAAATGCAGAGTTTGTCCTCAAATCAAGTTTGAGGGTTTTTAAGCAAAATACCTAATGGGCAAGTTCAAGCATCACTTTTATTTTGCACTTAAGAATTATTTAAAGCATATAAAATTACTCTCTTGAGGAAAACACCTTTTAAACCCTGGTGCTTTTGGCATATTTCTGTCAGTGCTGTTCTCTACATGTGTTGTTATTGCTGAAAAGACTGATCTGTTTTATTCTCGCAAAGGCTGTTGCATTTGGGGCCATTGTTTTCATTTTCAGTGTAGGGCGCTGCTGGTGTTTCCGCCTCTTTCATTTACCAGTCTCCTAAACCGAAAAGAAGTCACTCAGGTCTGAATCTGCTCATCAGGACAGATGTGCTCCTGGTTTCTCAAATTTTGCAAGCCTGCTCTATTAACTAAAGCTCCTTTCTTTTTTTTCTCTCCCTGCTAATGATGTGATCTAGAGAACTGTCTTACACTTAAATGATTCGAAGTCAGTTAACTTTTCTGCTCCTTATTGCCTCATTTGCAAGAGAGAACAATGACTAAAAATAACAGACTTGACAACTATAACCAAAAGTATTTAAATTTCAGGGGCACAAGGGATATACGTCCCTGGGAGCTGGTTCACATATGCCCCCTGGGGACATCTGTGAGACTCATCCTTAGCAATTCTATCTGGGAGGTTCCAGCAAAGGGAACAAGGCTGCAAACATGTTCTGTTACCGCTGGAGGCCATTTATTCTGCATAAAATAATGCTGCTTGGTATAAGACAATGGTTATGTGCAGGGAAGAGAAGCCAACAGAACAGTCTCAGGAGAGAGATTGTTTTTAAAACTTCCAGAACCACAAGATGATGGTTGTAGCCCTGATGAATGTCAGTGCTATTAGAAGCTGCAGCAGAGGCACTGAATTGAAACTGGGGCAAAGGACAAAGGGGAAGGATGCAGAAGGTTGGCCCAGGTGAGGAAGAAAGTGAAGAGAATGTTCCTGACACTGAGAAAAGTATATGTGAGGGTCGGGAAGAAAGAAAGAGCATGGCGAACTCCAGGAGCTGAAATTTCAGTGCAGTTGAAGCAGGCAGTACCCAGTGGAAGGGGCCTGAGATGAGGCTGGAGTGTCAGATGAGGAGGGGTCTCATCATGAGGTGAAAGAGCTGGACTGCATCTGAAAAGCAATGAAAAGTAAATGAAGGGCATTAAGGAAGCAAGGAAGTATACAGGCATCCTTGTAGTTCAGAAAGATCTCTCTGACTTCAGGGTGAAGAACAGAAGGGATTCTGGAGGAGACATGGGGCAAGAGGTCAGTGGAGAAGCTACTGAAGTGACCCTCATGAGAAATGCCTGTGGACAGAGGGCAGGGGTAGGGCAGATGGAAAGAGGGGACCAATGATAAGAAGAGCTCCCCATACTGTCTCATCGAATTGCTACACACACACACACAAGTCCTATAACACAGATACCATTTTTCTATTTAAAGATGAAGAAATTCAAGTTCAAAGAGAAAATCGGCTTAAATTTAGGCCTTCCCAAAAGGCTAAAGCTGGGTTTGAAGCCAGGAAGCCTTGCTTCAGAGTTCTGTCTTTGATCTGCCTTCTGGACGAATTTAGGAGGAAGAATTGGTAGTACTCAATGACAGACTGGCAGAGGTGGGTAAGTGGACAGGGAGAAGGAGGTCACAGGTGAGCACTTGTGTTGTTAGGTGGTGAGGGAGGTAATTCACTTGGATCCTGAATCCCAAAGGAGATTCATGGTTGGTGAAGGGCAGGAGGGCAAATGACACTAGAGTAGTGGCACCTTGAGTGGGAGGTGCCTGCAAGGTATCAAAGTGGGTGGGCAGCTGGAAGGGTTGATCCATCTGGAGAAAGGGATCTGGACTGGATACATAGGTTTTGGAGTTATCAGCAGTATATTCTGTGGTCACGGGGTTGCAGAGAAAGAGTATGTAGAGTTAGAGGGTAAGGAGCCTGAGAAGGAGCTGTTCTGCAGAGTTAAGGGGAAAATCAGGAGACTGTTTTGTCATAAAGGAAAGTGATGCTTCATCATCAGGCAGTGACTAAAAGCATCAACCACTCCTGAGAGGTTAATGAGACATGGAAAGAAAAAGGAGTCCTCTGATTTTGTAACAAGAGGGCTTCTTCCTGAAGATGCAGGACGTGGTGGGCACACAGCATAGTGACCACACATGGGACTTAACCGCTACTATTCTTTGGATGACACAATTACACAAATCTACAGATTACACGGTGCAGACAAGGGGTTACTGCTGGGTCATCTAATGTCTCCTGTGACTTCTAATATTCTCCTCACTGGTACTTGTCACCTGACTTCGAAAAACACAGATTCCAGTGCCACTGAACTTTGGCTTAAGTAGTTATAAAGACATATCCTAAGTCTCTTGAGAATTACTAAGGTTCATCACTAAGGCTAGATATTTAATTATAAAAGTGATACCCCCTACCCTATATAAAGGGATGATTTTCCGAACAAGATACCATGGCAACACTTTTCCTTCAATGGAGAACCTCTCCCAAGATACTAATTTTATTTCTAAAAGCCGTTACTAGCTTTTATTTAGTAATTATACCATTCTCAGGAGTTAGTAATACTAAGAAAGTTTTTCACTTGTGGGGTACTTTATATTTTTCACAGCACTTTTACACTGATGTTTTCCTCTAAGATGGTTCATGGGGGTGATGAGCTGGCAGGGGAGAAGAGAGGAAGGAAAAGTTCATGGTATGTATAAAGCAGTACCGTGACATAGCCCATGATTCTAATTCTTGATTTTTTAAAAAATCTTTTGTAAAATAAATGTAATTTTAAAATATTCTTCACGTACAAGGCTCTCGACAAATTGACAACTTACACAAACCCCTGTGAGACTCAATAGTAATACTCATTTACTAAAGGGAAATGATGCATTTATATTGCTTACTTCAGGTCACTTAAAATGTCAGTAACACAGTGGAGAAGGAAATCGGAAAGAATATGTTCCCAGACACTAGAATTATAATTTCTCCAAGTCTGAATCTTTTGATTTAACTCTGTTATGCAGAGGATTAACAAATTTAGTTTTCTGAGAATAGAGAAGATAAGACTCATTGTATTTCTGCTCTGTTTGAAATTATAAAACCAAATTCAGTACCACAGCATATTGTCTGGAAGCAAACCAAGCCCATTCGCTACGTAAGGAAGTCTCTGCTGGCACATGTTTACAAGACGAATGTACAGATGAAAGACAAGCAATTTATTTTTATTTCATACTGAGAATGGCAATTTAAACTACAGTAAATTCGCCCTTTGAAGGAAATGCAAAATATAGGTCAGATATCTTTATAACTTTATTAATATATAAATAAGTAATATGAATAGTAATAAATCTGATTTTGAGCTATGGGACAAGTATAGTAACCACACATTTCATCATAATGTTAGTATCAGTATATGAGATAATATACATACGCATAAAATTCAGAAACTGCATTCCAGCTTCTGTTAGTGAGTGAGTTATCCCTGGAATACCATTCCATTGCAAGCCAGGCAAGCCTCAATAGCTCTAAATGAGGCATGGACAAACTGAAATTCTACATCGGGAAATATACACTACACTTTTTTTAATCCTAATTGTATAAAAGCGTACTTAAAAAAATAAAGAGTATCAAGAGATGAAAATAAGACTCATATTTTCAAGCTGGAAAGGATCTTAGAAAATATCTAATCAAAATCCTTCATATTACAGACAAGTAAAAAAAGGTCCCAAATAATAGGTCCCTATACTGACTATGGATACTAAGTGCCACGTGTAAATTCCAATAGAGGAAAGCAGGGAAGCACACTCAATCAAACTAAGTAACCAACACAGAAACATGGCACAAATAAAATAACCTGTTCTAGGATGGTCAAAAGCAAATACAGCACAGTTTCCCAAAGTTCAGAGTGCTCAATGACTTTCTTATCTATATGATGTATGTATGTATCCATCTATCATTTACCTACCTACCCACCTACCTATCTCTATCTCTATATGTCTGTCTATTCATCCATCCATCCATCCATCCATCCATCCATCCATCCATCCATCCATCCATCCATCCATCCATCCATTTGTCTATCTTTCTTTCTTTACATATCTATCACCTATCTATTTATCCATCAACTTAAGACTTCCTTCCTGCCACATAGTAAGTGGCAACAAAATGTTAACCATTGTTTTTTGGAAGTAAAGTTTTATACTGTGGTTCAACTTAAACTGGTCTCAGAGGCATGTGTAAACCTATTAAAATGTGGATAATCAATGAAAAAAATCACCTTGGTTTACTTCATTACCCAGAGAAAAGACATTAGGAGACTATGCAGCCTTAGCCTCAGAGTGGTTTGGTAAAATAATATTCTAGTGATTATGTAACCCTGTATTTAAAAAATAGAACAACTTTTCACCTAGCAATTACACTTCTGGAAACGTAGCCCAAGGACATAATTATATTCATAAAGACATAGCTACAAGGGTGCTCATTATAGGATTGTTTATAGTGGCAAAAAAGTTAGAATCAAACTAAACAGCCAACAACATGAAATGCATTGAATAAACTATGGTAGCACTCTGCTAGAAGAATATTAACGACATGGAAATATCTTCACAAGCCTATTATGAAATGGAAAATGAGATTATAAAACATTAATAATACATGATACTAAGTAAATATATATCTAATCCTGCCTTCTTCACCTCTCCCAATTTTCTTTCTACCTGGTCACATCACTCCATTCAGCAGGCAATCTTTCGTCCTCAGCTGACCTGATTTCTCCGTAGCAAGTGACACTATGAATTCTTTCTTAAAAAACACTGTTTTATGTTGGCTATATAACCCAACACTTTCCTTTTTAGTCTCCAACAATTTTTAAAATTACTATTATTAAGACTTTATTTTTTTAGAGCAGTTTAAGGTTCACAGCAAAATTGAGGGGAAGATACAGAGATTTCTCCTGTACCTATTGCTCTCCCCATACACCGCCTCCTCTCTGTCAGCATCCCCACCAGAGTGGTACACTTGTTACCACTGATGAACCTGTACTGACACATCATCAGCACCCGAAGTCCATGGTTTACATTATGGTTCACTCTTTGTGTCTCCTAAGGTTTTGACCACTCATTCTCCATGCCTTCAATGAGCCTTATCTTTACCTCCTAACACGAAATACTTGCATCCTTCCAGCCACAGTAGTGGGCCCTCTCATCTCATCTTATTCTCCATCTTTGGGGCTGTCTTTCACACCCTTGGTTTTAATTACTATCTGCTCACAGATAACTCACATATTTATAATCTTCACCTAAGTTTAGACTGTATGCCCGACAACGCAGTTGCAAACTCAACATATCTAAAGTGAGACACATTATTACTCCCTGAATCACCCACTTCAAACTGGTCACAACTGATTCTCTTTCAGAGATTCCTATCTCTGAATGAAACTGCTATCCATGTAGTAAGGCAAAACACAATAATTAATATTATTCTTAATATCACCTTTTCCGCCAATAACAAATGCAGCTGACCTTTGGGGTTTGGGGCACCAAACCTCCACTTAGCTGAAAATCTGTGTATAACTTTATAGGCGGCCCTCCATATCCAGGGTTCCACACCCACCAATTCAACCAACAACGGGCCCTGTAGAACTGTAGTTATGTATTTAGTGAAAAAATCTGCTTATAAGTGGACTTTCGCAGTTCAAACCTATGTTGTTCAAGGGTCAACTGTATAGCCCAATCCTATTGTCCCTTCTAAAAATTTCTCAAGGCAGTCCATCACTCTCCAGCCTTAGTCCACGTAACTATAAACTCTCATGTGAACTACTGTCACAGCCTGTTAAACGGCACCCCCATAGCCACACTGCCTCACCTCCAAGTCATTTGTGTGTGTGTGTGTGTCTGTGTGTGTGTGTGTATAACCATGTCAGCCCTTCCTTGATTACTACACTTTGGTGTTTTCTAACTACACTTAGCTAAAAACAATTCACCTTGACTCATGGCCCACTATGTATATTAGCCTCATCTAATACCATGTTCCCCTCCTTCTCCTCTAGCTACGCTGGCCTTCTTTTCCACTCCCACACTCACTAATTCTACAGAACTTTTCAGCATGCTGTTTCCTCTACCTGAAACAGCATCCCTCCTCCCTTCTCCTGATAATTTGGTAAAAGTGAGCTAACTGGTGTAACACACAACTACTTAAAATTTAGTGGCATAAGAAATATAACAGCCACTTTGGCTGGTAGCCATGAAGAATGGCTAATAGAGGTTATATTTTTCTATCATCTGGTTCCACCTTATCTGCATGTCCTGGGTCTCCTTCCCTAAGGATCATATGGTTTCATCAACCTATTTGTCTCCATTCCTTCTGACCTCACCTCTGGGTTCCCAAGTTGTTGTGCCCAGTGCTTTCTGTACGATTCCAAAAGCTAGAGTAAGGATTAAATTTTCAGCTGTGAATCTTGGAATCAGAAGCACTGGGCTTACTACTAACTAAGCCCAGGCAATGTACTTCCATTCCTCTTTTCATGTGAGAGAATTCCAGAAACCCTTATTCTTTCACCAATATGTCTTTATGACTCCTTGATAAGCAGCTATCAATAGTATGTGACTTGCTTTTTGGCCACAGACCAAGGCAGTTTATAGTTCTAGGCCCTATGCAATAGAAGGAGTTCCATCAGTGTCTTAAATAATCCTGAAATAAACAGATTTAGACAGCAAGAAGTGTCATAGGATCCAACTAATTTCTCCAAGAGTAAGACAAATATGATTCTCAGAAAATGAGGAAAGTTTACACAGTAGTCACTATAATAACTAATTTCTTTGATTGTTTTTTTTTAAAGCATTCTGGCAATCCTTTGAGGTTTTAGGTATAATTGTACTCATGGGAACAGAGAAGTTATTTGTCCAAGATCAATGCGATAGCTATCATTCTAGTCCAGACCTGCCTGACTCTATCTTCTGCACCACTCCCTAATTACTGCAGAGACCCTGGGAGGAAGGGGTCTCGCAGGCACTTATGTACTACCCACCGCACACATACACTACTCAAATATCATTCTATTCCATTGGGCTAACTTTCCATGAGCTCTCAATTGTTAGGCATGAGAAATGTGGACCCTCCCACACCCTGAGGATCAACCTCATTTTTTCTGGTAAGAAATTTCCTCCAAGGACTCCTCCAGGTGATCCCAGTCCTGAAAATCTGCCTTCCAGGGCTCTCCAGGTCTAATGAAAACAATAGATGGCTTGGTAAGGGGAGACATTAATAATAAGTTATAAATGGAGAAGGTGGTAAGCAGTCTATGACGTTGCTACTAAGGAATAAATCTGAACTTGAATTTAACATTTCAAGGACTACAATGCATTGAACTTGGGGAATAATAAAATCATTCTTTTTTAGACATTTGAGGATTAAAATAAATCAGTAGCTATTTATACAGGAAATGTTATAAACAGAAAACTGAGCTAAGGGCTTGGAGCCATGTTCTCAAGGGCTAATGTGTACACTGATACCAGTTCATGTTGAAATTTACTGGCTTGCAATGAAATGACCAGAATAAATTAGCATACATATAAAACAGTTCAGAAAATAGTAGTCAGTTTTTCATAAGACAGCTTGGAAAGAGGGCATCAAGGAGGTAGAGCAGGGAGAAGTAGATTAGGAGAAGGCTGGGAAAGACAGCCAACGATGGAGAAAGAACTGCTTATTCATGTCTGAGGTAATAACACTTTAGCAATAAAAATATCTGTATGTCATTACTTCCAAAGAGCATGGCTTAGTGGATCACTGAGAACCAGCATTGTAACCACTACTGTGAGGGCTCTTTTTGGAAGCTGTTCCAGGACCAGCTCCCAGTTTTATGAGCCCCACCAGCTAACTCACCAAATCTTTGTTCCTTCAGGTTCCACGCCCACTCTCTTTTATTCTTGTACTACAAACCCTTCCTTCTATTTTTGTTTTTCATTACATACCTTGGTTATCTAGTATTATATCCAAAGTGGTATGAATAGTGCCAAAAAGACTGGATAAAGAGCTTAATCTTCAGGCACTCCCAAGAATTAATGCAGAAATGTTTCATTTCACTCTTCTAATGCATCAAAGTAAAGAGAAAGATTAATATTATATATCACACATTGAAGTTTCAAATTCCACCCAGACTAACAGTGTTTTGTTATTGAGAGTAGTATACTACACATATAACTTATAAATAAATGTATTTTTGTTTTCTTCATTCCATCTTTACTAGCCATGAGATAAACACCAGGAACTGTGCTGGATGCAGAGATTAAAGGATGGGTAGAACATGGTCCCTGAACCAAAGTCAAAATGTAATAGAGAAGAGAGGCAAGAAAAGATTATAACCTCATAGTATAATGACTGGGCACAGAGTCATGCTCAGTAGACAGAGAAACTCTAAGCTAGACTTGAAGAATGAATAGGAGGTACTCAGGCAAGGGAGAAAGGGCTGGTGATGAAGGATGGATTCTAAGCAGAGGAAAGACCATATATTGGGTTGGCCAAAAAGTTTGTCTGGGTTTTCCCACAGGATGTTACAGAAAAACCCGAACGAACTTATTGGCCAACCCAACACAAAGGTACAGACATGTGGGAAACCCAAGGTATCCTAGGAACTCCATGTATTTCTATGGGAATATTTCTATGCATGGGAATGAGGCAGGAGGTGAAGCTGAATAGATAAGAGGGTATATTTTTTGGCACCCTCAAAACCTTGCTAAGAAGTTTGACCATCCTGTAGAGATGATGATGGAGAATCAAATAACATGATCACTAATATGCTCAAAAAAGATCTCCTCTATAGCACAAACAGGGATTGAAGAATTTCAAAACAGTCATAGCAAGCTTTCTAGCAGTAGCTACATGAAAATAAAAACATTTGTTTAGCACTCTCCAGAATTAATATGAAAGATAAATGTATATAGAGAGATTATGAAAAATATGTTAACACCTGATGAAGGAGTAGAGTGGTTAAGACCAAAGCTTTGGAGTCAGAAAAAAAAAAAAAAAAAGGTTGCTAAAATCTTGACTGAGCCAGTTGAGTTTCAGTTTCCTTTTCCTCAAAACAATGCTACTTCAGGGATTCACTATGAAGATCAACTAAAACATCTATCAAGTTTAAAGTGCCTAGCAAATAGTATATACTTAATAACTATTTTTAAATAATCAAGTATTTTTTGAAATGACTATTATGTATCCTATCAATGTGGATATTCATATTCATTTGACATATTTTTATTAGAAATCTAAAAAAATTGATATAATATTATGAAAAGCTTTTGGTTTTTAAGACAGACTACTTCTAATTATAGGAAATAATAGTATCTGGTCATCCCTGTATTATTAATTTTCTGTGGGCCAAAAGACTTGATTTGGTTGTCAGATGTCTTTGAAATGGTGAGAGTATTATGAGGAAAGTGGGACCAAAAAAAAAAGGTAAACCAGTTCAATTTCAAATATTCCCTAAAGATCAAATTGATCATTAGATGATAAATTCAAATTGAAAGAAAATAATGACAAGATCAATCATATTGCCAGCCTGCTCAAAAACTGATGGCATTCAAAATCCCAGTACAGAAGGCTGGATGAGTAATTGTGCCAAGTGTCACATGAATGAGATTCCCGGAGGGACAAAAAAGTAAATCCAAAAAATCAATGTGCCATGAGGTTGACATTTCACATACTGATTTCCCTAGCTCCCTTTTCCCATCTTTGCTATGTAGAAAGGAGTAGAAATGTCCTCTGACAGATGTCCACATAAGTAGAGATGGACTCTCTCCCAGTCAAGTTGGGAGCACCAGATACTGCCATCTTGGTTTGACTAACTAGATGCCAACCACATGCATACAATTGGAAAGGGGGACATGGAAAGACATCTGGATAAGAAGCAGCAGAAATAACTTAGTTCAATTTAGTCTTTTTGAACAAAGAATGGTATATAAAAAGCTCTCATGTCCCTATGACTCTTGTATTTATTCACTTTTTAACATTCAGGTTGTATGAATGCTTCTCACTTGACTTGTTTAACTTATTTTTATCCTTTACAAATGAATACCCCTCACCTAAAATAGCCAACGTATTTCTCAGTGACTCAATGAGAATTCTTTTCTCTTCTCTTTGATCTTTTTGGGACATTTTCTTCTTCCTTTCCTTTCACTTGGACCACTGTTAGGTAGAGACTTCACTCTACTCTCTTGGTTTACCAACCCAGAAACTGCATCTGATTACTGCCACCCTAAACCAGGGCTGCTGGACCAGTGAGGCAATTTGAGTGGCAAAGGGAAAAATAGATACAGATGAGACTATTACCTAATATTATCTCTCCCTTGATAACAGTAACACTCCCTACTCAACCTTATTCCCTTATTTTAACCCCTTGCCAACATGCAGTGAAATGCAAATAAATCTGATCTCAGTCTTTGAGCTGCCAAAGGGCCACAATTTAGGGGGGAACAAACATTCTTTTTCACGTAGCACTGTCCAGCACAATTACTTAGTGTCCCTTTTTACTTTCCAAAGTGTTCTGTTTTTGAAGACAAATTATATGGACACTATGCTTATGGGGTCTAAGTGTAAAAATCTGATGGGGAGGAATGAGAATTAAAAAAAAAAAAGGATAAAAAATCATTTTATCTCTTGTCTGTTTCACATTACCAGCAGAAAAATAACTCCATCACTTAAAAAAGACAGCAAGGAAGAGTAGGGGAGGAAAAGACTAACAAACCAACCAATCAACCACAACAGCAACACCACACACACTCGCACACACACACAAAAGCAATACAAGGGTATTAGGTCCTATCTGTGTATCCAGAGAAGGAATGAACTCCTGGCCGGAAGCACTGCTGTGGCAGCAGAAGGGAAGCTGGCAGGTTAAATTCTACCTGATGGAGGAGAATCAGGGACATGAGAGGTACTATTTGGGGTCCTCAGGCCTCCTAACTACTAGAGGACAGGCAAATGGGTGGAGAGGTTGGAGGACGAGCAGAACGAGACTCCTTGTCTGGGCTGCAGGCTGTGATCTTGTTTTCTATTCTCCTCTCTCCCCATTAGAATTGGGAGCCTATTTTAGCAGGACCATTGTTATACATGGTGTTTAAGTTCTGTAATTCCATTAGCAGAGTACTAAGCTTCGGATACATTGGACTTAATTAGGCTTTTATGGAAAGGCCCTGGGGAATTAACCACAATGTATAACATTGTTCATTTGAGAAAATGTATTCCCAAATGCAAACAAATGCTCACCAAACTTCTGGAATACAATTCCTTTGAAAGTGATAGGTTAGAAAAGGGTATGACCAGCTCCTCTCAACTCAGGCTGCCTATTCGAAATATCAGGGGGCTTTTGAATTCATACTATTACCACGGCACCACACCAAGAGATTCTAATTTAATTGGCCTGGGGTGAAACCTTGAAATAAATACTTTTTTAAAAAGCTTCTTGCAGCTGGGTTGAGAACCACTGGGCTAGTAAATGCTTCTTGGATCTGTATTTGAGCAAGTGGCTCAGGAGGGTTTGTTTTCATTGCAGAGGGGTTTTTCTTCACAATAGGATTCACTTCCAGTTTTATTTTTCTATTGTTACTCAACCTAAATAAAAAAACATTTCTTTAGCCATGCCTTTTCAAAAAAGACACACAGCTGTAGTGTAAAAATAATTACACCTTCTTGCCAATTATCACTGAATCTTTTAAAACTCATAGTACACTGTTAAAAAGGAAAAAACAAACCCCAATATATGGACAACAGAAAATGTAATGAGATTAATTTTGTATATTTGAAAGATTTCACTCCTTCTCAGTCTCCTCCATCAGGATCCTGGCAAAATTTTAGGAGAGAATTGAGTCATGCACTGCTTCCTGAAGTTCCTCTGAGCAAGGTTTTGCTGCTCCACAGAGACCAGGGTTGTGGAGATAAAAGATGTACTAAGCCCTCAAACTCCTTGAAGTTCAAAATGAACGGCTAATTGTAAGAGTTAGCCTTTGCATAAAACAGAGTTAATAATATTATTTCCATTGGTAACATTCAGGCAATTCAGGCATGCCCCCTTATCTCCCCCAAATCCTGTTACTGTCATGAAAAAGGTACCTGAGGGCTACTGGAGACACCTCACAGCCATGCAGGAGGAGCTGCCACCAAGTCCTGTCAGCCAATCTCATTGCTCTCATTCTGTTGCTGAGTGATCTTCTTCTGCTTCCCTATGTAGCTCACTTTCTCCTTCCCTATCTAACAAATGCATTTGGATACCTCCTGAAAACTTTACTTAGAAAGTAAACTTCCATGCACTGAACCCTACTGCCCCCCTGCATTGACTTCCATTCAGTAACTGCTAAAGTATGCATACAAGTTTTTTTTTTTAAGCTCTGAAAGAAATTGTGAATGGTAAAAAAAAAAAAAAAAAAGAAAAAAGAAACAAAAAAGTGAGGTTGCTCTATCAGATTTCTTTACCCACATCAGATGTCTGTAAGCCATGCTCAGGGGGTTTCCAAAAGAGCACAGGGAATGAGTAAACACACTCACTTTCCCTGTGTGAATATAGGCATGGATGCCTATTTCATATGTCAAGTTATGAAATTTACCTTGACATTTGCAAATTGCATTTTAACCAGATTCCCATAAAATACTTCTATTTGTTCTGTGCTCCTTATATTGAGTTCATTCTTTTTTTTTTTTTTATGTTTGAAACATTAATATTAACATAGTTCCAAACAAATAACCCAAAGAAAGTTTAGTATTAGTTGTTTTGTTTGTGTGTTTCTTTTTATACTTCAGGTTCTTACTAGTCATCAATTTTATACAATTTTATACACATCAGTGTATACATGTCAATCCCAACCGCCCAATTCAGCAGACCACCATCCCCACCCCCCCTTGGTGTCCATACGTTTGTTCTGTACATCTGTGTCTCAACTTCTGCACTGCAAACCGGTTCATCTGTACCAGTTTTCTAGGTTCCACATACATACGTTAATATACGATATTTGTTTTTCTCTCTCTGACTTACTTCACTCTGAATGACAG
This sequence comes from Balaenoptera borealis, assembly GCF_965194805.1. Lineage (NCBI taxonomy): Eukaryota > Metazoa > Chordata > Mammalia > Artiodactyla > Balaenopteridae > Balaenoptera > Balaenoptera borealis. Next base: position 162,906,318 of record NC_138866.1, on the reverse strand, counting down.
TCTCTAGATCCATCCACGTCTCAACAAATGACTCAATTCCGTTCCTTTTTATGGCTGAGTAATATTCCATTGTATATATGTACCACATCTTCTTTATCCATTCGTCTGTCGATGGGCATTTAGGTTGCTTCCATGATTTGGCTATTGTAAATACTGCTGCAATGAACATTGGGGTGCATGTGTCTTTTTGAATTATGGTTTTCTCTGGGTATATGCCTAGTAGTGGGATTCCTAGATCATATGGTAATTCTCTTTTTAGTTTTTTAAGGAACCTCCATACTGTTCTCCATAGTGGCTGTATCAATTTACATTCCCACCAACAGTGCAAGAGGGTTCCCTTTTCTCCACACCCTCTCCAGCATTTGTTGTTTGTAGATTTTCTGATGATGCCCATTCTAACTGGTGTGAGGTGATACCTTATTGTAGTTTTGATTTGCATTTCTCTAATAATTAGTGATGTTGAGCAGCTTTTCATGTGCTTCTTGGCCATCTGTATGTCTTCTTTGGAGAAATGTCTACTTAGGTCTTCTGCCCATTTTTGGATTGGGTTGTCTGTTTTTTTAATATTGAGCTGCATGAGCTGTTTATATATTTTGGAGATTAATCCTTTGTCCGTTGCTTCATTTGCAAATACTTTCTCCCATTCTGAGGGTTGTCTTTTCGTCTTATTTATGGTTTCCTTTGCTGTGCAAAAGCTATGAAGTTTCATTAGGTCCCATTTGTTTATGTTTGTTTTTATTTCCATTACTCTTGGAGGTGGATCAAAAAAGATCTTGCTGTGATTTATGGCAAAGGGTGTTCTTCCTATGTTTTCCTCTAAGAGTTTTATAGTGTCCAGTCTTACATTTAGGTCTCGAATCCATTTTGAGCTTATTTTTGTGTACGGTGTTAGGGAGTATTCTAATATCATTCTTTTACATGTAGCTGTCCAGTTTTCCCAGCACCACTTATTGAAGAGTCTGTCTTTTCTCCATTGTATATCTTCGCCTCCTTTGTCATAGATTAGTTGACCATAGGTGCGTGGGTTTTTCTCTGGGCTTTCTATCTTGTTCCATTGATCTATGTTTCTGTTTTTGTGCCAGTACCATATTGTCTTGATTACTGTAGCTTTATAGTATAGTCTGAAGTCAGGGAGTCTGATTCTTCCAGCTACGTTTTTTTCCCTCAAGACTGCTTTGGCTATTCGGGGTCTTTTGTGTCTCCATACAAATTTTAAGATGATTTGTTCTAGTTCCGTAAAAAATGCCATTGGTAATTTGATAGGGATTGCATTGAATCTGTAAATTGCTTTGGGTACTATAGTCATTTTCACAATATTGATTCTTCCAATCCAAGAACATGGTATATCTCTCCATCTGTTGGTATCATCTTTCTTTCATCAGTGTCTTATAGTTTTCTGCATACAGGTCTTTTGTTTCCCTAGGTAGGTTTATTCCTAGGTATTTTATTCTTTTTGTTGCAATGGTAACCATACTTTCTCTTTCAGATTTTTCATCATTAGTGTATAGGAATGCAAGAGATTTCTGTGCATTAATTTTGTATCCTGCAACTTTACCAAATTCATTCATTAGCTCTAGTAGTTTTCTGGTGGCATTTTGAGGATTCTCTATGTATAGTATCATGTCATCTGCAAACAGTGACAGTTTTACTTCTTCTTTTCCAATTTGTATTCCTTTTATTCCTTTTTCTTCGCTGATTGCCATGGCTAGAACTTCCAAAATTATGTTGAATAATAGTGGTGAGAGTGGACATCCTTGTCTTGTTCCTGATCTTAGAGGAAATGCTTTCAGTTTTTCACCATTGACAATGATGTTTGCTGTGGGTTTGTCATATATGGCCTTTATTATGTTGAGGTAGGTTCCCTCTATGCCCACTTTCTGGAGAGTTTTTATCATAAATGGGTGTTGAATTTTGTCAAAAGCTTTTTCTGCGTCTATTGAGAGGATCATATGGTTTTTATTCTTCAATTTGTTAATATGGTGTATCACATTGATTGATTTGTGTATATTGAAGAATCCTTGCATCCCTGGGATAAATCCCACTTGATCGTGGTGTATGATCCTTTTAATGTGTTGTTGGATTCTGTTTGCTAGTATTTTGTTGAGGATTTTTGCATCTATATTCATCAGTGATATTGGTCTGTAATTTTCTTTTTTTGTAGTATCTTTGTCTGGTTTTGGTATCAGGGTGATGGTGGCCTCATAGAATGAGTTTGGGAGTGTTCCTTCCTCTGCAATTTTTTGGAAGAGTTTGAGAAGGATGGGTGTTAGCTCTTCTCTAAATGTTTGATAGAATTCACCTTTGAAGCCATCTGGTCCTGGACTTTTGTTTGTTGGAAGATTTTTACTCACAGTTTCAATTTCATTACTTGTGATTGATCTGTTCATATTTTCTGTTTCTTCCTGGTTCAGTCTTGGAAGGTTATACCTTTCTAAGAATTTGTCCATTTCTTCCAGGTTGTCCATTTTATTGGCATAGAGTTGCTTGTAGTAGTCTCTTAGGATGCTTTGTATTTCTGTGGTGTCTGTTGTAACTTCCCGTTTTTCATTTCTAATTTTATTGATTTGAGTCCTCTCCCTCTTTTTCTTGATGAGTCTGGCTAATGGTTTATCAATTTTGTTTATCTTCTCAAAGAACCAGCTGTTAGTTTTATTGATCTTTGCTATTGTTTTCTTTGATTCTATTTCATTTATTTCTGCTCTGATCTTTATGATTTCTTTCCTTCTACTAACTTTGGGTTTTGTTTGTTCTTCTTTCTCTAGTTCCTTTAGGTGTAAGGTTAGATTGTTTACTTGAGATTTTTCTTGTTTCTTGAGGTAGGCTTGTATAGCTATAAACTTCCCTCTTAGAACTGGCTTTGCTGCATCTTATAGGTTTTGGATCGTCATGTTTTCATTGTCATTTGTCTCTAGGTATTTTCTGATTTCCTCTTTGATTTCTTCAGTGATCTCTTGGTTATTTAGTAACGTATTGTTTAGCCTCCATGTGTTTGTGTTTTTTACGTTTTTTTCCCTGTAATTCATTTCTTATCTCATAGCATTGTGGTCAGAAAAGATGCTTGATATGATTTCAATTTTCTTAAATTTACTGAGGCTTGATTTGTGACCCAAGATGTGATCTATCCTGGAGAGGTGTAATCTGCTGTTTTGGGATGGAATGTCCTATAAATATCAATTAAATTTATCTGGTCTATTGTGTCATTTAAAGCTTCTGTTTCCTTATTTATTTTCATTTTGGATGATTTTTCCATTGGTGTAAGTGAGGTGTTAAAGGCCCCCACTATTATTGTGTTGCTGTTGATTTCCTCTGTTATAGCTGTTAGCAGTTGCCTTATGTATTGAGGTGGTCCTATGTTGGATGCATATATATTTATAATTGTTATATCTTCTTCTTGGATTGATCCCTTGATCATTATGTAGTGTCCTTCCTTGTCTCTTTTAACATTCTTTATTTTAAAGTCTATTTTATCTGATATGAGTATAGCTACTCCAGCTTTCTTTTGATTTCCATTTGCATGGACTCTCTTTTTCCATCCCCTCACTTTCAGTCTGTATGTGTCCCTAGGTCTGAAGTGGGTCTCTTGTAGACAGCATATATATGGGTCTTGTTTTTGTATCCATTCAGCAAGCCTGTGTCTTTGGTTGGAGCATTTAATCCATTCACGTTTAAGGTGATTATCGATATGTATGTTCCTATGACCATTTTCTTAATTGTTTTGGGTTTGTATTTGTAGGTCCTTTTCTTCTCTTGTGTTTCCCACTTAGAGAAGTTCCTTTAGCATCTGTTGCAGAGCTGGTTTGGTGGTGCTGAATTCTCTTAGCTTCTGCTTGTCTGTAAAGCTTTTGATTTCTCCATCGAATCTGAATGAGATCCTTGCCAGGTAGAGTAATCTTGGTTGTAGCTTCTTCCCTTTCATCACTTTAAATATATCATGCCACTCCCTTCTGGCTGGTAGAGTTTCTGCTGAGAAATCAGCTGTTAACCTTATGGGAGTTCCCTTGTATGTTATTTGTCGTTTTTCCCTTGCTGCTTTCAATAATTTCTCTTTGTCTTTAATTTTTGCCAATTTGATTACTATGTGTCTCGGCGTGTTTCTCCTTGGGTTTATCCTGTATGGGACTTGCTGTGCTTCCTGGACTTGGGTGGCTATTTCCTTTCCCATGTGAGGGATGTCTTCGAATATAATCTCTTCAAATATTTTCTCTGGTCCTTTCTCTCTCTCTTCTCCTTCTGGGACTCCTATAATGCAAATGTTGCTGTGTTTAATGTTGTCCCAGAGGTCTCTTAGGCTGTCTTCATTCCATTTCATTCCTTTTTCCTTAGTCTGTTCTGCAGCAGTGAATTCCACCATTCTGTCTTCCAGGTCACTTATCCATTCTTCTGCCTCAGTTATTCTGCTATTGATTCCTTCTAGTGTAGTTTTCATTTCAGTTATTGTATTGTTCATCTCTGTTTGTTTGTTCTTTAATTCTTCTAGGTCTTTGTTAAACATTTCTTGTATCTTCTCAATCTTTGTCTCCATTCTTTTTCCGAGGTCCTGGATCATCTTCACTATCATTATTCTGAATTCTTTTTCTGGAAGGTTGCCTATCTCCACTTCATTTAGTTGTTTCTCTGGGGTTTTATCTTGTTCCTTCATCTGGTACATAGCCCTCTGCCTTTTCATCTTGTCTATCTTTCTGTGAATGTGGTTTTTGTTCCACAGGCTGCAGGATTGTAGTTCTTCTTGCTTCTGCTCTCTGCCCTCTGGTCTTGAGTTCATTCTTAATGTGACTGTATGTTTTAAATGGTAAACAGATAGTAAACAGAAAACAACTAGGTCTAACTTTTGTTATCCCTAAAACACAGCTTTGTATAGTTAGTGCTATTTTGAAGAACATAATAAACTGAAATGTATGTGCTTTTGGTGAAGTTTATTTGGTTTCAGTTAGGCAGATTAGGAAGAAGAATGATTTTTTTTGTTGAAAAATTTCTACTGAACAACTAATTTATGCCAGGCAGGATACTAAGCACTGAGGACAGGAAACAATGAGTCAAAAATCCATGCTTTCGTGGAACTTAAAAACTAGTGGGAATTTACAGTCTTGAAACATATAATGATGCTCTGGGAAAACTAGGTCCAAAGTTTGTTTCTTGAACTAAACTTCAAATCAACATTCATCCGAATTCAATTTGTCTTCTTTCTTCTTTAGATATGGAAAGAATGAAGTAGAGAGTAAAGGGTTTGGTTAATGAAAACAGAGAATTTCATAGGATTGGGAGGTTAGAGGGAGTAGAAAATCAATGGGCTAAGAAACCATTCTCACTCCACAAAACTCTCTAATCCCACGAGTTACAGGATGAGACTTGTCTGCTCAAAATGTAAAATATTGAAAGGTGACCCTTTTTTTTTAAAGTGCATTTACTCAGTATTAATCCATATGCATGCTTTAAAGAGGTCTATGGTAGAAACCACAATACTACACTCTGCCTTGCACACTAAGTCACGATCATAATAGGATGAGGAGAGTAACTCTTCCCAAACTTGACAGCCAAGTATAGGCTTAAACAGTGAGTATAAAGAAGGCTTTGAAGGGTAAATAAATGGAAAATTAGGTGGGAAGGAGCATGCAGAGAGAAAACAGTACAATCAGAGACTAACTGAAGTAACTTGCCTCATAACAAGAAGGGTAAGAGCTAACTGCTGGCAAGAGGCAGGCCAAGGTGCAGGGGCTAGAAGAAGCTAGAGCCATCAAGCTGAAGAGAATACAACGGCCTTGTGTGATTCTGAGGGAGGGAGGCTATGACTATTAAATGCAAATCCTAATGAGATTTCCCAATGCAATTCAATTGCAATACTTCAAATTTGCTCCCACCTACAAATATCAGCTTTTAAGACAATGACCAACAGGCCAAGAGAAACCATCACCCGTTCTTTGGAAGCCATGTGTGATTTACCACTCCTTATGTTAACACAATGCCTAGAAAGGGCCATCTGTAAATTTTCTATACTTTCTGTATATTTTCTATATAACATAGACTCTTTTGAGTTTCCTGGGGAGAACGGCAGTGATACATGCATTTTCTTGTTTCTCTGTAGATTAAGAAAGTTTAGTATAAAATATTTGTGTGCTTGTAAGTGGGACTTTCAGTACAGTGAGAAAAACTGTCACATCCTCAGTGACAAACACCTTCCTCCTTAAAATGCTTATTATCACAGCAACCAATATCTTGCTAATAATGAAAACTGCATTCAGATGCTGCACAAATCCATCTTTCCTATGACTGGAACATAGATATGAATGGGGATTATGTAAGTCAAGATCTTAAAGATAAGATAGTTTTACAATGTGTAGATGAAAACTATGCAGATGAAAACTATTCAGCAGAGAGAAGATTTAAATGCTTTACTATTCCAGTAGTTTCAACTAGTAATTTGATTTAAAGCTGAAATGAATTTTTCTCTTAGGAAAAAATTAAGATTCAAAACCTTAAAAAATGTAATGAATCTCAAAGATCTCTAACAGAAAAAAATAGTTTTGTATTTTAAAACTACAACAAATTACACAGAACAAATAAAATATAGGAAAACAGACACGTTATTTTGGACAATTAAATAAATATGTTTCTGTATTAATAAGGGTGTTAACTTCTTTAAAATATTTTAATTCAAATATTGCAGGCTTAAAATAATAAAAAGCAGGATGCAGAAAAAATATTGTTTTTGTACAAATAACATTCAGAAATTTTAAAATTTTCTATCAAAAGTTTGACTTTTATTCCTTGATTCCAAGAACTCATTCTTTTTGTGTCTATACATCATTATACATTTTCCATGGTGTAAATGTTTCCAAAACATAGGATGAACACATATTCTGTTGTGCCTGGAATGGTCTAGTCCTACTATAATTATTAATTGCTTCCCCCTTCTCAAATAGCAGACTTGCATGAAAAATTATGTGGTCACTCAACCTAAATAGCACTGAATTTTGGGATACTGATAAACTTTTACAAAAGAAATTAGAATTATGTTTTGTGTTTCTCAGTCTGGAAAACAGCCAATTACATGTTTATACTAACTATTCTTATGAGCTAGTATTTACTGAGTGCTACAACTTATAAGCTGTTGTGCTTTGCCCATATTACATCTTTAAGCTATATACTATTGTCCCTAAGTTATAAAGAAGGAAAATGAAACTTGAAAGTGGTAAGTGACTGTCCCAAGGTCATGTAGGTATCAAGGAGTAGAATGGGAAATTGAAGACAGGTCTATCTGATCCCAAAGCCCATGTTAAGTTGATGAATGTGGTAAACATCCATTATAATATTTATGCTAGTAATAGTGTAAATGAACCTAGGCATAGGAGAATGTCATGTAGCTGTTTTGCTTTTCTAAAGTCACAAATCTTGGTGTGACTCCAACTGCATTAATTTCCATTCAGAGTGTCCATTTCAGCATCACAGCTAAAACTTTAGGCACTTCCAGGTATACTCTATCAGATCCAGCAATGCTCCTCTCACATCTATTTCTCATTGGGATTAATTCTAACCTCAAGGGTTTATGCAGTGCAAGAACATTCATGGAGTAAAACAACACTGCTTGTCTTTGATCCATCCTGTATTAGCTTTCACTTAGACGCATAACTGTTCCCTTATGGTCTTTTTTTATTAGCACAATATCCACAGTTTCCAAGATTCTCGAATCTTGCTATGCCTACTGAATGGGTAGCCTACCCTTTAACATCCTCTCTTCACAGATTAGACAACAATCTGGACCCATGTCTCTCTTGTGCTTTTTCTTTTTTTCTTTCTCCCTTTCTCCCTCTCTCCCTCCCTTCCTCCCTTCCTTTCTTGTCCTCCTGGACACTAGAAATGTCTAGCTGCTTATCAATAGCCCCCTGATATAATGGGGCCCCACAATGCCTTTCTGTCTATGTATCCAAGGTAGTGATTAATTTCCTACTAGCAGCCATGCTATCGTGTAAGGCACATGGGAAAAGCTGCTGCCTCCCAGATTTCCAAATGAAAAGCAAATATATTCTCCCCCACTCTTGGCTCTGCATATTTTAAGGAATATCCATCATCCTAAACTAAATAACTCTGTGGGGATGCCAAAGTTCCCTTTATCACCCACACCAGCTTCCAACTTCCTTGCTTCTTCTCTAGCTATTACTTTTCTCGCCCGGGTGGAGCTTCTTGTGTAGAACTCAAAGGCTATATTTTTTAATTCATCCCCCTTTTACTGCTAAATTTCAATTTTTAGACCTAAAAGTACAAAATTTGTCTTTTTTTTTTTGTCTCTTATTCCACGTTGCCCAAGAGGGGAAGAAAGCCCTCAGGATACAAGTGAGCGAAAAGACAAGCTGAGGTTAATACATAGTTAATCCTTCATAAGTGTGACACTTTGCCCAGAGCAGCATAGTATTTCTTACAGTTGACTACATTTGTGAATACATGGAAACAGTAAAATGCTCAGATGAAGAAGATTCAAGTAGAATGAAGCAAGAATGGGGAGAAGAGGAAAAAGAAAAACAACAAAGGCAATATGGTGACAAGGAAAAATAGAGAATGACAATAAAAAAGAGAAAAAAGTATAGTGGTAATAAGACACAGTAGAAAAGGGGAAGCAAAAAAAAAAAGATGGGAAAGAAGAAGGGAGGGAAGATACAAGAGAGATGGAAGCACACACACACAAAAGAAGCAAGAGAGGAGAGAAGAATAGGAAAAGGAAACCCCAATGAAAAAAGTGCAGAAGAGACAAAACAAAAAGAAAAGAAAAACAAACTTTTCAAAGGGGAAAAACATTTAATTTTCAAATTCCTAACTGGCACAAACCATCTAACATGGCAGCCTGAATCCATTCTCCCCATTCCTTCTGCCCCATAGTGTGTTTCTTGCTTCTCATCTTTGCAGCCATCCTTTTTAAGTGTACAAAGCTGGGTGAGTCCAGACACTACAACTTTTAAATTGCTGCTCCATAATACTAACTACTTTCCCCCTACTTTTAGTGTTAACTGAATTCCAGACACTGATCTAAAAAAGGACTTAAGTGCATTATCTCATTTATATCTAACTCTACATTCTCTGCCTTCTTAGCTGTAGCCTACCTTCTCTCACATACCTAAACCATGAATATAAATAACCCACTTACCTACCTTTAATTTACTATTTCAAAGTGTTATATAATGTTTGGTTCAGTCCTTGGTTTGGGCAATTGTTATAGTTTCTTTCAGTTTTGATTCCCAATTCAAAGTTCCCTATTCTAATGGTTATATTGCCAATCAATGGAACACATGCTTATTAAAACAAATCATGGTCAGCAAACTATGTTTGGGATTAGGAGGTACTACTTTATACTCCCAGAGAGAAGTCCTGTATTTAAATTTGTGCAAGACCCAGAATGTCTCCACACAGGTGAGTATCTCTTACAGGCTATCTCATGAGTGTAAAGATTGCAGAGTCCTGAAGCTGAAGTGAGACTATGGTAGGACAGTAAATCTTATTCCAGCAATTGCAGTTGTTATTTATCATAAAGAAAGGCACTTGAGAAATTCTAGCCAATCATTCAACATTCTTTTCAACAAAGATGTGATGGAAGAAACATTTCTATATACCAGGTGAAAAAAAGAGAAACACAGAATTGTGGAGTTTTCTCAAAGATATGCCAGTGGCAGTGTTAGGAAAACTTCCTCAAAAGTTCATGACCCACCAACAATGTGATTTCTTTTCTCTGTCTTATAAGATGCTCCAATTTTTATTACACATTCTTTTTATAACCCTTATCTCATTACATATGGCTCCTTGAGAGCTGGGCCAGCCAAACATTCAGCCAGGAAGTCTTGGATTTACTTCCCAGTTACTATCTTTGTACCCTGAGGCAAGGTTTTTTAAGCTCTCAAAGGCTCACTTTCTGTATTTGGAAAATGGGGATAATAATAGCTACTAACCCATCATGTTGTTATGAGCATTAACTGAATTTGGCATGTAAAGTACTAAATAGGCTTTAGCAATAACAACAATAATACTCATTATTCCTATTGGTAGTCCCAGGACTTGCTACAACATCTTGCATAATAGCAGTCTCTCAATAATTTTGTTAAATGAATGAATCATCTGATTTGAGAATAAGTGTTATATTATTATATGTACACTCACTTTATTAACTAAAAACAAAATGATGATAAAATATTAAAACAAATAATGTTTCAACTTACAGAAGGTTTCATCATTTTTGGAAAGTCAGTACCTATAAAACATTACCCTCTAATGATTCCTGGTTTAATGCTTCCTTCATTGTTTTAAAACTAAGGCATTAAATGAATGTGTAAGATGGTGGTAGCTCTAGTAATCTATAAGTTTCCTGTTATCTATGGAAAACTTAGAATGTATATTTTAATAAAATTATACACAAATAACCAGGTACTTGGTTGACTTATTTTCACTCTGGCCACAGAATTTTATCAAGATCCTTCTACAAAACAGCTCTTTTCTTTTCTATCCCTGTTTTTCATAAATCAATGACTAGCTTAAATAAGCTAACTCACTGTGTTGTACTGCTAATAAACATATGGAGTAAATGCACTTAGAACAAACCTTTTCTGTTGAACACAGACTAAAATTATATTGCATCAATGTACTGAAACTGGAAATCAAATCACAAATGACTACATAATTAAACACAGCAAAATCTACTTTAATGTTAATGTTGCATCAAATATTTATTTTTTGTAAATAATAGAACCTTGTTTATACCCAGTTCAACAAGACATCTATATTGACCTAAAACTGTTTGGACTTTCTTGACTGATTTTGACCTCTTAGAGTTTATGAAATCCCTGATCTGGATGTAAATAAAGCATAACTGAATATTCAAAAGAAACATCTTTTTTCTTCTTTTGTCCCAGGACATATTAGAACTATTTCCAACTGAGCTGCTTATTGCAAAATTTTGAGGCAGTTTATTTTCTCAGTCTTCGTGTAGCATGTCACTCCTCCAAATTAGGTTCCTTATTAATCATCTCTGCACATATTATAGTTTTAAAAAGCATACTGTGCTTTTATACTCCATCTTACATAATTGTATATGGGGTTGCATACCCTCTAATATGTCATCAGTATGTCACACAAGATCTCCTTTGTGAGGGCAGGGAGATGTACTAACTTACTTTGATGATCAGGAAACTGAAACACAGCTTCTTTCAACATGTGATAATTTGGGGAACGAAGCATTTGAAGATTAGTACTTTTACAAAGCTATATTTCTTCAAACTAGATGACAAAAATTATATATTAGGAACATTGATAGAAGTATTTTTGTTGTATATGCTGACTTACTGTGATTCTACAGTTTAAAAGGAAGATATCATCTATATTGTCATAATTAAAGTCTCAATAGGAGATTAGAATATCACAAACGTTTAGATTTTAATTTTTATTCTCCTGGAAAAATCATGTCACATTATTCACATCTTTTTTTCAGTGATATTAATGCATGGAAATACCACAAGGTTCTCCCCCTATCCATCCTTTTCCAATTTTTCCATGCAAGGCTTATTTACTGATGATTAAGTTCTTAGAAGACAGGCTGTTTACATAGAAGAGGCAATATTGACAAATATAGGCTGCAGTGCTTTACCTCTAGTTTAACAATGAACTGTCAGTCAAGAAAAAGGAATTTTATGTATGAAAGACCATCTACATTGCAGGTCTCTTAATTGGGCCAATCCTTTTTCCCCATCCTCCAAGGAAAAGACACCTCCAAATAGAAGTTAGTTCTTGGCTAACAAGGTCACCAAATAGTAATGCTTAACTAGATTTTCTTGTGATCAAATAATAACAAATGCAAAATAACCTGAAGTCCTTATCAACTGACCAAGAAGGATGTATGGTTTCAGAGCTGTCAGTTTCAAGACTCTGTTGATGGGCCAATTTCTCTGCAGTGTTGATTTGGTTCTTTTCTCTTGTAAGAATGTATAGCATAACCCAGCTGTACCCTAACCATATGTTCAGATTCACACAAAAGTCAAATCAGCTTTCTTTTTCTAAATTATTTCCTCCCTTGATGCATGGGCCTTATTTATAACCTCCCTTTGTGCAGCCATAACTCTATCATATAGGGCTTAGTTTCTAAAAACCATAGCAATTGCCTGAAAATTGATTTGATGTCTTTTGCCCATCCCTCCCTTCGGTCCCTGAAGACATTTTAATATGAGCCATGACATTATGATGGATGAAATCTGGCATTTTACTGTAGCAATGCTACTCCCATGTGGAAAATAACAGCTTGTTCAAAAGCTGGTCTTCCAGCCAGAGTTAGGATATACGGTAAACCACTTTTCTAATCTCTCCCCTTCCCTTTCCTTTTAAAATATCCTTCCCAAACTTCTTTAGGTTATCAAATTTTCCACGTATCACAGGTCAAAGCTAATTGTAGGTCACATAATGATAGTGATAAATGTGTCACGACAAAACTGGGTTAATCGTGTACAGGAAACAATCTAGAGTTTGATCATAGAATAAAATAATTTTCCAATACAAACTATTCTGCAAAAACACCAAGTTTCTGCTGATTTGTGAAGCAATTGTACCTTTTTAAGATATATTGTAAGGCAACTCCCTAATGCCAGTAGACCAGACTGAAAAAAAAAAATCATTACACTTATCCTTTTATAAACTGTATGTCCTTATTTGTAAATCACAACTTTTTTTTTCTAACTTTATATTAACTACCACAATCAACTCTTAAAGCTAATAAATACAAATGTATTTACAAATTCCTTAGTCAAAAGGGGGAGAAAAGATATTTAAGATTCCACTAGTGTGTGCAATTAGTGTCACATATATAATTGTTGGTGTATCATGGGCCTTGGTGTTTTAAATATACTGGGTAGTAGGACATCTCTGAGGATGAATAACTGCAACTACATTTCTATTTGTTCTGGGTGTTTTGCATAGGTCCATATCCCCACTAAAATTGAACATGTGGGCTTATGGGAAATATGAAAATATACTGTAATTAAAGCATTCATAATTGAATACTGTAAATAGTATTTATGCCCTTCACCAATAGAACTCAATACTTATTTAAAGGCCTGCAGCAAGGAGATGATTAATGATTACAGTAAGGAAGCAGTACTGATCAATGCAAGTTGAATTCAGGGGACCTGACTCCCCAAGTGCAGCCCTATGCCTTCAGATCCGTTCCATCTCATTAGAGGACAGAATAGCTTCTTACATTCCCCACACTTGTTCATGTTTGAATGATAAAATGAGGCAATCATTGTCAATAAATATATACGCTGTGAAATAGTTGTCCATATTCATAATTTTAATGTTCATGGGATATTGAGCTGAAGGTAAAATCTAGCTCATGACACTGACATTTTTTTTATTGGTCCAGTGTACTTTGTGTGCATTAATTTGACTTAATTTACTTTTCAGTTTCACTTTTATTTGTTCACTTTCTGTAGCTACCTCCTTCAAATTCCTTTGACAACCTGAGAATGTCTTGCAGCTGAACGTAATATTAATTACATTTCAAAGCAAACCTTTATTCATTTGGGGACAATCTGTGAAACAGAAATCTGTGACTGAAGCTGTTGCCAAGCCAATTACTGCAAAATAACTCAAATATGTCTCAACAGATTGCATTTTTCCTATTGTTAGATTGTTTATTCCGTAGATCAAAAGGCTACATTCGCTTTAATTAAAATGAACCAACTCACATAGTTAAATATATCATCCGTTCCCTGGGACTATATATGGATTTATGTATAGACAGAATGTGCTAATGAAAATCTCTGTTTTTTTTTTTTTCTGTGTAATTCTGTTTTTTTCTAGATGTTTCCAGGCTTTCTTTATGTCAAGGCAGCCTTTGTATGAACAAGCCAGACAAGAAAGAACTAATCAGCACCGAAGACCAGAGTGCAAAGAAATTATTCAGTTGCTCAAAGAAATTCACCCCGGCACACCATCACAATGCATCACACATGCAGAAGAGATTGGTGAATTGCAACAGGTTCAGTGGAATAAGCACTTGACATTCAGATTCTTATCTAAACTTTATCTGAACAATTCAGATTTCTTAGTTCCGCAATACAAAGCTAGGGATTTTTTTTTTTCCCCTGAGGATCTTGAAGCACTGTTGTATGAGGTTTTAGAAATACCCACTTCAGTTTAGAGTGAAATAACATCAATCAATATATTGTTCTACAGAAAAATATATTTAAAAATCTTAATTGTCAGATATATGTATTTAATAAACTATCATCTCATTTTTTATTTTTGGCAAATTTGCTATTCAAAAGCAAAAGGGTGCTTCAAAGCCCCTAATATCATCATTTTTCATTTTTTTTCCAAGACCATATTTAGCTTTAAATATATAAGGAAGTACATTTAAAACCCATGAAGTGCCGGCAAAATGAAATTATTATATGCTGAAAGACCCCCTTTGCCTTTAACAATATCTAATATGATTAGTTTGTCTTTCACTCAGGGGATTCTGATAGTATTGAAGGAGAAATCTGAGCAGTTCACTTTGATAGGAGAAAGAATCTCAATGCTCTGGGAAGTTTGAGCTTTAAACACATGCGGCACCAGCCAGGGGAAGGACAATGGAGAGGGTGTGAATAACATAAACTGGGCAAGGAAAACATCAACTAAGTGTTTCCTCTCCCCGGTACGCTTGCTGCAACCCTGGTTCTTTCTCAGGTTCTTCTACCTGCCAGGAGAGTGGGTGAAAAAGGAAGATATTCTCAAACACACATTGCCTGGGCTCTCAGCATGTGGATCAGTGCCGTCCTCAAGTTCCCTGGCTGCAGTGAATGTCAATGACCCGCACCCACTTGCTACACTGTTTGTTCCTCTTCCATTGCCGTAGATGGTGGCAGAGGTGTTGGTCAACAGAAGGTTGGCGTTCAGTCCATTGTTCTGCTCTGGGCTTCTTCCCCCTCCTGGCATCCTATCACCCAGGAATTTTCTGCATCTCCATGTCACAGGGGATGATGTGAGTCACCCACAATAGAACTGGCTGATTCAACTTTCTCTCCCTCACTTCTCTGATAAAGGGCTGTCTTAGCTCGAGCTTCCACAAAATACCACAGATGGAGTGGCTTAAACAACAGAAATTTATTTCTCACATTTCTGGAGGCTGGAAGTCCAAGATCAAGGCAACAGCATGGCCAGGTTCTGATGAGAACTCTCTTCTTAGCATGTAGACGGCTGCTTTCATGGTGTGTCCTCATGTGGCAGAGAGAAAGCCAGCTCTGTTTTCTTCCTCTTCACGTAAGGACTCTATTCCCATCATGGGGGTCCCACCCTCATGACTTCTTCCAAACCTAATCACCTCCCAAAGGTCCCACTTCCAAATCCTTTCACTTTGGGTGTTAGGGCTTCAACATATGAGTTGGGGTCACTAACAATCAGTCCATAACAAGGGCTGTTTTTGTTCTGCTTCCTCTGACCCCACATCTAGAGCTGTCTCACAGGGAATTGGCATATTTTAGTTCTGACACTAGCCACATTCATCTGCTGGATCTGACACCCCACCCTTTCTCTCTGTTTGGACCTAGTAGTTGAAGGGGGCTTTAAATCACAAGTAAGCCTCTTGGATTTTTGAAATCTGTAATTCCGGTCTAAGCATTTCTGACCACAAGCATCAACAACACTCCTTTGTTTTTCTAATAGTTAAGGGACTATTAGTGATATTCAACAATACAAGATAAGATTCCAAGGATAATTCATCTTTCTGGCAATGGAAATACCAGCCAACTTGGAAATATAACAGTATTTTAAATAAAATGATTTCTATCTTATATAAATGGCCAAATGATGTGAAATATTTTGGGCTATCTATAACTTCTCCCTTCAACATGCATATCTCTCTTCAAAAATCCACTGAATCATTATAGAATCCTGGGGAAGAGATAAAAAGTTGGGAAGGTTATAAATAATCAATCTTCGGTTCAGAAAGACTGAAGAAAGACTAATCTAATATATATTAAGATATGGATGTGTGTGGCAGCCTTGGGCTTGCCCTACTCAGATCGCCTTCCAGGGAGAGTCTGCTCTAAGAGGAGGAGTTGGCTGACAGCTCTGAGTTGCTGCATCTTCAGCATCCACCACAGGGTTGAGGTCGAGGTCTCCATCTCCCCAGGCTGTTCCTAGCCAATGACTGGGCTTGGTAGGAGTCCTGGGGTCAGCCATGCAGAACTCTTCCAATGGGCAATCTTTACTCTGGAGCTACCATCAGCCTGGCTAAGAATTTCTCTGAGTTTCCTAGAGTCGAAGGCTCTTCTTACTCCATCCTTCACCCTTCCCTCTCTTCTCTCACAGATGTCAGACCAACACTGGCACCTGAAGTTTCTCCCTGGTCCACTCCTGCTCTTTCTCTCCTTTATCCTTCCCAAATGTTTACCCCAATGACTTTCTTACAGTATTAATTCCATTTTAGCATAGGTTTCGCAGAGGACCAGAATTAATGCAGTATGTGTGTGTATTTACATGTATACATCAACTCATGGATACAAACAAAAATGCAAGTATTGATATATACTACGCATTTACATACATTTATGTGTATGGATGTAGTATACAGATGCACACGCACACACACAAACACACTTGTTTAACCAGCAGCCTACATTTCAAAAGTTGAACTGACCTTCTCACACAGACATGCTAAGAGTACATTAAAGAAAATCTGACTTTTCTTTCACTACCTTGATAAAGATTCTTACCAATAAGCAAGAAAGCATCCTTATATATGTGTTAGAGGGTACAGCATGATATTTATCATTGGCATGATTGTTTATATTAAGAAAGGTTAACCCAAAACTAAACTCAAAACTGTAGTCTAAATGACCAGTGTATCTACTCTACTATATTAAAAAGCCTGGGTTTTGTTCTAGCAGGTAGGAATTCATTGAATATATTCATTTTTCAGTTTTAACTGGTATCTATTGGTATTATAAGGATTCAATCTTCTATGAATAATCTTTTATAAGGATGTTACCAAGGACTAAGCCTACCCTAGAATAAGAATGATATTTATGTTCACCCAAATTGAAGTTTACTACATTTATCAAATTACTTTAAGAATGTTTCAATGCATTTGCCTTGAGCATTGATAGATTTCAGGCTAGTCATAACATTTTCAGTAAATTTTATCTGATGGCCTGTTGATGACTATCCACCTTTTGATTAAAACTCCATGATTTTGTAACTACATTACGTTGAAATTTCTGAAACCAGACCAAACATGTAGTTCCAAATGGGATATTTGGGGAGGGACTTTAGATATAATTCCATATGATATTTATTTCTGTATTTTAGAGTGAAGTTTACTTTAAGCCTAATTTAAAATATTTCTATGACTTGACAATAGATGTGAGAATCAATTTTGATGACATATTTAAAAGTAAATTTTTATATCAATGTAATGATTTAATATATCTTTCTAAGTACATACCAAATCTTGCCATTATTTTCTTTCAAAATGTCCCATTTACCTTTTCCTCTTTAACTTGGCACATGAAAGTCCAGTCAAATTTTCAGGATTAAAGCAATTTTTATAAAGTTTGATTTTGCAATGAAAGAGTATATTAGGCAGAAGCAGCCTTTTTTGACACCTAAATTTCTTAAGGATTTTCTAGTATTCTTGACTCAACGGGCATGCTTTGAGCCTGGGAAATTCTATTAGTCTTAATCAGAAAAATGTAGCCCATATGTTGATTAGGAAATATACTTTCTGAACACCGTACTTTTTAAAAACAGGAAGAAGAATACATTTCGTGTTATTTTACACCTTTTAAATGCCAAAAGATCTAAAAAGGACAGGTATTCTTTCAATGCCTGTTGAAGCATAAGTTAAAAATTTTAGTAAAGTGCCTGGATAAAAGCAAATTTTATCTTCAGATCTTTTACTGATACTACTATGAGAGAAAAAAATATTACATGTGTTTTTCTTCTTTCCATTGCATTTTATTAAAAATTAGCTTTTTTCCTACATGCTAGTAAACGATAAATTACTTGAAGTTTAATAGAGTTAAAGAGGAAAAAAACATGAGGTAGAGAATAATATAATGAGAACAGTCTCTCTTTCCCCCATTCCTATCATCGACCTCCCTGAATCCAGTGTGCTCATTACTTGCTCTGTGAAGCAGCCTTGTTCACGTTGGTTGTTCAAGGGAGCAAGATGGGCTAGTGTGTGTAGATCATAAAGCATTTGCAATTTTTTTTGAAAGAGAGAAAGAGCATATTTTAAAAGCTGATAAAATCCTAAAACTTCCTCTCATCTGGACTTCAAACAGTTCAGGAATCAAAATGCAAAGAATGTCTAAATGAAATATAGGGGTATCATTTCCCTTAAACTTCTGGTTTTTTGAAGTTGTTGATGAATAATTATGAGAGCCAATCATGGGATAAATATTTGAAAGGTTTTGGTAAAAATGATTGTCCCAGTTTCCTTATCCATGCTTGGAGCTTATCACCTGCGTAGCTCAAGATACTTAGAAAATTAGGCTGCCAGCCAGATATACTCTCTGGAACTCTATGGATTGGAAAGAAACAAAAAAGCTAAAAAGAATTTGAACAAGTGGGACTGGGAACCCAATAACTCAGGCACAGACTCCAAAAACAACTATTTCATTCCATTAAGCATCAGAATCACTCAAATACCTATGGTGATTTAGAGATTTATCTCATGATAGTCTAAGAGGCCAGATCAGAGCCTCTTAGGTCAAAATATCTATAAATCTCTGCCTCTACTCACATTTAAATAAGTCTGGAGTTCTTTATCAAACATTATTTAAACACTGTTATGGCCTGAATATTTGCATACCTCCCCAAATTCATATGTTGGAATTCTAACCCCCAATGTGATGGCACTTGGAGATAGGGCCTTTGAGAGATAATTAGGGTTAGATGAGGTCATGAGAGTAGAGCCTTCATGATGGGATTAGTGCTCTTCTCTCTTGCTCTCTCTCCACCACCTGAGAACACAGCTAAAATGTAGCCATCTGCAAGATAGGGAGTTCTCACCAAAAACCTAGCTGTCTGGCATCTTGATCTTGGACTTCTAGCCTCCAGAACTGTGAGAAATAAATTTCTGTTGTTCAAGCTGCCCAGTCTATGGTATTTTGTTATGGCAGCCAAAGCCAACATATACAAACACTCTTCTTCCCTTTTGTTCACCAGTATATTTTTTCTATTATTTATATTAAAGAAGAAGACCGTATATTGTAAGTTCCAGCCGTAAGTATAATAATCCTTACTGCAGTGGAACTTAAAATAATAACCAATCTGATTTTGGGAACTTAACAGAACCCTGATTTATGTGAGTCTCTTTTTAAGGGAGAAGGAAGGGAGTAAAGATCAGAAACGGTGACCATGTACATTCCATATACTGTGCTCTTAATCAAAACTTACCACACTCATCAAGAAGGCATGTTTTTAGAAGGGACCTACATGGAAAACTGGTAGAAAAAAGGGAATTGCTTTGCCATCTAGATCAGTGTTAATGGAATTATGGATATTTTGGCCAGATCTCCCTCATATCCAAAGGATATTTTCTGGAAGATCTCTTGGCTCTTACAGTAAGGCTATAGCTATTTTTTCCTCTCAAGCCTGCTGCACTGAATGCTCCTCCTTTGTCTTCTATTTAAGCACTAATGTCTCCCTGAGTTCCATCCTTGCCAGATTCTTGATATTTATAGCCCTGACATAAAAGGCTTAAAATGGTTAAACAGGATAACATGCTACATTCAAGTACATCATACATTAACCTACAAATAGGTGAATTCTACACAATGTGGAGGGACACTTTTTCCTGTAATTCTCAATCTGGAAAATTTGTATTTTTCTTTTAATTAATTTATTTTACATTTGTCTTACCATAGTCTAAACTGATTATGTTAAGGTTCTTCATATAAAAGAGTAAAATATTGATATAATGAAGACTTGCTTAAGAAAGAGGTGACTGTGTAGAAGAAAGGGACAAAACCATTACCATAGTGAGAGATTTCAATATCCTTTGGACAATTATTGGTAGTTACAGCAAAGAAACAGTGACTCTGCAGAAGGAATATTTGAACAACTAACATGATTGACCTCATGTATTTATCTATAACCCTGTTTTCAATTATATATATTCTTCAAATGATCAGTTTTCTAAATGACCAATAACATGGCCATAGAGTAAGTCAATAAATTTCAAAAGAATAGGTATGTGCAATGACCACACTGCAATTAAGCTAGAAATAAGTAACAAAATTAACATTAAAAAATACAGTTGAGAATTAGACTGCATAAATAAATAACTTATGGGCAAAAGAAATAATCTTAATATAAAATTTAAAATACTTTCAACTTTATAATACAACAGTTCAGCTCAAACTAATGAAGTCAAAACAAGATTTCAAAGGACATTTAGGGTTTTAAATATCTACAATAGAAAGATATAAAGGGAAAAAATGAATTGGTAATGAAATTAGTATTTCAATGGAATAAATACAAAGAAAATGGAAAGAGGGAGAAAATAAAAAATAAGAACAGAAAAATAATAGAAAACAAATGTACAATAGCATTGATCAATAGAGTAAACAGAAGTCTAATATAATAGACAAGCCTCTCATGAGATTGATAAGGAAAAAAAAAGATGCAAGCAGACAGTATTAGGGATGAAAAGGAAGGATACAAGTACCTGAACAGCAGAAACTATAAAGATATAAAAAGCATTTCCAGTTTCTTGATAAAAGATTATTAAGTAATAGTAACTAATTAGCTTGTTATAGAGAACAAAGTCCAGGAAAAGCAGCGAGAGTCTTAGCCCCTTGTTACTAATGGCTTGGTGCAATGGAGCAGGGTTAGGCTGTTAGGTGCTAAGAACTTGTATATGGCTCTTCTCTCACTGGTATGCTTCATTCACCTTAGAGTATAATCTAGAGCTACAGGTTTTACATTGACCCAACTCAGGAGGCTCCCAAAAGGTAGACCTACCTGATGGACATTGGATGCTGAATGAACCAGTGTTAGAGCTTGCCACATTCTAAAGGCAAAGACTATAGCATACAACCCTGGCTCTGTACTGGCACCCAAAAGTCTCCACAGACTGTACTCTCAGAACTGTTTTGGTGACATAGAAAACATTCCAGCCTTGGTCCTGGCAGGAAGAAATAACAATCCTCTCTGGAGGAATCTAATATTTCCTGACAACTCAAATTACACATAAAAGTCATTAAAATATATTTTCTGTTAGTTGCTGTTTAATACAAATTTAATATACTTTTCTCCTGTATATTAATCTTACTCCAACTACTTTCTAAAAGCTATTAATCCTAAAAATTTTTGTATATTATTTTAAATTTTCCAGATACACAGTATTATCTTTGAATAATAGTAGACATATTTCTTCCTTTCAAATCCTCACACAACTACAGTTCACCCTTGAACAACATGGGCTGGAAGTGCACAGGTCCACTTATACACAGACTTTTTTCAATAAATACTACATTATTACAGGATTCATAGTTGGTTGAATCCACAGATGTGAAACTGCAGACATATAGGGTCAACTATGGGACTTAAGCATCTGTGGGTTTTGGTATCCATGGCAGGTCCTGGAACCAATTCCCCACAGATACTGAGGGACAGCTGTATTTCTTTTTGCCTTATTGAGTTTTCTGAGGTTGCCAGTAAAGGACTGCACAGAAGTATTATTTTCTTTTTTATTGTATTAAAAGGGATGAAACCCTCAATTTACTATTGCAAGTACATAGGCTATGGGTTTTGATGGATGTTTTATCAGATTAAGAAATTTCTTTTCATTTCTAATTTTATCATTATTAGGTGTTGGATTTTATCAGTGATTATTTATATTTATTAAGATGATTATGTATTTTCCCCTTTAATCTGAAAATGAGATGTTATATTACAAACCCATGTTCTTATGCAGTACACTCTACTGCCTTGGCTATCTATATCCAATGTATCTTGAGTATCAAAGGGTTAACATATCACACGGGCCCTGTGTTTCCCAGAAAGGATGTTTACTACTTTTACAAGGACAGGGTTTTGGCTTAAATAATTTTGCTTAGTTAACTCTTCTAGTAAAAGATGGGAAAGTGGAAAATATCCCTCTCATCCTATCAACAGGAGAAGACCATGCTCTGATTTCAACTGAAGATACTGCGGAGCAGAGATGTAGAACACAAATCATTCTAAATAAGGGTGCAGTGAGAATGGAGGAACTACAGAGCCAGCCGCACACTGAGAAAAACAATTTATGCATAATAAAAAATGAGAGGTAAGCAGCTGACATGGCATAATTAGAGAGAGCAATCTTCCCTTAGCTATACAATAAAGTCGTGTTACATTGTAAAAATCTACTTTTAATCATTGAAATATATGAATTCATACCTCTTGTCGAGACTTTTGTAATGCCACTCATCCAGCTTCATCTACTACCCAGAGGTTATCAAGGTTGTCAGCTTTGTATAGCTTTAGAGCAGTTTTATATACAATGACAAATGCATGTATGTGTAAAAAGATGTCGTTTTGTGGAGTCTAAAAGCATGTTCATTATACTGCACTTAACTTGTGTTTTGAATATAAGAATATGTTTGTAGAATTCAATGAAATCCTATAACTAAATAATACTCTATACAATGGGTGTTCCATTGCTTATTTATTAGTGATAGTCATTTAGATTGCTTTCAAATTTTCACCAATACAATGTAAAATGAATTTCCTTCATTATGCCTGTGCATTAACATATAATTTTTTAGTGTACGTACCTCAAAGTGGAATTGCTGGATTATGAAATTAGCACATTTAAAATTTAATTGATAATTCTAAATTTATACTAATATATGAAATAATACATTTATGTACATTCTCATCTATGCTTGAATTATTAAACATTTACATTTTTAAAATCTGATAGGATAAAATTCTCATCTCATGGTTTTGATGTGTACTTTCTTAATTACTAAAAATGTTGGCATATGTTTTTTTGGCTATATTTGTTTCATTTCCTGTGAATTAGCTGATCATGTCAAAGTATTCCTTTATGACTTTCATGTTTTGGGTCATATTTTATGTTTTCCTATCCCAAGTTTGCAAACATAATTTTGTGCATACAATTTTAATAGTTTTAGAGTATTTTTAAAGTTTATATGTCCATCATTCTGCTTAGAAATATACATTAACTAGAATATTTTGAGTATTTTGAAACAATAACTTAACTCCATTTTATTTTTCGAAAGGTACGGCCACTTGTGCTAATGCTATTATTTCAATAATCTGTCCTATCACCACTGATTTGAAAATGCTGGCTGTTTCACATACTAAATTATCACACACACACAGAATATGAACACATGTTGGTCTATATTGTAGACTCCATTTGATCCACTGGTCAATTTCTCTGTTCCTGTCCTAATACCTGTTTAGTAGCAGTTGTATTATAACACGATGTTTTTAGGGTATCCAAAAAATCTAGTAAATAGCCATAATGTCATCAAGGATATTTTGTTTTATTTCACATAGGCTTATTAAAACATATATTTTTCAAATACTGTACTGCCTTAATTAGTTTTATTTTACAACAAATTTACATAGGTGTTTATGTATTTCTTCCTATATTTTACTTTGTCTTCTAGAGTGTCTTAAGAATTTTTGGCGTTTTGAATTTTTTAGAATCATTTCATAAATTTAAACAAACACATTGATACATACACTTGGGTTTTGACAAGAGCCACATTCAATATATATTTATTTGGGAAAATAAACGTATTTTGCATTATTGAGTTCTCCAATATATGAATATGGTATATTCCATGATTGATTAAGTCTTCTCTTATTTTTCTCAATATGTTATGTAAATTTCTGTGTCAAAGTCTTCTAAATATTTTGTTGTATTTTATCTTACATATTTGATATTTTGGCTGCAATAATAAATGGTATCTTTGTATTTTTTGTACATTCTACGCATTTCTGAAATAGGAAATACAAGTGGTTTTTTATGCTACCATTTTGTTTAGCAAAACTGCTAAACTAACTTACTGTTTTTAATAAGTGGTCAATTGTTTATTTTTTCATAACAAAATCACATTCAATTTGCAATATGAATATTATAATATCATACATTCAAGTCTCTATAACTTTAATTTCCTTTTCTTGGCTATTGCAGTGACTGAATGGTCATAAATGTTGAAAAGAAGTAGCGATTAATCTCCAGTAGGTTGCTTGCTTTATGTGCTTTTCTACATACTCTATGATGGTGGATATTTACTCCTAATTGCAGTTTGCCTTTTTTTTTTTAAATCAAGAAATAATGTTGAATTTTACCAAATGCTTTTCACCATTTGAGAGGGTCAAATTATTTTTCCTCCTTATTTTTGAATGTAGGGAATTACGTTGAGTTTAGAATTTTGGAAAAAAATTTCATTTCTTGGATAAAGGTGCTAATTATATGATATTTTATATTTCTTAGTTTATTCTGGCAATATTTTGTTTAGGTATTTAAATCTAACTTAATCTGAGATTAAGTATACTTTTCCCATTATATGCTTATCATGCTTTTTAAAATATCATAGCCATAATTTCATTTTCTCTTGAGCTTTTATACGATATTTATTTTTCTCTTTCTGACTTACTTCACTCTGTATGACAGTCTCTAGTTCCATCCATGTCTCTACAAATGACCTAGTTTCATTCTTTTTTATGGCTAATATTCCACTGTATATATGTACCACACCTTCTGTATCCTTTCTACTGTCAGTGGGCATTTAGACTGCTTCCATGACCTGGCTATTGTAAACAGTGCTGCAATGGACATTGGGGTGCATATCTTTTCGAATTATGGTATCCTCTGGACATATGCCCTGTAGTGGGATTGCTGGGTCATATGGTAATTCTATTTCTAGTTTTTTAGGGAACCTCCATACTGTTCTCCATAGTGGCTGTATCAATTTACATTCTCACCAACAGTGCAAGAGGGTTCCCTTTTCTCCACGCCCTCTCCAGCATCTACTTTTTGTACATTTTAAGATGATGCCCATTCTAACCGGTGTGAGGTGATAACTCACTGCAGTTTTGATCTGCATTTCTCTAATAATTAGTGATGTTGAGCACTTTTCATGTGCCTCTTGGCCATCTGTATGTCTTCTTTGGAGAAATGTCTATTCAGGTCTTCTGCCAATTTTTTGGTTGGGTCGTTTGTTTTTTTAATATTGAGCTGCATGAGCTGTGTATATATTTTGGAGATTAATCCTTTGTTGATTCGTTTGCAAATATTTTCTCCTATTCTGAGGATTGTGTTTTCATCTTGTTTATAGTTTCCTTTGCTGTGCAAAAACTTGTAGGTTTGATTAGGTCCCATTTGTTTATTTTTGTTTTTCTTTCCTTTTCTCTAGGAGGTGGGTCAAAAAGATCTTGCTGTGATTTATGACAAAGAATGTCCTCCCTATGTTTTCCTCTAAGAGTTTGATAGTGTCTGGCCTTACGTTTAGGTCTTTAATTCATTTTGAGCTTATTTTTGTGTATGGTGTTAGGGAGTGCTCTAATTTCATTCTTTTACATGTAGCTGTCCAGTTGTCCCAGCACCACTTATTGAAGAGGCTGTCTTTTCTCCATTGTATATCCTTGCTTCCTTTATCAAAGATAAGGTGACCATATGTGTGTTGGTTTACCTCTGGGCTTTCTATCCTGTTCCATTGATCTATATTTCTGTTTTTGTGCCAGTACCATACTGTCTTGATTACTGTAGCTTTGTAGTGTAGTCTGAAGTCAGGGAGTCTGATTCCTCCAGCCCCGTTTTTCTTTCTCAAGATTGCTTTGGCTATTTGCGGTCTTTTGTGTTTCCATACAAATTGTGAAATTTTTTGTTCTAGTTCTGTGAAAAATGCCATTGGTAGTTTGATAGGGATTGCACTGAATCTGTACATTGCTTTGGGAAGTACAGTTATTTTCACAATATTGATTCTTCCAATCCAAGAACATGGTATATCTCTCCATCTGTTTGTGTCATCTTTGATTTCTTTCACCAGTGTTTTAGTTTTCTGAGTACAGGTCTTTTACCTCCTTAGGTAGGTTTATTCCTAGGTATTTTATTCTTTTTGTTGCAGTGGTGAATGGGATTGATTCCTTACTGTCTCTTTCTGATTTTTCATTGTTAGTGTATAAGAATGCAAGAGATTTCTGTGCATTAATTTTGTATCTTGCAACTTTACAAAATTCATTGATTAGCTCTAGTCATTTTCTGGTAGCATCTTTAGGATTCTCTATGTATAGTATCATGTCATACGCAAACAGTGACAGTTTTACTTTTTCTTTTCCAATTTGTATTCCTCTTATTTCTTTTTCTTCTCTGACTGCCATGGTTAGCACTTCCAGAACTATGTTGAATAACAGGGGTGAGAGTGGACATCGTAGTCTTGTTCCTGATCTTCGAGGAAATGCTTTCAGTTCTTCCCCATTGAGAATGATGTTTGCTGTGGGTTTGTCGTATATGGCCTTTATTACGTTGCGGTAGGTTCCCTCTATGCCCACTTTCCAGAGAGTTTTTATCATAACTAGGTGTTGAATTTTGTAAAAAAAATTTTCTGCATCTATTGAGGTGATCATATGGTTGTTGTTCTTCAATTCATTAATATGATGTAACACATTGATTGACTTATGTATACTGAAGAATCCCTGCAGCCCTGGGATAAATCCCACTTGATCATGGTGTATGATCCTTTAAATGTGCTGTTGGATTCTGTTTGTTAGTATTTTGTTGAGGATTTTTGCATCTATATTCATCAGTGATATTGGTCTGTAATTTTCTTTTTTTGTAGTATCTTTGTCTGGTTTTGGTATCAGGGTGATGGTGGCCTCATAGAATGAGTTTGGGAGTGTTCCTTCCTCTGCAATTTTTGGAAGAGTTTGAGAACGATGGGTGTTAGCTCTTCTCTAAATGTTTGATAGAATTCACCTGTGAAGCCATCTGCTCCTGGACTTTTGTTGGGAGATTTTTAATCACAGTTTCAATTTCATTACTTGTGATTGGTCTGTTCATATTTTCTATTTCTTCCTGGTTCAGTCTTGGAAGGTTATACCTTTCTAATAATTTGTCCATTTCTTCCAGGTTGTCCATTTTATTGGCATAGAGTTACTTGTAGCAGTCTCTTATGATGCTTTGTATTTCTGCAGTGTCCATTGTAACTTCTACTTTTTCATTTCTCATTTTATTGATTTGAGTCCTCTTCCTCTTTTTCTTGATGAGTCTAGCTAAAGGTTTATCAATTTTGTTTATCTTCTCAAAGAACAAACTTTTAGTTCTATTGATCTTTGCTATTGTTTTCTTTGTTTTTATTTCATTTATTTCTGCTCTGATCTTTACAAGTTCTTTCCTTCTACTAACTTTGGGTTTTGTTTGTTCTTCTTTCACTAGTTCCTTTAGATGTAAGGTAAGATTGTTTGAGATTTTTCTTGTTTCTTGAGGTAGGATTGTATTGCTATAAACTTCCCTCTTAGAACTGCTTTTGCTGCATCCCATAGGTTTTGGATCGTCGTGTTTTCATTGTCATTTGTGTCTAGGTATTTATTTTCCGATTTCCTCAGTGATCTCTTGGTTATTTAGTAATGTATAGTTTAGCCTCCATGTGTTTGTGTTTTTTACATTTTTTCCCCTGTAAATGATTTCTAATCTCATAGCATTGTGGTTGGAAAAGATGCTTTATATGATTTCAATTTTCTAAAATTTACCACGGCTTGATTTGTGACCCAAGATGTGATCTATCCTGGAGAATGTTCCACGTGCAGTTGAGCAGAAAGTGTAATCTGCTGTTTTTGGATGAAATGCCCTATAAATATCAATTAAATCTATTTGGCCTATTGTGTTGTTTAAATCTTGTGTTTCCTTATTAATTTTCTGTCTGGATGATCTGTCCATTGGTGTGAGGTGCAAAGTCCCCCACTATTATTATGTTACTGTTGATTTCATCTTTTATAGCTGTTAGCATTTGTCTTATGTATTGAGGTGCTCCTATGTTGGATGCATATATATTTATAATTGTTGTATCTTCTTCTTGGATTGATCCCTTGATCATTATGTAGTGTTCTTCCTTGTCTCTTGTAACATTCTTTATTTTAAAGTCTATTTTATCTGATATGAGTATTGCTACTCCAGCTTTCTTTTGATTTCCATTTGCATGGAATATCTTTTTCCATCCCCTCACTTTCAGCTGTATGTGTCCCTAGGTCTGAGGTGGGTCTCTTGTAGACAGCATATATATGGGTCTTGTTTTTGTATCCATTCAGCAAGCCTGTGTCTTTTGGTTGGAGCATTTAATCCATTCACGTTTAAGGTGATTATCGATATGTATGTTCCTATTACCATTTTCTTAATTATTTTCGGTTTGTTTTCGTAGGTTCTTTTCTTCTCTTGTGTTTCCCACTTAGAGAAGTTCCTTTAGCATTTGTTGTAGAGCTGGTTTGGTGTTGCTAAATTCTCTTAGCTTTTGCTTGTCTGTAAAGCTTTTGAATTCTCCGTTGAATCTGAATGAGATCCTTGCCAGGTAATCTTGGTTGTAGGTTCTTTCCTTTTATCACTTTAAATATATCCTGTCACTCCCTTCTGGCTTGTGGAGTTTCTGCTGAGAAATCAGCTGTTAATCTTATGGGAGTTCCCTTGTATGTTATTTGTCATTTTTCCCTTGTTGCTCTTAATTCTTCTTTTTCTTTAATTTTTGTCAATTTGATTACTATGTGTCTCAGCATGTTTCTCCTGGGGTTTATACTGCCTGGGACTCTGCACTTCCTGGACTTGGGTGGCTATTTCCTTTCCCACGTTAGGGAAATTTTCAACTATAATCTCTTCAAATATTTTCTCGGGTCCTTTCTCTCTCTTCTCCTTCCTGGACCCCTATAAAAGCAAATGTTGGTGAATTTAATGTTGTCCCAGAGGTCTCTTAGGCTGTCTTTATTTCTTTTCATTCTTTTTTCTTTATTCTGTTCTGTGGCAGTGAATTCCACCATTCTGTCTTCCAGGTCACTTATCTGTTCTTCTCCCTCAGTTATTCTGCTATTGATTCCTTCTAGTGTATTTTTCACTTCAGTTATTGTATTGTTTGTCTGTGTTCATTTGTTGTTTAATTCCTCTAGGTGTCTGTTCTTTAATTCTTCTAGTTCTTTGTCAAACATTTCTTGCATCTTCTCGATCTTTGCCTCCATTCTTTTTCCGAGGTCCTGGATCATCTTCACTATCATTCTGAATTCTTTTTCTGGAAGGTTGCCTATCTCCACTTCATTTAGTTGTTTTTCTGGGATTTTATCTTGTTCCTTCATCTGGTACATAGTCCTCTGCTGTTTCATCTTGTCTATCTTTCTGTGAATGTGGTTTTTGTTCCACAGGCTGCAGGACTGTAGTTCTTCTTGCTTCTGCTGTCTGCACTCTGGTGGATGAGGCTATCTAAGATTCTTCTGCAAGCTTCCTGATGGGAGGGACTGGTGGTGGGTAGAGCTGGGTGTTGCTCAGATGGGCAGAGCTCAGTAAAACTTTAATCTGCTTGTCTGCTGATGGGTGGGGCTGAGTTCCCTCCCTCCTGGTTGTTTGGCCTGAGGCGACCCAGCACTGGAGGTTACAGGCTCTTTGGTGGGGCTAATGCCAGACTCCAGGAGGGCTCACGCCAAGGAGTACTTCCCAGAACTTCTTCTGCCAGTGTCCTTGTCCCCACGGTGAGCCACAGCCACCCCCGCCTCTGCAGGAGACCCTCCAACACTAGCAGGTAGGTCTGGTTCATTCTCCTATGGGGTCACTGCTCCCTTCCCCTGGGTCCCGATGCACACCATACTTTGTGTGTGCCCTCCAAGAGTAGAGTCTCTGTTTCCCCCAGTCCTGTCAAAGTCCTGCAATCAAATCCTGCTAGCCTTACAAGTCATTCTCTGGGAACTGCCCCTCATGCTGCAGGACCGCAAGGTTGGGTAGCCTGACATGGGGCTCAGAATCTTCACTCCATTGGGTGGACTTCTGTGGTATAATTGTTCTCCAGTTTGTGAGTCACCCACCCAGCAATTATGGGATTTTATTTTATTGTGATTGAGCACCTCCTACCATCTCATTGCAGCTTCTCCTTTGTCTTTGGATGTGGGGTATCTTTTTTGGTGAGTTCCAGTGTCTTCCTGTTGGTGACTGTTCAGCAGTTAGTTGTGATTCCGGTGTTCTCGCAAGAGGGAGTGAGCACACGTCCTTCTACTCTGCCATCTTTTCTTGAGCTTTTATATTTGTAATTTTTCCTTAAGAATTTACTGACTAAGCCATCTAAGTTGAAGCTTTCTTTTATGAAATGTTTTATCAGAAATCACACTTATTTAGTATTTATAGCAGTGTCCATATTTTCAATTCCTTCTTTTGTCAATTTTAATAAGTAGTATTTTCTAGGAATCTTACTATTTCAATTAGCTTTGAAGTTTATTGCAAAATTTGTTCATCAAATCCATTTATATTATTTTAATTTCTCTATAATCTAGTGGGTAACCCTTTTTATTCCATTTTTCTATAACTTCTCATATTTTAATTTGTCTTTCAGAAATTATCAATTTTAGCAAGCTTTTCTATAAACCAATTTTAACTTTGCCCATCGTCTTTATTGTGTGTTTAATTTCATTCATTTCTGCTTTTTATATTATTTTATTACTTGTACAATTTGATTTTAATTTATCTCTACCTTCTTAACTACATTTTTGGATAATTAAAGTTCAGCATTTCTTTTTTCCTAATGTGTACATTTAAAGCTATAAATTTTCCTCACAGGAAATCTTTAGTTGCATTAAAGAACTTTTAATATCAGTTATATCATTTATTTAGAAATATTTTATTATTTTTATTTTATTTCTTCCTTGAACCACAGGTAACTTAGAAATTTAATTTTGTTTCTGAATTTCCAAATGTACGTAGGTTTTTTAAAGCTATCTTTTTCTGTTTAAATTCTAGCTTAACTATGCTATGGTTAACAACATACTATGAATGTTTTAAGTCATTCAAAATCTGTTCAGATTTGCTTTGTGACTCAGCATATGGTCAATTAACTAAAAATGATTATGTGCCTTTGAATAAAATGTATATATTATGGTTGCTGGATTAAGTTGTTTATATATTTCCAATAGATAAAGCTTATTGTGTTATTTAAAGCTTATATTTCAGTACTGATTTATTTTGTCTGTTTGTTCTGTTTGTATGGAGAGGAGTTGTGCTAAAACCTCTCATTATTATTCTAAGTTAGTCTGTTTCTCTTAGTTATTAATCTTTATGAGTTTTATACTATACTTTTAGGCACATAAAAAGATGAAATTTTTATGTCTTGTTGGCAAAATGAAATTTTCATGCTTATGAAATGTCCATCTTTATCTCAAGTAATGATTTTTTTGCCTTGACTCTTCTTCACCTGGTATTAATATAGTTAAACCAATGTCCTTGCTTAACGTCTACAAAGTATAATTTTCTACACTTGCACATTATTTCTGAGTTTTTAGTTTTAGATGCCTTTCTTCCAAGAAACACATGATATATTTTGATTTTTTTACCCCGGTTTTTTGGTTGGTAGGTTTATATTTTACTTTTCTTTTAGTGGTTAAAGTAAAGGAATAATCATTCATCATTGGCTTATCAAAGTCTGATATAAAGTAGTTATTTTGTCTCTTGTCAAGTAATGCACAAATAGAGCACAATAACTACACATTCCAACCCTAACAAATTATGTGCTATTAATGTTTTTCTATTTTAATTCCATATTATAGTATACTCCAAAAACATTACTATTATTGCTTTACATAGTCAATATTTACTTAGATGAACCTACATATCCATTTTGTTATTGCTGCTCTTTATTTCTTTTTTTTTTTCCCCATATCTTTATTGGAGTATAATTGCTTTACAATGTTGTGTTAGTTTCTGCTGTACAACGAAGTGAATCACCTATATGTATACATATATCCCCATATCTCCTCCCTCTTGAGCCTCCCTCCCACCCCTCTAAGTTGTCACAAAGCTGATCTCCCTGTGCTATGCAGCAGCTTCCCACTAGCCATCCCTTTTACATTTGGCAGTGTATATATGTCAATGCTACTCTCTCACTTCGTCCCAGCTTCCCCTTTCCCCCATGTCCTCAAGTCCATTCTCTACGTCTACATCTTTATTCCTGCCCTGCCACTAGGTTCATCGATACCATTTTTCTTAAGATCCCATATATCTGCGTTAGCATATGGTATTTGTTTTTCTCTTTCTGACTTACTTCACTCTGTGTGACAGACTCTAGGTCAATCCACCTCACTACAAATAACTCAATTTCGTTCTTTTTTATGGCTGAGTAATATTTCATTGTATATATGTGCCACATCTTCTTTATCCATTCATCTGTTGACAGACACTTAGGTTACTTCCATGTTCTGGCTATTGTAAATGGTGCTGCAATGAACATTGTGGTACATGTCTCTTTTTGAATTATGGTTTTCTCAGGGTATATGCCCAGTAGTGGGGTTGCTCTTTATTTCTTCTTAAATCTTCAAACTTCTGTCTGGAATCATTTCTTTCTCTTTGAAAAACACTCTTCTATATTTCCCTTAATGTAGGTTGGCTGGTGGAAAATTTGGTTTTGATTTGGCTAAGTATTTATTTTAATTTATTTTTGGGTATCTTAAAATTACATATAATTCTTGTTGGGCAGCTATTTTCTTTCAGGGTTACTGTTCTTTTGCCTTTTGACTTCTGCTTTCTAATTTGAAATATTAGTCATCAGTGTTTATGTTGCTCTTTGAAGATAACATGTCTTCATATTTCTGGCTGTGCTAAGATTGTCCCTTTATCTCATTTTCAGTGGTTCAAGTAGCATCTATAGAATTTTGAAAATCCTATTTGCTATTCATAGGCATTTCTTGAATCTGTGAATTGATATCTTTTGTCGTTTTGGAGAAAACAAAAACCTTACTTCTTTATAAACTGCTTTTGCCTCATTCTCCCTCTTTCCTGGGAATTCCAAGTACACAGTTGCTAAATATTCTCTGCCCCTATATCTTTGATCCTTATTTCTTTGTTTTCAATCCCTAACTTTCCCTGTGACTTGTTTTTAGATATTTTATTCTGACTTACTTTTCTTTCATTAATTTTCTATTCAGTTGTTTCTAAATGCTACTAAATCCACTCAAATTGTTGATTTTGGTTATCGTATTTTTCCAGCTTTATTGTGATATAACTGACATATAACACTGTGTTTAAGGTGTACAAAATGTTGATTTGATACACTTATATACATTGCAAAATGATTACTACCATAGTAACTAACAGTTAGCTAACACATACTTAACTCATAGCTAATACCCCCATCACATCATATAATTACCATTTCTTTTTGTGGTGAGAACATTTAAGATCAACACTTTAAACAACTTTAAGTATATAATACAGTATTAACCATAATCTCCATGCTGTATTGTAGACCCCCAGAACATATTCATCTTTCAAGATTTCACATGTTTCAAAATTTACATTCTGTTATTTTTTCCTAGTTTTCAGTTCCCTGCCAAAAGTTTAATTTTGTGCCTCAATTTCCTGAATATGTATCACATAGTTATTTCAAAGTATTATCCCTTTGTGGAACTGTTCTTATTGTTAGTTTCTCTTGGATTTCAGCCATATTGTCTTTTCATGTACAGTATTAGTTTTGATTGGGATTAGACATAACACACAAGTAACTGAAAAAAATATGTTGGGTCCTAGGAAGATAGAGAAATACATATTTATAACACCAGCAGGCGTTTGAGGACATTGGCTATCCTGTATCAACTTCATTCAATTTAGGGACTAAAATGATTCAAAGGCTTCATTATTTCTTGAGGGTGTGTCTATTTCTGGATCATTTTTGTTCTTATTACATAGGCTTTTGGTATCCCAGTCCAGATCTCAGCAGGTTCTGGACTCAAATTTCTGTTCCCCTATTTCTCTCTTGGCTACGGTGTGTGTTCCTGTTACAGTTAGCAGTGGTTTCTTCAATGGGACCTCTATTTATATGGTCTTGGGAGATGATCCTGGTTGCATAGCCTCCAAACCTATTCTCTTGTCTAAGATTGTATGCACTACCCCAGTATCATTAATGAATTATTTTCCCACTTATATTTGCCAGAGGTGGCTATTGTGGCTGCAACTACAAAATCTGATTGAAATCAATACATTTAATAGTCTCTCAAGGAGAATCTCCATTTACTATCATTCATTTTCCCAAATTATTCTGTGAAATTCTTAGTCATATTCTCCCATGTGGACTTTAAAGTCATTGCATTCAGTTAAACCACAATTTAGGATTCTGACTGAAATTAATTTGTGTATGATTAGCATTTTTAGTGACACTAGTTCTTTCCAGAAAGATATTTGTCTCTAATCACTCAGCCCTATTTTACTCTTCAATAAAGTCTGATGATTATCTTCATATTATATCCCATACCTTTCTTTTTTTTAAATTTATTATGTTGTTTTTTTTTTTTTGGTTTTGATGTTATTGAGCTAATAAGGTCTCATTTTATCCCCCCATTTCCATTTCAAAGTGTTTATTGTTAACATAGAAAGTCTATAGACTTTTACATATTTATTATGTATATGTAGGTGCTTTATCGAAGTCTTACTAATTCTAAAAAGTGACTGTTAGTTTTTAATTATGTACCTTGAGTTTTCTGTGTCTATAATCATATGTAGGCTTCTCTTTCTCATTAAATTTGAACAGAAACAGTGGAATATTTGCAAATTTATATGGTATTTCAGACATTTTGGGAACATATCCTTATAATTAGGCATCTCTTCCTAATTTACTTGAAAAACATATTAAGAATGATAGCTGAGTTTTAGGATATATCTAAGTATTTTGAACTTGTACGTTTTATGTTTTAACTTCTTAGTGTAATAATTTAATAAATTTTACTACATTAACAAACCTAAAAAATCTATGTTTCTTAATGTTGAAACATCTTCCATTTCTATAATATTCTACTTGATCATGGTATACTGCTGTATTTATTGAACTTGACTTGTTCTAATTTTATTTTGAAGTTTTATTTTTATATTTACAAATGAAATTAAATATTTTTGTGTATCTTTAACTTGGCTAGAATTTAGAGATGTATGGGTTTAAAAGTGAGTTGGGAAATCCATGACATTTTTCACAGAATTAGAACAAATAATCCTAAAATTTATACGGAACCATGACAGACCTAGAATTGACAAAGCAATCCTGTAGAAAAAGGAACAAAGCAGGAGGCATAACCCTCCCAAACTTCAGACAATACTACAAAACTACAGTAATCAAAACAGTGTGGTATTGGCACAGAAACAGACATATGTATCAATGGAACAGAAAAGAGAACCCAGAAATAAACCCACACACTTAACAGTCAATTAGTTTTCCACAAAGGAGGCAAAAACATACAACGGAGAAAAAACAAGTCTCTTCAGCAAGTGGTGTTGGGAAAGCTGGACAGTTGCATGTAAATTGATGCAGTTAGAACACACCCTCTCACCATACACAAAAAATAAACTCAAAATGGCTTAAAGACTTAAACATAAGACATGACACTATAGAACTCCTAGAAGAGATCATAGGCAAAACATACTCTGACATAAATCATACCAATGTTTTCTTAGGTCAGTCTCACAAGGCAATAGAAATAAAAACAAAAATAAACAAATGAGGCCTAATCAAACCTACAAGCTTTTGCACAGCAAAGGAAACCATAAAAAAAACCAAAAAGACAACCTACAGAATGGGGGAAAATATTTGCAAATGATGTGACCAACAAGGGCTTAATTTCCAAAATATACTAACAGCTCACCCAACTTAACAACAAAAAAACAAACAACCTAATTGAAAATGGGCAGAAGACCTAAATAGACATTTCTCCAAAAAAAAATACAAATGGCCAATAGGCACATGAAAAGATGCTCAACATCACTAATTATTAGAGAAATGCAAATCAAAACTACAATGAGGTACCACCTCACACCAGTCAGAATGGCCATCATCAAAAAGTCTACAAATAACAAATGCTGGAGAGAATGAGGAGAAAAAGGAACCCTTCTACACTGTTGGTGGGAATGTAAATTGGTGCAGCCACTATGCAAAACACTATGGAAGATCCTCAGAAAACTAAAAATAGAATTCCCATATGATAACCCAATCCCACTCCTGGGCATGTTACTGAGTCTAAGCTCGTAATGCTTGCTGCATGACAGGCCAATAACTGAGAGATGAGTTGTTGGGGCAAGGAATAACGACTTTATTTGGAAAGCCAGCAAACCGAGAAGATGGTGGGCTCATGCCCCAGAGAACCATCTAGCCTGAGTTAGAATTCAGGCTCGTTTTATACTAAAAGGGGAGGAAGTAAAGTCGAACACTTCCTGGTTCCTATCAGCCTCCTGAGGGGAGGTGTTAATTTCTTCCTCCCTGCAGTCATTCACAGGTGAGCCTGGTCAGGATGTTTCTTGTGAGCTAAACAAAGGTATTTTAGCTTAATGCTCATTACCTGGGAGGCAGGGTTCCCAAAGATGGGCCATTACGTATAATTTAAGCTTATAGGCAATATCTCTTTAGTGATTAACTTGTAGCAGAATACAAAAAGTTCTTCCTTATTACAGGCATATATCCAGACAAAACTCTAATCCAAAAAGATACATGCACCCCTACGTTCATAGCAGCACCATTTACAATAGCCAAGACATGGAAACAACCTGAATGTCCATTGACAGATGAATGGATAAAGAAGATGTGGTACATACATACAACGGAATATTACTCAGCCATAAAAAAAAGAATGAAATAATGCCAACTGCAGCAACATGGATGCAACTAGAGATTATCATACTAAGTGAAGTAAGTCGGAAAGAGAAAGACAAATACCATATGCTATCACTTATATGTGGAATCTAAAATATGACACAAATGAACGTATCTACAAGACAGAAACAGAATTACGGACATAGAGAACAAACTGGTGGTTGCCAAGGGGGAGGGGGTTAGGAGAGGGGATGGAGTGGGAGGTTGGGGTTAGCAGATGTAAGCTATTATATAAGGAATGGACAAACAACAAGGTCCTACTGTATAGTGCAGAAAACTATATTCAGTATCCTATGATAAACCATAATGGAAAAGAATATTAAAAAAAGAATGTATATATATGTATAACTGAATCACTTTGCTGTACAGCAGAAATTAACAGAACATTGTAAATCAACTATATTTCAAATGTAAAAAAATGAGTTGGAAAGCCATCATAATTTCTGTGTCTTCAAACAGTTTAAAACACATAGATATATTTGTTAAAATTAAAATAGAAATCGGCTTACAAATCTGAATGACCATAAAATTTTTATTAGATTTTTATTAATCTTTCCAATTTTTACTATAATTGATTTGTCAGATTTTCTCACTCCTCTTGGGTTAATTTTGTTAATTATATTTTACCAGAAAAAATTGCATTTCCTCTAGATTTTCAAACTTACCACCATCAAGTTGCATATAATATTCTTTATTATATTTTTACAATTTTATGGTATTTTTAACCCTTTCTGTATCTGTGATTATATATCAATTTATGTTCCTCAACCTGTTTATT
The DNA here is from genome assembly GCF_965194805.1 of Balaenoptera borealis. Lineage (NCBI taxonomy): Eukaryota > Metazoa > Chordata > Mammalia > Artiodactyla > Balaenopteridae > Balaenoptera > Balaenoptera borealis. Next base: position 162,868,713 of record NC_138866.1, on the reverse strand, counting down.
TTGGTGTCTTATTTTGGCTTTATTAGGTTCTCTAAGTGTTTTCATATTGTATCTTCAAAAAGCTAAAATTTGCTTTTTTAAAGTCTTTTACTACTTTTTCCTTATCCTCCTTTATGTCATCTGATAATACTTTACTAATTTTCCCTGTCTTCTTTTATTTATCTTTACATAATAACATTGTTCTTTTATATATTTAAATCATTGTCAGTCTTTATTTTTAACAATAAAATAATGTATGTCTCTAAAGTTCCTTTTAACACAGCTTTACTTCTTTACCATGTATTTTAATATGGTTTATGTTTTTAGTTAACTTTTGAATGATTTATAGTTTCATTTTAATTTTCATTTTGATATAAGAATTATTTAGGAGGTGAAGCTGCTGGTGGCTTTTGGGACCACACTAAAGCCACAAAGGTTAATATTACTTTAAGATTTGTTTTAGTAAGCCAGCTGAAAGATGTTATCAAAATTGAAATCTCCCCTCCAGTTTTGGCTCCCAATCTCAGGGTTTCCTGGGGTATATGGGGTAGGGATGAGGGTAGGAAGTGGGGGGTGAGGACACACTTCTTTCAGGGGGCTGTCAGTGCATCCTTGCTCTGAGAACACTGGTGTCAGCCTTCTCAAGCAGCCTCCCTGTTCTCTAACAGGCTTCCTAGACAAAAAAAAACAACCATGTTTCCTATTCTCTCTAGATAATTCAAGGCCTCAGAAATTCTCTGATTTATGTCTGGGTGTAACATTATGTTTATTTTACTCCTCATGTTATTCTAGCATGGAGTTGGGAGGGAAAAGCTGTCATGAGATGCATTCAGTGTGCTTTCCCCAGTAATACAGTTTTTCTCCTAAAATATTTTTGGAAACCCTGCTAATTATCACCCTTCCACTACTGTTGTCTTAACTGAAACCCTTATTAGTTCTGTCTTGTACTGCTGAGATTATTTCTCAATGGAGTGTCTCTGGCTTGTATCCACGTGAAACCAAGCTATCTCCCATACTCCCAAAGTAGTCTTTTAAAACACATACATGAACTGTCTTGCCACAACTGTCAGTGGCTTCCACTGTTTACGAGAGCATCATAAGTCCAAATTCCTCAGGATCCCATACAAGCCCCTTTCAAACCTGGGTCGCCTATCATAAAAATATCTCAAACTCCCCCACTGCAATTCCTCCTCCCAGTGAATCTATCTTCACCATCTTCTCTAGCTGGTATACTTTTTTCACAGCCCAAATGGTAAAACCTCCAAATTAGTTGCTTTTTCCTTGAGTGTTTATTTCAGATTTTATTTAGGTATTTATTCTAATACTAGGATCAGTTATGACAATTTGATATTTCAGTAATAATTTGCTCATGCATCTCCCTTTTTTTTTTTTTTAAATTGGCCTGGATGATCTTTAATGTCAAAGACCATGTCTTATCTTTATACCAAAAAGAATATGAAAGTTTAGATACAACAATGAACTTTGAATAAATTAATTACAAATATCTGTTTTATTATGTTACACATAAAATTTTCTAAATTTAGTTTTCTAATTTATATTTAATTTATTACTTCTTAAGGGTGGCAGAAATTTAGAGGCATAAGTGCCATAAATTGTAGGCTAGAGTATAAAATCGATGAAGAGCTGGGATTAGTCAATGAAATAAATCATTTAAATTAAAATCACTCTGCAAGAAGCCCATCATCAAAAATAATCAGAAGTGATAATCAGCCATTTAACATGTAACTAGCACAAAGGTAAATTTGTGGCTGTCACAAAATCTAGCCAAGTAGGCCTAGTAAAAAGCTTAACTGGCTCCTAGCCAAGAAATTAGGCACTTATTTCCATATTGCTCCTGTTGGGAAAAAGATAAATGTGAGAGCCCAGCCTCTGTGTCTTGGAGTTGCCAAGGACATCCACTGAGTGACCATTCTCTTGGCTTAAATAATAAAACATATTGAAAAGGGGTGAAAAAGTAGAACTCCTGCACTGCCAGCAGGAGAAGAGGTGTGGGCCAAAACTGTATCACACTCAGTGTAACAGCCAATTAGTTGTGTAACTCCATTTTGCTAATAAAAAGGCAACACTGTATTTGAAATACTGTAAATTTCATGCATCTCTATGGCATGTTTCAATTTGAGATAAAGGTGAAAATACCACTTTTTTGTTATTAGTTTTATTATTAATTGATGACTTTAGAAGACAACAACTTAAACATAAAGAAACAGAGAGAACAAATCACTATGACAAGCTTTAGTACAAGTGGACCAAATAAGATGGTAAAGAATTGTCACTGATCATTGGGACTATAGGATGTTAGGGGAAGGATGATCCTGTGACTTTGTGTAAGTAAAATCTACTGCCTTTATTTGCAAGGAAGAGGGAGGATCTTTTACACGAAAGAATAATTACTGTTTGTGGAATACATAAGTACACGGGATAAGGTAATACACAGAAGACAGTAGTTTTATTTTTTTAATGGAATTGCCTTCATTTATCCTGTTTTACTCAGGAATCATGAAGGCAAATGAGGAGTGTGGAGAAAAAGGAAAGTGGATGACAAGAAGTCTAATATCTGGCACTCACATTAAAAGAACAAATAATCTACTTAAATTTTTGAGCATATTTGCATTTTAAGTTTAGGAGTGATGTAAATAAAAATTTGCATATAACCTAGAAGAAAAATTCATGATATCAGGCACAGTGAAAGACTCTTAAGTTATTTTTCAGATGATGTGGGTGGTAGGCTATCCAATCTATAGCTTGTTAACTGACCCTTCCCTCAGGTCACAGTTTCCAAAGTGTGGTCTACAGAACACTAGCTCACAGGATGTTAATACACCCATGTATAAAGGGTCCTTTGCCCAAATACATTTAAAAATTTTTAGGATAGACAAAGTTAAATAGAATTATTAGTGTAACACTTTGAAAAACCTTTAATATAGAAACACTTCAAAGAAACTGAGGAAGTAGAATTTCCCAAATTTATTTGACCAGAAATTTTCTCCATGTGCTTCTTACAGGGCTAATCTTCCATGAAACAAATTTTAGGAAATACAGTACTGACATATGTTTATGGATCCATATTGCTGAACTGTTCTCAGCAATTTTATACAGTATTTTCAATTTTGTGAGGACCTTTTTTATGTTTGTTTCTCAAGGAAAATCATGACTTGCGAAGGGTCTAGAAAGAGGAATTTGTATCTTCTGGTTGATGGGAGAAGTCTTAGTAAATATATAGTTTTTAAACAATTAATACTCTTTTGCTCAATCTGTAGCTTGCCTTCCAGTTTGTACAAAATGTAAAAAGAAAAACAGTGCTTTGTATTTTCAGCATCAATTTAAAAATTAACATGAAAGTTGGTGTGGAGTCTTTTAATAAGGTTCAAAATATTTGATTTCAACAGCTGACTTCTCTCATCAAACACCATACAGCCTAGAAGGCAGTTGAAAAGCATATTTAAACTAAAAATAGAACTACCATATGACCCAGCAAACCCACTACTGGGCATATACCCTGAGAAAACCATAATTCAAAAGGGGTCATGTACCACAATGTTCACTGCAGCACTATTTACAATAGCCAGGACATGGAAGCAACCTAAGTGTCCATCGACAGATGAATGGATAAAGAAGATGTGGCACATATATACAATGGAATATTACTCAGCCATAAAAAGAAACGAAATTGAGTTATTTGCAGTGAGGTGGATGGACCTAGAGTCTGTCAGTCTGTCATACAGAGTGAAGTGAGTCAGAAAGAGAAAAACAAATACCATATGCTAACACATATATATGGAATCTAAAAAAAAAAAAAAAGGTTCTCATGAACCTAGGGGCAGGACAGGAATAAAGACACAGATGTAGAGAATGGACTTGAGGACACAGGGAGGTGGAAGGGTAAGCTGGGACGAAGTAAGAAAGTACCAAACGTAAAATAGATAGCTAGTGGGAAGCAGCTGCATTGCACAGGGAAATCAGCTCGGTGCTTTGTGACCACCTAGAGGGGTGGGATAGGGAGGGTAGGAGGGAGACGCAAGAGGGAGGGGATATGGGGATATACGTATGCATATAGCTGATTCACTTTGTTATACAGCAGAAACTAACACAACATTGTAAAGCAATTATACTCCAATAAAGATGTTAAAAGAAAAAAGAAACGTGCTCAGAGAAAACAGCTGTCAACTAAGACTCCTATATCCATCAAAGCTATCTTTCAAAAATAAAGGCAAAATAAAGACATTCCCAGATAAACAAAACTGAAAGAATAATGATGCTAGCAGATACCCCTTTAAAAAAATTCTGAAGGCAGTTCTTAGGCTGAAAGCAAGTGACCTCAGGTGGTAATTTTTATCTAGGTGAAAAAACACAGAGCACAGGTAAAGGTAATTATGTGATTGCAAAATACAGTACTGATACATATTTCTTCATCTTTCTTCTCTAAACTGATTTTAAAACAATTGTTTAATAATAACAGGTCAGCATAGGTATTTTTTAAAATCCCTCCTTCCTAATGTCTTACACGTCTAGGGTCACCTGCCTTCTCAGGTGCCTTTCACCACCAATTATCTCTTCTTTCTTTTCTATATGTAACGTCCTCTCATTTGGATAATTTCATGGAATGGATTAACTTAGTCAAGTTTATCACCTTTTTAAAATCAGACCAAGAAACCTCTCTTGATTCCATATTTCTACCACTTACCTCTCAGACTTCGTTCACGGAGACTGGAGTTAGTACAAGTTTAGTCTCTTCCCGCTTTCTCAACTCTACTCACCTCTCTGTCCACTTCAGTCAGCTTTTTTTCACATCACCACCAAAACAGTTTTTTAAAGTTGCCAGTGATGGGCTGGGAGAGGATGGGCTGGGATGCGCAGAGCACCAGGGACCCCCCAGAGAAAAGCAGAATCACCTCAGGCACCACGGCCGAGACTACACTTCCCCGGAAGCCAGATCTCGCGGGATCTCGGGAGATGCAGGCCCTAGTACGGGAGTCCTGGGACTGAGAAACAGGTGGGTGCCCTGGTGCAAAGGCTCCTCCTTCCAGGCTCGTCCTCAGGGGTTTCGCTCACACCACCTGTCCTGCAGTTCCCGGAGCTCATGGACTCCTCGTCGCCCTAATCAGAGTCACAGGGTTGAGGCTCCTTGCCCCAGAGCTCCTGCAGGTGCTGGGAGTCTCTCTCGCCCAAACGCTGTGCCCCCAGCCGGAGTGGGGGAGTGAAGTGCGCATGTGCCGCCCCCGCACTGCGTCCCACCAGGATCCCGGAAGGCCGTGGTTGTTCGGCTTCTGCTGCGCAATCGCTTGTCTGCCAAGGGGCAAGGTCCCAGCGATCCCCAATGGGCCGTTCCATCCTGAAATTAGAAAGTAAGGTGTGTCGTGCCTGCAGAGGGCCTGAGTGGGAGCTGGCCTGATGTCACCAGGTACTATCTTCTTTGGCTGTCTTCACCCGTCCGGTCTGCAGCCATCCTCCTCCTCTTCCTGCAGACATGAGTATAGTGCCCTTCGAAGACCACTTGCCTCTGTGTCCACACAAATCACAGACGTGACCCCTCAGAAGCCTAGGGCCTCGGATAGCTGAAGGAGCGGGGCACTGCACCTCTGACACTGCCTGCGGACACGCAGATGTAGGGCTGACAGGGATACCCTAGAGAAAGGCTTCCGAATCTGGTCTTGACAGTGCACAGAGCTCCTACATTTCATTGGCACGCACCAACCTTCCAGAACAAGGGACTGATGCCCTGAACCATGGTGGTGTGGCCGGTCCCACAACTAGACTGGGGTGAGTGTTCCATTGAATGAAATGGCCTTCCCTGGGCAAGTTGAGCCCAAGGGAAAAAAAAAACAACGGCCCTTACTCCAGAAACCCAAGGTATCCTAAAGAGTTTAGTGAATGGCTGGTCCTAAGGCATCCTTGGCTTCCCAAGCTGAGCACTGTTCTCCAGAACGAGCAAGAGACTGAGATTATTGCACTTCATGCAGTACGAGGAATTAAAAAAAAGACATGAAAGACGTGCAAACACATACACATACACACCCACTCACTCACAAATACATAAACCAGAAAACCCAAGGCACTCACGCACACCCTCAGGCCAGTTCCTCCCTGCCCAGTGGAGGTTTAAACAAAACAAAACAAAACAAAAAACACCTCAAGGTTGTTGTTTTGTTTTTCACTCATCATGTGACTTGATTTTTCAGCAGCATTTTAAAATGTTGAGCACTCTCTATATTTTTAAATGTCATTTCCATCATTTTAAACTTTAATACAAATTCTTCTGCCTTATTTTCTCTGCACACTATGGTTTCTCTTTCCCGGTTTTCACTGGACTGTCTTCCTCAGCTGTTCAGACATCCATTTCCTCAAGACCCTGCCCCAGTCATTCTTTTCTCCCTCCAGGCAGTCATCATCATTTCAATGTGCTGAAGACTCTCTACTGTACACATCATACATCACTTGAGTCCCAGGATCATATATCCACTGGCCTGATTGTCATTTTCACTTGGCTGTTCTGTCAAGTATTATATTATTGCCTCTCAGCTCTAAACTCTTTCTTGTTCTACTTTGTGATGGTACGACTAGGAGCCTGAAAGCTACATTTCTTCCTGGGCAACTGCATTCCTCTTAGCCTCTGCTAATACGGGCATAAGGGGAAGACTGAAGGCTGGAAGAAGTTCCGTCTTTTTATCTTTCTTGGTGTCTGTGTGTATGTGTGCACACGTGCTTCCTTCTGATGGGTGACTTACTTCTTGCTTGAGGTTTCTCTCAGTGCTGTGGCTTCTTCACTCCTGCAGCAGCAGTTCTTTCCTGAAACAGCAACTGAATCCAGTTTGCGTATTTTCCATCACTTGCAGAAAGCTTTAACTCAGAGATACCAGAACCACCTGCCAGTGACTGCTTCTCAGAGCTGTGTGTCCTGGACCCACGGGGGCCCCATCTTTTCCAAGACACTCACTCCAGGCCAGTTGAGGTGCCTCCTCAAAGATCTGACTTTCAGATTTGCCAAGACTCTCCTCTACGATCCTACATTTTTCTTGGTGTTCCCTCTATTCTCTCAGCTAGAAGGATGATAGTTGTTCCTGAAGTTTACACATCTGTGACATCTTAATTTTTTCTCTTTATGCTTTCATTAGTTAATAATTTTATACCTAGTTTAACCTTCTTTATAGTAAATTCTCTCTGTTAAAACTACTGGTATGATTTCTGTCTCCTGAATGGGCTTTAACTGGTACGATACTTAAAGTCCTTCAGTCCCAATCTTTCTAATGCATGATCTGTCCTCAAAAGCCTGGCCCTCTTTCAGCGCTCTCATCTTAGGGAATGGCATCATCACTCAGTCAGTTGTGCAAGCATGGATGTAGAATTCACTCTTGACCTTCTCCCTTTCCCTCATCACATCCTTACATACAATCCATCAACAAGTCCTTCCAATGTTTCCTTCTGCTCTTTCAAATTTATCCCTCTTTGCCATCTTCCCAGCTACCTCCATATCTAAAGCTATCATCATTTCTCACTGGACTACAACAAAAGTTTGCTTACTATATTCTGATATTTTTGAAGCCCAAATCTGACTTAAACTGTTCAATGGCTTCTCTTTGCTTGAGGAATGGAACAAAATCCTCCTAATGGTTACAGAGCTCTGCAACCTTCCCTTAATCTGCCTCCTTTCTTCCCATGGTTCTCTGTGCCCAGCTATGATGGATTTCTTTCTGACTTTTCTCAAATTCACTAAGTTCTCTCCTCAGCTAATCTCTTTACTCTTGTTGCACTTCTATCTGAAATATGATCTCTTTTTTCTCTATTTAACAATCACTCATACTTCAGAGCTCAGATTGATTTTTTTTTTCTTTTCTTGATTGATCCCTAGTCTAGATTAGTTTCTTTTGTTGTATAATCTCAAAGCATCAGATTTTCTTCCATCATGTCACATAACTCACATACTACATACGATCTCTGATTACTGGATTCCTATCTATCTCATGCAATAGATTGTAAGCACCATGAAATCGCAGCACTGCTAATCACTGTGTTCCTGGCACCAAGCACCATGGCTGCAAAGTGATAGGTTTACACCAGGTATTTGTTAATTAAAAGAATATATGAGGGCTTCCCTGGTGGCGCAGTGATTGGGAGTCTGCCTGCCAGTGCAGGGGACACGGGTTCGAGCCCTGGTCTGGGAAGATCCCACATGCTGCGGAGCAACTGGGCCCGTGCTCCACAACTGCTGAGCCTGCGCGTCTGGAGCCCGTGCTCCGCAACAAGAGAGGCCGCGACAGTGAGAGGCCGGCGCACCGCGATGAAGAGTGGCCCCCGCTCGCCGCAACTAGAGAAAGCCCTCGCACAGAAACGAAGACCCAACACACCCAAAAAAATAAATAAAAATAAATAACCTTTAAAAAAAGAATATATGAACTTATGAATACATCTAATGTGAAAGCAGACATACCTCACAGATGGAAATCTCTACATCTGAGGCAAGGAAACAGTTATTGATGCTCCCTGTCATGTACCAAGTGGACCTTGTTTATTTTATTTTTGTGCATGCATTTTCTAATTTGAAAAGCAATTTTTCTCTTTGAGATTCTAATAAGTAATATTTTCAATGAATAGTTTATTTTTGATAAGTATATTGTTAATATACATTTTTTTCCTTTTTTGGCTGTGCTGCACAGCATGTGGGATCTTAGTTCCCCAACCAAGGATCGAAACTGCGCCCCCTGCATTGGAAGCTCAGAGTCTTAACCACTGGGCCGCCAGGAAAGCCCAATATACATATATTTTTAGTGGTAAAATTATCATAGATGGTCAATTTTCTAGAGATGCTATGAGAATAATGTGGATGTAAAAACCTGATGTCTACTCAATAAGAAATAAGAATGATGTACCATCATTCTAGAAATCCTACCATGGTTATTAAGCCACATCTGTTTATTTGTCTTTTGGGAGAAGTATTAATGTCCTATTAGATAGAGAAGTTAAGAATGTGTCTAGGAGTTAATAAAGGAGATGCAGTTTCAAAGATAGTCCAGTTTTTTTCATGTTTCAAGCAAACATTTGAGTACAAATTATATTGCATCATTACTAGTTTTATTGTTTTCATTATCTGAACTGTCATGAAGTTTATATATATGAACATACACATTCATAATGCATGCTATCCTGTTGGCCAGTATCTTGAAGTTTGAATTCAAATTTAGTGAATAATTTAATTTGTCTTATATTTGAGTGATAATCTAAAATATTAGAAATATTAAGTTCTTTTCTTTAGCAGCAAAAAAGACCAAACACATTTCACATTTCATAGATAAAAAGAGGCAAGAAACAGAACTGTTAGTAATGTTATTATTTTTCATGGAGAAATATCATATACACAGAAATCCCAAAGAATTAAAAAGATACTGGATCATTAGTTTTATGCCCTCCGGGCAAGTTTCAAACCATTCCTTTCTACTGTCCTCTTTCAATCTTTAAAGAGAGACAGAGAGGGAAGAAATATATCTTTCAGAATGGTAAGCATTAAATAGTAAAAAATCTCAGACAATCTCTGTCACTGTGGTTTAAAACTACTTGGAAATAAAAAATTAGTATTTCTAAGAGTTTGTCTTAGAATTTAAATAATATATAGTGCCATTTGGAGAAAATACTGAGACATGGTATAATACTTTTAGTAAGATATTTATTTTTTAAAGTTATTTTGCACTTCTATTGTGATATGGAATATTTAAACCAATTTTCTGAAAGCTAAGGGAATATATGTTTTAATAGTCTTCCCCATGTGGTGCATAGTAAATTAGACACGTACTATTTTCTATCTCTTTGCAGGAAATATTTGATTTTTTTTTCTCTTTATCCATTCATTTCACTATTATCCTTAGGGAACATTTCAGGTATTGTGATAGGAGGCAACTGTATTGCTAAGAGACTAGCATAGTAACATTGGCCAACTAGACTTTCGTAATTCATGAATAAGATTAGAAATAGCCCAAGCTTTTTTGAAATATTTGTACCAGAATAGCTCTTGGATGTCCTGGTGAAAAATGGCCTGGTGAAGGATCTGAGGATCCACAGAGGAGAAGGAGAATAATTGAACTACGGGCACTGCAAGGGCTTTGGTTAGGTCTGAAAAAGGAAGAGACATCTATTTAAAGAGTCTTGCAAAAGGTCTTGAGTATTCGCAGCATCAGTTTTGAAGGAAATGCCAAGTGGCTTTATTTCTAAAATTGAAAACACTGCCCCTGGACTTCCCTGGTGGCGCAGTGGTTAAGAATCCGCCTGCCAATGCAGGGGACACGGGTTCGAGCCCTGCCAGGAAGATCCCACATGCCACAGAGCAACTGAGCCCGTGAGCCACAACTACTGAGCCCAAATGCCACAACTACTGAAGCCCACGCACCTAGAGCCCATGCTCTGCAACAAGAGAAGCCACCGCAATGAGAAGCCCGCACACCACAGCGAAGAGTAGCCCCCACTCACCGCAACTAGAGAAAGCCTGTGTGCAGCAACGAAGACCCAACACAGCCAAAATTAAATAAGTTTATTTTAAAAAAAAGAAAGAAAAGAGGAAAACACTTCCCTTACACCTATTTTTTGTAATGTATACCTACATTCCATAATTTTTAAAGTTATGGGACTAAATATTATAATTATTTTATATTTATTGGGTGTCTAGATGACAATATACTAAACTGTTTCTCTTCCCAAATTGTTTCATACTGTAACTTGAACAGAGTAGATGCACATGAGAGGAAGAATTATCTTTCAAACTAGAAAAAGATTGGTAGGAAGGCTTTATAATAACTTTCAAGTTATTAAGCTTTCTTCTTTTTTTCCTGCCTGGGATGTGGCTTGCTGGCTGCAGTTCCGATAGCCACCTTGAGTCAACCTTGAGTAAGAAAGTGGAGCCAATAGTGGATGGTTGAGCAGGAAAGCAGAAAGAGTTTGGTTTCAGAACAAACATACCAGCCCCAAACTACCCTGTCAGCTTCTAGACTTCAAGTTGGGGAGGTGGGGGAGAGTGTGTGTGTATGTGTGTATATGAGTGTTCTAGAACTGCTACTAAGGACTGAATGTTTGTGTCCCACCAAAATTCATATGTTGAATCCTAACTCCCAATGTGATGGCATTAGGAGGTTAGATCATGAGGGTGGTACCCTTATGGTGAGATTAGTGCCCTTATAAGAAGAGACATGAGAGAGCTTGCAGAGAACTTGATTTACTTCTCTCTCTCTCTATCTCTCTCTCTCTCTCTGCCACATGAGGATATAACAACAAGATGTTCATCAAACCAGGTAGAGGGTCCTCACCAGGAACCAAATTGGTCAGCACCTTGATCACTTGATCACCACTCTCCAGAACTGTGAGAAATGAATGTCTGTTACTTAAATCACCCAGTCTCTAGTATTTTTATATTGGTAGCCTAGAAAAACTAAGATAGCTACCATAAAAATACCACAGAGTGGGTGGCTTAAACAACAGACATTTATTTTCTCATGGTTTTGGAGGATGGATGACCAAGGTCATGGTATCAGCAGATTTTTCTCCTCCCAAAGCCTGTCTCCTTGGCTTGCAGATGACCATCTTCTTGCTACCTCTTCATGGGGTCTTTGCTCTGTCTGCATGCATTCCTGGTGTCTCTCTGTGTTTCCTAATCTCTTCTAATAAGGACACAGGCCACATTGGATTAGGGCCTATCCTAACAGCCTCATTTAACTTAATCACCTCTTTAAAGGCCCTGTCTCCAAATATGGTCACATTCTGAGATAGAGTTAGGATCAATAGTACATTTGGAAGGGGGGGGCACAATTCAGTCTATAACAGTACATACACACTCCTAATTTGTTCAAGCTACTGTTATTTTGTAGTTTCATTCTTAGTATTCAAGTGTAATCACTAACTGATTCAAAGAGTACATATAGGCATATTATTCATAGATATGTAGGCTATCAGTCCCTCAAAACTTTAAAATTTAAACAGAAATAGCAAAACACTTTCTTCTGGGGGACTCAACTGTACTATAAACCTTCTGTTTACTCTTGAACAGTGTCTGGGACATAGTAGGTGCTTAATAAGTATCTGTTGAATAAATAAGTGACTCAGACAATTTCCATTAGTTGAAACTAAGGAAGTGGGTGTTTTTGAAGAAGGAAAGATTAGACATATGTAGGAAAGTGGAAAGAACTAAATGCTGATAGCTTTGGACAGAGGTCAGGAATTTAGGAAGCAAGAGGTTTCCTGTATAGTGAAGGTCTGTATGGGAACAAAGAAGAGACAACATCTCAGGAAAGTAACATGAAAGGGGTGGGTACCCAGGTAAGGAGTGTGGTATATAACATACCTTAATCATTTAGAATTCCTGTTAGAAGCCCTAAGCTTCTAACTTAGGATGTTTTTTTCCATTGTTCAAGAGAGATGTATGGGACAAATTTTAGCCTAGATTTATAAAAAAGAAGTTATACTAATTGCAGATTTGTATAAATTACAACAGGATAGGTAATAATTTCATTTAATGCTGCTTTATACCCAACCTAAAGCTATTAAACACATTCAAAAACTACACACACTTACAAACACATGGAAAAGGTAATACATGTGAGAAACAAGCTCTACTAAATAATTGAAAGTCCTCCTCTAGGGAAAAGCAGTTTATGGTACCACAGAGGATGTATTTCAAACCAGCGTTTAGATGGGGATCACTTTGGCTCAAAAAAGAAAGAATATTCCAATAACTAGAGCTGATCATCATTGGCAAGAGCTGACTAAATAAGTTATGACATGTTTAAACAGAGGCCAAATAGTACTTTTAATGCATAACAGAAGAGTCTATGCAATCTCTTTCAGTATAACACATTTCTGTAAAGCAAAATAGGGTGGTAAATGCAAAATTCCCCCTTATGTTGAGGGGAATGGTGTCATTGTAACATGGAAGTTACATTAGTTCACTTATGATTGTTCTAAGAATGAATGGTTTCTGCTGTTAACAAAGTAAACTGAGACAGTGAACACATAGAGCACAGGAGAATACAATGTTGAAAAGTTGTCCGTTTCCTCTCCATTTCCCCCTCTGCTACCTTTGGTTTTGTGCTTGGCCCTTGAAGAGATCACTGCACAGTGCTTTGTACATTTTCCCCTTGTTTCCATAACTCCGCAAACTTGGCCTTTCTTAGTGTTCAAGCAGTCTGCCTCTAACCCAGTTTCCCCTAATACTATTTTAAAGCATGCTTTTGCAGAACATCAGGATTCTTTGAGGAACACACGTATCAGTTATAGCACTGGGAAGGAGGTTGAAGAGATGGACCCTAGAGTTCTCTCAAATATGGTGGTTCCATGATTGAAGAGGTGCCTACCTAACCAGATTGAATAAACGTTAATTCATGAAGGCCAGAGATATCCGGATGACTAATATTAATTGTTTTTCATTTCCTAAAATCTGAAAGTTAATTTTAATATTTAAGCATAGACTAATGTGAAATTTCATAAATTTTATTATTAAGACCATTAATGAAAGAATCTGTCAGCTTTCTTTAAAAAACAAACATTACCAAACAATCTAGACTCATCTCTATGATTTTAGGCTGTCAAACAGCTGTTAGTCCTTCTAGTATTGGTCTCAAATATTTGGGTTGCCCTGTAAGACATTAAGAATAGTTCTGATAATTCTCTGAAAAAAACTGATGAGTTTACTGAGGGAATGCCATAGGAAGAGAAAGAACATACTTCAACTTTAAGGATCTATTTATTTGAAGGATGTTAGTGATTGCATTTTAAGTCCTTGCAGTAAAGGAGGCATGTACAAATTCATCAGCCTGAAAACTTTGCCTTCACCTGTAATGTTACTATTATGAGGCAAAAAAAAAAAAAAAAAAAAGGATGATGCAACCTAATTGCCAAGTCAAATTCTCCAGAGTAGCATTAAGGTACTACTTTACTAGTAGAATGTAACAAGTTAATTTGTTTTGTGAGCCATGAGCTAGAAGCATTCCTCACCTGGTGATACTGCAAATGCTGACAGCGCATAGTACTAAATGACTTCCTTGTAGACTGGAAGAATTACCTGTGTTTCTTCGGGACATGCCTGGTTTTCTGTCTTCAAACAATGCAGTAAATTTCTATCCTGCTCCCATGATTTCCTCTAAAACTCTTTGGGGAGTGTTTTCCTATTTGTGGAATCCCTTCCTGATGGGGAATGATTACACTGAACAGAAAAAGTACCATCAAAAAGACTTAGATAATAGCTAATCACCATTTGGTAAAGTGGAAAGAACATGGGATGAGGAGTTGCAATCTGTTTCTAGCCCCAACTTGTCTCCTTACTGAATCAGTTCAGTCTCTCTGTCTCTCTGAGTTTCTGTTTGTTCACTTGTAAAGTGAAATGAAACTAGATTGTCCATTCTAAACTGGGATGGCATCAAAATCAGCTGTGCAGCTTTCAGAAAACAAGTGAGTAGGAAGCCTCAGCTTTAGGGTCAGAGTCTTTAGTGGTGGGGGCCAGTCATACTTATTTTTATAAAGTGTCCTGGGTTCTGCGGATATACACTGGTAGCTAAGAAAACTAATTATTTTCAAAGGATTTTTCTGTCATTATTATTTTATGATTCTATATATTTTACATTAGCATTAGAATAATAAAGAAGGTAGCAAGTGAATATAACAATTCACTTTAACAGATGTACGAGGATTTTAAAATCCAGTTGTGTCTCAATAATATGTTATCATTAATATGATAAATATCAGCTACCAGAACAAGTGTAGCATAGACCCTTCAGCCAGATGAAAGATGTAGAAGGGATGATGTGGAGTGTGGAAAGGTGGGAAAATTTGTGCAAATTTTTTCATTGAAGTATAGCTGATTTACAATGTTGTGTTAGATTCTGGCATACAGCAAAGTGATTCAGTTTATATATATATATTTTTTTCATATTCTTTTTCATATTCTTTTCTATATTAGATTATTACAAGATATTGAATACAGTTCCCTGGGCTATATAGTAGGACCTTGTTGTTTATCTATTTTATATATAGTAGTGTGTATCTGTTAATCCCAAACTCCTAATTTATCCCTCCCCTCCTTTCCCCCCTGGTAACCATAAGTTTGTTTTCTATGTCTGTGAGTCTGTTTCTGTTTTGTAAATAAGTTCATTTGTATCATATTTTAGATTCCACAAATAAGTGATACCATATGATATTTGTCTTCCTCTGTCTGACTTCACTTAGTATGATAATCTTTAGGTCCAGCCATGTTGCAGCAAATGGCATTATTTCATTCTTTTTTATGGCTGAGTAATATTCCATTGTGTGTGTGTGTGTGTGTGTGTGTGTGTGTGTGTGTGTGTGTGTGTATATATATATATATATACCACATCTTTTTTATCCATTTATCTGTCGATGGACATTTAAGTTGCTTCAATGTCTTGGCTGTTTTGAATAGTGCTTGTGCAGACTTTTTTTTTTTTAAGAGAAAGCAGCCTTACATGCAATATTCCCTTTTCTCTCACTCACAGGGAAGGAATGAGCTGAGCTCCTTAACTGGGAAAGAATAGGCTTCAGCAAGACCTCTTGCTCAGAGCCACCATTCCCTGCGGTGTGAGGGTGAGAAATAGGTGTTGTGATGACTACATCAGCAAGTTCTGCTGCCTTGAATCAGCTTGCATTCCAGAATAAGTCAGAGCAAAGAATAGACCATAGTGTAGGCAGAGGCCACTTAAGAACCCTGTCTGTAAAGTAAAGGGATTTCAACAGCAGGACCCTGTGTGGAGGAATCTCTGGAGAACGTGAGTGCAGACTAGCCTGTCTGGCTCCTGTGTGAGAATTAGAGGTCAGAGCACCCCAGGAGAGAAAAATATGTCAGGCCCTGAGAACAGGAAGCCACTAGGTCAAGTAAAAAGCACCTTCTCTCATTCTCTTCCTGCCTGGACCCCAAACAAAGGCTGATAGAGCAGTTCTCTCATTGGGGAGGGGGCTGTCTCAGAAAAGGAGCCAAAGCCCAAGATGCCCCTTCTCAAAGGTAGGCAGCCACCAAGTACCACCTTCGCCTGGAGAGGGAGGACACCCCCAACATTTGTGGAACCAAGGCAAGAGTACAGATGCAGGCCCATATGCTCCAGGTCAAAGTATTCAAAGTTATATACTAAGTCAACTGTGAGGCAAAATATGTTCTCTTGTCTTACCTTGACAAACCCCTGATAATGACAGTATAAAACAAATTTGTTTTAAATTCATGATTTTATTTTCCTGGGAGTTGGCAAGTATCAAAGACCATATAATTAACTGCCAGTGTTGTGACTGGGTGTTCAGATGCTAGGCTGGCAATGTTAGGATGAGTAATTAAAAAATAATGATCTACAAAGTATACATTTTTCCATGTAATGTATTTTTATTGCATTTATTTCAGTAAAATCACTGTTTTATCATATTTAATGTTTTTCACACAAAGTTATCTATTGATAATAATGCCAAGTTAGACAACCTGTCTTGAGCTATTGTAGATAGATTTTGTTTTTAAATTATTACTTCCATTCAGGGCAACTTGACTTGGCTGATTGTAGCAACTTAAGGTAATAAAGTTATTAAAGCAATATTTATATAAGAATGAAATTATAATACATGTCAAGGTCAAGTATTGAGATAGATCTAATGTAATAAATTATTATGATATAACTTAATGTAATAAAATATTATTAAAATATTTTAAATAATGTAATATAGCATATAAATTATCAGTTTTCTCTCAAAGTAATATCTAGATATGTATAATATTGTGAAAGATAGTGCATCTATATTTATAATTTATTCATGTATCTATATATATCCATCTTTCTATTTTATATTATTCTGAACTATTTATAATTGCAGAATATTTCTCAGTCACCATATATAACTAACCATTGCAAATGCCACTTTAATTCATGAATACTTCCAGAACCATCAATTGGAACACAAAGGCAAGAAAATGCACATTTAGCACTACGAGAAAGTAAGACCTCGTTATATAAAACTCTGTTGAGCTAATGATTTCTTGAGAAGGATTTGACAAATTGATTTTTTTTCTCTTACTGCTAAGGAAAGGGTTAGGTGGTTAACCAATTTATTTCTCTCCCATTTTCAGAGCTGGGGTGAGCTGAGAGGTAGAGAAGGCAGATCACCCAAATAAAATCTCCAGTAAACATGACAATAACAGACTTGTGGTTAACAAACTAATACTAGTAGTATTTGCTAGTAGGGGAGCCCTTGTCTATGCAATGCTTTCAGCAGGATGATCCTAATCTATATGATTAGTTAATTTATTCAAGCATTTCTACTGCTTAAATATTCCAGCAGTCCCACCCACTGTCTGTCTTTGACATCAGCAATGGCACAGCCCTTAAATCTTGGCATTCAGAGACGGTGTTCTTTTGTTTGAAGAACATGGGACAAGAGATTTGAGTAAGAGTTTCACTGTGGCCTGGATGATATTAATCAGAAGAGTGGGTGTTTAGGGTTATGGATCCTGCTTTGCCAGCCCTGAGTGCCAGACTCCAAGCGACAGAGGCACTCATATTTTCTTTAATAAATGTTTTAGTTAATATTTTTTGTGAAAAGTAAAGCATGGGATACAGGGCAGGGGTCTCTCTTGTCTGGATCGAAAGGTGGTACTAGGAAAGGAGAGGAAGAAGTCTTAACTTTGAATGAAGATTGAAGTGTTTGTTAATGCCTTGATTGATCTTATTCCACTTAGTAGATCAAGTTATATTTTGTGACACAAAATACCATATGATATCTATTTAATAGTAAACAGAAAAACTAAGGATTTTGGCCACTTTTGCATTCCAAGACAAAAGAAGTTGTTGCCACAGTCTATGTAAAAGGAGTAGTGGGAGAAAAAGGTAATAAAATTTTGTTCATCATATTCCACAGGTTATGCACTCAACATACCAGTTATAAAGACATAATGTTTTCCCATTAAGAGTTTATTATCTAAGACAAGAGGGCATTCATTGATGGATGAACCACCAATTCAAAGGCCCATTGCCTTTGAAAGCACAATGCTCGATGGGGCTTAGCAGCATCCCCACGTGCAAAAAGTCCTTGTGCTACTGGTAGAATGACGTTTAAGAACATTTTAAGGTTTGTGATCTATATGGAACTAAACTTAGATATATGCCTCAGATCCTTCTTGTAGGGAAATAACCTAGCTTCCTGAGGCTGGTTACCATCTTCTGTATCAATTAACCACTTTTTTTTGAGAAATAAATGGACAAACACAATCAGAATTCTATATACATTAAGTGCTGCCTGTGTGCCCAGCATTGTCCTAGGAGTTTTAGATACATCAATGAACAAAATAAAGACCCTATGCTCATAGAGCCTATATAGTAACAAAAGGAAAATAAGCTGAAAAAGATGTTAAAATGAATCATTTTGTTCCTCAGTAAAACTTTCTCATCTCTCACCACCTTTTGGGTTAAAAAAAAAAAAGAAGTTACATTAGCAGTAAAAACTAAAATTTCACAAATGTGAAAATCTGTAACCCAGAGTTTTAACACTCCTCCCTTTGAGATGTGATATGCATTATTCATTTATCTGAAAATCCCTGGAGTTGTCTTTCAGAATTTCATAGACAGAGGATCTCATATTTTCCACAGCAAAACCATAGTTTTAGGAACCTAGATCAACTTAATAAATATATTCAATCCTAAAATGCAAGCCACAAACTTCTTTTGCCTTAATAGAATAAAGAAAATGTTGAGGAACATAATCATGGTAAGTAGATCTGAAGCCAGAAATAAGCTCATCCTAGTGTGAAACCTGATGTCCTGGTAGAAACTAAATGAGAATCTTGTTTTCATCTCCTTATATTCATTGTGAAAAGATTTGCCCAAATACATCAGGTGAAATTTATTTAAGGGTCATTTTATGGATGGTTTGTTTTTTTAACCTTTTCAATGCTTCCAGATTAGATACATTTAAATATTGCAACAGAGCTTAGGATATTTCTAACATCTCCTTTGCTGTTGTAGAAATGATTAAGGAGTGAGCTTGCTGAAATGGAAAATAGCCAGTGTATTTCTGGCCAGATCAGTGGGAAGCAGTAGCAGCTGGTGAACAGACTGCATTCAGGGGCCCAGTTGGACTCCGGGAGATATGGAAAAGCATTCTGAGGGTGGCGATGACATGCCTTTCCTGGAGGCCTTTAAAAATCAGATGGACACCCTTCTGCCTGAGTTGGGAAGGCTACTCTTCTGCCTGATGGATAGAAGATAGTAATAAGGCATTTCTGCCAGTCACTGAAATTTGTTGAGAATCTGCTATGTGCCAGCTGCTGAAGACACCAAAGGGACAAAATAGAAATGACTATTGCTCTCCTGGGTCCTGAAGTGCTTATAATTCTCTGAAATAGACACTCATGAATGAATTGGTCTTTGGTCACAAGGACATTCCTCAGTCAGGCATTGCTCCTTGTTTTTCTGAGTAGTGGAGTCCTAAGTGTAGCTTGTGGTCTTTTGTTTTCTTCTCTGAGTTTCCTAAATCAAATTTCAGAAGTAATGAAGCTTGTTAACATATGAAGAACCCCTTAAGAAAACCATTTTGATGTAGACTTGGTTCTCAGTTAAGTGTATTGTGGGAGAAGTTTTACTCCATTAACTTGCAAATCCTAAACTATTATAAATCTTTCTATTGAAAGAACATGCCTAAGGCTGTGCATGTCTTTTTTCTGGATATAAAGAGATTTGCTACACAGTGTTAAATGAACCTCACATGGAACCAATGAAACAGCAAATATCTTTCTGGCAGGGAGGATGCAATCTTGTAGAGGCATCCCTGCTGGACTCCCACAGTGAATGTTTTTTTGCTTTGTTATGTTTTGTTTAAAGAACCATGCTTTTAAGAGCAACAGAAACTAAAACCAGAGTGAAGAACTAGGATGTGTAGTCATTAATCCTACTTCTGTTGGGGATGAGGGTGAATTATCAGATAATCTCTACCACTAACTCTCTCAGGAGGGTTTAAGAACCTGCATCAACCTGATTACAGTTTACATTTTAAAATGTAACACGTTGGAGTAGGTTTAGCTTTGCTGTGAATCATTCATTCTCTAAGCTACAATGGAAGTTACCTATATTTCTTTAGCTCCCAACTACCTGAAGTTTCCCAATTTATTTACTCTCTGGGGTAAGATAAAAATCATCCTAGTTTTCAAGTTATTGCTAAGTACAGTTCTATAATATGTGACACTTTTTTTTTTATAATGTAACCAGGCATCCAAGAAAACAACATGAACAAAAAATAGCAAAAACAATACAAAATAGAAATAGATCTTTCTGAGTTCTAGCTAATGAAATTATAGTCTTAGACTTGAAATTGTTATAATGGTCAAAAGGATAAAAGACATGACAAATTTTTTCAGGGGAAAAGTAAAACTTTAAAAATAACTAGAAAAAGATGAGGAAAAAATGGGATAAAAATAATATTTACCAAGACAAAGACTATCAACTTTCCAAACCTGATAAAAGACACTACGTTACGAATTTAAGATCTCCTATAATCATCAGGAACTTTACAGAAGGAAGGAAGGAAGGATAGAAGGACAGAGAGAAGGGGAAGAAGGAAGATCAAACTTTTCAACTAAGCATATCATTGTAAAATTTCCCAAAGCTAAAGACAAGGAAAATACCTTAAAACAGCCAGAAAAAGATGTATTACTTTCAAATGAGTAACAATTTGTGTTAACAGTTGATGTTTCTGCAGAGGTAATGAAAGGCATAATAATAAACATAAAACAAATTACTTACAAAATACAATTCTCATTACTAATTTCTGTAAGAATGAAGGTGAAATAGACATTTTAAGACAAAAATTAGAGAACTCATAGCCAACAGACATGCAGTAAAGGTAGTGCAAAAGAGTTTTTAAGTATAGAATAAATGGACCTACATGGCATTTCAGGAAATGCAGGAAAGAACAGAGAACAACAAAAATGGTAAATATGTGCATATATCTTAATGAATACGAATGAAAATACTACTAATTTCTTTTGGTATTTAAAATATAGGACTTCAAATGTATAAAGTCAGAATGTGAGGAACAGGGTGGTGGTAAATGGAGTTAATTCTCCTCCTCTTCTTCCTCCTCCTCCTACTCCCCCTCCCCTCCCCTTCCTTCTCCCTCTTCCTCTTTCTTCTCCTCTACAAAGGATGTTGTATTTTGTTAAATGATTTTTATTTAACAATACCTCTGCACATACTGAGATAATCATATGATATTTTTTCTCTTCTGTTAATGTGGTTTATCACACTCATTGACTTGTATATTGAGCTATCCTTGCATCCCAGGGTTAAGTCCCACTTGATATGGTGTATTATTCTTTTAATGTGCTGTTGAATTCAGTTTGCTAAGATTTTGTTGACAATTTTTGCATCTACATTCATCAAAGATATTGGTCTGTAATTTTATTCTCTAGTAGTGTTTTTATCTAGCTTTGGTATCAGGGTAATGCGGATCTCATAAAATAAGCTTGAGGGTGTTCCCTCCATTGATTTTTGTGTGTGTCTGTATGCTGTAAACCAGGTGTCTAGTTTGGGAAGGGTTGGCATTAATCTTTCTTTAAATGTTTGGTAGAATTCACCAGGGAAACCCTCTGGTCCTGGACTTTTGTTTCTTGGGAGATTTTTTTTAATGATTCAGTCTCCTTTTTCATTATTTATCTGTTCAGATTTTCTATTTCTTCATGTGTCAGTCTTGCTAGGTTTATTATGTTTCTAGGAATTCCTCTATTCTAGTTTTTCCTATTTACTGGCATTAAATTGTTCATAGTAATCTCTTATGATCCTTTGTATTTCTGTGGTACCAGGTGTAATGTCTCATTTTCATTTTTCATTTTATTTGTCTTTTTTTCTCTCAGTATAGCTAAATGTTTGTCAACTTCATTTTCTTTGCAAAAAAATGGCTCTTAGCGTTTTTTTTAAAAATCTTTTCTATTGTTTTCTGGTCTCCATTTTGTTTATTTCTGCTCTGATCTTTGTCATTTTTCCTCCATATACTAACTTTGGGCTTAGTTTGTTCTTCTTCTAGTTCCCTGAGGTGCAAAGTTAGGTTGTTTGTTTGAGACCTTTCTTTTTATAATGTAGGCATTTTTTGCTGTCCATTTCCCTCTTAGAACTGCTCTTGCTGCATCCCGTAGGTTTCTGTATGTTGTGTTTTCATTTTCATTTGTTTCAAGACATTTTTTTAATTTCCCTTTTGATTTCTTCTTTGACCCATTGGTTGTTCAGGAGTGTGTTGTTTAATTTCCACATATTTGTGAATTTTCCAGTTTTCCTCCTGTTATTCATTTCTAGTTTATACCATGGTGGTTGGAAGAAATACTTGATATGATTTGTCTTCTTAAATATGTTAAGACTTATTTTGTGACCTATCATATGATCTATCCTGGAGTATTTTCCATGTGCACTTGGAAAAAAAAGTGAATTTTGCTGCTATTCAATGGACACACTTCTTTTTAGTTATCTGTGTCAAGCAGAACCACATCCAGACCTGACATAGGAATTAGCTGACATTATACAGAGATCCTGACCTTTGAGTTCAAAGTAGGGACTGTTTGGAACCTTTGGATTATCTCCATTAAGGTGAGTGTTAGTGTGTTCTGATTATGTGAGGTTGAGTAAAACAAGTATTTGCAGAAGTCAAAGACAGCACCTCATAGACTGTATTACTCTTCTCCAATATCCAATTCAACTCTTCTCTGGAAGATTTCATTTTCCTTGCATTTGGAAGTTACACAAGGCTATGTAACATTTCTTGGTCAATGAAATGACATTAGAAGTGACTGTGTCATTTCCGTGCAGAAGCTTTAAGAGCTAGTGTGAGCTTTGCCAATTTCCACCCCACACCTCTCCACCACTGCATTAGGCAGCAGTCTAGATAGTAGCTGCTCTGTTAGACTGTATCTTGGAATAAGGATGACAACTCAGGTTGTGAGTCACCAGTCAATCTGTAGTGGACATGAAGCATGAGTGAGAAATAATCCTTTGTTGATTTAGACCATTGAGATTTTGGGAATTTTGACACCTTGTCATAATCCAGCCACTCTTGGTTGCCACAAATCCAAATGTGTATCATCAGTAAAAAAGACAATTAAATTATGTTATAATCATATACTAGAATAGTACACAGTGATTAAAATGAACAGAACAATGATTTCCATAAACAAAATATCAAGCCGTATTATAGATTACATTCTGTATAATTCAATTTCTGTGAAGTTTTAAACATGCAAAACTAGAGTATAGTATTTTGGCCTGAAAGTTGACATGGTTAAGACTGTAAAGAAGATTTAAGAAGTGATTCACATGGTGGTTATCTTTAAATGGCAGGGAACATTAAGTAATTGGGAAGAAGTATGAAAGGGGTTTCTGGGATTCTATTTCTAATTTGTTGAGCTGTGCATTTAAAAATAACTAGAAAAAATGATTACACAGACACAGAAGGTAAAGTCATTGTATTAATTAGATTCTTACATTTTAATACCTCATCATTGCGATATGTTCCATCAACACAAAGAAGACCAAAGATGTAGATTAATCACCAGTATTAATTTATAGATGCAATGAAAGGTATACCAAGCATCTCATCTGATTTTAAAATTACCAGTGATTTTCAAATATTTTGACCCTTTAATGATTGCTTTGAAACTCTAAAATAGAGACTATAAGTAAGATTAATATAGAGCCACACTCCCAGTCAGTTTCTTTTAGTGTACAACCAATAATTTTCAGCTGTTAAATGAAGAAAAGGTCACCATTTGTTTTACTCTATTGACCAGGAGAAATCAATAATGTGCATTTTTTTTTTTTTTTGCAAATAACTAGTTGTCCCCCAGCAAAACTCTCAGAAGATTATTTGTATCATGTGATCATTTATATCCATTAGTTAATGAAAAACTTTGTCATGTAGGATTGTGACTGTCAGCAGGTTTCTGTTAAATTAACCATAAAGAAATGTTTTTCAGTACACTAATATAAAATGAACAAACTCTGATAACACCTCTGTCAGGTCCTGTTACACAATAAAAGTAAACTTCATAAATGATCCCCTGCTTTAGAAATGAGTCCTATCACTTTCCCTTACATTCAAAGCTAACCCAAATTCTGAACACAACAAATATTTCTCCTTTCAGCTTCTGGCACTGACCTCAGCATACTCTGTTTATCCAACAAGACTTATTTCATTATGGACTCATGGACCTACTCCATAGATTCACCTTATGTGTTCCAATTCCTATATCTTTTATATATGCATCATATAAAAGGATATATCCATTATTTCTTGTTAAAAGAATGGCATGGGAAGTATTTTCCCCTCATTAATATTAAAAATTGGATTACCCATTCATATTAAATGATGATTTTATTTTCAGTGGTATTTATAAAAACTATTTAAAAAGTGAGCAGTGGATTATAGTAAAAGGTGGTGAATAGCAGTTGGATCCTGAGTGTAACTATAAGGTATTGTTAAAAAAAATCAAGATGAACTCCAAGTTTGTTTGCCAATTGCCAGAATTATTTAGTTGGAGTGAAGACAAAAATAGATGTTCGGAGAGTAGAATGCTTGAAATTGAGGTTACAAAAAAATTGCATATTTTCACAATTATAGGGTTTACATTAGACCTCAGCAGTGAGTGCCCTAGCTGGGATAGAGAATGATATTATATTGAGGGAAAGTAAGTTAAGGAGCTAAAGGACTTGGTTATTGGAAGGAAAATCTACGTTAAGAAAGTATCAAAAATTATGAAAGGTTATTTACAATAGCCGAGATATGGAAGAAGCCTAACTATCCATCAACAGATGAATGGATAAAGATGTGGTATACACACACACACACACACATATACATACATACATACATATACACACAATGGAATATCACTCAGCCATAAAAAGAATGAAATTTTGCCTCTTGCAACATCATGGATTGACTTGGAGGGCATTATGCTAAGTGAAATAAGTCAGAGAAAGACAAATACTGTATGATATCACTTATATGGAATCTAAAAAATACGACAAACTAGTGAATGTAACAAAAAAGAAGCAGACTTACAGATACAGAGAACAAACTAGTGGTTACCACTGGGGAGAGGAAAGGGGCAAGATAAGGATAGGAGAGTGAGAACTACTAACTACTATGTATAAAATAAGCTACAAGGATATATTGTACAACACAGGGAATATGACCAATATTTTATAATAACTATAAATGGAGTATAACCTTTAAAAATTGTGAATCACTATATTGCATGCCTGTAATTTATATAATATTGTACAGCAACTATACCTCAACAAAAAAAGAATTATGAAAGGAATAATTTTCAAGAGAGTGACAGTGCACTAAGAGCTAAGTTCTTTAAAGGAGAGGAAATTCCCTAAAGCCTGGAAGACCATTGCAACAAGGTGGCACAGTGTGTAATATAATTAGATGACATAAAATTCAAAGCTGGATTTATTGGGAGGAGGAAGGCAGGATAAGAGGCAAAATGGAGGAAGGAGGACATCCAGTCCCCTCCAGGTCTGAGGTAAGAGGGGTGTTGCAAAAAGAAAATATTCATGGTGAGAAAGTACTCTAGACAAGCAAAGTACTTGAGAAAGTGAATGGATTTCAGAAAAGAGGATAGGACAGGTTGCATTTTGCTGGCCACTGGCCATGAGGTCCACAAGGTGCAGTGGAAGAGTATCAGAAGCTTTGGAGGATGAGGTCTGCAGAAGGGTTGGACCTGCTCCGGGGGAGGCAAGGTGCTACCTGCCTGCTGTAACAAACCGAGATTTTCAACATAGGTTGAATATAGTTTTTGAATGTACAGTGATGAGAGACCTTCTGTAAGACTGTGGCTTCTTGGAGTGACTGTGCTGAGATTAGTTCGAATGGCCTCTTGGTGTATAGTTGTCTGAGGCTGTGTGTTTTTAGGGAAAAGGAGGGTGGGAGGTCTTGTCAGTTGCACACAAAGCTCTGGTTCTCCTGTTCGACTTCTGCGGGGGTTTACATATTGACAATAAGGCTCTCCTATTCCAAACACCAGTTCCCTATTGAATTCTAGCCATGGAATATTAGCCAGACCAACAAAATCATTTATTTATTTCACGAAAGTTGTTGTTGTTTGCTTTTTGTTTTGTTTTTCTGAGTGTTCTATGTGCTAAGGGTAGAGTGGTAAGCAAAATTTAAAAATTCTTGCTATTAATTATGGAACTTACATTTTAGCTAGGGTAGTAGTGGTGGTGATAGTGGAGGTAAATTAATTAAACACTCAAATAAAAAGAAAATATCAGATAATGATAGGCATAAAACTAAAGGAGGGTAATTAATAGACTGTTGGGGAGGTGCTGTTTTAGATGGGGCATCACAGAAGGCCTTTCTAGAGAGGTGACTTTTAACTGAAAATGGAATGAAGTGAGAGGGTGAGCTGTGTGAAATCTAGGACAAGAGCCTTGTAGCAGAAGAAACAGTTGAGTGCAAAACACTATGGCAGCAATATGTTTGGTGTGTTTGAAAATGTGAGTATGCAGTGAATGAAACATGGCTAGTGTGGGTGACCATGGACAGAGTGATAGGCTGTGAGTAGGAGAAGAGTCAGATTCTGTAGCTCAGAATTTCCCAATTTCAACACAATGGACATTTTGGGCTGTCCTGTGCATTGTAGGATATTTAGCTACATCCCTGGCCTCTACACACTAGATGCCCTTAGCACCCCATCCTCAATTTGTGACAACCAGAGATGTCTCCAGACGTGAAATACCCCTAGGAGGGAGGTGGGGGGATCAAAATTGCCCCCCCCCAAGTTGAGAACCACTGCTTTAGTGTGTTATAATCTGTGCCATAGAGTTTAAGGGGAAACCATTGATGGGTTTTGTACACAGAAAGAAAAAAAAAAAATCTCATTTAAATTTTTAAAAGATGACTCCAATTGCTGTGTGGGAAATTAATCATAGGGGGTAAACAGTGGAAACAAGTATGACATTTAAGAGAGTGTTTTACTTGCTTTTTGCTTTGGTAATCCAGGTGGGCGAAATGGCATGTGGATGAGGATGGTGCCGAGTGGCACTGAGGTGATGGCAGCGGTGCAACAGTGAGAAACGGTTGAGGTGAGCAGGTCTTTTGAAGTTCCGGCCAGCAAGGCTTCTAACGTCTTTGCCTGTGAGTACTGATGGAAAGCATGACTCCAAGGTTTTTTACCAAAACAGTTGAGTATCATTTTCTAAGGTGTGAATGACTGGGGAGGGTCAAGATTGGGGTAGGGATGGAGGAATCAAGAGAATCTGTTTAAGATGCCAGTGAGAAACCTAAGAAGATAACTGCATATACATTTCAGGGGAATAATGGAGCTGGAGATATGAAATCTTAGTATATCATTTCAGATCAAATCTGTATTTGTTTTCTAGGGCAGCCATGATGCAGGACAGTTGACCCTTGAGCAACACAGGTTTGAACTGCATGAGTCTACTTATACACAAATTTTTTTCGATAAATAAAATACCCATATTTTCATTTAAATTAAGTGTAGGGAAAAGTTTGTGTTCACTTAAGAGATCACAGTATGATATGTGAAATCAAAACAACTAGGGTTTGAGTCCTGATTCTATTCAAACTGTTTTAGCTTCCACCCCTTGGGTGAGTCATTTATCAATTCCTATATTTTTGAGGCAGAGATAGCAGCATGTGAATTTTCTACTGAGAGGGTTGGCACCCCTAACATCTGTGTTGTTCAAGGGTCAACTGTATTACAGCTGAGTGGCTTAAACAACAGAAATATATTGTCTCCTAGTTTTGGAAAACAGAAGTCCAAAATCAAAGTTTGGACAGGATTGGTTCCTTCTGAGCGTTGTGGAAAAGAATCTGTTTCATGCCTCCCCCTAGCTTCTGGTGGTTTGCTGGCAATCTTTGGTCTCCCTTGACTTAAAGAAACAACCCCCGAGTCTTTGCTTTCACCTTCACCTGGTTTTCTCCCTGTGTTCATGTTTGTACCTAAATTTTCTCTTTTTATAAGGACACCAGTATTTGGATTAAGGGCTCAGCCTACTTCAGTATGATCCCATTGTAACTTAAGTATACCTGTAATGACCCTACAAAGTTAAAGCAACACATTTAAAAACAATATGTATCTCCATAACATTAGCAACTCATTTGAGGGGGGGTGCAAAAATTATTTCCAGATAAAGTCACATTCTGGCCTCCAGAATTGTAAGACAAGATTTTTCTGTGGTCTAAGCCAGCCAGTATATGGCAGCCCTAGGAAACAAACATAAATTTGACCTGAAATGATATATTCAAAATATAAACTTGAGAGGGATAAAATTCAACCCATAATAATATACAACATTAACGTGGATTACATTTGAGTCAATGGAACTTGATAAGTTACCTGGGTAATGATATAAAATATGGCAGAGGTGGGTTTTAGAATGAAGCCATCGGGTAGACCACGATGTGTAGCGCAGGTATGGAAAAATCAGAAATAGATGGACAAACTGGCATGAAGTTCATGTGAAAGAAACCACCACAAAATTAGAAGAAAGATAAGAATTTTGTCCAGAAACCAACTGAATAAAGTGTTTCAAGTACAAGGGAGTGATAAATTTTAAGAAATACCATATGAATAAGATGGGGATTGAGAATTGCCTATTG
The DNA here is from genome assembly GCF_965194805.1 of Balaenoptera borealis. Lineage (NCBI taxonomy): Eukaryota > Metazoa > Chordata > Mammalia > Artiodactyla > Balaenopteridae > Balaenoptera > Balaenoptera borealis. The sequence goes on along the minus strand of NC_138866.1, from coordinate 162,840,096 downwards.
GATTTACCAGGAGTGAGGGCTTTGGTGAGATAGATAAAAGTGTTTGAGGTGAAAGTCTGGTTGAAAAGAGTTTAAGAGAGAAAATGAGATGAAATGTTGAAGAAAGTAAATATAGAAAAACTCTTTGGAGGAGTTTTCTTTAAGAGAAGAGCACAGTTATAGGAATCAGTCAATTATCAGTTCTTCCTAAATAATATCTCTATGGATATACTAATTATGTCTCCAAATCAGATGATTTAATTTTTATTTTTTTTCCAGGTCATTAAATATTTTATATTCCTATATATTCACCCAGATTCCTATTTTGTCTGAAAGTCACATTTTAAGTTAGTAATGTATTATCTATTGTGATAATTTAGTATAATAAATTGTAATATGTGAAGAATAATTACATAATTTTAAGAAATAGCTTCAAATTATAGGTCTGAATTTTGTTATATCCTTAACAATTTCTAATTTATTCAACTAACCTATATTAAGCACCTCATATGAGCCAGCCATATTAAAATGTTGAAAGTTTTCTTCCTATACATAAAATTTTTAAAGTACATGAAAAAATATGCAATTTTAAGTAATCACCTAACCATATTATCAAATATTTAAAAATGATTTTTAGGACTTATATTTACATTTTAATTTGGGGATATGTGAGAGCCCCATAAAATTAGCAACTGTTTGGAGGGGGCAGAAAATTAGTCTCCATGTCCTACATTCATAGGCCCAAGCAAAAGCTGGCTTATGTCTGCAAATTATATTTTTATATAACATCTTAACATCTTACATTTATATTTATATATTAACATCTTATATTTCAACTTATTTCTAAAATCATTAGAATTAGACTGAGATCATTTTGCTTCTCTAGCTCACACCTGTCTCTTGAACATTAATGTAACTGAAAAAGTTATGCTCTGATATTTTCTTCTTTAATTGAAAAAAGATACACTTGGGGCATCTTGATGCCAAGTTAATAAATCCTGAGGAAAGGACTTAATATCGGAAACATGAATATAAACTTGGAATGGACTGAATTGGCTCTAGTCTAATGAACTGTGACATCAATTCATAATGGCAGAAATTGCAGCTTAAATCCACGTTAATCAGAATGGAAGTAAATCACAAATCACTAATCATGACTTTCTCCTCATTCCCAAAAAGATTTTAAAAAAGAATGCAAAGAAACTCACAGTAGGACACACTTGTTTGACATATCTCACATGCTTTTATTTAGCAGTGAAGGGAAGAAAAGAAGAAAATTTAATCCCAAGTGAACTTCAAGCCCCTATTCTTACATAAGTGGCAGTTGACTTTTATGTCTGTGTGTGCGTGTATGGGAGTGTGAGTAATCAATGCTTTTAAAAAGACTCTATCAAAGAAAGTGGTCTCTAGCATAAAGTAAGTACATTCTGAGGAAACTGCACAACCTCTGGGAAACTACTGTTTCCCACCTTTTTCTCCTGGTTCAATTTACTAATCCAGCATCATGCGATTGCTAAGTCTTCCAACAGAGAAGAGGAGGACTGCATCTCAAATACATAGGCATTTGTTTGAGACTCAGGTTAGCAGGCACCGACTAGGAGCCTTCTATCTGCAGCAATTAGTCATCACTCACAGTTATAAAAGACAAGCTTTAAAGTTGAGTTTACTGCCCTCCCTCAAGCAGGAAGGGCAAGATGCAGCAACTCTGAGCCCAATTCAAGATTCTTTCCTCAAGTCACTGCATTTCTCCCATGGCCTCATAAGGATGTTAGCGATTTCAAATTTTTCTGAATCAACTAAAGCAGAGTTATTAGTAAGGTAGGAAGGTATAGTTCCAAAACAGTCCTAAAGTTCCATTATATAAAATGCTCCCAAAAGAGACCAAATGCTCCAAATTTATAGAGGCCAGATTAGTGATTGCTAGTTTGGGGTAGTGGGGGTAGGGATGGACTGTACAGAGGTTCAAGGGAAGTGTTTGTGCTCATTGAAAAGTTCTAAATGTGTGTATGGTAATGGTTTCTTAATTCTATACATTTACTAAGAAACATTGCATTGTAGCCTGGCAATGGTAGAAGTTTATGGTATGTATAGTGTACCTCAATATGTAAAATATATATACATGTATTTGCATGGTTGCAGATTTCTTCACTTTGTTAAAATTGTGTGTATTTAAATGCTTATCTTTCCAAATTGTTTAAAAATATTCCTTGTGTATTTGTTAAGATATTTTCTTTTTTTATTGAAGGATAGTTGGTTTACAATGTTGTGTTAATTTCTGCTGTACAGCAAAGTGATTCAGTTATACATATATATACATTCTTTTCTATTATGGTTTATTATAGGATACTGAACATAGTTCCCCGTGCTGTACAGTAGGACCTTGTTGTTTATTTTATGTAGAGTCATTTGTGTATGTTAATCCCAAACTCCTAATTTATCCCTCCCCCTCCCCCTTTTCCCTTTGGTAACTGTATGTTTGTTTTCTATGATAAAACATTTTCTTCCTGGTGGGTACAAGTAACACTAATACATAAACCTAAATTGAAAAATTTTACCCGAAATCGTACTAACTTCCTTCATTCACAAAGTGTACATGTAGTTGTTGAATGGCCAAAGCTCAATGAAAAATTTAGAGCATGATATAGCCAGCTATGGATGAAAACATAGGCATTTTATGCTGTCCTAAATGTTCTTCTTGTAAGCTTTTCCCACCTAATACTCTTTTATACCAATTTTAGGCAAAATTAACTTCTAATTTCATTTCTACATTCCCATAGTCATGAGCATGTGGTTTTGCTACAGTACTTATTATTCTGCATTATAGTTGTTTATTTGCCTGTTTCTTCACTTGTCTGTATGGTTCTTAGGCAGGGCTTATGCCTTATATTAATGTTTGTTTCCAAAGTTTTTTGCACAGTATCAGACACAAAGTGGGTAAAGAATAAATGTTCATTTCATGTATGTTTTTACTAATAGTGGGTTTCTTTTCTCAGTAGTATCAAAGGAACTGCATTGTTTTCATTTTTTTTGGCCACACAGCATGTGGGATCTTAGTTCCCCAACCAGGGATCGAACCCGTCCCCCTGCAGTGGAAGTGCAGGGTCTTAACCACTGGACCGCCAGGGAAATCCCTGCCCTGTTATCTTAATTGTTATCCCTTCTCCAGTTTTCTGTACTTGAGTGAATAGTAAAGCTCAGTGGAAGACATCTCTTGGGATGCTTATTTGGTTTCATACGAGATTGAAATAAATATTGAAATAAATGTTAATCTAGTACTGTGCTGTCTAATATGAAACAACTAGCCACTCATGACTGTTTAAATTTTAATTAATTGAAATTTTAAAAAGTCAGTTTCTCAGCCACACTAGCCACATTTCAAGTGGTCTGTAGTCATGTGTGGCTGGGGGGTACCATATTGGAGAGCACAGATATAGAATCTTTCCATCATCACAAAAAGTTCTGTTGGACAGTTTGTCTAGATCACCATCTATATTGTGAGGCTGATCTGGATTTAAATTAATTGACTTGAAACCAGATGGGACTGTCAACTCAAGACATGCTGGAATACACTTCATTGACTCAGACCAACAGGAAAGTGTTCAAGGGATGGCAGAAATCATTTTCCATCATCTTTCATACTATCTGCTATCTCCATCATATGTTATCAAAAAAAAGTACAAAAAGTATGGGTTTACTCTTAAATTATTAAACAAATTACAAATATTTATTAGAGAAGTTGATTCTTATCCCAAAAAAGTAAAGAAAAAATCAGATTAATTATTATTTATGTTTAGCTGCTTTTGAAAAAATATATATTAAAATGTCACCCATACATATGTTGTGTAGATCAGGGGTCCCCAACCCTCGGGCTGCAGACTGGTACCCACCTGTGGCCTGTTAGGAACCGGGCTTCACAGCAGGAGGTGAGCAGCGGGCAAGCAAGCAAAGCTTCATCTGCCGCTCCCCATCGCTCCCCATCGCTTGCATTACCGCCTGAATCATTACTGTCCTCCCCCATCCGTGGAAAAATTGTCTTCCATGAAACTGGTCCCTGGTTCCCAAAAAGGTTGGGGACTGGTATAGATAGAATAAGCATGATGAACACATAATGAAAGGACATTTAAGAATTCATCCGTTCTTCTCCTGGATACATGTTTTGAAGACAAGAAAGAGAAAACTATGACAAAAGAAACACCTCAAGAGTCATTAAGGTTTTAAACCCTTGAGATTACTTTCACTGAAAAGACTTTTAAAAAAATTCAATAATTATATGGCCACTTAAGATCCTAGGCTTACAGTGGCAAACTGATTGCCTACAGAGGGAGCCAAGAATGTTGGCCAGAGTTATTACATATTTTTCTATACCCGAATAGAATCATCAGTTCATGACAATTCTCAGCTTCAGAGTACAAAGCATTAAGGGAGACCCATAGGTTTACTCTTTACACTCAAGGGGTATATTTGGAGCCCAGACCCTGAACTAACTGCTTGAAAGATTAAGATGTATATGGCATGTTTCAATTCTAAATTAGCTAGATTCGAAGTACTCTAAATCCTTTATATCTTATCTTTTTAATCACGTTGTAGATTTTATCAGGTCCATTTTATAGGTGAGTCAGACTAAGGAACAGAGAGGCTGGGTTGGGAAGGAACAGAAGGATTGGAATTTAGGTCTGGCCACTTCAAAAGCCAAGATCTCCGTCCCTCTGTCCCTCGAAGAGATTCAAGAAATGTGTAGACACTTCCGTGCAGGGATAAGCATGTTATTCAAAACAATTTGTGGTAGTTACCATGTCATTGTTAGAAACTAGAGACATACATTCACAGGGGGCTGATTGTGGACTGAGTTCTAGTAAACCATTTAGAACTGCCACCTGCCTTCTGCAGGTGTTTCACTGAGTCCACCAAAGACTTACAGCCAAACATGAGGGATGTGGTGAAGATGACCACATCCTTTGCACCCATCTCTAAATATTAATCTCATGTATGCTGATTGAGAGGAGCTTTGGGCCATACTTCTGTTTATTCATTCACTCATTTATGAAAATATAGTCAATGTATATTTTGTGCCAGACACTGTTAGTTACTAGGGAAACAATAGTCCAAAAAAAAAAGTCATCCCTCCCCTTAGACCAGCTCAGCCCCTAGCCAAGGCGAGCCCAGACATCCGACCAAAGAAAGCAGAAGGAAGTCTAAGTAGTGATCTGTACTGGGATTTGTTCCCTAGACAGGAAGATCAGCTTAGAATATTTGTTTTAACAAAAGACCTGCTTTGACTTTCGTGTTAGATTGGCCTTTCTTACATGTCAGAGGAGACCAAAAAACCAACATCCTTACTAAACTATGTTAATCGAACCATACCCGTTAGATTTGATTCTCAGAAATGTCAGGAAATTAAACGCCAGAGTCCCTACAGCAGCTCTCCAATAAGACATGTTGCTTGTGAGAGAAGTCAAAGTACAATTAAGAACCATCTCTTTTCATTAACTTCTTTTATTCTACTCACCCCCATGCCTTTCACATTTTCCATATTCCTGTAAGCTTCTTTGAGAGTAGGCTTCTGGCAGTGTCTTAAACTGAGTTGGGAGAAACAGTATGGAAAAACAAAAAGGATAATATCATCGTGCCTCTGCAGGCCCATAAAGTTATTAAAGTTATGTAAATAAACATTTTTTTTCCTGAGCTTAAAAACACATTTGGCCTGTGTCCTGTAAGGTTCCCCAACTCCTCCAAGCCCTCCCCCACCCCCATCAACTACCTCTTCATTTTAAGCTTATCTGACAAGGACCCTGGGATATTGGCCTCAAAATTCCAGGTTGTAGGTTCTATTCTCTGAAAGCTTTCATAGATAAGAACCTTAAATCTTATCAAGGTAGTTCTGTGCCTTCAAGTGATATTGAACCCCACAATATTTCTGTAAGAGTAAGAATCAGGAGTCTCTCTCCCAATTTTACTTTTTTTAGGTTTACTGAGATATTATTTACATACAGTAAAATATACTTTCTTTAGTATATACCATTATATCAATTTTACAAATGTAAAATCATCACTCCAATCAAGATGGAGAAGAGTTCTGTTACACCCCCAAATCCATTCATGGTCCTTTGTATGATTTATGATATACATCTTTAATTAATCACAGTTTGACTTTAAGTATTGGGTTGGCCAAAAAGTTCATTTGGGTTTTTTCCGTAACGTCTAAATTATCTGGCTTATCCTTGTTTTTATATTGGATGTGATAGTCTTTACAACTTCCTACATCTTAGGTGAAAGCCGTTAGACTCTCTTGACACTGTATCGAAGTACTAAATTGCTAGAGCTAGAAAATTTGCCTAGAAACAAAACCATAAAAGTTAAGATCCACATAGCTTTGGGATTTTTTCAAAATCTGTTGAGGTGTCACTTAATATCTGTAGGAGATGTGTTAGCCTATCAGTCATGAAGAATATGGAAAAGATGCAGGATTACACCAAGTTCATATATCATTAAATATTTAAATATTTTGATTGCCAAGGAAGTTCCAACAAGATGAAGTACAGTAATAGCCTGAATAGTTTGTGAATGTACGTGACCAGACCAGGGACCTGGATTATGTGTTTCAGAATCCTCAAGAGTAACCTTTTTCGTGAGTTATGAAGTTCCTGCAGTAGAGTGCAACAGCAGCTTAATTTGCCCTACTAAGTTAAAGGAAGCCACCTCAGTCATAGTGCTCATCAAAAATTCTGCTTATTAAGTAACCCCTATTAAGTGAGAAGAAATTGCCCTCCTAGAGATTTAAGATCCCTCGACCTCAGGAAGATTTATAATTCAGTATAGCAATATTTAGAACTAAATCCATGTTGTTAATGCATATTTAAATATAAAACTAAGTGCTTATTTGATATTTTATTTACTTGTATTATTTAAGACACTTCAGCTTGCTAGAGTTAAGGGGAGCCTTGTGATTCCAATTTAAAGTTGTTAGAAAATAATTGATCTGGATTTGTGAATTTAAGTAAAAATCTTATTAAGTTGAAATACATGGTTGAACATTTAATCATTGGTTCTCCATACTTATAAGTTTAATTTCATAGAACTAAAAGAATGACTTAAGTACTTGGGTAGTTTTATCACTCAGACTATTGAAGTACTTTAAAACTAAAGTGAATATATTACATTTATAAATGAGATTTAATTGTTAATGGCATATAATTAATTAAGCTTCTAAATGGGAGCAAATTTAATCAATGGCCTCTTACAAGTGTTGGAATTTGCTAATGTGTAAGTATAATAGCAAGATTAGTAACCAGAAATAAAAACTTTAAAGAAGTTTTTGCATGTACAACTTAAATAAATTATATAGTAATTTTTAAATAAAATAAAACAGAATGATCTTTTCTGCACAGAAATAAATCTTGATAATAAGATACCAAAAATATTACATTCCCAGTTCTAGGAAGAAGGATACTATTAGTAACAATTAATTAACTATATCATGACTTTGGCAAAGCTGAATATGAGTGGATACAAGTTTTGTAATAATTGGTGATAAAAAGAAAATATGAAAGCAATACAAAATTGCTATTTTAAATGGTTGATATCATATTGTCTTATTTTCTGTCCCTAGTGAGTGAACAAATGTTAGCACCTAAATATTTCACTGTGTTCAGTGAATTTAGGTGAACTGATTTTAGGTGCAGATCGTTAGAAAAATATCCCTTCCATTCTTATTGATACCATCATTATTTGTTATAAAGCCTATTTTTCTTCCTACCAAAGGTAATGTAATGTTAAGTGTTTGTTCAAAACTTAGCATAGTATTGTGCAAAGTACATGGGCTTTAGAGAAGGACTTGAACTTTAATCTGTCTTTGACCTACCCTTGATCAGTTGTAGGATCTTGGCAAGTTAGTTGACTTCTCTATTCCTTAGTTTCTTCATTGCAAAATGTGATTATTACCCCTACTTCAGAAATGTGTTGGGATTCAATTAGATAGTATACAAAACATCTAGTTCAGCACATTGCACAGTTGGTATTAACTAAATTGTTTCATTTGTTCCTATTAATTTTATCACATTTTATATTTTTATTTGTTCTTATACTTGACTTATACTTACTAGGTATGTACCCTGGTCAAATTCCTTAATATCTGGGTGTCTAAATTTCCTCAAAGACAAAATTGAGATATAAGAATTGTGGTATAGATAAAATGAGTTACTACATACATATAAATGGTTTAGTATGATGACTGAATATTGTAAGTATACTAATATTATCTATTGTTATTATTATATTTCTTATAGAATTTTGTAGATTTTTTAAGTCTTCCTTATTCTTAAATACATTGCTTAACATATTGGTCTCCTTAGCATATTAGTCTCCAGGATAGATTCTGTAAGACATGATGTATTAGACAGTATGAGCTCTCACAATAATCAAACCCCAAATTTATTAGGAGCTTCTAAAAATACGGGTTTAAATTTTGAAAATCAGCAGCAGGCTCTTTGCTACCACTCTTTTTTAAGAACTCAGGCTGATGGAAACTCTATTTGAAACGTTATAAGTTTCCCTAGCAAGGGAAAGAAAATCTATAAATCTAAAAAAATTGTCTTATTTCTGCATCTTAGAAGTCCTATTCCATCAGCCAAAGCAAATTATATGTACACACCCAACTTCAAATGAGCAGGGTACTGTAAACCTACCATGGGTGTAGAATATTTATGAACAACCTTGATGACTACTACACATTTTCTCAAGTAGAGCAAATATATTTTATGCCATATTCTGAATAAAAGATAAACTTATAAAATGTTGTACCATCAGAAAGACATCACGACACTAAGCACGTTAGATTTTGTATGTCATTAGAATCTACATAAAATATCAAAAGATGAAATTAAAAAAAGATTATTATCAGTAGTAGTTTAATTGCAGATATGAAAAAGGAAAGAATAATCACCCCGTGGTTTAATCCATGTAATGGTAACCAACCTAATGATTTGTAGCATATCCTTGCTGGTTATAAACATATATATATATATGTTTGTTCCTGTATGTGCATGTGTGCATGTGTATGTGTGGATGTGCATGTATGTGTATAATTTTACAATAAATGGGATCATAATGTGTACAATCTGTTTTTTGTTCTACTTTAGTAATTAATATTGTGGAAAAGAATTTTTTTCTTGTCAATAGGTACACTTTTACAATATCATATATATATTCTATGTCTCACATATAATTATTAAATACTCTTATTGTACAGAACTCTGTAATAAACATCTTGGTATCTAAATATTTTCACATAGTTATAATTATTTTATTATTTAAATTTAAAGACATAAAATTTCTAGATAAAAGGAAAATATATATTGAGCAAAAGGAAAATTTCTTATCACTCCCTAACCTTGACTCAGTTTCCTCTGTTCACTCCTGAGACTGACACTAGTAGGTTCTGAACTAAAGATAGAAATAGGATTGTTAAATTTTGACTTCACAATATTCCTGTTTTAAGACCAATTATCAAATTTCCTACTTTGTTACACCTAAACAAAGGGACTCAGGGAAGGGATTGTGAAAACGGAGGCAAGAATTGTTCTGAGATGTTAATGTAGACTGTAACCCAGTGAAGGAGAAAGAGTGACTCAGAGCTTAGTCCTTCCTTACCCTGCACCCAGGCCAGTGCTTAAGTCATGCACCATTCGGGCAAAAGGTAGCATCTGAGGAAAGGTTAAAATTGTGATCGTTGTTTATTCTGATAGACTAACTAACTGCCTGGCAACATAACTTGTTTGTTCTTTTACAATCTCATATCAAATGACTCAGTGAAGATATAAAGAATGCACGGTCCTGCAATCCCCACATGAAAGGGTAGCAGTTCTTCACATTTCTGCAAAGTCATGTCATGCATAAAGAAGGATGCCTTCTGCTTTAATGACTGAGTGTAAATACTGCATCAAGAAACAATGCTTAAGAATTAAAATGAACTTAGGGGTGTGGTGTGATGGTGTCACAGAATCACAGCTTGGTAGAGCTGTCTGAAAATTTTTGGTCAATTTTTATATTGATGCTTAAAAGAAAACTTTGATAGTTATCTGGGAATATAGAATAAATGAGGAAGTTGGGTTGGAAGGATGGGAGGGAATCCAGGCAATAATGGCATAAAAATGTCCAATTTTCTTTAAAACAATAACTATGAATAAATGTTCAAGTTTCACACAGATGATTGGATTTTTACTTAGCTCCCATGGCATAAATGAACTATGAGTCAAGTACATTCTTAATACTTATCACTGACTCTGTAGTCAAAACTGGCATTTTCTTTCCTCTCAAGTCTAAAAGTGTATATAATTTCTTATGCTTGGTTATACATCTCCAGTTTCCCAGAGTTTTCTCAAAGGATGGAAAATACGTGAGTTTAAAGGGATATATGAAATTTCAGAAGTTGTAGATGGTATAGGTGTGGGTGACAGTTTCTGCCAGAGCAAGTGGATTCATAGCATCAGGCTTGAAAATAAGCAGATTACATTTGACAGGAATGTGGAAATAAAATATATACATATTTATAAAATACATTCATCTGTAAAGGAAAATAATTTAGTATTTCAATATAGTACATGAATCTGAAAAGGGAGTTATCAGAAAAGATGAGGAATTAAAATATGTTTGAAGAAGCATCAAAGGCCTTATCCTGGATTTCACATACTTCTATTATAGAATTCTATATATATTATGTGAAGGGACTTGAGGATTCTTGACCTAGTAACTCATTCAAGTACTTCAGTTCTGACATGTCAAGATAACTCTGAATACATAATTTACAAGTGGTATAAGAAGAATTTACAATGCTTTTCAGCTCCATGTTACAAAAAGGACGGGTACACATCTGGTTTAAGAAGGTTGACTGAGAGCTCACTGTGTTTGTTTTGCTTTGTCATTATAACCAACCCCACTTGCATGGCAGAGACAGTGTCTATATGAGGATATAGTTAAAAGATGGATAAGAAAGAAGAAACAGCTATCCTGAAAAATTTCTGGAAAACAGGCACATTAGATTGTAGTGATGAAAAATGCAAAGAGATAGACACCATAGAAATGAAACCACAACTCAGAACAGACACAGGAAAAGCTAGAGTTGAAGCAGGAGGCATTCTCCTAAGAGGTGGAACTGTGGAGAGGCTATGAATCTGGAGATCTCAGGTATAAAAAGCAAACATTAGGAAAGAGGAGTGTGCTGGAAATCAGTGTTATTAATCAGTATACTCTAAGTGAATGGCAGGACAGTTCAACCTCATCAACCCTTTGTCTCCATCCCTCAGCATGTAACCAAAGTGTTTACCTCCAGATTAAAACTGAATTATGGTTACCAAAAAAAAATCAAATTATCCTTCTGGGAAGAGTTTGAAATTTTACTTGGTTTGGTGGCACTCCACAGTAAGGTCTTCCTTGAGTTTTACATTGGAGGGTTTTGTGTGTTTGGGGGCAGAGGGGAAAGGATTGACATGCCTTCATATTTGCTCTCTGTTAACACAAAATAAATTAGATTCCATAGACTTCACGACTTCTAATTAAAGAGAGCTCAAAATCAACAAGATGAGAGATCTGGCAGGGAAAAAAGAGAACTTTAGAGAACTTAGGCAAATCATACAAAGAACATATTATAAGCAGTCTAACCCATCATTGTCAATTTGATTATGTACATCAACACCAAATCATCAAATGGAAGTAGTATGTATGCAGTCAGGTACTGAAAGGATAACTAAGTTTCATTAGCAAGTGGCTCAGATGCTCAGAGCCCCTTCTTGTGCTATGTTCCCTCCTCTCAGTCTGCACATTATACCCACCAGGGAATTTTCCATGATCAAGGGACTGAGGAAGAAATAATATGGGCCTGGTTTACGGATGATTCTGCATGTAATGCTGGCACTATCTGAAAGTAAATGGCCACATGTTAGCCTCAGTCTAGTGTGACCATGAAGGAGAGTGTGGAGGGAAAATCATCCTAATCAGTTGAATTTCCAAAAGCACATCTTGAAATTCATTTTGTTCATTTTATCTCTCTTTTTGAGAGTAGAAGAAAAGTTGAAACATTTCTGTGTATCTTCCACAATGCTCTAAGCATACTCATTTGGCATTTAAAATTATTTTTGTTCATTTATCAAAGGAAGGTATTTTAATAAAGATTTAATCCATGGATATGCTTGTGTTCCAATCCTAACAAATTTTATGATAGTAACTGTCCACCTTACTGAGCCAAATTTCACTCTTGAAGCTTCTGAAAGTAAAGAAAAATAATACCAGCTCTTCATAACCTGCATCTCCCTGTGTTTTATGGCCTTTTTCTGGGTGCCCATAGCTCTTTCTCTTGTAGGGTCACTGTGAGGCTAACTGCAAAAATGTGCTTTAGAATTCCGTGAACACCTTGGGCAAGGGCAAAGGAGATGGTCATTACTTCAAGGTATTACTGATATTAAAACTCATATATCTTGTGCCATGCTAGAGGATAGTACCTAAAAATACAGTTGATAGCATCATCTTAGCAGCAATTAAATCCTAAAAAGCACAACGTGAGCATTTTCATTTTAAACCCAATTGTTATTTGCCTTCGTCAGTCTCCCTCAATTCCACACATGAATGGCCTGCTCTGTTATTATACACCATAGGGATGTTCTGGTCCCAGAGTAGAGACCCTGTTGGTGTACTGTAGAGAAAAGATCAAGCATTAATGTATGACTGTGGATCAGCTTTGTAGGAATATTGAATTCCATAAATGGAAGAACATTTTGAAAAAAGCAGTGCAAGAAATTACCAGTGGCTGAAGACAACAACCAATTACAAAGAAACTGGTAGTTTTCCTATACCACAGGTTGTTTTTCTTTATGCATTTTGTAAGATGTTACATGACATATGGTCACGTGCACCTCAGGCATTTTTAATTTGGAGAGAAACATGACGGCTGCTCAAAATAAAGGAATCTTTCACATCTTTCAAGTTCCCTGGGCTGCAGCCATGTACTATGTAGAACAGAATTCTGGTTCCTCATGTGCCTGTTTACTTAGATATAGGCTTATCTTAGGCACTGCTGGTATTGATTTTCTATGTGCAGGAACTCCTCATGTTTAGGACAGTCATAAATACTTCAGTAATATGTATCTCCTATCATCTGCTTCCATTTCAAATAACTACTCATCAAAGGTTGAACTCTTGCTGGAGTTGCTCAGTTCTTGATCTCCCAATTTCTTTTCTAAAATATTCTATTTTGTGTGCTATCAAAGGGGAGTACATAATCAGATTCTTTAGTTAAGGATTTTAGGATAAAGTATAGCTCACTATACCTTTTTAATATTATCTTCCAGATCAGTAACAAGTAGAGACATAAATAAAAGCACCATTACTTATGAGTAATGACATGTTTCCCTCCTACCAACTCAATAAAGGAAAATTGATCAGCATTAATCATCATTTAGAGTGTTAGTTTTTACTTTTTGACAGACGTTACTTCAGAATTACTTTAAATAGTGAATATTGATAATGCAGAATATGAAAAGATAATTTATAAAATGTTATCAGGATAAAGTTGGAGTGTGCAGTGTTATCTCTTTCCTGAAGTCCATCATCCATTCTGAACAACTTTTTGGACTGATACAAATCATCTCTGCATAAACCAATGAGAATAGGAGCCACATTCATGCCAATAAAGAAAAAAAAGTAAAAGTAAAAGTAAGAAAATCCCCTTTGCCCTGAAGCATGCAAATGGCCCCAGCCTTAGCTCCCTAGACTATCTTTATAAACTTGAGTCCCAGGATATTCTTCCCTAATCTTCCTAAGGTCTTCATTTTGTTCTGGTTCTGTCAGACTTCCTAGTCATTTGAATAAAACCCTTATCTACTTCCTTCTGATGATTTTCCACAATAAATTAATTTTCTCATGTGACATTAATGTATTGTTACAATTCTCTAAAATATAGATATCTTGTTTTTCAAAAAGATTAAGCTCCTTTACTATTTTGAATACATCTATTGTATTTTCCACAATTTTTTTGGTACAGATGTATTCAGAGAAAACAATTGATGTTTTTATATCTGATTATATCAAATATATGTAAAGCAAAGCGTATACCTGTGTTGATTTGTTATGTATCGCTCTTAGTGAGATAGATTTGCTTTTTCAAATATATCTTGTATTTACAAACCAAGACTTGATGTCACAAAAATCTGTACAAATAAAAGGCCAGGAATAATAATAGTGCATATTTCTGGTCACCAATCTAATGACTATGAGCTTCTCATTAAAATTATTTTTACTAGTTTTGTATATTTCCTTTATGTCCTTGAGAATACTGCATTTTTTCTAGAAGTTTTCTATGTGACTTATCTACTTATAATTTTTATTAATCACAGATTTTAACCTTTCTAACTCATATTTTATTGTATTTGACCCAATAATTGGCAGTATATATGCTTTTATTTTTTAGGTTTGAGACAAAATTAGGACAATAGCATTTGCTTGTATTTTATTCCCATTTAGAAGTCCTTAAGTGTTTTCTGTTTCTGCATATCGATATTGTATAAGCTTTGAAGAATAAAAGCTGTGCCTATGTAGTTGTATATATGTCAGATTTTTATTTTTTTTCCTATGTTTTCCTCCTTTAGCTTAAAAAAAAAAAAATCCAACAAACAAAAAAGTCCCCAATGTCTCATTACATAACCATTTTGCTAGTCAGTGCTTCCTGTTGAAAATGAGACTCAATTAAAACAATTTCTTGTTATCCACAATCAAAAAGATTAATAGCATTTACTCTGTGCACTCCAGATAACCAACTTAATTCTACAGTTTTGTTTAACTAGTGCCAATCTATAAATTACTGTGAACTTGAGAACTTTTCTCAAAGGGTCAATTTCTTAACCATGTATGCTAAAACTTTAGGGTGTTTTCTGCTACAGTATAGCAGAATTGCCAAGCCCTTACTGATCTCTCCAGCAAATCTAATGCTACCTCTTAACTTGACCTGTACACTCTGACACTACCTACCTGTCGTAATACCGTGCTGTTTTATGGTGTAATGTTTTAGATAATCCTGTATTCTCATCAAGATGTTTCGTCTCAAGTACTGTGCATCATCTTCAGAATCAGACTTTTCCACTTATCACTTAGAATATAAGTTAGATACAGCCTCACTTCTGTGGTCCTATAACACTGTTTGTTTACCTAATAGGAGAAAATATGTTAACACTGAAATTATCTGCTTCTGTAACTGTCTCTACTTCTTGAATATCAGCTCTTCAGTAATAGGGACTGGATTTATTAAACTCTGTAGTGCTAGCACTTAGCAGCTAAATAGTTGTCCAATATACATTTGCTGAATTAAATTATATATGTTAACCTTGCCTTCAGACAGAGTAAAACTTAAATAAAGCATCACTTAGAAGAGTACGGAATAGTTCAGAATGTGCAGCCATTCAGGGTGATAATATGTCCCAATAGTTCTCAAGATTATTTGAAGGAAGAAGCACCTGGAACTCATAATTCTTTTTGAGAAACATTATACAAATAATTGCATCCACCTTTCAATTTATTCCTGATTAAACTACACATTGTTTATGCACTGTGATCTCTGAGAAAGGGGAAAGAAACAAGGTGAGCCCTTGAGCCCAATGATTGCCCTAATTTTCTGCCCAGAGAGAGGTCCTAGGCTATATGCAGAGCCTGACAGTTGCCTGGATTGAGCAAATAAAGCGGACAGTCTGGAGAGGCATAGGGAGCTAGAGTTATAGGGTAGAATAACAGAGAGGAGAGAGATGCAGAGAGAGAGAGAGGGAGAGAAAGAGAGAGAGAGAAAGAAAGAGAGTGCTCCAGAGATCTGAAGAGCTTACCCTTCCCGACTTCAGCTGAGTGCTAATCTACTCAAACATATGAAGACACTTTTGGAGGCCAAGAAAAGAACCATCAGAAAAAGAGAATCATTACTGGGGTCCACATAGGGCCAGGAATAGTTCATGTTCCCATAAACCAGCATGGAAAATGTTTTAATTCGAGGGGAATCAGAGAAGTCAGAAGCGTATTGCTTCAGTAATAGAATAAGATTAAACATGTAACTGCTGTCTTTGAAAGGGAAAAGAGAAGGGATAGGAAAAAACATTTGAATAAATAATGACCAATAATTTTCTAAATTTGATGTAAACTATAAACCCACATTTTCAAGAAGCTCAGTGAACCTGAGGCACAAGGAGCATAAAGAAATCTGACCAAGAACCATCATATCCAGTTGCTTATAGCAAGTTGTCTTAGTCTGCTCAGGATACTGTAATAAACTACCACAGACTAAGTGGCTTAAACAAGAGACATTTCTCCCAGTTTTGGAGTCTGGAAGTCCAAGTTCAAGGAGCCTTCTTGTGAGGCCCTCTTTCTGGCCTGCAGAAGGCTGCCGGCTCACTGTGTCCTCAGATGGTGGAGAGAGAGAGAGCTCTGATCTCTCTTTTTCTTCTTTAAGGACACTAATCCCATTATGGGAGCCTCAACCTCATGATTTCATCTAAACCTAGTCACCTCACAAAGGCCACATCTCTAAGTACCATCACACTGGAGGGTTAAGGATTCAACATAATGGATTATGAGGAGACACAAACATTCATCTCATGACACAGCTGATAAAGTGAAAGTTTCCAAGGCAGCCAGAGAGAAAATAAACATAATACACAGAGGGAAAAACGTAAAAATGACCAGAGACAGAGAAGCTACATCTTTTAAAGAACTGAAAGAAAAAAAAACACAAACTGCCAACTTAATGTTCTATACTCAACAAAAATATCCTTCAATAACAAAGGCAAAAGAGTGATCTTTTTTCAGACATACAAAATCTAAAAGAAGTTAGCACCAGCAAACCCACATCAAAAGAAATGTTAGGGGCTTCCCTGGTGGCGCAGTGGTTGAGAATTTGCCTGCCAATGCAGGGGACACGGGTTCGAGCCCTGGTCTGGGAAGATCCCACATGCCGCAGAGCAACTAGACCCATGAGCCACAACTACTGAGCCTGCGCGTCTGGAGACTGTGCTCCGCAATAAGAGAGGCCGTGACAGTGAGAGGCCCACGCACCGCGATGAAGAGTGGCCCCCATTCGCCACAACTAGAGAAAGCCCTTGCACAGAAACGAAGACCCAACACAGCCAAAAATAATAAATAAATAAATAAATAAATTAAAAAAAAAAAAAAAAGAAATGTTAAAGGAATTCCTGTGAATGGAAGGAAATTGACACCAGATGGAAATCTACACAAAGAGGGAATTGCACAGGAAATGGTAACTATGTGGGTAAATATGAAAAAAAAAATATTGTCTTAAAAGTTCCTTTAAAATTATTGATTTTTTAATACACGTAACAGTATATACTATGTGGCTTATAAAATATGTAGAAGTAAATTTTATGATAATATCACAAAGCTCAGGAGGCGAACAAGGACATGTGCTTTTGCAAGGTTCTTGTGTGTGAAGTGATGTAATATTACTCAAATTGTGATAAAAATGTATACCATAACCCCAAAAGTAGCCACTAAAAATAGGCAACAACATGTTTTATCTATTAAGTCAAGAAAGAAAATGAAATGGAATCATGACAAATACTCAGTTCAAAAGTAGAAGGAAAAAAATGGAAAGAAAACAAAGAACAGATGGGACAAATAGAAAACAAAGAGCAAGATGATAGGTTTAAATGCAGCCTTATTGCTTGTAAATAGTGTAGACGTTTGGTTACAACAGATTTTCAGATGGATAAAAATTGAGATTCAATTATTTGCTGCTATAAGAAACCTACTTTTATTATGAAGACACAAGTTAAAAGTGAACAGATGTAGAAGGATATACCATATAATCACAAGAAATTTGGTGTCAGTATATCGATATCAGACGAAGTAAATTTCAGAGACAATCATGTTCTGAACACCTATACCTCAAATAACAAAGCCTCAGAACACAGAAAGTAAAAACTACTTGAAGTGCAAGAAGAACTAGACAAATCTACAATTGTGGTTGACAATTTCAACATCTCTCCTTCAGGAATTAATAGAACAAGTAGACAGAAAATCAGTAGGTAAATAGAACACTTGAACAACACTATCAGCCAACTTGACCTAAATAACATTTTGAACACTCTTCTTAAAACAGCACAATATATGTTTTTTCCAAGTATACCCAGATGTTTTTAATAGACATATTCTGTGACATATAACATGACTTAACAAATTCAAAATAATTTAAATCTTACAAAGTTGTTTCTCTTATAATGGAATTAAATTGAAAATCATTAACAGAAATATCTGGAAAATCTTCAAATATTTGAAACTAAGTACCATATTGCTAAGTAATTCCTAGGTGAAAGAAGAAATCAAAAGGGAAATGAGGGAAACTGGGAAAAAGGGAAATTGATCAAACAGAATCAAATAAAGTACAACTTATCAAAATGTGTAGATTGCAGTTAAGCAGTAAATTTGTAGCACTAAAATGCTCATATTAGAAAAGAATAGACTTGAATTAATGATTCAAGATTCTAGTTTCTAGTTAAGAAACTAGAAAGAAAGAGCAAATTAAAAAATAGAGAAAGGGAAATAATATTCATAAAAGCATAAATAAAATTGAAAAGAGAATTCAGTGAAACCAGAAGCTGGTTCTTTGAGATCAATGTAATTGACCAGTCTTCAGTAAGACTAATGAAGAAAAAAGAAAAGACATGAAGTACCAAGTGACAGCACTACAAATTTTACAAATATTGAAAAGATAAGTAAATATTATGTCCAACTTTGTGCCACTGAGTTCAAACAATTTACATGACATGATCAGATTGCTTGAAAGACACAAAGTACCAAAGCTCACTTAGGAAGAGACAACCTGGGTGGTCTATATCTATTAAATAATATGAATTCATAGTTAAATACCTTCCACAAAGAAAACTCCAGATACACATGGCTACAATGTTGAATTCTACCAGACATTCAAGGAGGAAATAGTAGCAAGTCTACATAAACACTTCTAAAACATTGAGGATAAATTTCTTCCTAAGACTCTTTCTATGAGAGGAGTCTTACTCTGATACCAAAAACAGACAAGGATGCTATAAGACAACTAAAAAAAAAAAAAAATTCTTGTGAAGAATAGCCATATTTTGTGTTTTACATATGTATCTTGCTTGCTAACAAATGAGCAAGAACAGGCCCAAAAGCATAAAAGAAATTCAGAGACAGAAATCTGTGACTGAAGAAAATTTCTAATTTATTAAGTTAAATCTTCTCTGAAAATTGGGAAGAGACTTCCAGACTGCTCTTTGCAAATGAGCTTATTTTAAAGATAATTGTTCTAACCAAATACTTATTCATTTTCAAAAAAGAAATAAGAGAAATTCCAGATGAATTATAATATTACTAGAGAAGATGCCCAAGCTTCTAGGGAACCAGATTTTTTCAGAGTTGTGGAGAAAAAAATGTTTTATTTCATGGTTTAGATCTCTGGAATAGTGTGTTTAAAAAGAGAACAATAATTTAAAAAGAATATATGCTGATTATAAAAGTCACAAACAAATCCTGTAAAGCATGAGTGATATGTGGAGAAATTAATCTGTGACACTAATGAGAGTAAACTTTAAAAAGGGATTAAGGATTAAACTACTAAAAAGAAGTAAGTGGTAGCAAAAATGAGTAAAACAAAAGTGCTGGTAAGCCATAAGAAAAGGGTCGATATACCTAAAGGCAAATTGACTTGAAACTTACTAAAAATCTGAAAGAAAGTAGAAATGGCTTTATCAAGTTCAGGTGCAGAGGATGAGTAAAACTGAGGAAGTGATAGACTTGCCACTCATGGGGGTAGAGGGTAAAGTTAAGGAATAACAAATATATTCATACTTAATAACCTCCTCATCACTCCTAGAGAAAAGGCCAACTTGACTTCCTGCCTAATGTTTTAGCTGTATCTCCTGCCCTGTTCTTTCCCATGAGGCTTCTAGCTTCACTGACTTTTCTATTCCCTGAATGGAAGGTACCACCTCCCAGCCCAGGCCCTCAGCAAAGGACATTCCCTTGAGCTACACTGCCCTCATTTCCTAGTCACTTCTTGTACCTCCTTCATCTCCCAACCTAAAAGTGACTTGCTCCACGAGAACTGCTTACCACTGATACATAATCTTGTTTAATTGTGACTTTCTTTTATAGCACTTATGGTAGTTTGTAATGATACATTTTTCTAGGTATTTGATTCATGTCTGCCTCCCCTACTAAACTGTAAACTCCTTGGATGCAAGATTGTGTCTTACTCTTGAGCTTAGCATGTGGCACAACATAGGAATTTAAAAAAATATGTTTGAGACATTAATCAACAACAAAGAAGGAAGAATCAAACTCAAAACAAAATCATCAAAGTGGAATTAAGTAAAAGCACAAAAATGAAACATTAAAGCCCAAGGTAGACTGAGGCAGTAAGAGCACATCTAGAATTTTGGTCCTCTTGCTTGAATGGCATCCTGAGCTATTGAAGTTCTCAGAGAGGCAGTGTGGTGAAGTGAAAAGATGTCTTCTTCCCTGCACGTAACTGGTGCCTTATGACCTGACTCTCTTTTGTCTGTTGCATGCTACTGTTACTTACTCTTTCCTTTTGTAATGTCCTTTTCCTTCACTTTCACACAGCTCAGACATGGCTTGCAGACACTCAATATAAGATAACATCATGAGTAAATAAATTGGTGAATGGCAGTGGTAGAAGTTCTCATCATGGCATGAGTGCTACACAGTCTAAGAAAGTTTAAAGTAATGGTGCCATCAGGATCTATAGCACTCCAGGAATCTAAAGCAACTCAAGACTTCCACTGACATCGTTTACTTTCCTTAATGACATTGGTGTGTCTCCCCGCTGGCAATGACATTTAGCCATAGGGGTGGATGAAACTACTAGCTTAGAAAACATCTAGCTAGTTATAATAAGAGATAAAAGTCCCTGTAACCAAGTCATTCTGTTAGTCACAGGGCACACAGATAATGTAACCTTGCTGCTTGAATGTTCTCTAAAGGTCTCTTGATAGTTTGTTTAAATCGGGGAAAAATATAAACAGTTCTTTTCCGTTACCTTTCTGATGTAATTTTATTAGCTAATAAGCATTGTGACCCAGGAAATCATAGTTATAACAGTCAGATCATAGATTATATCTTTATACATAATTTTAATTTATTTTCAGCTTTATTATATAAATTTGTTAAAAAGAAAAGTGGACTTCATTTCCTATTTATATTCTAGAGTCAATGCTGCTTTGGGGAGAATTTACAATTATAGGTTCATAGAAACAATATAATATGAAGAAGTGATACATTTTTTATTTACCATATTATGCATCTCAGAAAGTGTGTGGGCTTCTTTTATACACATGCCCACTTTCATTTAACCGTTTCTTCCTTGTTACTAGAAAGCCCACATTTTCAAATGTTGCTCATCTTGGCTAAATAATGGGTCTTGTTAAACATAGCAACTGATACAAAGACCCCATGAAATATTTACATTTCACAGGTGAATGAAATCACCTTCCTTCTGGCTTTTATGTTAGCTGGCAATGTGCCTGGGATGTAAAGATAAGATAGTGTGGGACAAAGATACTTTAGATTACCTGCCTTTTGCATACTATATATTAGGAACCCAGAGTAAAGTCTTCATGGAACCACCAACAACTCAAGCGGACATAGACCACAGTGACTTATATAAAAGTAGCTCGTGCACAGATGAATTGCTCTTGAATACAGAAGACTGATTTCAGTCCCGGGAAGTCAGGATGGGGATTGTACCTGTGATAATAATGGTGCGAGGCAGACAGAAGCTATTTTTAAAGAACTGCCTGGAGGCCAGAGGGTTTCTCCCAATGGGAGACGAGAAATCAGCATTTCCATCTTCACTTCTGAGAGTGGAGCTCTGACTTTCCCAGCCTGCAAATAGCAGAAGCTGAACCTGTATGGATTAGTAAAACATGCTGCAGAGAATAAGAGGAAAAATGCAGCCATACTATTCTGCATAGTGCCTCATCTGTAAATCTGTGATTAATATCTGAGCAGCTTCATGTGGCAAAAAGAAAACTCAATACATAGAAAGTAGAGCTTGTAAGTCATTATCCTCAGTCCATTGCATTGTTACCAGTTATTGCCTCTGAACAATGCATGCCCGTAACAACTATCCAAGTCATACATAATGCATACTAGATTGGAAAACCCATGCCCACACTAGTCATATTAAATCCACAACTCAAAATGTAAACCCTTTGCTTATTCACATCTCTCTATGTTTAGCATCCAGATTCTAATTTTATTCATTTATTTGCAAATGTGGGCTTATCTCTTGGTTGATATTCTTCAAAAGTAAAGATTATATCTCCAAGCAACAAGAACAAACCAAAACAAAAGAAGAAAACAACAAAAAAACACTTCAGCCTGAACTAAATTGCTCTTCTTCCAAGTAAGTTTAATTTGAAGTAATCGAATTACTCTATAAATGATCTTTCTCCTTCTCAAAGCTCACATCAAATAGCCAGGAACATCTGTGAACAGAGAGGAGGCTAGTCGGGGATCTAGGGAGAATTTTATAAACACAGTACAACATTCAGCCTCTGCATCTAAAAGACTCAGGGAACTGTTCCTGCAGTAAAGGAAAACTGTATCCTTTTATTCAGTGCCATTCTTCCCACTTTTTAATGGAGAAATCACTGCTTTTAAAATGCTTAATCTCAGAGAAAAGGAAGTTGAGATAGAGATATTTAAGCTAGCATCAGAGTTAAAAGCAAAGATTGATAATGCTTGTCGGAAAAATGAGACATTTAAAAGTCAGGCTTTAAACAGGGTTACTTTGTGCATGATTCTGTTGTTCCGGGGGGGTAGGGTATAGTAGGATAAGAAATATCACGTCCTCCTTCTAAATCTTCTGCTGTTCAGTTTTCTATGCTCTGTTTTCACTCTTTTTAATAATTAAAAAGAGCTTTTGCTTTGTTTAAATTAGAGCATGTAATAGTATTTATTGAGTACTTACATTTTCAACTTTAAAACACAATCTAAACAAACACACATCAAACCTGTAATTCTTTGCTTCAAAAGTCATATTATCTACTAGTTGCTGTCCTGTTTTGCTCATCATTCCCTTTACAGATAAACTTCTGGAAAGAATGTTTCCATTCATTTTCTCCAGTGACTTGCTTCCTAGTCATCCTTCAATCTACTACAGTTGAGCTTCTGTGTCCCAAACTCAAATCCAATGATCAGTTTGCCAAATACAATTGATAATTTTAGATCCCATTTTATAAAAATTCACGCAAGTACTACATAATTCAGGAATATTCTCCCCTTATACTCTTACTCCTCTTACCACCGCTGAGTTAAGCACTGTCGATCATTTAGTGTCTGTCTTCCTATTCCCCTGCCTATGCATTTATATGTGTATGTATATAATGCAGGCTGATTAAACCGCTTTCCAGTCTTTGCCTTCTAATCCTTTAATAGATCCTGCAGCTCTTTATCAGCACTGCAGTGTATGTGGCTCTACAGTGTAGGTGGGGCTACATCATCCTTTCTAATGGCTGTGGTATGGGTGCAGCATGAGGTATATAACTTCTCTGTTGCTGATGAACATTTAAGTTGTCAAACACTTTTTATTTTTAATGTTTCAGTGAACATTTTTGAATATGACTCACCAACATTTTGGTGAGTCATATGTAACGCACTTAAAAAAGTTACAGTTACTGCCAAGTCCTACCAAAATCTTTCAACAGCTTCTCTCACCACCAACAAATAAAAATGCATATCCATATTCCTGCTTGTGAAACACACTTCTTTGTTATTGACTATCTCATGGTGACAAAGATCATCTTCCACTGATTATTAGTAGGGTAATCATCCTTTCCTGTATTTACTCACTATATGCCACCATTGCTTTCTCCTTTATAATCTTTTCAAAAATCTTTATGGCATGGTTTGCCAATCAAATTGAGATTAATATTGGAGATTTTTAACTTGAAAGACCTTAACCATTTATGTTTTATATATTGCAAATATTTCTTACATATGCTATTTAATTTTGAACATTTTAATGTTATATTGTATAATGCATGAGTTTTTGATGTTATATAGTCATGTCTGGCAATCTTTCCCTTTATTTGGACTGTATGACTTGCTTCTGAAGATCATAAAATGCTACTTTATAGTTTATTCTATTACTCTTCTAGTTCTTTAATCCATCAGGAAATTTCCTCTCTCTCTCTCTCCATATATATATGTATTTCTAAAACATTTATTGAATTGTTTATAATTGCTGAGTGATTTTTAATATTATGTGTATTATAAAAATAGCACATTTCATAGGCCTGTTTATGAGCTCTCCATTTTAAAAAACAATTTTTAAAGACTGATTGATTGATTGATTGATTGATAGATTTCTGGCTGTGTTGGGTCTTCATTGCTGTGTGCAGGCTTTCTCTAGTTGCGGTGAGCGGGGGCAATTCTTCATTGTGGTGCGCGGGCTTCTCATTGTGGTGGCTTCTCTTGTTGCGGAACACGGGCTCTGGGCATGCGGGCTTCAGTAGCTGGGGCATGCGGGCTCAGCAGTTGTGGCTCATGGGCCCTAGAGCGCAGGCTCAGTAGTTGTGGCACACAGGCTTAGTTGCTCCGCGGCATGTGGGATCTTCCCAGACCAGGGCTCGAACTCGTGTTCCCTGCATTGGCAGGCAGACTCTTAACCACTGTGCCACCAGGGAAGTCCCAAAGAGCTCTCCATTTTTTGTGCTGGTTACTTGTTTATGTCTGCATGAATAACTCATTATTTCAATTTTTGCATTTTAATAATTCATTTTTATAATTAATAGGGTATGTCCATCCACAGTATTATTTTTCAATATTTATTGATTTTTTTGTGCTTTTATCTTCAACTTAGTCTCACACCACTCACAAAAATTAATGTGAAATGGATTAAAGACTTAAATAAGGCCTGAGTCTGTTAAACTCCTAGAAGACAACATAGGAAAACGCTTCTTGACATTGGCCTTGGCAATAATTTTTTGGATATAGTACCAAAAGAACAAGCAACAAAAGAAAACAATTATAAGTGAGGCTATATCAAATTAAAACAATTTTTCACAGCAAAAGAAATAATTAACAACATGAAAAAGCAGCCTATGAAATGGGAGAAAATATTTGCAAACCATCTATCTGGTAGGAGTTAATATCCAAAATATATAAAGTACTTACACAACTCAATACCAAAAAAAATCTGATTTAAAAATGGGCAGAGAAATGAAATGGACATTTTCCAAAGAAGACATAAAAATGGGCAACAGGTACATGGAAGGGTGTTCAACATCACTAACGTCAGGGAAATGCAAATCAAAACCACAAAGAAATATCACCTCATACTCGTTAGAATGACTGTCATCAAAAAAACAAGAGATACCAAGTGTTGGTGAGGATGTGGAAAAAAGAGAACCCTTGTGCAGTATTGATGGGAATGTAAAGTATTCCAGCCACTATGAAAAACGGTATGGAGAGTCTTCAAAAAATTAAAAATAGGACTACCATATGACTCAGCAATCCCATTTCTGGTAATGTATCCAAAGGAAATGAAAACAGGATCTCAACAAGATATTTGCACCCCTATGATATTTAGGGGTGCAAGATATTTAGCACTATTCACAATAGCCAAGATATGGAAACAACCTAAGTGTCCATCAACAGATAAATGGATAAAAAAGATGTGGTATATATATGCTATGGAATGTTATTCAGCCATGAACAAGCAGGAAATTCTGTCATTTGCAATAACATGGTTGGACCTTGGGGGCATTTATGTTAATAATGTTAATATGTTAAATACGTCAGACAGGGAAGACAAATAGTGCATGATCTCACATATATATATGAATCTAAAAAAGCCAAACTCATAGAAACAGAGAGTAGAATGGCTATTACAAGGGCCTGAGTTGGGGCGTCTGGGGGAAATTGGGAGATGTTGGTAAGAGGGTACAAACTCCCAGTTATAAGAGGAATAATTCTAATTGATCTAATAAATCTAATAGATCTAATGTACAGCATGATGGTTATAGTTAATAATAGTTTACTAAATACTTGGAAGTTTCTAAGAGAGTAGATCTTAAATGTTCTCACCACAAAAAAGTGGTAATTATCTGACATAATGGAAGTGTTAGCTAAGGTTAGGTTGGTGATCATTTTGCAATATATAAGTGTATCAAATCAATACCTTTTACACCTTAAACTTCTACAACATTATATGTCAGTTATATCTCAATAAAGTTGGAAAAAAAGAAAAAAAACAATACCCCCCCCCCACTTCCCCCCCTGCCAAAAAAACCCGTTAAGCCCAGCTTCCTGTGGATTTCTTCTCTCGGTCTGGAAGAATGTATGTTTACTAACTGGATCTGAGATCTTGCTCAAGATACAAGCTGTGTTTTTGTTCTCAAACTATATCCTCAGTTCAACTTATCAGCAAGGAATGCCAATTAGATGCTCAAAACTCACTGGGCGTGGAGAGCACATTAGATCCATAGAATAAACTGAAAAAAAAGTCAATGCAAGAAATAAATTAAGGAGAAATATACATCTATGAAGTATAGAATAAAAATTTATGTTAGTTGCATTTATACAGAATGTTCTTTTGCATATTTTTTAAGTATAGCATTTATCTTACTGTATATCATTTTATTTACTTCATTTTAATTAGTTTATCCATCTCATATTTGTCAAAGGAATAGAATACTTCTACCTAGTCTGGGAAGGTTCTGGAAATTTGGAGTAGCTCCTCCTGTCTGTTCACTTTTTTTGTTTACTGATCCCCTCCCCACACTGCCCCCTTCCCCTCTGATCCAGTTTCTATACTTGGTGCCTTTTAGGATGGCCTTAACTTCCATTTCAGCAATGCTTGTGACAACCTCATTTAAAGATATTTATTTTCCATTCTCTTCCTTATTTTTTGATAGAAATGTACACTTCTCTAGGTGATGGGGGATCCCCACGCCAGACCCATGAAGCTTCTACTGCTACTGATTAAGATGCCAAATCAAATGTGTGCTAGCAAAAAGACTCATGGTCTTCTAAGTGGAGTTTGCTATCGCATGCTTTTAGAGCTCTGAGGAGATGAACTTGGTGAAGAAGCAAGATTTCTGTGGATCTGAGGGCTATCCTTGGCTTGGAAAATATGGTCAGATAATTACTGGAATAAATTTAAAGGAAGCTGTGACATTTCCTGCAGAAAGAGTTGCTCTGTCAGCTTTTACACTCATAATATCACTGGCTACCAGATTAGGGCTTAAAAGGCTTATACAATCCTTCGATTTTGGAAGTTTTCCCTGAATACTGCTTAGCTCTTTCCCATATCTGCATTTGCTAGGAGTAAATAGTTCATGGTCTTCTACTTCAGTTTCTTGCCTAGCTTGCCTGCATCCACACCAAATAACTGTGGCCAGATTTGCTAAAAGGATAAGGAAGGCTTCTAGAAGGATTTCTCAAAGCATCAGGTGAAAACATTTAAAAGCCAACAGATTCTATAAACAGGAATGTCAGTTCCTCTGACACCCCAGGGGGTTCACACCCCTGAAGAAATTTGTAAATGTGAAACAGAAGCCCAAAGAGCATACAATGCGATGACAAAAACTGTCACTATACCCCTGAAACCTGAATGATGAAGTCAAAGTTATGTGCTCTGATACACACACAAAGCAAGTGGTATTGCCAAGTAGAGAATGACAGAAAAATATTCTGTGGTTTCATTACCTTATTTTTCTCATGATTCCCTACCCTGAGGGTTTTATAGAAAAAGTAGGATTGTGTTAAGAAAGGATGGGGATGGTGATAAAAATTAGAACCTTAATGGCTATAATATTGGCTTTTGAATGTTGTCTTTCTCTCTACCCTTCCAATTCCACTTAAAAAGAAGTCCAGGAAGTGAGTGATCTCTGGCTCTGAGAAAAAATTAGTCAGACTTAGCTACTTTCTTCTCACACTGTGCACTAATTCTGCAGAATTAGATGACAGAACAAGCTTAGCACTGACAGTCTACAGGCATCCTGAACTATTCAAGTTGAGGACCAAACAGACAAGTCCCAAAAGGCATTATTTCTTTCATCAACAATGGGATTTATCACAATGTTGAAATAAAATGTTGAAAATGTTATTTCTTAAGAAGTCTATGGTGATCTTTGTCAATCTGACTTCTGTCTGCACAAGATTGCAACATTTCTGTACAGAAGTGACTATTAATAGACCAAAAAAAAATTATTTTTAAAAAAATTCTCCTTTAGTTTAACCTGTTTTGTTGTTGTTGTTGTTTTTTACATCTTTATTGGAGTATAATTGCTTTACAATGGTGTGTTAGTTTCTGCTTTATAACAAAGTGAATCAGCTATACATATACATATATCCCCATATCTCCTCCCTCTTGCGTCTCCCTCCCACCCTCCCTATCCCACCCCTCTAGGTGGTCACAAAGCACCAAGCTGATCTCCCTGTGCTATGTGGCTGCTTCCCACTAGCTATCGATTTTACATTTGGTAGTGTATATATGTCCATGCCACTCTCTCACTTTGTCCCAGCTTACCCTTCCCCCTCACCATATCCTCAAGTCCATTCTCTAGTAGGTCTGCATTTTTATTCCCATCTTGCCCCTAGGTTCTTCATGAGCATTTTGTTTTCGTTTTTGTTTTTTAGATTCCATATATATGTGTTAGCATACGGTATTTGTTTTTCTCTTTCTGACTTACTTCACTCTGTATGACAGTCTCTAGGTCCATCCACGTCACTACAAATAACTCAATTTCGTTTCTTTTTATGGCTGAGTAGTATTCCATTGTATATATGTGCCACATCTTCTTTATCCATTCATCTGTCAATGGACACTTAAACACAATTTGGTTCCTTGCCTACAAGGACTGAGGAAATAAGCCAACAATTTCCTTCCACAGAAATCTTGGAAAAGTCTTCTATGGTGTTTAGCTTTCTAGTATGCCACTAATTAAGATTAACTCTTTGGGAATTCTTTGGAAAAAAGTAATCTTATAGAGATACTACTACATGTAAGGATTTGCTTATTTAGGTCTTAAATTTCTATAAAACATCACTCTTGGAAAATGTCAGTGTATTGATCATCTTCCTAAAATGATACCATCCTCTTTTATTAGATCATGTCTAGGAGGCAGTGAAAATTTATCTTATCTTAGGTGACATTCAGAAAAAAAACAGTCTAGAAAACTAGGAGAAAAAAAAAATCCAAGAGTTATTTAAAGCAATGGTGTGTGACCTTAATAATCACATATCAGTTTTGCAACTGCATGAATATGTATTGGTCCTAAACTTTTGGTTTAGTTACTAAAATCACTGAAATTAGATTACGAGTAGCTATTATATCATATTCCTCTACTAATTAGTATAGCTCATTTTTATCCACTGGACAATCAATAATTAGTTGTGGAAAGCTGAAAGAAAAAATAAACAATAATAATAATATTGGAAATCAAAGAATGTTCATGTAGTCAACAGGATATTAATGATCAAAGTGACCAAATATTTGCTTTTAGGGGTCTGATTTAACAGAATTAGTGATGAGGTCCTCTCAGATGAAGCTGGCAATAATGATGGATGGGTGTAGTAATGAGAGTGAGTGAAGAGTTCCCTCTAAGATGAGAAATAGTGGAATTAAGTCATCTAAATCTAAGGTGGATCATAGCTCTCCCACTCATAACCTTATACTGATGTTCCTAAGCTTGAAGTCAGAGACCAGATATAACAGGAAATTCTTTCCTCCACCAAGGTGCTCTTCCTTAGCTTACCTACATTTTTTTTTTTTTTTTTGGATCAAATCATACAGGGATAGTACTCCTGTATAGTTATAGACTCCTGTAATGGGTTGAATTGTGTCTCCCCAAATTCATATAAACCCCAGATATGCCCTTGTTTGGAAATAGGGTGTTTGCAGATGTGATTAGTTTAGATGAGGTCATAGTGGAGTAGGATGGGCCCCCAATCCAGTATGATTGGCGTGCTTATAAAAAAGGAAAATTTGGACACAGGTACACATTTAGGGAGAACACTTGCAAACCCCCAGAAGCTAGAGGAAAGGTATGGAAGAGCTTCTTCCTCACAACCCTGAGGAGGAACCAACTCTGCTGACATCTTGATCTCAAACCTCCAGTTTCCGGAAGTGTGAGACGATACATTTCTGCTGTTGAAGTCACTCAGTTTGTGGTACTTTGCTGAGGAACACCTAGAACACAAATACAACTCCCTAGATATAGACTCTAGATCACATTTCCCAAACTTACCTGATCATCAGAATTATTTTAATGCTCAACTTTTAAAAATATAGATTCTGCAGGAAGCTTCCATAACAGATTCTGACTCAGTATGTTTGGGGGGGATCTGGAAATCTTTATTTAAAACAACAACAACAACAGCAACAACAACCAAACTAAAAAACTCTGGTCTACGAATCTGATGCAGAGTCGGATTGGAGAAGCTTATTCCAGAGAAGCAGTATTGAGATAATTTATCAAATGTTAAAAAAACCCCAAAAAACAAAAAACAAAACCCTGATTTTTGGTGCTAGTTTTTCTCTAATTTACTTGGTGAAGTTAAAAATTTATTTTTCATTTCTGGGTCTCAGTTTTTTTGTTTTTTTATTTTTTTCTTCTGCAGAATGAGAAGGTTGAACCATATTGTAAAAGGCAGAAATTTGTAGTCAAAGGTTCATTAATATTTCCTTCCTATTTTGGTCAGTAATAAGAATATGTATAGTATTTCCTCCATCATCATGCATTTGCTAGTCCCTTTGTAGGTCAGGTTCCCCATAAAATAGGCTCCTAGTTGAAGACTTGTCTGCAAGAGGCTTGTTGGGTAATGACATCGAATGGGCAGAGAGAGAAGCAGACCCATCGTGGAGTCACAGCAGGGTCCTCAGACCATCCCACTGGTGACACCTGAGCTGGGATATGCCTTTAGAGACGTCTCTGATTGAGGTGAGAGCCTTGGGACTATGGGCCCCCACATTAACCAGTCCTGGGCTGTGGGCTGCTTTCAGAGAAGGTATGGAGCCTGTGAGAGGAGAATTCCTGGCGAGGAAGGAGGCTGAGAGAGGTCAGCAGGCAACAGTCCTGGTAGCTGGTGGAAGGAGAGCCTCAGGCCCAAAGATGGGTGGTCTCTTGGAGGCTCCACAGCATCTACTGTAGTTCACCTCTTGCAGCATTTGATTCTACTTGCTCTGTATGTTCACTCAATCTGAGAGCAGCTCCTCCAGCATTGTGGTTGGTCTCCCTTCCTAGGCAACTTAAGGAAGAGTTAGATGAACTATAGCCCTCACCACTTGGAGCTTACAACCTGACACTTATCTCTTTTCTCACTCTACTATCTTAAATTCTCCTCACCCCCAGCTACCACCTCTGCTGGGCTATATGTGTTGCCTGGCGGAATGAGCCTCTGGTCACGCAGGCTTTTTCAGGCCATGGCCACTGCGCTGCTCCTTTGACCATCACAATTGGACAGAGGAGTATCGAGAAATATTCTCTGTGAAATCACCAGGATTCCCAAGTGATATACCACAGAACTTGCTACCCATTGTCTTAAGATTATTTTCCTTTCATTTTTTCTGACATTGGTATGCAAATTTTGTATATAATTTTTATACTCACTACTCTTTTTATAATGGGCACGGGAAAGAGACCATAGTTATCATATGTTGAGCCTTCACAGGAGAAACATTTGAGGATTCCTCCCATCATATATTTCTTCTGTGTAAATGTAAAGACTGTGGTGGTGAGCTAGCTAGGTTCCCAGTGTCTTGGAAGTGAAAGTGATGGCAGGGAGCTAAATCTGGACAACTGTGACCTATCACATGGGAGGGCTTTTTCTCTTTTTTATATAATCTTTATCCAGAATTAATTATGGAGCTAGCTGGGAGAGCTGCAAGCACTATCTCCTATTGTGAGAGATATAATAATATTAATTTTAAAAAATCCTAGATTTTGCATGCTAGGTTACTATCTGACTTAAGCTATTCCAGGACCCAAAAAGAACATAGCTACTGAAAATCAGGTTCAGATAACGGGAATAAACATCAACATTAAGGTTCTTTAATTCCATATTCTATATATTTTAGATATAATTTACTATCAGGGCACCGATATCACCACTGATAAGGGAAACTAAATGTCATCCAAACAATACACATATTTTGTCCTTTATGTTTTACCTGCTCTGGAGTTGAGAAGTTTATTCTATCTTATAAACCCATAAAGCCTTAGAGGATAGCTCTAAGTGATTGGTTTATCACTATATCATGTTAGGTAAAGTTTATTTTCAAATCTAACAACAAAACATATGAGTAAATGTTGTAATAAATAGGAAATATTTTCCCCAGTGAAAATGAAACATCTCTGTATATACTATCCTCATAATTTCTCTCAAGACTCCCTATAGCATCTTACCAATCTTAAGTTGGTAAGATCTAGGTTCAATGATGAACCTAGATCTTGGACCTTGTATAGTTGAATGGTTTCTTTTTTATGAGGAAAAGCTGCTTTTGTGGGTTACATTACTGAATGCAAATCACAAATGAGGTATGTTCCAAAATATCCTTTAGTCAATCAGGTGTTTCATTCTCAGAACATATCTGCTTAGAGGGTTGATGGAGTATATAATGCTTTTATAAATCAAATTTTTCAGGATATTTCTCACATGGTTACTGATGTAAACATTATAACTGAAATATCATTGGTGAATAATACTATTTTAAAATAAGAAATATTTTGTGAACTACATTTAAAATTTTGTGAACTAAACGTTGTGGTCTAATTTCATGTTAAGCTACCATAATAATAGTATTTCTTAGTGAAAATGTGTTTTGAATTTCATGTTGCATTGCCAGGAAAGAAACACATCTCTCATCCTTCCTTCATGTCTTCCTTCACTCACTCCCTTCATTTCCCCCATTCTTTTCCTTAAAATTCTTTCCTCCTTTCCTTCCTTTCTTAACTATTTATTGAGGATGAATTATATGTTAGGCCCTATAACAGACTCTGGGGGTACAGAAATGAGATAAACTACCCTTCCCTTAAAGAGTTCACAGTGGCAAGACAGGCAAATAAATATATAAGTAAATAAGCAATAAATAAGTATATAAATAACTGCAATACAAGGCAGTAAGCAAAATAACAGAGAAAGATGCATAACAAAAGGGGGAAACTCATCCTAGTTCTGTAAAACTTTACAAAGAAAGACAATAATGCCAGTAAAAGATGATGTATTTGGGAAATGCAAATTTCTGTTATCACAGGAATTGGCCTGCACTTGGAGAGGGGTATAGGGTAAGCTTGAGAGGTAAATGACAAGATCAAGTAAGTTGGGTTGCAGTGCTAGGATTCCTGGGTTTTATCATACTGGTGAAAAGCATCAACAGAGTGGTTTCTGCAGGAGTGGCAGTATCAGCAATGGTGTGTGTGTGTGCACGTGCACACAGGCATGGGGAAATGGAATTTGATGACAATATTAGGAGGATGGAAATGGAATTTGATATACAGTTGGGGGGTTAGATAAGTTTGAAGGCAAAGATGCCAGGTCGGAAGTATTCCAGAGTTGCAGTTAAGAAATTGTAAAAGACCCTGGCAGTTGTCTTTTATGAAGACTGGTAATCTGACAGCGAGAAAAAGTTATCAGTCATGTCCTAGTCCTCCATCCTAACTTGGAATGCTGAGTGGATAATGAAGCCTTTTATCAAGATATGAACCTCAGAGAAAGAGCAAAAGCCACTTTGGGATACATTGAATTTGCAGTACTTGTTGAAAAGTATAATTGGTATATTCATGGTTTTGTTTTTAGTTGTGTGTGTGTGTGTGTGTGTGTGTGTGTGTGTGTGTGTGTGTGTGTGTGTGTGTTTATTGCAGGAAGTTTATTTTGCCTTGCATAATTTTTTCTCAGTTGTTTTAGGTATGTCAGCATAGCACGTAGTCTGGTTTATGTGCCTCTGTAACTGTTGCCATTTTGAAAGAGGGATATAAAAGGTGTGTGCTTTATGCTATACTCAGCATGCTACTTAGTGCAAATAAATCTGTGATACCTTTGGGTGAAGACTTTATCACGAGCCACCCTGAAGTTATCCGTAAATGGACAATGACAGATTTTTCAGCAAGTTGTCACCTATTTTCCTTCTACTTTCTTGCTATCATCGAGCATAGCACCTCTGACTTTAAAGTGTTTTACAAATGGTACTCACTTATCTTCACACCCTTCCTGTGAAATACAATTGTGATGAGAAAACCCGCTATATTTTGAGAGGCAGGTGAGGAGAAAGAAAAACACAGACAATTGTTTTTCTCTTCAGTAAGGATCAGGGGAGAGGATTATTGCAGGACTCTTCATTTCAGATTGAATTATTTCAGAACCCTGTTTCTCCACTTAACTTTAATGCCTTGCAATCATTCCTTCCCTAATATTAAGGTCCCTAAATCTAATCAATTTTGTCAACTAAAAAAAAAAAAAAAAAACTAACCCTAATAGTTATTCGTGGCAGAAGGAGCAGTTCTAAACGTCATGACTCCACATTGCTTTTGTTCCATCTCAAACAAAGCAAAGGAAGCTATACTTTCCTGAAACCACTGAGTAGCATCTCAAGTCCTATTCTAAGAAATCAGCACATGTTTATGGAAGAGGTTTTTGAGGAAAATCGTAGAGATAAAATTTCTAAAATAATTTGTATATTACTGGAGACATATACATAAACAACATGAGCTTTTTCAATTTCTCTCATTTATGAATAGAAGAGTCAGAGCTCTGATGGGCTCATCTGTCTTTGAGTCCAAGAGTGCCTCATTCTTAACGTTCTCATTCCAACAATTGCTACTGTTCAAAGTGCCGATTGACTCAGAGACAAAAGAATTTTCTCAGTTCTTGTACACTAGGGAAACACAGGCTAATTAAGCAGAGTTTAGATTTTCAGATGCTCATGTAACTTGACTGTACTGGCATACAGCAGTCATTATTTCAGGAATGACTTTTAAAAACATTGTGCTCCATGTTAAAGCATTAAACCTCAGATACTCACTGAGTGACTCACTTAGCAGCCAGAATGCAGCTGGGAAGCTGTCTGATTAAGACAAAAGGGGGAGATTTGTCATCACAAACAATAGTGCCTGTGGCTGCATAGTTGAGCCCAAGTTGGCTTGGATAGCCAGGCATGCTCAGTGTCTTAAAGCTCTTAATTCCAGTTTCAGTTCTACCTCTTTTTAAGGGTGTAGCTTTGGGTATCAATTAACCTCTTTGATACTCTGCTTCCGCCTGTGCAAATATTAAATATTTGGGTCAGCAAATTGTTTCAACAAAATTATTCATTTACCAGGGTCTGTTTTAGCTGTGCATGAAGAGAGTACTTCTCATCTAGTTGACTTCCCAGCAACCCCTGTCTCTATACAGATGCCATCCCCCTGATTAGGTATTGAGTGTGATCAGGGCGACTGCATGGAAATTGTTTCTTACAGATTGCACAAGGCATGTGGGTTTAAGTTTTCACATTTCATTTAATCGTGGGCCATAAAAACATTAATGAAGATTGTGCTTATGAAATAAATTATCCTCAAAATAGAGCAATTAGTAAAACCTTATTAATTAGGATGTCTATTGCATTATTCTTTCCTGTT
This sequence comes from Balaenoptera borealis, assembly GCF_965194805.1. Taxonomy (NCBI): domain Eukaryota; kingdom Metazoa; phylum Chordata; class Mammalia; order Artiodactyla; family Balaenopteridae; genus Balaenoptera; species Balaenoptera borealis. The sequence continues at coordinate 162,804,463 of NC_138866.1, read as the reverse complement.
GTAGATACTAACCCAGGTAAGGGCTGAGGTTATGACTTGTGACACCTTTATGTATCTGTAAGCATTTATGTACACCCAGAGAGCCTTACTCCTTGCTCTCATCTCTCTCACTATAGCTGTGTATTATAGGGTTTGAATTAAAGACCAAAACCAAAAAAAAAAAAAAAAAAAAAAAAGACCAAGACCAAAAAAAAAGAAAGAACCCCTCCCAACCAAGACCAAAAAAGAAAGAAAGAAAGAAAACAAACAGTTCATTGAATATTTAGTAAGCAGTTTGCTATCATCAAAAACATTAAAAGTACTGTTTTAACTAGAACAGAGGTACTGGGGTGCATAATTGTAGTAGATAAGGAGTTGAGAAAATGATCACATAGGCTAAGTTGACCTGAGTAACTAGATCTGACTGCATGTCCTGTGAACCAATGTACCCAGGGCTCAGAAAATCAGAAAGAATACAATATTTAAAAATAACATACCGCATAAAGAACTTAGAGGCTGTTAGCAAGTCTAGTTCAGATATTTTCTCAGACTAATTTTATAAATGTAAGCTGTTAAGGTAACAAGCATAGATTGCTCTATGTTTCTAGGATTTGTGGAGGCCACAAGAAAGGAAAAGACAACTGGAAGGTATAATAGAAAAATAAACAGAATTGTCCTTTAAAAACATCTGTTGAAGTCTCTTTTTCCAATATTAAAATGCTGTTTCTGCCTTTTTTCTAAAGAAAAAAAAAAACTTTTAATAAACCAACACTAGTGATACCTTACATGATCATATTTCCTCCATGGTCTCCAAAGTTGTTTTTACCACATAAAAGTGGAGAATTAGAGACATAGTCTATCCTATGAAGTCAATTTGTCTTTTATCCTGAATTATCTTTAGCAGACTACTAAGGGCATAATTTATTATTCTCAAAACAAACTTGCTGTATGATTTTACAATATTGAACAGTAGATAGGTGTCAAATTTGCAGCACCCCTTCTCATTTTTTAGACTCTAATCAAATATTCAAAAATTGAATTGATTACAATAAATACCATTAAACTTTCTAAATTACACTAAACTCTGCAAAGTAAACTGGTCCAGAGCAACTGGGACTCTCATACTTTTCTAGGGAAAATGAAAAATGGTACAGCCATTGTGAAAAACATTTTGACAATTTCTTAAAAAGTTAAACATACAATTACCATAAGACTAAGCCCTCCTGCTCCTAAACATTTTCCCAAGAGAAAAGAAAACTTGTGGTCATACGAAATACCTGTATATGAATGTTTATAACAGCTTTATTTATAATCACTAAAAACTGGAAACAACCAAGGTAATCTTCAACTAGTGAATGGATAAACAAACTGGAGTACATGCATAAAATAGAATCCTACTGAATAATAAAAACAAACAATTGGATCATGTAAAAACATAATGAATCTGAAATGCATGTTGCTAAGTGAGAGGAGCCAGAGCCAAAGGTCTGTATGCAAAACTATGGGATGGACAACAGTAGGATATATCAGTAGTTTCCAAGGGTTGGAGGGGAGAGAGGCATTTATTAAAAAGGGATAGCACAGAAGTGTTTATTTGATTGGTTGAACTGTTCTGTATCACAGTTGTGGTAATGGATACACAATTCTCTGCACTTGTTGAAACCAGTGGAACCATATACCACAAAGAGTGAATATAACTGTATGTAAATTTTTAAAAGATCAAGCAGGATGTGGAAAACACCAAACAGAATACAAACTATACCAAGTGAACTAACTGTGCTACAAATAAACAACAATAATACAATAAAGGTAAACAGAAAAAAAAGAACCTATGTAACTTTGGAAAACACTTTGAATAATTTAAGTCTAAAGGCAGAAAGTACTGTAAACAAATTCCCTATTCAAGTCAGAAATAATTTCTCACAAGAGTATGAGTTAGCAATTCTAAAACTTTTGCGGGAGGCACTAGGATTCAGCAACTAAGTAAATTTATTGTAGAAAATAAAGCCAGAATCCTTGCTGTTGGAGAAAGAAGTAAAATACAAGAAAAGAAAAAAGGCTAGAATTAACTCTTTATGTCAGATTTGAATTGGAGGCATCAGAATTAACTCATTATTTTTTAATAGTAGATAGATAGTAGATAGACAGGCATAGAGTTATATATATATATACATGCATGTAAAAATAAGGAGATGTGTATGAGTTAGTAAATGCAGAAACATTTCCTAAGCTTTGCAAATAAAGAAGGCCTAGAAGCAATGGCACCTCAATAGCAATGAGCATATCATGCTGCCAGATCTTGGTTTCTAAGTCCCATTTGCCAGTAAAAGAAACCCTGAAGAAGTGGTATATTCCAGATCTGGGGCAGAAAAAATTGGCAGATGAACCTGGAGCATCCTGTGATGACAAAAAGTAAGAACATGCTCATAAACAAAACAAAACAAAAAAACCCCTAAAACAACAACAACAACAACAAAACCCCCCAAAAACAAAACAGGGAATGTGTCAAAGGGGCACAGGAGGCAAACTGAAAGAGCTCCCAATGCCCCCAGACTGGAGCATTTTGGGCCACAAAAATAGTAGGAGTAATAGATTAAAACCCATAAATAGAATAAATAGCTATAATTCCATACTGAAATAAATAAATAAATAAATAAATAAATGGGGGATAAGACACAGCTCTTCCTTATGAAAGATTCCAACTAATCAATGAAGGAGTAGAGAAATAGAAAATCACCATTAGAATGCCAGAATAATAACTATTTCAGGTCAGAGCTACTAATGGAATCAGAATTAGTGAGCAAAAGTTTGAGGAGAGACAGGATACTTACATAGTCTTAAATCATTTATGTTTTACAATGGGAAAAAAATAGTATATTTTCATTGGAAAAACTCAGCCAAAGATACCTTAATGATATGATCAAGGTTAACTTCACCGCTAATAAGACATATCGACATCATGTACATCCTAATAAGATGCACTGAGCAGAGCATACCATTTCTGTGATATTCTTGTTTAAAATAAATATGCAACCTCAATAGAATAATTAAGTGACAAATTTGTCAAGTGCTGGAATAGTATCTGGCACCTAAGTAATCCTGATAAAAGATTTAAAATGGAATAAAACTTAAAAAAGAAAAGAAAAGAAAGTCTTAGAAACTGAAAATTAGTTTTGGGTAGATAGCACACATACAGGCATGGTTTTAAAACACTTTACCAAGCAATATACAGACAAGCACAAATTAGCTTTGGTATAAAGAATAAGTATTTGAAATGCTGAGTGAGGGAGTGATCCCAGTCAAGTGGCGTTAATCAGGGAATGCTAAAGATACATCATTTTTTTCATAAATATTGTGTATCTGAAAAAGTCTATTCTCAAGGGCACTTCATCGTTTTTAATAAAGACAAATTATATTTCATTTGTGAATAGTTAGTACATTTCAGTACCAATAGCAAGCACAAGCAACTGCTTCACTTGACAATACATTTGAACCAGCGGCTTTTGTAAGTTCTGTAACTTTGGCAGTTGTATACACCCACCCCAGTTGGAATTATCACCTCTTTTGGTGACTTAACCTCAATTCCTGATCTTCTCCCAACACATAACGCAGTATTTCTACCTAGATAGACTGCCAGTGCCTCAGCTCTACAGATTTAAAACTAAGATTCCTCATATTTTCCTTAAAATCCTCTTTCCCCCCCAATTTTTTTTTTTTCTGATTACATAGATATATAACATCACAGTCATTTCAGAAACTTTTCCCATTGAGCTCAACTGGGGAATGATTCTTATTAGTTCTGCATTTATTAGTTGATGAAAAAAATATATGGAACACTGAATAGTGCCAGCATTTGGCTAAATACTAGGGATTCAATACGGAGCAAGACATTGTCTGGACACAAGGAAATATAGGGTAGACAGATGCTTACTAAACATTTCATCTTTTTCTCACAGTCAACATCTCAACTTGCTGCCAGGAAGGGCCATGAGACTAGTTGTGGCCAATGGACTGTGGGTAGAAATGATACATGTGCCATCTTGAGGTGACACAGTGAAAATCCCATATGCGACCCACCAGTGACTCTTTTTTTTTTTTTTAAGATTTATTTTTATTTTTTTGGCTGTGTTGGGTCTTTGTTGTTGCGTATGGGCTTTCTCTAGTTGTGGCGAGCGGGGGCTACTCTTCATTTCAGTGCACGGGCTTCTCACTGCAGTGGCTTCTCTTGTTGTGGAGCACAGGCTCTAGGCACATGGGCTTCAGTAGTTGCGGCATGCTGGCTCAGTAGTTGTGGCGCATGGGCTTAGTTGCTCTGTGGCATGTGGGGTCTTCCCGGACCAGGGATCGAACCCGTGTTCCCTGCATTGGCAGGCAGAGTCTCATCCACTGCACCACCAGGGAAGTCCCTCCAGTGACTCTTGATGTGTCATGGTGACTGAGAAAGTCATGTTTTCAACAGGTTCTGATGTATATATATATATATATTTGCATGTAGGAGGTTTATTTTGTGGATTCCGTACAATTTTCCATAGAAACGATTATCTATGAATAAACATAGTTCCTCTCTGGATATTTATTTATATTGTCTTATTGCCCTAGTTAAAACCTCCAGTAATAAAATAGAACCTCCGTTTAATAGAAATGGTGAAAACAAGCATCCTTACCTTATTCCTCATCTTAAGGGCCTTTTAAAGTTAAGTATAATTTTAGCTGAAGGTGGTTTCATTGTGATCCTTTTATTGGTTGAAAAATTCCCTCTAATCTTTGTGCACTGAGGGTTTCTTCAAACTCTATCAGAAAAGATGATAGATCTTGTCAGATACTTTTTCTGCATCTATTGAGATGACCAGATCACATTTCTCTTTTAGTCTACTCACATGGTAAGTTACATGGATTGACTTTTATAATGTTGAGCCAATCTTGCCATTCCTGGGGTAAACTCTACTTACTTAATATATATTATCCTGTTTACTTATTTTTGCATTCAGTTTCCTAAAATTTTGTTAAGAATTTATGTCTGTGTGTGAGGGTTATAGGTTTGCATTTTTCTTTTCTAATGATTTTGACTGATTTTCATATTAAAATAATTCTGATGTCATTGAATGTGTTGGGTGACATGTCCTCTTTGATTTTATGGAACAGTTTGAGTATAACTGGTATTATTTCTTCAAGTTTGGTTAAATGCGTTTTGAAGACCTCTGGTCCCAGAGTACCCCTGTCAGAAAGTTTTTAACTATAAATCCAATTTCTTTTATCAATATAAAGCTATTTCGATTATGTATATATATTTTCTTAGCATGCTTACCTTACTGCTTTCCACCACCAGAAATTCCAAGGTACAGCCTACTCAGTGTGATGGAGGGGCTAAAAGAGAGAGAAATGTGGGGTAAGCAGCATTCCCAGTGTTTCTTTATACCACCACCACATAAGGCTGTACAAAAGTATGACATTTAATGGAGGGTATGGTTAACTAGACGGAATTACAGTACAAGGAAGAAAATCCTTAAGACTGTGATAAACATGACTTTCCCCATTGTTCAAAGCAATACACTGGAAGTGCAGTGTCTTTACAGACAGTTCTCTGGTGGGCACACCCCAGTTCCTGACACAGTTCCCATCTGTCTTTCCTCTCAGGAATACCTCTTCCCCAACATTTCCATGTGGTTCCCCATCCACGCAGTCACCTTTCAACAAATCCCTCCCCCAAATCATAGAAATTAATATCGTCCTGAGAAAAACATGACTCTTGGTCTGTGATACGCAATCAGTAGTAATGGTTTGTGTATGTTAGTCATGGGGTGGGTATAATTTCTGAAGAATTATTTATAGAAAAAGGAGACATTGGAAAAAGAGAGGACTGTGGGATGTGGACGGTACAAATCTCAAGAGCGATTGTACGTGGACATGAGCTTTTCATGGCCCCCTTCTCACAGTGCATGTTAGAGAAATTTTTCTTTTTCCTTCCGATTATTTAGTGAGGCCTGTGAATCAATCCCTGTCTCTGTCTCTATCTCTGTCTCTGTCTCTGTCTGTCTGTCTCTCTCTCACTCTCACACACACAGAGAGAACTTTCTTTATTTAAGACAGACTTTCTCAGAGATAGTAATGCTCACCACCAGAAGAAACATACTTTTTTCAAACTGCTCAATGTCTTACTATGTACAAGGCAACTGCTTTCCAGTGGAGAATGATATTATGCACTGAAGTGTTCGTTCCTCCCCTCCTCTCTGCCCTCGAAACTTTTATAATTGGGCCACTTGGGTGCCCAGGAGAAGAATGATCCCCTGTACTGAGTCATATTTCTCTTAATGGAAACTCCTGTCTGCACATTTGGGGCCATATGAAAGGATCTACTCACATCCTTAGCCAAAGGCTAATCTTATTCCAAGTATTGGTTTGGAAAGAGGAAAGAGAATTGTTTTATTTTTTAGTTATAAGAGGAAAGAGGCCATTGTGATAAGAATTCATTTTGCAGTTAGGGTATAGGAAGCCAAACGGAGCTTTGACAGATGGCTGATGTTTTCCCTGTTAAGTAAATTTGAGGTCTTTGGCTAAAAGTATTGAGAGATGCTGACTAAATGGTATAGGGGAGAGTGGTGGACATTTGAATGAGTCATTGTTGGGTCTGAGAGAGGGAGCTGATAAGATTAAAACAAGTTCTTCTAAATGGTCCTTATCAGGGGTGGGGGGTCCAGTTGCAGGTTGAGACCATTCATTTGTCACGATGGTAGTCTCCATGGTTGTAGCCTGGTATAGGAATGGAAAAATACAGGTGGCCAGACTGGTGTAAAACTAAGAGTTTGCAGGGGGATGGGTTACAGGCCCCAGAGTAGCAGAGGGATGAAGTTGCAGCTCTGGGAGTGACTGAGAAGCTGGGCATAGAGGGCCTTCCTCGGTGAAAGGGAAGGGAAAGTCACATGTGTTTCATCAACTCCTTTTAGTCCCCTCGTGAGTAGCTAAATCCTGTTGGCGGTCCTTCCTGGAGGCACTCCCCCTGCCTTGCAGTCCACCACCTGCTAAACATGTGTGTTAACGATGACAGACTGTAGTTAATTTTCCTATTTCAACTTTCTAATTAGGAATCCCCCTGCACAGAAACGTTTAATGTCTTCTCTTTGCCTTTTCAATATCCTCCATTCCCCTTATTTGCAGCTTAAAACTCTGACATGGTTTGTATTGCTCAGTGGACTGGTCCAGCTTAAAGCATGATCAACTCGTTTAAACATGTCACTTTAAGTAAGATAAGGTAGTTGATTCTGAATCTTCAGCGGGAATAATCCAGTTGATGTTGACCCCATGCTTCTGATCTGCTGGAGGAGAGGGATGCAGGAGAGACTGGTAGACAAGGAAGACGGGCTTTGGCAGAAGAACAGAATGTCAGAACCCTGGCCCTAAACTGGGGGTTTGTGGTTGGTGCTAAATCCATCTCCCCTGATGAGTACCTGAGACCTAACATAATTTTCCAGACCCTCCCCTAAGGCTCAGGTGGAAAAACAGGGGGCATGTGTTAACTATGATCCACAAACACGTTAGAAGTGTTTTACTTATTAGACCACACCCATCCTAAAGATAAAGCGTATGTTCTTTATATTTTTCTCCAGGTCTGAAAATGTTGCCTTGGGGGTTGTTGTCATTTATATCTGTCCCACATACATAATTAATCAGGATTTCTTTCTTTATTATGATTTTTAATAAGTCACAGTGTTAAAGAGCACTTAATTTAGATGAACCATGCTAGTGGGCAAAGGGAATTGAAACATCCTATAAATTATTGAAATGAGCCTATGGAAATCATAATTCATTAAGTTCTTTGCCCTCTGGAAAATTTCTTTACTCTCTGCATCCACTCCCTTTGGAATCTCACCTACGTTTCAAGGCCCAGCTTTAAAGGGACTTTTCTGCATAACTTTTCCCCATCCAAACGTGTTCTCTTCCTCCTTTCAACTGTGGTGATACTTTGTGCTTTGTGAAGGTAATATATTTTATGTTATAAACTATTTATTTTTCTAGATACGTTGCCTTTCCAAATGCAAAATCATTAAGTAGCTTACAGTGGCACTTGTAAACATTTAAGTAAAATTAATACCATTATTATTTTACTTATTTTTTTTTTTTAAAGAACATAGGACTTGGCACTATTTTTTTTTAAATTAATTAATTAATTAATTAATTTTTGGCTGTGTTGGGTCTTCGTTTCTGTGCAAGGGCTTTCTCTAGTTGTGGCAAGCGGGGGCCACTCATCATCGCGGTGCGCGGGCCTCTTACTATCGCGGCCTCTCTTGTTGAGAGCACAGGCTCCAGACGCGCAGGCTCAGTAGTTGTGGCTCACGGGCCTAGTTGCTCCGCGGCATGTGGGATCTTCCCAGACCAGGGCTCGAACCCGTGTCCCCTGCATTGGCAGGCAGATTCTCAACCACTGCGCCACCAGGGAAGCCCCTATTATTTTATTTTTAATAAAATTATATGGCTTTTTAATTTTAATCTTTGCTACAACCCTGCATGTAAACATTATTTGGAAGACTGATTATTAAGGATTATTTATCTTGAAACTTTAGAGTAAAATAGTCATGGGCTGTATTCCTGGATCTAAAACTTACTAGCTATGTGACTTTAGCAAGTTGCTTAATTTCTCGGAGTTTTACTTTCCTCATCTGTAAAAGTAGAATGGTATTTATATTTTTAAAATTGTACATACATTTATATATTTGTATAATTTATCATTGCTGTAAGAAATGAAAGATTGTTTATACGTGAGGTAACATATAAAATACCTACAAATGAGATATTCAGAGAATTTCTAGGGATTTGTGGGGCACAGTTTGAAACATTTTTACTATACATATTGGAAACCCCCCAACTTTCAAAATATTGCCTCCTTGCACTTGACTATTAGCAGGTAGGGCATAAGCCAAAATAAAGTGTAAACTCCTGGAGATTTGTTCCTTTTCTTTTGTAGAGAAGAACAGTCTTAGTCATCACCAGATACACCACAGAGCACATTCAAACAGATTATCAAGTGTGTTACATGTACATAATCAGGCTCAATGCTCTAAGTAGGTAGGAGTATTATGAATCATGAGAGGAGTATCAATCATGAAAGAAATGTCAACATGAAAGACATTACCAAAAAACTCTACTCATATTAAAGTTCACTAACATAACAAATAGATGCTTTTAGGCAAGTGTCAAGACAAAGCAAACAGAGTGATCCTCCACATTCTTCTCAGCAGTGAAGAGAATGAGAAAAAAGTTACAGATTTTACACAAACAGTACTAACTTGTAAGGGGTAGTGTGTTTCTCACTGTGCTCATTTTAACCTCTTTAATCATCTGTTGCAGGAAGGAAAGTGTGTCAAGGTACAGGGTCTAGTTAAATACCATCTGTATGACTGACGAGCCATGCTTTGGCATCTTTTGAATTTAAACTCATTTGCAGGAGGAAAAAAATGCTTTTTTACCTAGAGGATGAAAACATCCGCTACTGGCAGTTCGACAGAGGGTGGCTAGTTAAGATAGATTTCACACAGGTCAGCTTATTTTGGAGAGCAGCAGGCCACAACTGATACTGATTGAGATGGACATCCATATCATGATGACCTATATAATTTATCAAAAATAAAATAATAATTTATCAAACAAAAATATTTTATTTGATGGCTTGGGCATTCCTCTGGCCTGAAATCATAAAATGGATGGTAATTTTATGAAGGATGGCAAAAAATAATGTTGCCACAATCACAAAATTATTGCAAAATGGAGCTATCTTTGGGAAATTAAATAATTCCATAAAATAATCTGAAGTCAACATGAACCAGAATATATAGTTAGAAACATGTAGGGATTTTGTTAAGCAAAATAATATATTTGTCCCTAAATGTCCTTATATTTATGAAGTCTTAGAATGGCAGATATAGGAATAGAGAAAAAGCACAGGATTTTGACCTGGATAGAACTTACTCCTGGACCTACCAGTTTCAGGCTATTACCCTCAGAACATATCTTGATAAAGATATGTTTCTGGTTTTTCTTTTATAAAATGGGTGCAAGGTTACTTTTCTGATATAATCGTTGGGAAAGAAAGATTCCTTGATCTGGTTAACACAGTGCCTAATACATAATAAATGGTAGATTTTCATTATTAATTTTACTATGATGATGATTGAAAAAAATCCATGACTTGAAAAATCCATTGTAAAATCACATTAACTTTCGGGCTTTTGATACTAAAATTAAATATTACCTTAATAATATGATGAGAATCAGTGTCAGAAGGGATGATTTCCCAATTTACTGGATAATATTTCCATTTGGAATTGAGAGGTATGTTCCTGCCCTCCTTTAGTTTTATGAACTTTAGTGATTTGATATCATTTTTGGATGAACTAAGAGGTCCTTCTCTGTCCCCTTAGAAAACAGAAGCAGTAAAAGCATCCAGTTGGGTGCTTTAAGAGAAATTAGGGGTAGCTTTAAGAGATAACTGGCACTTCTACATAGTTACTGTTAGAAATAATTATTTAAAATGAAGTATCCCAAGGTCAAAATAATTTTTGCTAAGTGTCCTTCAGCTTATAGTTAACAACTCGGCAGAATAACTCAATCCATTCAATTGCCTGGGAGGACTTTTTGTAACCTGTTTGTTTTAAAGGATTAAACCCGGACGGTACACTATTGGAAGTTACATATTCTCCAAGTGCGTCATTCAAAGTATGAATTTAGTAGCACTTTAACATTTTTCAAGTTAATGTTATTGCAACCTTGCCTTAAGGGGAAAAAAAAAGAAGAAACAACATAGAGGCTTTAATTGTCCACTTGTCAATTTGTTAGTGTGAACCTAGAATTTCTATCTGAGAAAATGTTGGCCCCGCTTGCCCACACTGCCTCAACAACACCTCCAAGCTTAGATGAGTGGTTCAAGCATGTTTTTGACCCTTACTTTGCTGTTTGTAAAGTCAGGCATATATCCTCTTAATTGACGGCACAGACTTTATTCCAGCCACTATACAATATTCTTCAGTAATGCTCATGGAAGACCACGTTAGATAATTTATTTCTTCAGATACTCTACATTTTATCACTTGTTGAAATCAGACTGTTATAAATATGCTACATGTATACTTTACTGAAGTCCAGCTTTATGATATCAGGCAAGTTATACTTGTCACTCCACATGTCTTTTGAAGATGTTAGTTACAGCTAATAACATTCATCTTTGGATTGTATCTCACATCTCAGTTTTAGATATAGTTTTAATTCCTCTGAACAACTTACATATATTTATTTGTTGACCAAACTAAATTATATAACCGATGATATTTCCTTTTTTTGTTTTGATTCTTAAAATATCACAGCATATTTTGTGACCTACAAGACTTTATGACATTTTTTTGCCTACTAATTTTATCTCCATCTTATTTTTCTGACTCTATAAATCTTTTTATGTTGGTGTATCAGATGAATTTTTGGTAAGCAGTATGTCATGGTAGCTATGGAAATGCATGACACAGAAATGCATTTCTAAGAGAAAAGAGAATCAGTTGAGAGTACATGGTTGATTGACATCCTGTGGATCTGCCATCATTTATGTGGAGACATGCTTTCTTCCCTAGGCAGGCTTCTCAGAGACAACGACTAAGCGTGGTGGAGGCACTAGCGGTGGCCCATTCCTATGGGATGAGAGACATCCTTAGAGGGCAACTTTGGCTCAGGACCTCCAATCTTGTTCCTGACCCAAGCTTGTTTCAAGGTGTGCTGCAGTGTGAAACTCTTCCTGCTCCATCTTCCTCTCTTCTCTGCCTGCTGCCCCCTCCCCTTTACCTTCATATGAGTTTCTCCCAATACATCCTCTGCATATCTAATGTTCTTCTTGGTGTCTGCTTGGAGAACCTGAATTAACACAGGCTATACCAAGAGTGAGCAAATAGGCAGTAAGTTGGTGCTTGAGAATTAGTTCCCTCGCTGCCCAAGTAGCAAGGAAAATATTGCCTCAAGTGTTATATTGAGCATAATTAGTCCTTGAAATAAGATGAAGATTGCTCATTGTTAAAGATTTCATGAGTGATAACATGGGAAAACAAGCTAAATGCCCTTGAAGGTGGAATGACTCAGGTTGGATGATTCAGGCATTTGAAAGATACGGGGGAAACAATGCCCATAAGAACTGCAAAACTGGAAGGTTTTTGCAAAATGATATCGGCGCTGCAGAGAATAATGAGAAACTAAAGGCTGTGAACAAATAGTTAGAAGCTAATGTGAAAGTCAAAGGGGGCTTTTAATAGTTTAGAAAGAGGCCTTTATATCCTTCAGGTGAAGAGCAGACATAGATGAGAAACAGAGTATTAGAGAAAAAGAGGGACAACCTTTCAGAGACCTTCAGCAAGGCAGGTCTGTTTTGTTAAAGTCAAGGTTCTGGTTGGAAAAACCTGAAACCCTGAAAAGGGGAATGAGGTCATATGGGTAGATGTACTTGGGGATTTTAATGTTTGCAGAAGTGACCTACCTTTCCATGGTAGGAGGCAGCACTCTCCCCCTGAGCACTGATAAGGAAGAGGTCTTTCCCTATAAGGTCACAGGTGCCTCTCCAGACCTGTCTCCTTGTTATGGGCTGAATTATGTCCCCTAAAATTTCACATGTTGAAGCTCTAACTCCCAGTGTGACTGTATTTGGAGATGGGGCATTTAAAGAGATAATTAAGTTTAAACAGTCCTAATCTGATAGGACTAGTGTCCTTTAAGAATGGAAAAAGGCACCAGGGATATGCATGTACAGAGAAAAGGCCATGTGAAGACACAGTGAGAAGGAGACCATCTACAACTCAGGGAGAGAGGCCTCAGGAGAAAGCAAACCTGCTGAAACATTGACCTTGGACTTCAAGCCTACAGAACTGTGAGAAATAACTTTCTGTTTAAGCCAACAAGTTTGTGATATTTTGTGGAAGAAGTGGCCTGAGGTTAGAATATATATATTCCTGGCCACTGGCTGGTGAACTAGCTAGCTGATCAGGGGCCTATAGGAAATGGACTAGAAGATCAGAATCAAGAAGGCTTAGGTAGAGGCATGCAAGTGGACATATGAGAACAGCACACCCACAAGCACCCACCATGAGCAGCACTGAACAAACAGTAGAGGAAATGCTTGTCTGGTTCATATTAGTCAGTCTTCATCACTTATCACCCTAGAACCAGAGCTCTGGACACATGAAGGGAGTGGCCACAGCAGCAGAGATGGAGACTATTCATGGGCCCATCAACATGGATCCTCACTTACCAAGACTGATCTAACTATTGCTGCCCTTGAACTTCTGAACTGCCAGGAACAGATATCAAAACTGAGTCCTCAACATAGCATTATTTCATGAGGAAACCAACCAGTCACTTGGAGTTGATTCTACTGGGTCCCTTGCATCCTGGACCAGCCAGTGGTTCATCCTCACAATGATAGATTATCTCTCTCTTCTGCATATGCATTTGCCTTTCCTGCCAGCAGAGCCTTAGTCAGTCCCACTATCCAGAGATGTAAGGAATGACTGATCCACAGGCATGGGATACTACAGACATATCATAGGACCAGAGGAACAACTTACCACTGGAGGATGCATGAGTGGGTCCATGAACGTGGGCTTCACTGGTCATATTGTATACCATATGACCCAAGCTTCTTAAATCCTTTCACATTTTCTGCCTGAATAAGGTTGAGCAACCTTCCTCAGCTGAGGAGAAAGAAAAGCAGAAGGAGTCTGGTAACATGTGTGGAATTTTTCACCATAGTTGTGGTAAAATCAGCTGAGCCAAAGAGAAGTGGCCCTATGCATATAGAAACGACAACCAGAAAGGGAGTTTTCAGCTGCAGGTCTTCGGAGCTTGTCCTAAGAGATGGATGTAGGTGAATCATCATTAGTCATAAAGGTGGGAACCCTCATCAGACTCCTGAAGAAAATGAAACTCTCCAGGGTTGAGAAGGTTCACATGCCTCCCTAGCATTTACTGATACACTGAGCATTTTGTACCTAATTGTATTACTCATGTTACCAGGCAAAAGGGCTATGTGACTTAATCTAAATCTATGAAAACAATTAAAGATTCGTTTAAGTACACAATGGATTCTTACTGTTCTTAAACACAGTACTGTAATCTCTGGAGATCTGCCTTAGTCTGATAAATATATCACATCCATAATATAATGGTGAGGCGATTAATAAAGTTTCTATCACATTTCATTTTCACATTTTTATTTTTTCAGAGCTATTCTGGAATTTTATGATAGCACTCCCCATGAGGGATTGGTACTGGTATTTCTATGTTGATGAAAATATATAATAAAGGAGTACTCTTGGGGTGTTCTTTGATTGAATATGGACTAAAATACTCTCATGTTTAGAATATCCATTCTAAATACCTATTTCTTTTTGCATATCATTAATAACTGTAGTAAAAAAAAAAGGATATGTAGGTATCTATTATAGGACATAAGAAAATGATTATCTATAGTCTGAAAAATCAATGAGGAAGGAGAGTTAGTAAAATGCATTGAACACTTGCTACTTGCTGGGTTCCACTTGGTTTTTTCATGTTATCACATTAAATTTTCACAACCATTCTGGGAGGACAGAATTTTAATCTCAAGTCTATATTTTATTTTATTAACCATAGTCATCATGTTTTACATTGGCTCCTCAGACCTTATTCATCTTATAGTTGAAAGTTTGGACCCTCTAGTCTAAATTTTAGACACACATACAAAGAAAGAGGGAGAGAGAGAGAACACTGAAGAAAATTGCTTGCAAACAGCTTGATAGTAGGATTGTCTTTAACTTAAATTTGAATTTATTATTGACTTTAAATTCTATATTCTCTCTATGGCAATCATATTAACTAAAATATCTTTCAATATGACATAAGTGAATCTGTGCATGTCTTTAATTTACCTTACATTTTAAAGGATAATTTCACTGGATATAGGATTCTTGATTGACAGATTATTTTTCCTTTAATCTCTTTGAATATTTCATTCACCTCTTTTTGTTTTCCATTGTTTCTGATGAGAAGATCTTATTTCTCTCCAGGTTCTCTCTTTGTCTTTGTCATTTATCAGTTTGACTACAAGGTGTCTAGGTGTGATTCTCTCTGTATTTATCCTTGGAGTTCTGTGAGCATATTTGATCTGCCAATTAATGTTTTCCATAAAATTTGAGAACATTATAGTCATTCTTCCTTCAAATATTTTTTCGTCCATTTTAGTTTTCCCTTTCATTCTGGAATTCCCATGACATATATTTTGGAAAGCCTGACATTGTCACATTAGTCTTTGCAATTATGTTCACTTTTCTTTAATATTGTTTCCCTCTGTTCTTTGGATTAAATAATTGCTTTTGATTACTCTTAAAGTTCATCAATTTCTTCTGCTATCTAAAAATCTCTTGTTAAACTAGTCTGCAGCAGTTTTTCATTTCAGTTCCTTAATGGTTCACCTGTAACATTTCAAATGTTTTGTAGTTACGACTGTAATGCTATAATTTCCAATTTGCTAAATTATTGTTAGACTATTTTTATTTCATTATTTGAACGTATATTCCTTTACTTCTTTAACAATGTTATATTAGCTGCTTTTAAATATTGTCATTTGGTAAATGCAGGATCTGGACTCATTCAAAGTGAATTTATGCTGACTGAATTTTAGCAGAGTATGAGTCATACTTTCATTTGTTTACTAATTTCTGGTTAAAACTGAATATTTTAGATCACATCTTGTGGCAACTCTGAATTCTTTTTTTTTTTTTTTAATTCTTTTTTTCCCTCTGAAATTGTTGGGTTTTTGTTTTGTTTTAGAAACATGGGCCTAAACTATAGATTCTATATTCTTCACGATATGCAATTGCTGATGTTTCTTGTTGAGTTTGTTTGAATTTTATTTTTTAGTCTGTGTACCTAGGTGTCTCCCTTGTATCTAAATTTTAGTGGACACCCAATAATTTGGGCAGAAATTGTGCTCAAATACCTTGATCCTGTAAGACTCTAAGCCTCTGCCAAGCAAACTATGTGTGGAACGAGTAATCAATTTGAGGTTGAAGCCAGTTCTTAAGTGTTCCTTGCTGGTATCTCTTGCATCTCCCTGGCACATGCATAATTTAGTCTTTCTAGGATTTCCCCATTAAGTTCCTTGTTGTTCCACTGCCCATCCTGAAGCAGGACCACAACCTTGGTCAGGCTAAGCTGTGGGTTTTCTTTTTTTTTTTTTAACATCTTTATTGGAGTATAATTGCTTTACAATGGTGTGTTAGTTTCTGCTTTATAACAAAGTGAATCAGTTATACATATACATATGTTCCCATATCTCTTCCCTCTTGCATCTCCCTCCCTCCCACCCTCCCTATCCCACCCCTCTAGATGATCACAAATCACAGAGCTGATCTCCCTGTGCTATGCAGTTTAAGCTGTGGGTTTTCATACCCATTAAACTGAAACAAAATTGAGAGTGAAATACATCACTTTTAATAATTAAGCCAGAACAGTGAGCAAAACTGAAACTATATTGGTCAAAGAGGATGAATGGTCACCTACTTAGAGGTGGTATTTTACAGTAGAGGAGCAAAGCCCAGAACTCTGGGTCTCATTAACATTTATAAGTGAAACTCAGGAACCTTGAGACTTGGTACAAAATTGACTTCAACTAATCACTGTAAAATACCTTTTTTTGAATATTGACTTTTTGGAGCTCTTTTCATTTTTGAACCCACTTGCCTTAGATCTTTCTACTTTTGGTTTTATTAATTAATTTTTTTTAGCCAGTATATTTATGGTTTCCCTGACAAATTAATTTAAGTAAAACTCGCACTTGTTTGAAGTATATATATATATTGGTTGAGGAATGTTTCTGTAATAAATAATATCATACATGATGCAAATTTTATCTTGATATTTTTGGTTCCTTACCAATTAAATTTCAGTTTAAAAAAATTACCATATAGCCCCTCAGTGTGTAGTTTATTTTGAGAAATGTGAACTTATTCCCTAAGAAATCCTTCTGATAGGAATCTGTGTTTGGAATGATCTCTTATCGACTATGTTATCTCTGTAGCTTCAGAAGCAGTATAATCTAATTCCCCTCAGAGGTCTTACGAATTAGTTACTGCAGACATTAATTTACTGATTTAGGATGGAAGCAAAAGAGTAATGGCAAGCTTCCACCTTCTAGAAATATCCTCATTCCATGTTTACCTTCTAAATTTTTGTGCTAGTAAAGCTCCTTTTCCTGTAAAAAGGAAAAGTAATAAATTTTAAAAACAAAATGAAACAAAACAAAACCCTTCCTATAACTAATGTTCTATTTTTCCCATTTTTTCTATCAAAGAGGTAAAGAGATTACTGTAGCCTGTCAATCCAGTAATTTGTTTCTCTTACTATGATGTATTATGTATGGTACATAAGAGAACATCTGGTCTACTACACAGTATGAATTTTAGGAGGAGAGTTTATTTGAAGTCTGAAAACAAGCTCTGGGAAATTTCATACCACTATCTCTGTTATATAAATAAATACTAATAATACTTTAAAAAACTCCCAATTCAACTGTGACAGTATTTTTATTGGTCAAAAAGTCTTCTTTTGCTTTTTTAAAAAGCATAGAAAAGAAGTTAAACTTTACCCTCTGGTTATGCCTATAGAAATAAGAATGAAATTGAACTATCCCACAGCACTATCACATGATATTTGGGACTGTTTTAACAGCTGATATATGTCAGTGTTCAATCAGTTTAATCATTTTCCACACAACTATTAACACAGCTAAAAATTCTGCTATCATTTTAAAGATACTTTAACAACATCAAAAATATGTTATATAGGAAGTTGTTTAAAGTAGAACATGTAACAATTTCCTAAATCTAGTCTCTTTTACTTTTAATACAACTTCAAATGGAAATCAGTTGCAAAAAGTATCTCAGGGGAAATATAATGCCAAGCTCATGTGTTGTTAGGAGACTGGCCCTCATGTACCTTTTACACGCACATCTTCCACATTACAATGTCACAGATTTAACAGAAGAATAACTTATTAAAACTAGTCATTTGGTTCAATGACATGCTATAATTAAACATTTATATATCTCATATAGTATGATGGCAGTACTTAAAATTTTAAATTACAAGAGTAACTTAGGAGTGCAAATACAAGTACAGAATATCTCATGTACAGTTAGCTATGAAAAATAAGATGTGAAAATCTGTTTTCAATGTGCAAAAATTTGAATTTAATTCTGATTTACATGTTTAAGAACCACAATATTCCCGAACTGTAAGGAAAACACCTCCCTACCATTATTACCCCTTCCAAATATTGTATCACATATCCTTAAACATGAGCTGTGATCCACTTTGTTCTTTAGGTCCATATCATCTTTATCAATATTGATTCAAATTTGGTTTCTATGTTCTATTTATAGACCAGAAGTCTACCATATATTCAGCTACCATTGACTCTGAAGGGTATCCAGGAGAGGTTTATTAAGTTAACAAGTCAGTATTCACATTTTAAATTTATTTCCCTGATTTAAGAAATTACTCAGTTTTCCCCTCAAAGGAGTTCTACAGATATCTCAAATGTCTCTGTTTCTGTGAAAATTTTATTAAGATCTCTTGCAACATTTCTTGGGAATATTAATTATTTATAGTGTGTGTGTATGTGTATATATGTATATTTATAAATATATATGTGTATATACATATATATTTACAAATGTCTTTTTACGTGACATTTTCTACTTTTTTCATATAAAAAACTCACTCAGAGTTTTTAGAATTTTATTTTATGAACTCAGTAATTCTAGCCTAGAGGTAATGGTTTATTTCAAAATAAGATTTGAAGTTTCCCAAGAATATTCTATATTAAATTCATAGTATTGTGGACTACTTATTTATAACATTCTAATATATATGAATGAAAATCAAAAGCTTAGTTCCTCTTATTATTATAATAACTGGACATGTAAACTATTTTATTTACCTTGCAATATTTTGATAATGTGACATTTTAGAGAAGAGTGATATCACATTGTTTTGGATAAACAGAAGTCAAACATTAATCTCTAGAGAACAAATGAAGACGTTCTATAAGAGGAAGAGGTACCATGAAAAAATTCCTCATTATACTTGATAGGCCTTCAATAAATATCACAGAATTAAGGATATTATATAATATGTCAAAAAGAAAGAAAAAAGTGATAAGTAGAAATTTATTAAAATTTTAAAAAACTTCTCCATGAAAGCCACTTTAAGAGAATGAGAAGACAGACCAAACTCTGGGAGAAAATATTTGCAAAACACATAGCTGACAAATGACTTGTATCCAAAATATACAAAAAAACACTTAGAATAAAACAGTAAGAAAATGAACAATACAATTAAAAAGTGGGCAAAAGATCTGAACAGATACCCCAACAGAGAAGATACACAGATGGCAAATAAGCATATGAAAGGATGCTCAATATCATGTCATTAATGAATTGCAAATTATATCAACAATAAGATATCATGACACACTTATTAGAATGTCTCAAATCCCAAACACTGACAATACCAAGTGCTGGGGAATGAAGGGAAACAGGAAATCTTATTCAGTGCTGGTGGGAATGCAAAATGACACTACTTTCAGCTACTTTGAAAGTGTTTGACAGTTTTTTTTACAAAACTAAACATGGTCTTACTGTATGATCCAACAACTGCATTTCTGAATATTTACTCAAATTAGTTGATAACTTATGTCCACCCAAGAATCTGCATGATTGCTTATAGCAACTTTATTCACAAAACCAAACCTGGAAGCAGCCAAGATCTCCTTCAAAAAATGAATAGGTAAACACACTGTGGTACATCCATGCAATGAAATATTATTCAGTGATAAGAAGAAATGAGCTATCAAGCCGTGATAATGCATGCAGGCTGCATTTAAGGTGAACATTAAATGCAGATTTTTTACTGAAGAAGTTAGTGTGAAAAGTTTATATATGTATGGTTTCATTTATATGACATTGTGAAGTAGACAGAACTATACAGACAGTAAAATGTTTATCAGCTTTGAGGGATTCATGGAGATGGAGTGAAATTTGAATAGGTGAATCAGAAGAGTTTTTTAGAGAAGTGAAATTATTCTCTATAATATTATAATGGCTGATAAATGACACTGCAGTTGTCACATCCAGATAATATTACAGCACAAAAAGTAAACCTTAATGTATGCAAATTTTTGAAAAATATATTTATGATGTCAGCTAACCCAGAAAGGAATACTGATGGGGATAAAATAATCTAACTTTATTAGGAAGGCATGAAGCCACCTCATTGAAGGGATGGGGGAAAAGTTTCTGGCCTAAGTAAACTAAGAAATGAGTTGAGTCATATAACTGATGGTAAGAGCATTGTATTCCAGTTGATAAAGTTTCATATGGGGGTATGTGATCTGCTACATATGTACATATCCTAGAATTGAACAGTTATTAACTAAGTAGACAGATGGAAGAGCCATGTTTTTCACTGCTGGAGTGGGAAGTTCCAGATAGGTAAAGGTGGAAGTTTAGAATGACCCATGTGAGCTAGAGACATCACTTTGAACTCATGTTTAGTTTAATATAGATAAAGATGTTACACATGGAAATATTTATAGATGTGTGCATTACATGGGTTAGCATGCATACATATATTACCTTCCTCTCTCACATGAGAGGGCCTAAAATAGCAATAACATCTCAGTAGCTACAAGCACACCTAGTGCACATATCTTGGTTTCTAATACCCTTCTCCAGTAAAAGGAATTAGGGCTCCTTGGAGAAATGGCTGACTCTAGAACTGGGTAGGATATACACAAGATTAGCCTGGAGCAGCTTGCAGGGCCACCAAGTAAAGTGCTCATAACAAATGAATAAACAAACAAACCCCATAAGGATGGAGTTATGTCAAAGAGGCACAGGAACCAACCAAAAAGCTCCCAAAGGCCAAAGCTGAAATGATTTGAGCAACAAAGTAAGCAAAGTAGTGTTGGATTAGAACCCAAAGTATAAAATAAATATCCACCAGTCCACAAATCTTCCGTGCATCAGAATATGTAGACACTCTGCCCTCAGGGAGGGGGGAGCATGAGACCGTACTTCTTTGGTGTGAGCTGTGCAGTGATTTTCTTCCAAAGAGGACAGTATAAAAAGGAAGAAAGAGAAACCTGATAAACACTGCCTTAGTCAAGTAATCATGGTCTGTTTCAACAGTAATAATTCATGTTTTGGAGGTAAGTTCAGGCATTTACTTCTCCAAATAATTTTTATGCCTCATTGTCTCTCTACTCTTCTTCTGGAATTAAATTAATATTATGTTAGACCATTTGATATTGTATTATTGTACTGTAGATCATCCAGTCTCAGTTTTACTTCTCTATTTTGCAGGTTGGAAAATATATTGATTTATCTTAAAGTTTATTGATCCTTTTTTCTTCTTCAATCTGCTATTAGTACTGTCATATGTCATATATATGCATATCAGATATTAGATTGTATTTTTACATCAACAATTCTCATTTTCCCTTTTTAAAAATATTTATATCTCCGTTGAGAAATACGTTCACTTATCTTGACTATCTTTTTACTTTTATAGTAGCTGCTTTGACTTTTAACTCTTACTTCCAACATCACTGTTGTCTTGGGGTTTGTTTCTATAGGTTATATTTTTTTTCCCTTAATCTTGCGTCACATTTTCCTTTTTGCAATATTTAGCTATTTTTAGTTGATTCTGTGGAAGATATATGGTAAAAAGTATGGATTCCATTTTCATTTCCTGAAGGGTATTTTTCTTCTAACAGACAAATTACTGGTTCATCACTTGGATTCACAGTCTGTTATGTCAGAATCAGTTTTGCCTTATTCCAAAGACATAATTCTTACTCCTCAGGCATGGCAATTTGGAGATTTTAACTGAAAGTCCAAGGTGTTTACTGTGCCCCTCTAAATAACTTAAGTTTTTTATGTTGTTGTAGGCAGCAATTGTAATATCTACTCAGCTTTATCAGTCTTCTGATTATTGCTTACTCTGGGACTACTTGGATTATCTCAACATGTAAAGTTCAGGAAGTAACCAAGGACTGGAGGGGAGTTTATTTGCTAATTTAGAGCTTTCTCTATGGGACTTCTTCCTTTTGAAATTTTCTCCCTTATTTTCCAAATGCAGAGAATAGGAGTTCTGACCTCTGTTCTTTGGTACATCAACTCATAAAAAGACTCTAGCTCATTGTTGGAGATAACCATCTTGAAAAGTACAGAACAGAGAGTGGCCTTGTGCAAAAGCTGTAGTACAATGTCATTCTCTTTGGCATGTTTTTCGTTAGTTTTAGGTTTATTACTTTTTGGGGTATTTTTGTATTTTCAAAATATTTAACCATTGTTATCTACAGGATGTTTAGTTTGATACAAGGTCTTCTATCATTTCGGAAAATATAACCTATCCTCCGATTTTTTTTTAATAAATTTATTTATTTATTTATTTATTTTTGGCTGTGTTGGGTCTTCATTGCTGTGCGCAGGCTTCCCCTAGTTGCAGTGAGCGGGGGCTACTCTTCATTGTGGTGCGCAGGCTTCTCACTGCGGGGGCTTCTCTTGTTGCGGAGCACAGGCTCCAGGCGCACGGGCTCAGTAGTTGTGGCTTGCGGGCTTTAGAGCGCAGGCTCAGTAGTTGTGACGAATGGGCCTAGCCGCTCCGCGGCATGTGGGATCTTCCCAGACCAGGGCTCAAACCCATGTCCCCTGCATTGGCAGGCGGACTCTTAACCACTGTGCCACCAGGGAAGCCCTCCTCCAATTTATGTAGCCTCATTTTTCCAACTCTTTCTGTCTTGTTCTCCCCCTCTCTCTTTCTGTTCCTTTCTCTGAATCTTTCAGCCCTTGTCTTTTCTAGTCTTCCTATTACCTCTTCCACTGTGGGTTCAGCAGGTTAATCACTCTATTGAATTTTTTATTTCACTGAAGATATTTTTATTTCTAAAAGTTTTAATTGTATTTTTTCAAATATAATTCTTATTTTATATATTCTGTTTTTTAATATATCCATACTTTTATTTCTTTAAGTGTATTTTATGTGCTTATTTTATTGTGTGTATTAATTCTAATAACTAATTGTAGCACACCAGATCCTATGTTATTGTTTCAGCTCATTTCTGTTTATAAAGTGACTTTTCTCATTTGCATATATAATGAGGAATATAGCTTAATATATCACTATATATATTTATGTTTATATATTGCCAATTCTGAACTTACATTCTTTGGAATTATATGTTTGTGCTCTAGGTTCAAACTATGTTTTCCCCAGAAATTACTTACTTTTGCTAAGTTCATGGTCCATATATTTGTCATATCCATGGGTCACTACAAATCCAGACAAAGTAAAATGAAATTTTTGTCATGTGGATTTTTAGAACAAACAGTAGTATAAATTTTAGCCACAGTCCTTATGTGAATCCAGATTTTTTCCCCTCCATCTGAATCAAAGTAAGTTAAGCATTCCCGAAATACTTGTATCCAGAGACAGATTTTTTTCCCTAGTTCACTGATTAAAATACTGTTTGGTTCTATGTGTGATACTCTGATTTGCCTCCTACCCTGCATGCAGTTCCAGGATTTTTCTCAACTCCCATGTGCATCCATAGATTATTAGTTGCTTCCTTGAAAAAAGCCAACTTCAGTGCTCATGTTCCTCCATGAATATATGCATTTTCATAATTTCTAAACTCCAAGGTCTTTCTCGATTTCTTAATAGACTAATAATAGATAGATAGATAGATATACACACACACACAAACATCTCTCTGCTCTGTAGTGGAAACATTTCTACAATTCCCCTTCTCAATTTTGTCCAAAATGGAAGCTTTCAAAAATATGCATCTATAAAACTGTTTTTAAAAAAAAAAAAAAAAAAAAAAAAAACTGGTTTAATTTGTATCATTTCAGGGGCATTTTCAGGATAGAAGAACTATTAATTTATTTTGAAACTAAATAACATTTAAATTAATGTATTTTTCAACAAATGCTTTCTGAGGACCTCTTATTTCAAGGTACTATCTGGAGACCAAGGACATAGTAGAGATAAGATAAACACTGTACTTCATAAGGCTTACTGTCTAATAGATAATAGCTGTTAAAAATAATTACACAAAGGAGGATTTGAATATAATTGTGGTAGATCTAACAAAGGGAAGGTACAGGGAAATAAAAGAACTGAAGTGGATCAGGAAGAAAAGTGCCATTTAAACTGAGATATAGAGCCTGATTGGAAGTTAGTCAATGAGACAGAGGGAAAGTTATAATTTGTACAGAAAAAAAAGTGTATGTAAAGATATTGACTTTGGTAGAAACAAGTTTAACTTATTAAGTTAACAAGTCTAGACACTGAAATATGGGAAAAGTGGTGGGAAATGAGAATAAAAAGATAGATGAGAGCCAGGTAATGGATTTGTTGCTATTGCCGATTTTAATTTTTTAAAATATTTTTTCAATATTTTTTTTTATGTGGACCATCTATTTAAAGTCTTTATTGAATTTGTTACAATATTGCTTCTGTTTTAGGTTTTGGACCTTTGGCCACGAGGCATGTGGGATCTTAGCTCCCCGACCAAGGATCGAATCCGCATCCCCTACGCTGGAAGACGAAATCCCAACCGCTGGACTGCCAGGAAAGTCCCGCTACTGCCAATTTTAATTATATTGAACTTTAACCTTCATCCATATAAGCATTTATTTATTCATTCAGTCAGCCACTGATTTAGTAATTCCAATTTACCAGGGCCTTACTAAGTGTCAGGTCCCACTTTAAAAATAAAAACAGAGAGTCTCTGCCATCAGAGGGATGAGAATTGATTGAGGGAAGAAAGACTATGCATGTGTAAACAAATAAATATGATGCATTTCAACCATAACTCTCCTTCTGGTGCCATCCATTTTGCCTGCCAGAATACTAATTCTGGGGAAATGCTTTCACTACAAAATGTCGGTAGCCATTGACTTATTCCATAAATACAAGATTACGTGTAGAGTGAGGGATAGGACGACAATCTTGGTTTATCCAGTACAGTTCTTCTAGTAGTTTATGGCAGGCCTCATTTCTGATTCATCTGTATCTATGCCATCCTGGTTATTATATTTTGGAGACCAACATATTCTCATTGCAAAGTAAATGTTATATTTTAGGAGCTCTATTAAAAGCCAATTGCAGTGGTCCACAGGAGAGATCATGGAGTTTGGGTTAGAATGTTGGTCATAGATGCATAAGAGGTGGGAAGACTTCAGCACTTATTTAGGAGGGAGAATCCATAGAACTTGATGACAGACTAAATATCAAGTCATTGTGAAATACAGGTAATGTAGGCATGTTTTAGGGTAACATCTGTTTTACAGTTTATACAGCTGGTTAGTGGTACTAAGTTACAGAACACTGAAGACACAGTTGTTTTGATGGAGAAGGTGTATTGTTTTGGATATTTTTTGAAGTGCTTGTATTATATCCATTGAGGTCATTTTATAAATATTTGATATAGAGAGAGGTCTGAATTTGAGATTACTAGACAAAATAGTCAGAAATTAAAGCTATAAGAGAGAATGTGGTTTCTCAGGGAGAGAATTTGAAATAAGGAAAGACAAGTGCCAGGAAGAAACCTTAAAGTAATCATATTTACAAGTTAGATAAAAAAGAGGTGACAACAAAGACAATGGAAAAGGAAGGAAATGAGGAAAGTGTGGTGTCATAGCCAAGGTATAGAAATTTTTAAGAAATAAAGAGTGCTCAACTGTCCAAGTTGAAGAGAGGTTCAATGACATAAAGGTTTATTGTTTTCATTTTTTCTACCAAAAATATACTTGTATCTGAAACATTGCAAGCACTCGTCTAGGTTCTGGTAATACACAGATTATCTGTTCTTATCCCCAATTTAAGAAGCAAGAACAATAAGTAAGAAAGCATTTCCTATACAGTGTATTAAATTACTATTATTAGTATTATTATTATTGAAGAATATCTAGCATTAAGAATTATGGATGTTCAAC
Source organism: Balaenoptera borealis (assembly GCF_965194805.1). NCBI lineage: Eukaryota > Metazoa > Chordata > Mammalia > Artiodactyla > Balaenopteridae > Balaenoptera > Balaenoptera borealis. The sequence goes on along the minus strand of NC_138866.1, from coordinate 162,778,424 downwards.
TAAGATCTTAGCAATACTGTCCAGCAGAATTATATCAATTTTTATTAAAAAAATTTTTCTTACTATTAGGCTGGATTAAATAATCCCTGATATTTTTCATTTTGTTCTTATAATCTTATTTTACATAATTATCTACCATAACACTTCACAAATGTTGGCCAGGAACTTATTCACCAGATACCATGGTTTAATCTCTAGGGAAAATGTACACTTAGAATCAGCTAACTTTAAATGAGGATAGAATTTAGTATGTTTACTGCCTGTGCTGTGGCCGAAGGAGGAAATGTGGTTTTAAGTGAGACCAAGAGAGTCAGTGACAGTATTCAGAATTGTAAGCTGCTTGAAAGCAGGGACTGTGCCTTATTCCACCAAGTGGCATTAATTACTAAGCTTGATGCATGGTAGGAATGCAAATAGCATTCTTATTGAAAAAGTATATGTAGGTATATAAAACAGGGGAAAATGCAGGTATCTTTGTAATGGAGCTGTTTTTTCTAGCCATGACAAACTACTGTATTAATAGTTAAACAACTTCTCTAATCTCCAACTAACAAATAATCATATAGTATGCTAGTTGCTTTATTATTTGACAATGAAAGACTTTAAAATAAATGAATTTAATGTAATAATTATTCTAGTAAATACCCTGTTAGAACTACAGCTGCATTCTTTATTGCAATAATATTAAGTTTCTCTTAGGAAATGGGAATCCATACTAGCTACATTTGTTACAAAGCAGGCCTTTTAATGTTAGTAAATTTAAATTATAGGTTTCAAATATTTGTCAGTGATTCATGGTCAGTCCCTAATACAATAATTTGTCATTTGGGGGAAACACACATGTGAATAGAATATGCCGTCAATATTGAGTTGGGGAGGAAGTCATTAAGGGGACATGTGATCCTGCATTGACGTTTCAGAATTTCTTAACTATTTGCTCACCCATCAAAGAATATGAAGTGTCTGTTTCAAAGAAAAACATTGTTAGATTTTATAATAATAAATTATAACCTAGGAAGGTTTGCATGGATTTGGGGTTTGTGAGATCTCCAGATTTTTCTGTTACAAAGGTCAAGTATGGTCTCTTATGGTACTTAATCATATTTAAGAAAAGCGCAGGGGAAAAAAAAGATAGTATAAAATAAAAATAAAAATGATCCGTTTGATAGAATGGTACCATGATACCTAGATGTGTCCTCAGCCAACATTAATGAAGACACCTATTTTTTTTTTTTAAGCCAGACTCTTGCTAATAAAAATTACCAGCTTCTCTGAATCAACAGAAGTGATAACAGAGGTTACTAACACCTTTTTTTTTTCTTTTAACCTACAACATTCACAGCATGGAGCAGTTGAAAACACTGTGTGACGGTAGCTTATGGTTAGTAATTTTAATGAGAAATCTATTTAAGATTGTTTTAAAAAAGTCTTATAAGCAGAGTACCTTCTTATTATTGCTTCTAATTATTTTCTAGGTAAGTACCCAATACCTTCTTATATACTTTTCATTGCCTAATTATTTACCTTATTTTTAATGTATAGAAGGAATTCAAGTATTATTATACTTAAAGCACTCATTTTATTAAAAATGTGTTATTTACAGTGTTGGTGAACATCAAGAAACTTTGATTGTATTTTTTCTTCCTTCATTAGTTTCTTTTCAAATCTTACTCATTTTATTCTTCTCTTAACGCTTCCTCCTATAGAGTGAGAATAGTAGTATATACCCTAGCCTAGAGCACAGTAAATGACAGTGAATGGGATGGATTGTTAAATCAAGTTGAGATAAGGAAACAAAGCAACATTCTTTATAAAATTGGGTTTCATCAAATGTTTGGAGCAAAATTAACTGAAAAGATGCCTCAGCAAGAATGGATGCTTTGAGCATTTAATTATCTCCTGTATGAATGGATGTTGTGAATGGCTGACCATAGTTTAAACTGTAAGTAGGTCAGGATGTCGGAATGCTCCAGAGAAAACTGTGTCCTTAGGTATATCCTTAGAAGAGCAAGAGCAGGCTAAGATTTCGCATTGAATGTTACATTACTAAGAGAAAGACAAGCAAATGATACCCTACACAGTACTATGCTTGTTTTGGGTATTTTGTAGCTTAGTGGGCAAAGCAGGTGTTGTAAATTCCTAGGATTTCACATCAATCTAGTACTTGGAAAGAGAGAGGAACAGAAGCTTTGATCATACCAGGAAAAGATGAATGTTTCCACATTTTCTGCCTCAGCATGTGGGGTCCTCACTCCATTGTCAGATCCTAAGAAAACACAAAGGCCATCTGTGCAGAAGGAGAGGGTATTGCTGCTGTCTTTGGATCCTTGGCTTTTTCTCTGATAGAGATTTGGGTTTCACTATAAAAGTTACTTTCCTTATCTCCTTCAGTTTTTGACCTTTTGAGGCCATATAGCAGTGGGTCAGTGGAAAGCAAGCCAGGTCACCAACACCGAAAGCATCCTTTTTGTAGCAGCATTAGAGTATATTTTAGGAGACTCTTAAGAAGTTCAAAAGTAGTGCAAACAGGACCCAGGAAGAAGCATGTACAAAGTCCTTCACTTGACAGTCTTCCTCTGCTAAAAGACAAGCCCAGAAACTCTGCAAAAATAACAGTGGCAAACCTAACTTTCCCAGTTTCAAAAATTACCATCAGATTGTGCAGATACTGGGCAAGACTGATGTGACCACCTCAAATATTCCGTCTCCCTTTGCTTTTTGCCAATGGAAAACGGATCAGAGAGTAATACAGAACAAAATTTGGGTAAAATAAAGTATTGCTCACTGCTGCTTGAAATCCCAACATATCTGCCATTAATAAGAATGAGTCATTAAAGAGAGTTCTTGTGTGATGAGTCAGGAAAGGTTAAGAGCTGCTGAATTACTTCCAATTCTGAAACTCCTTTTAAGATGTAACATTTTATTACCTGATGCCAACTGAGTACAGTCAGGGAAACAGCATATGTATGTGGGGGAGATGAGGAAGGATGGGGAATACACAGAGTGAGAAATATGTAATAGTTTAGGGTCCTTTTCCCCTTTAGCTGGAGAACAGTAGCAGAGTAACCATCTGCTTCTTTTTAAGCCAAACACTTTTTAAATCCAAAAGCAGCTGTTTATATCAAAGCCACGAGAAGAGGGTAATAATAATCAGAAGATGGGAGGGCTAGCTCATCAGCAGGAAGTGGGACAAGGTGTTCATTACATTCTTGAATGTATGTGACAATCTGTGCTTTTCCAGCCTTGTGTCATGGAGACAGACAGACTTGGCTTTAAATTCCAGCTCAGATACCTGATAGCTGTCTGACCTTTAGCAAGTTCACTAAACATTCTAAACAGTTTCCTCATCAGTCAGTGGTCGTAATAATAGTGTACACCTCACAGCATTCTTGTAAGATTAAGTGCAATGAAATGCATAAAGCAATCAGCCCAGTTTCTGACCATAGTAGACAGTCAATGGATGCTGCTAGTATATTAGTAACCTATTTAATTATTATAAAATTAATAGTCTATGGTTCAGTAAACATTGGGGGAGCACATATTTGTTCTCTTTAAAGAATACATGTTTAACTGCTTCGTCCTAAGGATACATGAGAAGATTAAGTATGTTTTGATTACCAAAGTTCATAACAATCAGAAAACAATCTAGAAAAATCTAGATATTTTGTCAGCTCTGGATCTTTGTCCTTCTTTTATCAGTTACTAGCTGCATGGCCTGAGGAAAATCATTTGAATTCCTTGAGACAGAGGTTTGTCACCTGTACCTTTAACTATCCAGCTAAACTTGCCTTATGTTAGGAGTGCACAAAGAACTCTAGAAATTCAAATTGTTGTTGCTATTATGTAAGCCAACAATAAAGAAATAGTCCTAGTGATGTCTTCTGGGTCTGTTAACCTCTGCTCTGGATAAATGTCTACCAAAAATATTACAGAATACTGGAATATTCTGAATCTAAAATTGTAATAGTTATAACTTCTACAAGTTTCTTTATAATCGATAAAGTAGTCATAAAGACTTTTAAAACAACTCACCTTGAACTGCTTGAGAAGTAATCCTCTTTGAAGAACACCATATACACAACAATATTGTTACATATATAAGATTGTATATAATAATTTGTTCTACTGACTAGTTATTGTCTGGCTACAAATGTTAGTAGTTACTGACCAGTTCCTAATGTTGAGTCATGAGCTATCAATACTAATGTTGATAGACTTTTCACCTTTGGCTACTTTTTTTAAATCAAGTGATCAGTTTTCTTAGCACTCTTTTTTTCTCATCAAAGTCTCATTAAAACTGAGATGCATAGTTAAGTCAAATGTTGGGACAGAGATATAATATTACTCTTTAGGCTGAATTAATAGGCCCACACAGGTGTCTGACATATGACTTTGGCCTTTTTGGTACCATCTGCAAATCTACCCTGACTAAACTTGTAAATATTGGGGGAAAAAAAGTATTTTTGTTTCTTGACAGGCTGCACAACCTTCTGGGCCAAAGGATAACAATGTATTCACTATTTCACCATAATAATCAATTCAATTACTAGAAAATCTCAGGTGTTGAGTAAAATTATTTGTATTTTTGATCTGAGCATAGACCTCTTTAAAAATACTTTTCCTTAAAATATTTACTTAATACCTCCAGGCTAACTCTCCTGTGTTTTTAATGGATGATCTATCATTTCACTCAAAGCAGTTAAATCCAGTTTCATTTGTAAACTTAAATCTCAACCAAAGCAAAATGAATGAATGGTGAATGAATGGTTTTCTGTAGGTAAAACTGAGCAGCCACTTAGAGACAGAACTAATGCAAAAAGTTAGTGAAAGAAGGCAGCTCGTGTGCAAAAAGAATTGTGCACATGGTTGGGAGGGTTCTCAGCCCCACTAAACAGAGAACACATTGCCATTCTCCAGGATTTAACAAAGCAAACATCTTCCTGTCAAGCCTGTTATGAAGGTCTTTGAAAACATCATTCTGACACATCTTCACTTAGATGAATGAATGTAAATCTTCATAAAACACATCAGCAACACTTAATTAAATACTGCAGACCAGTGAAAATGAATGTTGTTATAGTTTGCAATACATTATTTTGCTACTGTTCTCATCACACAGCCATTTTCCATTGTCTTTTACATTAGAAAATGTCATTTCTATAATTACTAATTACACTTTAATTTGAGGCAGATGTTTTTAAACGATTTATTTTTCCTCTGGAAAACTCTGTTTTTAAGTAAATAATTACTTGACTTCAGCCCAGGACTTCATATTCAAGTTTAAAGAGCCCCTTTTTTCACCTACTTTCTCCCCCCGCTCTGGAGCTGGCAGGGTGAGAAGGGCTGGGTCATTGCTGTTGGTCAGGGAGGGAACTTAGCCTTCCACTGACACCAGCACCACACCGGGGAAGAGGAGGCTGGTGGCTGTATGGTGTTTTTACCCCCCATGGTGTTTGGCTGGAGTAGGGCGCAGAGTGTCAGAAAGTTTCTGCTTAGCTGTCCTTTCCTAGTCCTTTGGTTAAGAAAAACAAGCATTTCTTTAGGCTTTTTTTTTCTCTACACCCGTTGGAGACTCCATGTTGAGGGCTTCTCTAGTATCCAGAGAGATAATTTGAATGAAAAAGAAAAGGAAAACTGAGAGAAGTCATTGCCATCTTATTCCTCAAGTCCCAAAGCCCCTAACCAACTTGCCTTCTTTTTCCCAGTTTTCGGAGTTTCTCTGTGCTTGTTTCATGTGTTATGTCCAGGGTTTCTATGTGTATTTCATGGGAAAAATAGGAAGGGATGTGTCTATATCTACTGCACCAGAACAGGAAATCCAAAAATGCATTTATAACAAACATACCAGTAATAAGAGAAGAGCATATTAAACAACAGGATACTGTTTTACATCTATGGTGTGTTGGAGATGGCATGGAAAATGGTAGCTTACAAATATACCAGTAAATGTGTAAATTGGTTCAGACATTTTGTAAAGCAGTTTAATCATAGATCTGAAAAGCCTTAATGATTTTCATAACTTTGGATTCAAGATTTCCACATCTTAGGATTTGTCCTAAATAGAGAGTCACAAAGATTGGTATATAGTGATATTTACATTTACAATAACTAATAATAAATGAAAAAATTACATAGAACTATACATATACACGTACACACATTCATATAGTCACACATGTGTATAAATCCTGGTGAAATCTGAATAAAGTCTGTGGATTGTACCAATGTCAATCTTCTGGTTTTGGTATTGTAATATAGTCAATGCAGAATGTTAGCATAGGTGGCACTGGGTGAAGGGTACAGGAGACTTCTATAAAATATTCTCTACAACTTCCTTTGAACCTATAATTATTTGAGAATAAGAAGATAAGTACAGAAAAAGCCTTTGTCAAAAGATGTATTCTAAATTTTGCTGCAGAAAATGACTACTACATCTTTTGTCTGCTCCATCAAGCCTACACCCCACACCTAAATTTTAAGGTGTTCATATACTGTTCACCCACCAATCCTCCTCTTCCCCACAAAGTTCTAATGTAAGAATTTCTCTCCCATCAGGTACTGCCTTCCTAAACTGTCTTCCTCATGCCCATTTCAGTACCTGCAGCTTCTATACCTTGATAACTTAGTCAATCAAACCATATCAAGCTTTCCTTGTAAGAAAGGCTATTATATTTAGACAGAATTACACAGTAAACATTTTACTTTCTCATTATTTAGAATACATTTACTTTATCAACTTCAAAATGAGGACCATTATGGAGAAGTCTGTCTTGTGTACTCCACATAGAATCTACTTGACAGTGGCTGAACATGTAATAGTGCTTGGTAACTGCTTGCGGTTTATAAAAGCTTCTATAAAATCAGTTTGGAAACAGAAGATTAAGAAACACAGAAAACAGTGGTAATTTGAAACCTTTACAAAAATCTTTCTTCAAAAGTTTAAAAAGAATAAGGCTACAATCGAGCAAATAGAGTCTTTTCAACAAATGTTGTGGAACAACTGGACATCCATATGCAAAATAATGAATCTTACATCCTTCACAAAAATGAACTCAAAATGCATCACAGACCTAAATGTAAAATGCAAAAACTATAAAACTCCTAAAAGGTAATACACACACACAAATCCTCAATGACTTTGGGTACCTTTTAGATATAACACCAAAGACACAATCCTTGAAATAATTAATTGATAAGGTGGACTTCATTACAACTAAAAACTTCTGCTCTGTGGACAGTGACAAGAGAATGAGAAGAAAAACTACAGACTGTTATCCAAAATATGCAAAGAACTCTTAAAACTCAGCAATATCCTGATTAAAAAATGGGCAAAAGATCTGAATAGACACCTCACCAAAGAAGGAATATACATAGCAAATATGTATATGAAAAGATACTCCACATCATTTGTCATCATAGAAATGCAAATTAAAGCAACAATGCAGTACTACTACACACCTATTAGACTGGCCAGAATTCAAAATACTGACAACACATGCGGTCGGGAGCAACAGGGACTCTCATGTGTTGCTGGTAGGAATGCAAAAAGGGCAGCCACTTTGGAAAACAATTTGGTGGTGTCTTACAAAAGTAAACATACTCTTACCATACAATCCAGTAATTGTGCTTCTTGGTATTTACCCAAAAGAGTTGAAAAGTTATGTCCACACAAAAACCTGCTCATGGACATTTATAGCAGCTTTATTCATAATTGCCAAAATTTGGAAATGGTCAAGATGTCCTTCAGCAGGTAAATGAATAAATAAACTTTGGTGCATCCAGTCAGTGCAGTATTTTTCAGTGCTAAAATGAAGAGCTATCAAGCAGTGAAAAGACATAGAGGAACCTTAAATGCACGTTACTAGGAGAAAGAAGCCAAACTGAAAAAGCTACATCTTGTGATTCTGCTATATGACACTGTGGAAAAGGCAAAACTATAGAAACAGTAAAAAGTTCAGGGGTTGCCAGAGGCTCGGATAGGTAGGAAGGAATAAATAGACGGATCAAGAGGATTTTGGGGGCAGTGAAACTATGCTGTATGATACTGCAATGGTGGGTGCATGTCATTATATATGGTTTGACTAAAACCATAGAATGTATAACACCAAGAGTGAACCCTAATGTAAATTATGGACTTTGGATGTTAAAGCTGTGTCAGTGCAGGCTCTTAGAGTGTAACAAATGAATCACTCTGGTGGGGATATTAAAAATGGGGGAGGCTACGTATGTGTGGGGGCAGGGGACTTATGGGAACTTTGCTGTCAATGTAAAACTGCTCTAAAAATGAAGATTTATTAATTTTTTTAAAAAAGGAATAAAACCATAAGTATCCCTCTTTTAAAGTCTTTAGACATAGGGATTTATTAAAAGCTCTAGTGATTGGATAAAATTAATATAAATTTGCTATGGCAGAAATTTATTTAAGTTTTCACCGTATTTTATAAAATATCAGTGCACACTACTATGTGAAATTTTTGTCTATATTTAAACATTGGAGAGGAGCTCTTAATAAATGATTACTTATGAGAATCTGATTATTGCAATTAGAGTATTTGCTTGAATCCTATTGTTATCAATTAGGGAAGTAAAAACCCAATGTATGCTTCTAAAATTGTCCACCTAAGCTTTGAAAATACCTACTTTTAAGGTTTTAAAAGTAGAATAAAAGGAAAAACACAATCACTTTATCATTTTTGCTATTTTATAGCTATGAATTAAAGTTTTAAAATGTTATCACTTAGAACAAAGTCATTTGTTTCCTTGGTGTGAAAGAGCGACTCTGAAATTCAAACTCAGTTTTTACTGAGATAACACAAACTTACCATGAGGTTAATAACCCAAAACCCTGTTCAATCAAGGTGCTTTGTCAGTGAATAAAATCACTCATTTGATACTCTCCTGAATAATATGGAATCAAAATGTAACAGTGAAAATAAAAAACTTAGTCATGAATTTCTTGTGAGATAATCACAAACCAGAAATATTTCAGAAATAGCTCATGAAAGAATTACTCAAAAAATTAAGAGAGAATTCTTAACCAGAGTTTGCACAACTCTACAGACTCAATTTAAACACTGGTTCACCTCAAGGGCAAAATGATTTGAGTTATCAAAGACAGGTATGCCACACAGATCTGAAAAAAATCTGTTCCCAAATTTCAAAGACAAGTACCTGAATTTTCATGCAATAGTTTGATTTAAACTGACCCACACATAGAGTGATAATGTCATAAATCATAAGGAACTTTTTTTCTCTCATTTATGATGTATGTCCCTAGGATAGTATGATATTCCTAAGGTCTTTTAACTAAGTGAAGAATAAGACAAATTAACACACACAGAGACATAAATGCAAAAAAGGCTCGGCACCAAATTTTTACTTAAAATATTTTTCAAAATATCAACTTATTAATTTTAAAGTTCTTATAGATAAATAACAAAAAGCAGGAATAAGGAAAATTCTGCAAAAGACGAGCAGTGTGTACAGGATGCCACCCGTTATAAAAGAATATTATAAACATACAGTTAGAACAATGTGGTTGGTATTGGTGCACAAATGGCCAAACAGTCCAATACAGCACACTGAAAAGTTTGGCAATAAACTCAAGTGCAAGTGGAAATTTAGTATATAACAACAGTGGCATGAAAATTAGTGGAGAAAAGATAAACTGCTTAATAAATTGTTGTAAGTCTTGCAAGTATTTGGAAAAAAATAAAAGAATCATACTGTATTTCATACCCTAGTATAAACTCAAAATAGATCAGAGAGTGAAATGAGCTGAAATATAGAAAATGAAACGATACAAGTTCTGAAATTGATGTGGGCAATGTCCTTGATAACATGGGGATGGGGAAAACCTTCCTAACTGGGATGAAAACTCCACTGTGAAGTATAACGTTAACTATAGAGTTTTTGTAGATGTGCACTATTTTGTTGAGAACTTTTTTTTTTGATTACGAATGGTTATTGAAATTGGTGAATGCTTTTGTGAGATTTTTTGTTTGTTTTATTTTTCTTTTTTTAGGTTGTTGATATTGTGAATACATTGCCTGATTTTTCAATGTTGAAACAACCCTGCGATTTTTGAAGAAAATCACACTTGGTCATGATGAGTTATCCTTTAGAATTATTACATGTACTTTCATGAGAGGAATTTGTCAGGAATTCTTTTTTTGAAATGTTTTTGTCTGGTTTAGATATCAGTTATGCCGGCTACATAAAATGACTTGGGAAATAGCCCCTTTTCTTCACTTTTCTGGAAGAGGAGGTAAAGAATTTTAATATTTCATTCTTAAATGATTGGTAGAATTCTACACTGAAGCTTTCTGGGCCTGGAGTTCAAGTTATCTATTTCTTAAGAGAGTTTTGGTAGTTGCATTTTCCAAGGAATTCATAACTTTTTATTTTTTTAAACATCTTTATTGGAGTATAATTGCTTTACAATGGTGTTAGTTTCTGCTTTATAACAAGTGAATCAGTTATACATATGTCCTCATATCTCTTCCCTCTTGCATCTCCCTCCCTCCTACCCTCCCTATCCCACCTCTCTAGGTGGTCACAAAGCACCAAGCTGATCTCCCTGTGCTATGCGGCTGCTTCCCACTAGCTATCAATTTTACGTTTGGTAGTGTATATATGTCCATGCCACTCTCCCACTTTGTCCCAGCTTACCCTTCACCCTCCTCGTATCCTCAAATCCCTTCTCTAGTAGGTCTGCATCTTTATTCCTGTCTTGCCCCTAGGTTCTTTTGACCTTTTTTTTTTCTTTTCTTTTTTTTTTTTAGATTCCATATATATGTGTTAGCGTATGGTATTTGTTTTTCTTTCTGACTTACTTCACTCTGTATGACAGTCTCTAGGTACATCCACCTCACTACAAATAACTCAGTTTCCTTCCTTTTTATGGCTGAGTAATATTCCATTGTATATATGTGCCACATCTTCTTTATCCATTCATCTGTTGATGGACACTTAGGTTGCTTCGAAGTCCTGGCTATTGTAAATAGAGCTGCAGTGAACATTTTGGAACATGACTCTTTTTGAATTTTGGTTATCTCAGGGTATATGCCCAGTAGTGAGACTGCTGGGTTGTATGGTAGTTCTATTTTTAGTTTTTTAAGGAACCTCCATCCTGTTCTCCATAGTGGCTGTATCAATTTACATTCCCACCAACAGTGCAAGAGGGTTCCCTTTTCTCCACACCCTCTCCAGCATTTACTGTTTGCAGATTTTTTGATGATGGCCATTCTGACCGGTGTGAGGTGATACCTCATTGTAGTTTTGATTTGCATTTCTCTAATGATTAATGATGTTGAGCATTCTTTCATGTGTTTGCTGGCAATCTGCATATCTTCTTTGGAGAAATGTCTATTTAGGTCTTCTGCCCATTTTTGGATTCGGTTGTTTGTTGTTTTGATATTGAGCTGCATGAGTTGCTTGTATGTTTTGTAGATTAATCCTTTGTCAGTTGCTTCATTTGCAAATATTTTCTCCCGTTCTGAGGGTTGTCTTTTCGTCTTATTTATGGTTTCCTTTGCTGTGTGAAAGCATCCAAGTTTCATTAGGTCCCATTTGTTTATTTTTGTTTTTATTTCCATTTCTCTAGGAGGTGGGTCAAAAAGGATCTTGCTATGATTTATGTCATAGAGTGTTCTGCCTATGTTTTCCTCTAATAGTTTGATGGTGTCTGGCCTTACATTTAGGTTTTTAATCCATTTTGAGTTTATTTTTGTGTATGGCGTTAGGGAGTGTTCTAATTTCATTCTTTTACATGTAGCTGACAAGTTTTCCCAGCACCACTTATTGAAGAGGCTGTCTTTTCTCCACTGTATATTCTTGCCTCCTTTTTCAAAGATAAGATGACCATATGTGCATGGGATTATCTCTGGGCTTTCTATTCTGTTCCATTCACCTGTATTTCTGTTTTTGTGGCAGTACCATACTGTCTTGATTACTGTAGCTTTGTAGTATAGTCTGAAGTCAGGGAGCCTGATTCCTCCAGCTCTGTTTTTCTTTCTCAAGATTGCTTTGGCTATTCGGGGTCTTTTGTGTTTCCATACAAATTGTGAAATTTTTTATTCTAGTTCTGTGAAAAATGCCAGTGGTAGTTTGATAGGGATTGCATTGAATCTGTAGATTGCTTTGGGTAATAGAGTCATTTTCACAATGTTGATTCTTCCAATCCAAGAACATGGTATACCTCTCCATCTATTTGTATCATCTTTACTTTCTTTCATCAGTGTCTTATAATTTTCTGCATACAGGTCTTTTGTCTCCTTAGGTAGATTTATTCCTAGATATTTTATTCTTTTTGTTGCAATGGTGAATGGGAGGGTTTTCTTAATTTCACTTTCAGATTTTTCATCATTAGTGTATAGGAATGCAAGAGATTTATGTGCATTAATTTTGTATCCTGCTACTTTACCAAATTCATTGATTAGCTCTAGTAGTTTTCTGGTAGCATATTTAGGATTCTCTATGTATAGTATCATGTCATCTGCAAACACTGCAGCTTTACTTCTTTTCCAATTTGGATTCCTTTTATTTCTTTTTCTTCTCTGATTGCTGTGGCTAAAACTTCCAAAACTATGTTGAATAATAGTGGTGAGAGTGGCAACCTTGTCTTGTTCCTGATCTTAGTGGAAATGGTTTCAGTTTTTCACCATTGAGGGCGATGTTTGCTGTGGGTTTGTCATATATGGCCTTTATTATGTTGAGGAAAGTTCCCTCTATGCCTAGTTTCTGGAGGATTTTTATCATAAATGGGTGTTGAATTTTGTCAAAAGCTTTCTCTGCATCCATTGAGATGATCATATGGTTTTTCTCCTTCAATTTGTTAATATGGTATATCACGTTGATTGATTTGCGTATATTGAAGAATCCTTGCATTCCTGGAATAAACCCCACTTGATCATAGTGTATGATCCTTTTAATGTGCTGTTGGATTCTGTTTGCTAGAAATTTACTGAGGATTTTTGCATCTATGTTCATCAGGGATATTGGCCTGTAGTTTTCTTTCTTTGTGACATCTTTGTCTGGTTTTGGTATCAGAGTGATGGTGGCCTCATAGAATGAATTTGGGAGTATTCCTCCCTCTGCTATATTTTGGAAGAGTTTGAGAAGGATAGGTGTTAGCTCTTCTCTAAATGTTTGATAGAATTCGCCTGTGAAGCCATCTTGTCCTGGGCTTTTGTTTGTTAGAAGATTTTTAATCACAGTTTCAATTTCAGTGCTTGTGATTGGTCTGTTCATATTTTCTATTTCTTCCTGGTTCAGTCTCGGAAGTTTGTGCATTTCCAAGAATTTGTCCATTTCTTCCAGGTTGTCCATTTTATTGGCATATAGTTGCTTGTAGTAATCTCTCATGATCCTTTGTATTTCTTCAGTGTCAGTTGTTACTTCTCCTTCTCATTTTTCATTTCTAATTCTATTGATTTGAGTCTTCTCCCTTTTTTTCTTTATAAGTCTGGCTAAAGGTTGATCAATTTTGTTTATCTTCTCAAAGAACCATTTTTAGTTTCAGTGATCTTTGCTATCGTTTCCTTCATTTCTTTTTCATTTATTTCTGATCTGATCTTTATGATTTCTTTCCTTCTGCTAACTTTGGGTTTTTTTTGTTCTTCTTTCTCTAATTGCTTTAGGTGTAAGGTTAGGTTGTTTATTTGAGATGTTTCTTGTCTCTTAAGGTAGGATTGTATTGCTATAAACTTCCCTCTTAGAACTGCTTTTGCTGCATCCCATAGGTTTGGGGTCATTGTGTTTTCATTGTCATTTGTTTCTAGGTATATTTTGATTTCCCCTTTGATTTCTTCAGTGATCTCTCGGTTATTAAGTAGTGTGTTGTTTACCATCCATATGTTTGTATTTCTTACAGATTTTTTCCTGTAACTGATATCTAGTCTCATAGCATTGTGGTCGGAAAAGATACTGGATATGATTTCGATTTTCATAAATTCACCAAGGCTTGATTTGTGACCCAAGATATGATCTATTCTGGAGAATGTTCCATGAGCACTTGAGAAGAATGTGTATTCTGTTGTTTTTGGATGGAATGTCCTATAAATGTCAATTAAGTCCATCTTGTTTAACATATCATTTAAAGCTTCTGTTTCTTTATTTATTTTCATTTTGGATGATCTGTCCATTGGTGAAACTGGGGTGTTACAAAGTCCCCTACTATGATTTTGTTACTGTCGATTTCCCCTTTTATGGCTGTTAGTATTTGCCTTATGTATTGAGGTGCTCCTATGTTGGGTGCATAAATATTTACAATTGTTGTATCTTCTTCTTGGATTGATCCCTTGATTATTATGTAGTGTCCTTTTTTGTCTCTTGTAATAGTCTTTGTTTTAAAGTCTATTTTGTCTGATATGAGAATTGCTACTCCAGCTTTCTTTTGATTTCCATTTGCAGGGAATATCTTTTTCCATCCCCTCTCTTTCAGTCTCTGTGTGTCCCTAGGTCTGAAGTGGGTCTCTTGTAGACAGCATATAGATGGGTCTTGTTTTTGTATCCATTCAGCCAGTCTATGTCTTTTGGTTGGAGCATTGAATCCATTTACATTTAAGGTAATTATCGATATGTATGTTCCTATTACCATTTTCTTAATTGTTTTGGGTTTATTATTGTAGGTCTTTTCCTTCTCTTGTGTTTCCTGCCTAGAGAAGTTCCTTTAGCATTTGTTATAAAGCTGGTTTGGTGGTGCTGAATTCTCTTAGCTTTTGCTTGTCTGTAAAGCTTTTAATTTCTCTGTCAAATCTGAATGAGATTCTTGCTGGGTAGAGTAATCTTGGTTGTAGGTTTTTCTCCTTCATCACTTTAAATATGTCCTGCCATTCCCTTCTGGCTTGCAGAGTTTCTCCTGAAAGATCAGCTGTTAACCTTATGGGGATTCCCTTATGTGTTATTTGTTGTTTTTCCCTTGCTGCTTTTAATATTTGTTCTTTAATTTTTGATAGTTTGATTAATATGTGTCTTGGCATGTTTCTCCTTGGATTTATCCTGTATGGGACTCTCTGTGCTTTCTGGAATTGATTAACTATTTCGTTTCCCATATTAGGCAAGTTTTCAACTATAATCTTTTCAAGTATTTTCTCAGTCGCTTTCTTTTTCTCTTCTTCTTCTGGGACCCCTATAATTCGAATGTTGGTGCATTTAATGTTGTCCCAGAGGTCTCTGAGACTGTCCTCAATTCTTTTCATTCTTTTTTCTTTATTCTGCTCTGCGGTAGTTATTTCCACTATTTTATCTTCCAGGTCACTTATCCGTTCTTCTGCCTCAGTTATTCTGCTATTGATTCCTTCTAGAGAATTTTCAATTTCATTTAGTGTGTTGTTCATCACTGTTTGTTTGCTCTTTAGTTCTTCTAGGTCCTTGTTAAACGTTTCTTGTATTTTCTCCATTCTATTTCCAAGATTTTGGATCATTTTACTATCATTATTCTGAATTCTTTTTCAGGTAGACTGCCTATTTCCTCTTCATTTGTTAGGTCTGGTGGGGTTTTGCCTTGCTCCTTCATCTGCTGTTTCTCTGTCTTCTCATTTTGCTTAACTTACTGTGTTTGGGGTCTCCTTTTTGCAGGTTGCAGGTTCGTAGTTCCCGTTGTTTTTGGTGTCTGTCCCCAGTGGCTAAGGTTGGTTCAGTGAGTTGTGTAGGATTCCTGGTGGAGGGGACTAGTGCCTGTGTTGTGGTGGATGAGGCTGGATCTTGTCTTTCTGGTGGGCAGGTCCACGTCTGGTGGTGTGTTTTGGGGTGTCTGTGGCCTTATTATGATTTTAGGCAGCCTGTGTGGTAATGGATGGGGTTGTGTTCCTGTCTTGCTAGTTGTTTGGCATAAGGTGTCCTGCAGTGTAGCTTGCTGGGCGTTGAGTGGAGCTGGGTCTTGGCGTTGAGATGGAGATCTCTGGAGATTTTCACCGTTTGATATTACGTGGAGCTGGGAGGTCTCTTGTGGACCACTGTCCTGAACTTGACTCTCCCACCTCAGTGGCACAGCCCTGACGCCTGGCTGGAGCACCAAGAGCCTGTCCTCCACATGGCTCAGAATAAAAGGGAGAAAAAAGAAAGAAAGAAAGAAAGAAAGAAGATAAAATAAAATAAAATTAAATAAAGTACAATAAAATAATTAAAATAAAAAATAAAAATAATTAGGAAGAAAAAAATATTTTTAAGTAATAAAACAAAAAACAAAATGGACAGACAGAACCCTAGGACAAATGGTAAAAGCAAAGCTATACAGACAAAATCACACACAGAAGTATACACATACACACTCACAAAAAGAGAAAAAGGGAAAAAAATATATATATCGTTGCTTCCAAAGTCCACATCGTCAATTTGGGATGATTTGTTGTCTATTCAGGTATTCCACAGATGCAGGGTACATCAAGTAGATTGTGGAGATTTAATCCACTGCTCCTGAGGCTGCTGGGAGAGATTTCCCTTTCTCTTCTTTGTTCGCACAGCTCTCGGGGTTCAGCTTTGGATTTGGATGCGCCTCTGCGTGTAGGTCGCCTGTGGGTGTCTGTTCTTTGCTCAGACAGGATGGGGTTAAAGTAGCAGCTGATTCGGGGACTCTGGATCACTCAGGCCGGAGGGAGGGAGGGGTATGGATGCGAGTCGAGGCTGGGTGGCAAAGGCCGGCGTGACGCTGCAGCAGCCTGAGGCTCACCGTGCGTTCTCCCGGGGAAGTTGTCCCTGGATCATGGGACCCTGGCAGTGGTGGGCTGCACAGGCTCCTGGGAGGGGAGGTGTGGATAGTGACCTGTGCTTGCACACAGGTTTCTTGGTGGCTGCAGCAGCAGCCTTAGCGTCTCATGCCCGTCTCTGGAGCTCATTTAAGCGGTGCTCTTAATCCCCTCTCCTCGCGCACCAGGAAACAAAGAGGCAAGAAAAAGTCTCTTGCCTCTTCGGCAGCTGCAGACTTTTTCCTGGACTCCCTCCCTGCTAGCTGTGGCACACTAGCCCCCTTCAGGCTGTGTTCACGCAGCCAACCCCAGTCATCTCCCTGGGGTCCGACTGAAGCCCGAGCCTCAGCTCCCAGCCCCCACCCACCCCGGTGGGTGAGCAGACAAGCCTCTCGGGTTGGTGACTGCTGGTCAGCACTGGTCATCTGTGCGGGAATCTCTCTGCATTGCCCTCTGCACCCCTGTTGCTGCACTCTCCTCTGTGGCTCCAAAGCTTCCCCCCACTCCCACCCCCCGTCTCCGCCTGTGAAGGGGCTTCCTAGTGTGTGGAAACCTATCTTCCTTCACAGCTCCCTCCCACTGGTGCAGGTCCCGTCCCTATTCTTTTGTCTCTGTTTTTTCTTTTGCCCTACCCAGGTACGTGGGGGAGTTTCTTGCCTTTTGGGAGGTCTGAGGTCTTCTGCCAGCATTCAGTGGGTGTCCTGTAGGAGTTGTTCCACATGTAGATGTATTTCTGATGTATTTGTGGGGAGGATGGTGATCTACGCATCTTACTCTTCCATCATCTTGAAGCTCCTCCCATAACTTTCTCTTAAGTTCTCCAATTAATTGGCATAACTTTGTTTATAATGTTGTCTTATTATCCTTTTAATATCTGTTGAATTGGTAGTAATTTAACACCTGTCATTTCTGATACTGGCATTTTGCATCTTTTCTTCTTTTGTTCATAGTCATGGGCTAGAGGCTTACTGATTTTATTGATCTCTCAAAGAACCAACTTTTTATTGTATTGATTTCTCTATTGTTTTTGTTCTTTTCCATTGATTTCTGCAGTGGAGTTTGATATTCCCTTCCTTCTACTTACTTTGGGTTTAATATGCTCTCCTTTCTCTTGTTTTTTAAGGTGGGAGAGGAAGTTATAATTTAAAACATTTTTTCTAATATACATATTTTATCTATAAATTTCTCCCTAAATACCACTTTATCAGCATCCCATAAATTCTAATATATTGTTTTCATTTTTATTCAGCTCAAAACACTTTATAATTTCTCTTTTTTTTTTTTTTTAATTTATTTTATTTATGGCTGTGTTGGGTCTTCGTTTCTGTGCGAGGGCTTTCTCCAGTTGTGGCAAGCGGGGGCCACTCTTCATCACGGTGCGCGGGCCTCTCGCTATCGCGGCCTCTCTTGTTGCAGAGCACAGGCTCCAGACGCGCAGGCTCAGCAATTGTGGCTCACGGGCCCAGCCGCTCCGCGGCATGTGGGATCTTCCCAGACCAGGGCTCGAACCCGTGTCCCCTGCATTGGCAGGCGGATTCTCAACCACTGCGCCACCAGGGAAGCCCTATAATTTCTCTTCTGATTTCTTCTTTGACCCATGTGTTATTTAGAAGTGTGTTATTGATAGTCCATATTATATCATTTTCCAGAGATCTATATTTATTTTCGTTTTAATTCTACTCTGGATAGAGAGCATACTGGAGTTTTTTTAAATTTATTGAGAATTCTTGCATTTTGTGATCCCAAATTTGGTCTATCTTAGTAATGTTCTGTATGCACTTAAAAAGATTATGTATTTGGAACTGTTTTTTTTTGTTTGTTTGTGGCACGTTCTATAAACGCCAGTTAGTTCATCTCTTCATAAATGAAAGATATTTTCACTGTTGTCAAATCTTTGTTGTTGCAAATGTGTGTGCTGAAACTCCTTGAAACTTTGTGCACATTTATAAAAGTATCATTACCGTGTTTACCTAGAAGTGAAATACTGGATCTGATTATATGCATAGCTTTAATTTTACTACATATTACCAAATTCTTCTCTCAAGTGGTTTCCCAATTTTCATTTCCACCAAAAAACTCTTTCTCTTGTGCTCTACCCAACAAAAGATATGATCAGGCTTTTTGTTAACCAAATGGGTATGAAATAGCAATATATTTTGTTTTATTTTATATTTTTCTAAAAACTATGATAAGTAAATGTCAGTTACATATTGGTTCTTTGCATTTCTCAGTCATACATTCTCTGCTCATGTATTTTCCCTTTTTTTAAAATAAGTTGATTTGTTTTTCTGCTCATCAATTTGCAGCTCACCACAAGGTCATGTAGAAATTATCCTGTATTTTCTTCATGAACCTTTACAATTTTGGCCTTCACATTTACGTCTGTGATCCATCTCTAATTATCTTTTTAGTTAAAAAAAAACTGTAAGTAGTAGTAACTTTTTGGTAGTAAAAGTAGATTCAAAAAAATTTTATATAGATATCCAATTTTCTTTTATGGAAAAGAATTTTACTTATTAAATTCTATGGGTATCTTTGGCAAAAACCTAAGTTACTGTATATCTGTGGTTCTATTTATGAGTTATCCATTTCTGTGCTATTAGTCTATATGTCTATCATTATAACAGTATCACTGTTTTGGTTACTGGAGTTTTTAGAGTAGATCTCAACCTTAAAGAGGACTCAGCATGGAAATTTCCATCCCTTTTCATGTTAGTTTCTTAACGTTTCTTCATAGCCACAGCTCTCCAATGTCCCCCAGTGTCCTTACAAACATAATTTTTAGTTGATCTATGTTGTTGATATGGCATAAGCATATATCTTAAATAGAAGTGGAATTTCAGTTGAAGATTTCTTGAACAAGGCACAGAAATGCGAATTACAAGTAAAAGTTTGGTAAAAATTCAACTACATTAAAACAAGGACATGTTTCATTAAAATCTGATTAAAAAAAGGGAGAAGATAAACTCATCTAATGAGAATCTTTTGCACATGAGCACTAGGAGATATGGAATTGAAAGTTTGTAGTAGCATTTTTTAAAACATAGAAATTGAAATCCATCCAGACATCACTGATGACAGAATAAAAAACTAGTGTTGGCATATCCAGACAGTGGAATAAAATTCAGCATTAAAAATGAACTATACCCAACTAAATCAGCATGGATAACTCTTAAAATATAGTGCTATTTAAAATTAGGAGTTCACAGAAGTTGTATAGCTATATATCACCGTTATTTCATTTTAAAATGTTAAAACCAAGCAAAGCTATACAAAGGGCACGAACAGATATTTAGTGTTAACATAAAATATTAAACATCTAATAAAATGTGCAAAGGGCATGAGCAGGGCATGCATGAACAGATATTTGATATTTGTATAAAATATTGCCAGTATTAAAAGGGAGGAATTTTAATTTTCAACCACATATTATCTTCATTGGTGAAAATAGGAATTACTTATGTCTATTCAACATACAGACTACCATTAGAGTGGAAGAGATGTAATGGTCACAGTGTACTGGTTGAAGGATAATTTTATAAAGGTTTTCCAGGAATAATTTGGGAACAGTACTCAACCAATTTTCAATAAAATATGCTTTTACCTTTTATTGCAAATTCTACTCTTAAGGTTTTATCTTAAGAAGAATTTGGAGATACAGAAATGGGTTTATGAACAAGAAACTGCAATGTAGTTTTATTTAAAAAGTCAATAAACAGAAGTATGTTCTACATTCATCAATTTGTTTGGTGAACAGAACATGATAGTATGATAGATTGTGCAAATGTTAAAACAAAATGAAAGTGATAACTATAATAGAATTTGTTGGTTGATATTACTTCACAAAATCCAAATTAAGATTCAGAAGATTTAGAATTCTCTCAAATTAAATTTACTAAACCTTTATTTTATAGTTCATTGCTATCATTTTGTTTTCTAAAGAACTGATACCAACTGAGAATCAGTAATTTATTATGATATAGTTATGAATAAAGCTGCTATGAACATTTCTGTGTGATTAGTTTCTGAACATATGCTTTACTTCCCATTCTTTAAATGTATGGAAATATAATACCATGGTCATTGGGTACACATATGTTTGACTTTATTAAAAACTGCCAAACAATGGGCCATCCATGTGGGAAAGGCTATCCCAATTGTGGTATATTAATACAGTGGAATACCATTTAGCAAAGGAAAAAGAAATGAACAACTACATGGATAAATTTCAAAAACATTATGTTGAGCAAAAGAATTCAAACATAGAAGAGTATTTACTGCATGATTCCATTTATATGCTGTTCTAAAATGGCTAAAACTAAGCTATGTGGTAGAAATCAGATCAGTGGTTGCCTTGGAGGGAAGGGGGTTGACTAGGAAAGGCCATGAAGGACCTTTTTGTGTTAATGGATACCTTCCACATCCTAAATAGGGCTGAGAGTTTCACAGGTGTATACACTGGTCAAAACTCATTGAACTGTAGGCTTTAGGAAAAAAAAAAAAAGAGAGAGAAGGAAAAATGTATAATTTTCCCAGAACTGATATTAAAATCACAACTCAGGCTTCACTGGTGGCACACTGATTAAGAATCCGCCTGCCAGTGCAAGGGACATGGGTTCAAGCCTTGGTCTGGAAAGATCCCACATGCCGCAGAGCAACTAAGCCCGTGCACCACAACTACTGAGCCTGCGCTCTAGAGCCCAAGAGTCACAACTACTGAAGCCCATGTGCCTAGAGCCCATGCTCTGCAACAAGAGAAGCCACCACAATGAGAAGCCCATGTACCACAATGAAGAGTAGCCTCCCCTCACCACAACTAGAGAAAGCGCACATGTAGCAACGAAGACCCAACACAGCCAAAAATAAACAAATTAATTTTAAAAAATAAAAATAAAAAATAAAAAATATTAAAATGGTTAATATGGTAAATTTAAAAAACAATAAAAAATAAATTAAAAAATTTTTAAATTAAAAAAATAAAATCACCCCTTTATACATATTTTGGTTTTGCACATTGTTAACTTCAAATTAAAATAGTATTGTGTAAATATATTTAGATGATGTGGATTCTTGTAATATATTCTTAAGTGAGAAAGGCATATACATTCTCTTTAAGTTACATCTAGGTAAAAGATAATATTACTAGTGTTATTGCTAGTTTGTGGTATCTTGGGTGATTTCTGTTTCTTCTTAGAGTATTTTTGTATTGTATAAATTGGTTGGAAAAAATATCAATTTTGAAATTGTGGGTGGGTGGTGAATGAATAAACATTTAATTAAATTAAAAGGAATGAGTTGCCAACATTACTAAATTCAACATAGAACTCTTATAGCATAAAAACCAAGAAGCAATGAGTATGTGTTTATTCTCTTTTGTGTATTTCATAAAAAGTTTGGACAAAGTATTCTAGAGTGGTAAATAATCTCTTCACTCTCCTGCAACAGAATCCAAAATTCCAATCATTAGGAACTCATTCTTCTAGTACACAAATAGATGTGGAAAATGCCTCACCGTGACATAAAGGAACTGTAGGAAGTCAGTCTGTAGTGCTGTTTACCTGACCTATTCATCTTGACCTTCCCTAGCCATTTTGGGAGTGATTTATCAAATATATAGAACAGATAAAAAATCCCCACTTGCTCATATTTTCCTTAGGCACAAAGGGAAAAAGCAGATTGGTTTTCAGTTTCTAGCCCAAATTTCTAATTACAGTGGCTGCCTTTCTCCCCAAGAAAGCTTGTGAGAGGGGTGTGGGGAAGAATGCCTCCAGTCATAGTAAATGAAGAACCAAGCAGCTCCCGGATAAAATTGCACAACTTCGGTAACACTGTGGGATCTACCTAAGATGTAGGTTAGATTGTCACATCTAATGTTGAACCTTACACAAAACCATTATTCTGATTCATAAAGCCATATTTAATTATGAAGTAATCTGGGCTTGGCGAAATAAAAGATAACAGCACTAATACCTTTTCATCTCCTCTAACAATTACAGGAGTTGTTTCCAAGCCATCTCAAGGAGAGAAGTTCTGGAAGTAATCAAAATGAGCTGGAATAGAATAAAAGTAGTATGTAGCATGTATCTAAATGAGCAAGAGTTGCGAATCTATTATTTTTAATGCTTATTGGTGATGAGGGAAATGTATTATGCCTATAGTAGTCTATTTTGAAGTTTACTTACATGCATTGTAATGAGTAAGATGGTATCGTTGGCTACAAAATCATTAGCCTCAGGCTTTCATAGGAAGGAAACTATGCTGAGGGAATAGACTATGTAGTCTACAAGCTCAGTAAATGCTTATAGTTCACTGTGGTGTTATCAAGTAAGGTAGCCTCAAAGTGTTAATGCAGTGCCTAGCTCTCTCCTTAGACACTGGAAGTAACTGGCTCAATAAAATTTAAGAGCAGCAGTATCAGAAGCAGAGCTCAGTACCTCAGAATTTTATGAAAGTAGTGTCATCATCATATTTAGGTTTAAATTGAGAACTCAACAGTATAGATGTATTGTTTTCTTTGGAAGATCTTATAACCTTGCAAGAGAGTATTTGAAAATTTCAGGAGCAAATGTTGGAAAACATGATCTTGTAGTGATGATGACTGAGAAGAAATGTAAATGTTAAAGAAATGCTGATGGGTGGAATTCAGGGTTTTAGAAATAAACGTGATAATGTATTTCACAGAAATACATTAAAGAAATGTTTCATTTGATAGAAGGAGTCTCCTTTTAAATAGGTTGACCTGATAGCAAATGCTCCACTTTCCCTTTTAAAAATACTCTTTACCCTCCCCTTTTATTTCATTAAAGAGTGGAAGGTGAAGTTTCTCTAACCCCTTTTATTCTTTCCAAGAACAACTATTTAAGCAACATCTAATCACAGATCAACGGAATAGTCTGAAATCCAAGAGAATGAGGCTTCAAAATGTTTGAAGAATATATTCCAAGTTATGAACTGTGGCTCATCAGAATTCCAAAAGTAAGAGATAATCTTCCTCCATTTCACACTTGAATCTGCCTACCATACTGGGGGAAGAGTACATATACCTGAGTGGCTAGAGACTACAATTTGACATGGGAATTATAGTAAAAGAAGTTGGAATAAAAACTGGGCTCTAACTGCAAAAAGACTAAAATATCAGGCACAACATACTGTGAATAGTGAAGAACCATCATTATTTTTAAGCAGGTAGTAGAATTTCCAAATGTATGTTATTTTTAGAAAGACAACTTTGAACAGAAACTGAGAATAAAAAAGGAAAGAATAGAAAAAAAAACTATACAGAAATATATTGCAATAATCCAGGAATTAAATATAAATTGTCACAAGTAGGAGCAGGAAAAAAGGAAATAGGCTGTTTGGATTTGAAAGCCATTACAGAGATAGACACATTAGAGATTGCTGTTCTGTTGAATGGAGGGGTGAAAGAGAAGTAATAATAAAAGTTGATCCGGAGATTTTTGCTTGGGTGAATGGAATATATACATGGTGGTGGCATTACACCATAAACAATACAGAAGGTGGATGGGTTTTGAGAAAGATAACACATTTAATTTTAGACTTACTCCTTGAAGTCAATTACAGTATTATATAATATTTGTATTAAATATTAAAGAATTATAGAATATTTAATATTTAGAAAGAGATAGCCAATGTGCATTTTATTTGGTTCTAGAAGTTCTGTAGATTGAAAGTGCAGATTTGGGTGTCATTTGAATAGAGATTTTGTTGGAGATGGAGTGGGTGAGATCATAAAGTAAGAGTATGGAGAATTATGAGAAACCTGTGCAGGCTGAGTATTGAGCCCTGGAGAACATTCACATTGAAGGAGTGGGTGTGTGAAAGAGACAAGCAAATGAAACCAATTAGATGGGAGATAAATCTCAATAGTGTCCTGAAAGGTAAGGCAGAAAGTTTTGAGAAGGAAGCACAGGAAAACAGCACCAAAGTTTTCCAAGAGGTCATATAGGAGAGGGCTTGAGAATAGATCTTTAGAATAGAAATTTCGGAAATCACTCATAACACTGAAATTCAAGTTTCAGGGCAGTAGTGTAGCAGTAGGCAGTTTGTATTAGGTGTAGCTGAAGAAGTGAGATCAGGGCATAGAAATTACTCTTCTGTCGAATTTGATGGTAAAGAAAAGGCAAGATAACTTGCATTAACCTTTAGAGAGACAGCATCTAAAGATTTATTTGAAAGCCAAGGGAAGGTAATCATGAAAAGATAAAGATACAAGTGAGAAAGTCAGGAATGAAGTAACAGAAGATCTGGCTGAAGCATCAGAGATCAGTGTCAGGTTGGAAATAAAACTATCAAGAAAGCCAGGAGTTGGAGTCAGTTTTCCACACGGCAGTTGGATACAGCAAGGATAAGAACTGGGGGTAAGAACAATGTAGCCTCATCTATGCATTTGCATTTCCCTCTGACCATAGAACCTAAACCATCCAACGGGACTCCTCCATTTTCTTGAATTCATATATCAAACACATCTGGATGTTACAAACACTGCAGGCAAGATGAGAAATATCTACTCTTCAGTTCAGAGATTTGGCAATTCTGTTAAAGACTGAACAATTTGAATGCCCAGGCATCTGCATACAGACTTTCCCTTGGTTCTTCCTTTAGATTAGCTGTCAAAGTGGTTCTCCAGCTTTTGAGATATATAGGAATTATGAAAGAGCAACCAAATATATTGTACCTTATGAGAGATGGAAGAGGTTTTCAAGGGTAATGATTAGTATACATGAGTCTCAAATTGAGTGCCTCTTGAACCTAGTGCAGGTAACATGTAATTAATTCCACTGTAAAGATGCTAAACTAGGTCATGTTGTCTGAGCCCAGAAAAGTACGGGAAGCAGCACAGATTATCCTCACAAACTAGGGACAAAAGGAAAAAGCAACACCATTTGGACTTTCTCAAACATTTCATTCAACTCAGAGATCAATCCCGGTTTGCCAGGCCAACGGCTCCCTCGTGTGATTCCGGCAACAAGGCTTGGGTCCTTTAGCTCTTGCCTTTCCCCCTGTTCTCATTTCTTACTCTTCTCTCCCTTAATAACTAGCTTCATACTTTTTCTGCTTTGTAAATAAGATTGGGGGTGGGATGAATTGGGAGATTGGGATTGACATATATACACTATGTATAAAATAGATAACTAATGAGAACCTGCTGTATAGCACAGGGAACTCTACTCAATGCTCTGTGGTGACCTCAATGGGAAGGAAATCCAAAAAAGAGGGGACATATATACACATATAGCTGATTCACTTTGCTGTATAGTAGAAACTAACACAACATTGTAAAGCAACTATACTCCAATAAAAATTAAAATAAAAACATAACTAGCTTCAGCCACTGTGGTCTTCCGGTAATAGAATATGCCAAATCATCACTCCTTTTAGAGCTGTAACACTAGCTGTCCCCTCAGATTTGGGCATTACTTGCATCTTTAAATATTAACTTTATTAGTTTAAATATTAAATCCTCAAAACCAAGGTAACTCCACAGGTCTCTTCATCATATTTTTATGTTTTATATTCTTCACTGAATTATTAGTTATATTCTTTTAAATGTGGTGCCTATTTGTTGCCTTGACCTCAGAAATACAAAGCCTTATGTGTCCTGTTTATCATGTATTCTCAGTACCTAAACCATTGTCTGCACAGATGGGTATGTAACATACCATATTTCATAACATGTATTATACTATGCAAAACCTAAAATACATAATGCATAAAGAACCATAAGAAGAAAAGAATCCTAATTATAAAACATAAGGCACAGTTTTATATGAGTTCTAGGAATTAAGAATGTAAGTAGAAAGCAGATGGAATAATGCATTTTCACCAAATTCAGTGACTGAGGATAAAATAGGAAATGGTAGATAAATAAGAGGTATACTTTTGATCAATTAAGAACATCACCCCTAAATTGTGTGTTTAACAGAGTATAATATGAAACTTTAAGGATTTATGTAAGGAGTATTATGATGATTTAGTTATAGTTAACTGTTTTCTATCTTACTAGTGGGTCCACTCCTCTCTACATAACATTGATGGGTTAGTCCAGGGTTGCAACACAGCCTTCTAGCAACTCATTTTTTCAGGTAGAAAAATTAAATGCATATCTGGTAAAACAATCGAGATTGAGCAAATATGAGTTTGGTATACCAGGAACTCCGTGGTTTATTACACTCTGGCATTTGTTTAATGTTCATAAGGAATAAGCAATTTGCTAAAAAGAGGAGACAAAATAGGGCTTATAGAGATGTTTTTCCCTTTTTATGTGTCACACACCCCATTTTACTCTGTTATGTTTAATCACAGGCTTCATATCTAAGCTGTGGGAAAAATGATAAAATGAGAACTAGGTCAGGTTTTGCACAATTTTATCATTATCACTTCTGCATTTAAATTGATAGGGTGTTTTCAGAATGGCACTTTGTAAAGCATAATGTAAAAGCCCCTCTGTTATATAATGATGTATCAGTATGCTGTCAGCTGCCTTGTGCTGAGGTTTTCTTTTTTATTGTAATAGATATCAGATAATCAGACATATATGTACTGTTTAAGATTTCTAGAGCAAACAGCCATGTAACCAACGGAGAAAGAAAGAGAACAATACAATCACTCCAATAGCCTCTTCTTCGTGCCTCTTCTTTTACATTTCCTGTTTCTCTACTAGAGATACTGATTTTTGTGATCCCTTTCTTGATTTTTTAGAGAGTTTTAAACCTCTGTATATGTCCTTCAATAATATAATTTAGCATTACCACTTTTGGAACTTTATATAAATGGAAAAATGATTTCTGTCTTTTTAAAAAGTAATTTACTTTTAGAGTAGTTTTAGGTTCTTAGCAAAATAAAGAAGGTATAAGATTTTCCATACACCCTCTGCCCTTACACCTGCCCCCTGATTATCAGCATCCTCCACCAGAGTGATACATTTGTTACAGCTGATGAACCTGCATTGACACATCATTATCACCAAAAGTCCATAGTCTACATTAGGGTTCACATTTGGTGTTGTAGTGTCTATGGTCTTGGACAAATGATATCATACAGTCCATTATAGTATCATTATACTCCATTATAGTATCATGACGAGTATTTCACTGCCTTAAAAATCTTCTGTGCACCACCAATTTATCCCTCTCACCCACCTCCCACCCCCAACCACTGATCTATTATTATAGTATCAACCATTATAGTATCATGACGAGTATTTCACTGCCTTAAAAATCTTCCATGCACCACCAATTTATCCCTCCCACCCACCTCCCACCCCCAACCACTGATCTATTTACTGCTTACATAGTTTTGCATTTTCCACAATGCCATATAATGGAATAATACACTGTGTAGCCTTTTCAGACTGGCTTCTTTTCCTTAGTAATATGCATTTGAGTTTCCTCCATGTGTTTTCATGGCTTGATAGCTCATTTAGTTTTTAGCATTGAATAATATTGTATTGGACGTACCACAGTTTAATTATTCATTCAGCTGCTAAAGGACATCTTTATGGTTTCCAAGTTCTGGCAATTAAAGCTGCTTTAAACATCTGTGAGCAGGTTTTTGTGTGGATATAACTTTTGAATACTTTTGGATAAACATGAAGAAGCACAATTGCTGGATCATATAGTAAGGGTATGACTAGTTTTGTAAAAACAAAACAAAACAAAACAAAACACTAAGGTGTGTTCCAAAGTGACTGCACTCACTATTTTGCATTTCCACCAGCAATGAATGGGTGTTTATGCTGCTCCACATCCTTGGTCATATGTGTTGTAACCAGTATTTTAGATTTTGGCCATTCTAATAGGTGTGTAGTGGTATCCCATTGTTCATCTAATTTGCATTTCTGTGATGAGAAATGATGTGGAGCACGTGTTCATATGCTTATTTGCCATGTATGTATCTTCGTTAATAGAGCTGTTTGTCAAGATATTTGGACCATTTTTTAATTGGGATGTTTACTTTCTTATTGTTGAGTTTTAATTATTCTTTGCATATTTAGGATAACAGTTCTTTACTAGATATGTGTCTTTTGGAAAAAATTTTCTCCCAGTCTGTAGTTCTCCTGCTCGTTCTCTTGACATTGTTCTTCACAGAGCAGAAGGTTTTAATTTTAATGGAGTCCAGCTTACTGGATTTCATTGGATAGTGCCTTTAATGTTACTTCTAAAAAGGCATTGTCTTCCCCAGGCATTGTCTAGGCTTCCTCCTGTGTTATCTTCTAGGTGTTTTATAGTTTTGTGTTTTACATTTAGGTCTATGATCCATTCTGAGTTAATTTTGTGAAGAGTATAAGGTCTGTGTCTGGATTCGTTTTTTTGCATGTGGACGTCCACTTGTTCCAGGACCATTTGTTGAAAAGACTGTATGATATCACTTATATGTGGAATTTAAAAAAGCCTAACTTTTGGGCTTCCCTGGTGGCGCAGTGGTTGAGAATCTGCCTGCCAACGCAGGGGACACGGGTTTGAGCCCTGGTCAGGGAAGATCCCACGTGCTGCGGAGCAACTAGGCCTGTGAGCCACAAGTACTGAGCCTGCGTGTTTGGAGCCTGTGCTCCGCAACAAGAGAGGCCGCAACAGTGAGAGGCCCGTGCACCGCGATGAAGAGTGGCCCCCACTCGCTGCAAATAGAGAAAGCCCACGCACAGAAACGAAGACCCAACGCAGCCAAAAATAAATAAATAAATAAATAAATAAAGTGTAAAAATTAAAAAAAAAAAAAGCCAAACTTTTAAAAACAGAGAGTGAAATGGTGGTTCACCCTGGGATGGGGGGTGGGGGAACAGAAAAGATGATGTTTAAGGATACAGACTTACAATAAGTAGTAAATAAGCCCTAGAGATCTAATGCACAGTATAGTGAATACAATATTGTATTGTAATCAGCAAATGCTAAGAGACTAGAACTTTGTTATTTCAACTATTAAAAAGAAAGAATAATTATGTAACATGATGCAGGTATTATTGCTACAAAATTATATTACAATATATAAATATATCAAATTAACATGTTGTATGCCTTAAATTTACACAATGTTATATGCTAAATATATTTCAATTAAAAAAGAAAAAGACTACCCTTGCTCCACTCTATTGATTAGCCTTTGCTCCTTTGACAAAGATCAGTTGACCACATTTATGTGGGTCTATTTCTAGACTCTCTATTCTGTTCCATTGATCTGTCTGTTCTTTCACCAACACTGCACTGACTTGATAACCGTAGCTTACCATAAGTCTTCAAGTTGTATAATGTCAGTCCTCCTCATTTTCCCTTTCCTTCAATATTGGGTTGGCTATTCTGGGTCTTTTGCCTTTTCATATAAACTTTAAAATCAGTTTGTTGATACCCACAGAATAACTTACTAGAATTTTGATTGGGATTCCATTCAGTCTGTGGATCTACCTGGGAAGAACTGACATCCTGACAATATTGAATCTTCCTATCCATGAACAAGGAATATCTCTCCAATTATTTAGATCTTTGATTTTGCTCATCAGAGTTTTGTAGTTTTCATTATATAGATCTTGCAATTATTTGGCTAGATTTATACCTAAGTATTTCATTTTTTAGTGATAATGTAAATGGCATTGTGTTTTTAATTTCAAATTCCACATTTTTTATTGCTGGTATAGAGGTAAGTGATTGACTTTTGTATGTTAACGTCATATCCTGCTACTTTGTAATGGCTTCTTAGTTCCAGGAGTTGCTGTTGTTTTGTTGATTGTTTCAGATTTTCTACATAGACAATTATGTCATCAGAGAAGGAGGACAGTTTTATTTTTTCCTTCCCAATCTGTATGCCTTTTGTATTCTTTTCTTGTCTTATTGCATTAAAATAATTGCATTTTAGACTATAGGATGGAAGCACCAAAAGGCACATCACTTGGTTTCTTAGATCCTTGAATAACACAGAAAATAGAAATGGCAGCAATTTTATTTTCCCAAAATAGCAGCATTCAGTCAGAGTGCTCTAAGATGTTGATTCCAAGAACCTATTAAAAAAGTCTTCAGAGAATTAAATTATGTTTAAACTGAATGAGTGTCATTTTCTATGTCCTTGCCTTGCCCTTCTAACCCTGGTTAAGCTGAATGCAATAACCTGTGGGAGCTCTGGTCACGGGTTGAGTGCCGCACTAATGATCAGGGGTCAGAACTTTCATTTTCATCCTAGATATACTTAAGCCTCTGGTATTTCCAGGCTTCAAAAGCTCTTAGCACAACAGGAGTTCTTAACCTTACATGATGTGTGTTTATTTTTAATCCTTGTTTCTCCTTGTTTGACAGGCAAAAGGCCTGTGTCTGGGTCATTTTCAGTGACTTTCTTGTTCTTCCTTCCTAAATTCACAGCACTTGGCAGGTAACATTTACCAGGTCACTCTGACCTCCATGTGCAAAGCAGCTTTTCTCTAGTGTAGGTGGAGGGATGGGGCCAAGGATGGATGCTAAACCACTGCCATGTTTTAAACTATGTAGGTAGGGAAATGTTTTAAAGTTGCACTGAGGTTCAACTTCAAACTCCATGCTTTAGGTGAATCCAGATTTGACATAGTCTCTTGATATAATATACTATTCTCACAGATTTAAAAATATATATTATTAGAAATCTCCGTCTATGTTTTATATTAAAATAAATTTGCATAATACATTACCTCGGCACCAACTGTTAAAAATAATGGGAAGAAAGATAGCAATGGCTAGGCAGAAGACTAATTGGCATAGCAACTATAATTAGTACTGTGTAGGAAAATTTTTCTTAGAGAATCCTTGGTAAACCAGAACTGTTATTTGTAAGTATCATAAATATATACACACACACATACATATATATACATACATACATATATATATGCATATAACCTTTTTTGAAAGTGGAAATACTTCAAAACTCAAGTCTAATTAAATCATAGTCAGCAACACTCACCAACTTTTGACAGAAATATCCAGCATCTTGCAATGAAAGTGTTTCAGTTATGTATGTATAATTAATGTTTATTTGACCGACCAAAGTGTAGTTGTCCTTCTGTGGGAGTGAAAGAACCTGAGCTTTCTAAAGTATATTTCTCAGGGTCAAACTTCAGTGAATAAAGATTTTCACCCTGCGATACATTTTAAAAGACAAAAAAATATTATTGAGGGATTGTCTCTCTCCAAAATCTTCCTTCATGGCTGTTCTATTGCTTACCTGCGGCTCTGGAATTTTCCTTCTCCTCTCCTTTTTGTCAGGTTAAAAGAAATTTAAAAAAATAAATAAAAAGGAAAAGAAGACTTGGGAATCTCTTTTCTTGAGCGGCCTTAGTTACTTATTCTGGTTTTCATATCTACATTAAAGGAAACTGTCCTAGTTTACATGTAAACAGAACAAACATCTGTCTTTTCTGTATAGAATGGAGTCTATTTTTAAGCATAAACCCCTTTGAAACCAATTAATACTAGGTATCTGACCTACATAATGGATTCTGAACTCCTTATTTTATTTTTCTCCTTTTTTGTTTTTAAAGCAACACAGTGGTTCATACATCTTTGTATTGATTAAATGGGTAATTTGCTCAATGTGTATATATGACTTGAAACAGGTTTCCAACAAAGCTCTTTAACCAGCATTTTTACACTACTGAGTACTTTTAAGACGTATTTCCCATACTGCTGGAGTCAATTTATATATCTGAGCTGGCAATGTTAAATGTCTGTAGCCACATGTGTTGATCCCAAAGTAAAGTTGCCAAGCATATTCCCTCTTCAAAAAAGTTGTAAATAAGATAAAATGAAAACAAAAAAACAAAGAGCGTCCTTAATTCCTCTGTTCTCAGTCCGCGCCCTTTCTTTTTCTTGGGGCCTCTGTAGCCTCAGTTCGTTCTCACGGAGAATCATTCCTCTGTGATATTGCTCTCGGGTGTCTCCCATTGCGATCATTGTGTGTGGATTAACAGTCACCCCATTTAGGTTTGTTCCACCCCTGGGTCTTTGAATTTTACAAGAAAACCTCTTTCAAAAGAAAATTTCAAGAGCTCTACCTAAAGAAAATAATCTCTAGAGGTGCAATTTTCAGCATCATGCTTAGTGCTGGAAAAGATATTTTTGTTAAGGGGAAAACTATTCAGGGACTTTAACATTCAGACATGTGCATAAATACTGGCCATACTGTAAATAAATCACTTTTAAAGGATTGTAAACCTTTTGTATTTTGTTGAATGCTTGGTAGAGCAGACATTTTACTGAGTCACCTTGATTATTACATGATATTATTGAACTACAAACTTTTTAAATCCCAGAGTGATTTCTGGGATTTTTGTGTTTTCTTTGTAGAATCATATTGACGTAAAGAAGACTGACCCAAGGGCGTTATGTCTAACTGTGTATCTGCTGTTGGTGTCTTTATATTCCTCCTTCATAATATCTGTATACATTTAAGGGCAGAATATCACCATCCAGTTAGATGATAGTTCTGTATCTAGAATGCATCACCGGCACTTCCATTTACATAATATCCCACATCTAACTAAATTCAAAGACTTTTGGAATTTATCTTCCACGTATAGTAATATGCTACAACGAACACCCATGCAACCCACCTTGAGAAATAAAACATATTACAATGAAATATCACGATAGGAGCTTCTTATATATTCCTTCACAATCGCATACTCCTCCCTTCACCATTCCCAAAGATAACAACTTTCTTGAATTTATTGTTCATTATTTCCATTGTATTTCTTTTTCCTTTAAATATATGCATTCATTTAAAATATATGCATACTTATATAAATATACTATATATATGTATATATATAAACATTTAAATATTCTACATAAATAGTATTCTGCTGTATTGCAACTTGCTTTTTTCCACACAAAAAATGTATTCATGCCAGTTGCCATGTTCAGCAGGTCTTAATTTCCTAAATGACTGTGACCATCTTTCCCGTCCTTTATGCTCTTCTTACCATGTGACTAGTCCTCCTGAGAGGTGTTTGGGGGTTTCTTCCCCTTGAATCTGGGTGGGGGCTTTTCAGAAGTGATGCTATGTGACTTCTGAACTAGATCATGAGAAGAATACAGCTTTCATTCTACTCTCTATTTTAAGATGCTTCCTCAAGGGAAATAGATACTATGATAAGAGGAAACCAAAACCATGTGGAGAGACGCATGGAGAGTAACTGAGATGATCAGCTGACACCTGGTCTCAGTGGACTTGGGAATGAGCATGCCTTTAGATGATACTGTTTCCCAGCCTCCCAGTCTACCAACTGATGCCTCAGACAAGGTAAAGAAGGGGCAAACCATTTCCCCATGTGTTGTCCAAATTCTGACCCATGAAAACCAAGAGCATTATAAATGGTTGTTTTTCATCACTAAGCATCAGAGTACCATATTTTGAAACCATAGTAACTGGAACAACATATATCTTTCTGGTTCATTTATTATGATTATATTATTAAATTATTTCAATATATCATAGTTTGTTAATTTATTCTTCTGTTGGTGGACACTTAGTTTGTTTCACTTTTTTGCTATTATATATAAAGCCGCCAGTAACATTTGTAAACATATCTATAGTGTGCTAATGCAGCAGTTTCTATAGTGGTATATAATCAAGAGTGGAATTGCTTTGGCCCCAAAATATGCATATCTTTAATTTTATCAGATATTGCCAAATGCACAATGATATTGTACTAATTTATACTTACACTTGTAATATATGAGTTTTCATTATCCCATTACCTAATTTTCCAATAAAATTTTGATATTTGAATTTACATATCTCTTGATTATGAAGTAATATCACCTTTGGCCTAAAGCTCCCTAAATACTCTTGAGACTGAACATCATTTTATATGTTTATATTGTGGTGGATATAATTTATATATATCTCAGTATGAAACAATTCATGAATCGCTTGGATAGACCATATGTAATCGTAAATTTTTCAATATATTTACTGTTTCAGGTTGGCTAACTTTTTGTTTTGCTACTGTTAAAATACTTATATTTATATCTTAACTTTGTAATTGAGATTGACCCCAAAGTTTTCTTTCTATGCCATAGCTATTTGCCTATGACATCAAGTCTATATTAATGTCATAACATGAATTACCAAGGGATTTTGTCTTTATTTTTCCTTTATTTTCAGTTTAACAAAATTTACTTTTGAAATTTTCTAGGTTATATTTCATTCAACCTATGTTTAATTATAGATTTAAATACTTTAACAATTATAGATCTGTTTTCTTGAGTCAAATCAGTATATTATAATTCATGAGTATTTCTTATAATGATAGCACATTTCAACTTAAAATAATTGTTTTGTTTTAAATGATAGTACGCTTTGTGTCTTGATCATACATTAAATGTACTCTTGTTTTCTTGAAAAATTAAATGTAATTATTTAAACTTTCTCTGTGTATGTGTGTCTTACTAAAGATACTTGGAAAGTGTAATTCTGAATTTTCATTTTTTATTCTTACTTTTATTGGAGATGATTAGTTTTCTTTTGTGTTTTTTGATTTTGTACTTAATGCTTAGCAGAGCGCTGTTTTTTCTGCAAAAATATCGTGCAGACTGTGATGAGATAGGAATCTGTAGGAAGAATTTGGAATTGTTTCTTCCATTTGTATAGACTGCTACAGATAAGTGATTAATTTAAGTTCATTTCCATGTTTAAAGTGTCCTGGTTCATTCAGTTAATATGAAATAGAGCCTTCAGCTCATCATGGGTATGACCTCCAGTTATGAATTCTGACAGCTGTAATGTTTATATACTCCCAGGGCCTACTGTAGAAAAATTATCTAATTGTCTCCTTTAGATAATAGGCTACTTTTTCATTTCTTTTTTAATGAGGACTACCTTTTCAACATGATGTTGTCATTCCAGTGTCCTTTCTTTATACGAAGTATCATTGTCATATCCTCCCCTTGCACAGACATGAGGATTTATCTTCTCTCCCTCTCTTTCAACAGGTCATTAAAATCCAACCTGTAAGTTACAGAGAACAACAACTCTCTCCAGGGAGCTACATCATCAATGTAAGTTTGCCACACTGATTTTCAATTCGCTTGTCATTTTTTAAACCCTAAGGTTTCTGTTTATTTCTGTAAGTTCTGCTAAGTTTTACTTTCATACTTACTTTGGAGGATATTTACAATATCTAGTTCATAATGTTGCCATATATGGAAGTCTTAATTTAATCTACAGAGAGCAGCCAAAGTAATTGTTTCAAAAGGAAAAATCACATGCTTAAAATCTTTCTAATGCCTTTCCAGTGATCCCTGGATTAAGACAAAGCTTCAAAAAAGGGCCGACCAGGCCCTGCATGCATATTTCTATGTAAGCTGTAGATTTATTTTGCACTATACTTTATTTGACATTTTTTTATCCAGGAATTACAGCCTTCCGTCATAACTTCCAATGCTGTCAAAGGGCCTTTATACATGTTGTTGTCTCTCCCTTGAACATGCATCCCTCTTTCCTTCCTCTAGTTAATTTCCACTTTCCTTCAGATCTCAGTTCAAGCTTCACTTTCTCAAGAAATGTCTTCCCTGGGACTTACCTGGCAGTCCAGCGGTTAAGACTTCGCCTTCTAATGCAGGGGGTGCGGATTTGATCCCTGGTCGGGAAGCTAAGATCCCACATGCCTCACTGCCAAAAAACCAAACCATAAAACAGAAGCAATATTGTAACAAATTCAATAAAGACTTTAAAAAAAAAATGGTCCACATCAAAAAAATCTTTAAAAGAAATGTCTTCCCTTACTTCCTGACTTGCTCCTTTTCTCTCCTCCCAGAGAGCACTCGTAATCTCTCTGTTTATCTGTAGTGATACTTGTGTTTTAAAATTCCATATGTGTGTACAAAATTATTTGATTTATATGTTTCTCTACTTGGACTAGAAATTCTCTGAAGGCGTGTAGTGTATCTGTTTTTATTCATGCATGTTATCCCCAGCACCTAAAACAAAGTTGACACTAAATATATATTTGTATAATGAAATAAACAAAATATAAATGTGGGTTACTTTTGAACAGGAAATATTCAATTTTCTATTCTTCCGGCCAGAAGGATTCCTAATTGTAAAGATGACCAGAGATGCATCTAGAAATAACTTGCTATCTGAAGTTAGGGATTTAATTTTCATTGTTCAGAGTAGTATATCAATCTCTTCTTCTTTTCAGCTCCTTCATTCTTTAATCTGTAGGGTCATGTTTCCATTAGATGATGCCATTTTAGCAAAACCCCTATCCACAAGGAGTCCTGGGGACTTGGACCTCCAAAGTAGCATGGACAGTTGGTATCCTGTAGCCTTGTGGAGATAATTATCATATATGGTGACTGTTCAAAAACAACGACAACTTACTCATGGCAAGAGGGCGCGTGAGGTAAGGTGCTCCTATAAACTCTAGACTCACTCACAGGCACGGAATATGTGTTTACGAGCCATAACTTAGCAAATAGTTTAAGTTCCATCAGATGGGCCAGGTAGAGTCTCCAAAGAAACAAACTATAGGCTTTGTTCAAGCAAACATCATCACCAGAAATACAGGAGAGAATTAATCAAGAAGCTAGTAAGCAGACAAAAGTGATGGAGAATCTGGTTGTATGGCTAAAAAGTATGGTTAAGAAGATACCTAATTTCATCTGCAGTTATGTATGCAGATAGCAGAATCCAACCACAGGAATCAACCTCAGAGAGAGAAAGGCAAAGCCAAAAAAGAGTTCAAGTTCAGGTTACTGGAACCAGAATTCAGAATAGTAATTCAAAGAGAAGTCTAGTGCTGTAACAGGACTTTTCAAGGATGAGAAAAGAAAGAAGCATATCTGGGATTGGAACTTGAGTACAAAAGCAGCGTTATTAGAAGAGAGACCCAGGAAGAGCTAGTTGAGGTTTGGAGATCAGCAGGTGCATCCACAGGTTAGCACTAATGTACCTGGACCCAGTTCGTCCTATTATGAAGAACGACTCTATCTTAAGTCCTACGAGATTGTCAATAGGATATTTTGGTCTCAACTTAATAGAGAGGAAACCTTTATTTTCTTTTCCCTTTTGCTTCAACAATTCGCACTTTCTTTCAGATTTCAGTTCAAACTTTACTCTCTCAAGAAAGCCTTTCCTGCATTCCTAAGTTGGTTCCAATCCCTCCTCCCCCACGTTTGCATTAATTCATTCAATAAATGATTAGTTTGCTTATTTATTTCTTGGTATACTTAATACAACACAGATACTAATGTACGAGCTAGTGATACAGAAGTGAATAACATATTGTTCTTGTCCTAGGGATGTCTCTGTCTAGAACACTGGCTGTGGGCGACCGTGCAGACAGAAGGGAACTGTGAGCTATAATTATGTGTTTCGTCATCTCTAGCTGGTGTTGGAGGGCCAGCTAGGGAAGACGAAAGACAGCAGAAATGAGTTTAGGAAATGTTACTAGAAATAGCATTTGCACAATTCTGAAACTCACTAAAAATAACCTCTAGTCAATCCCTGAGGTTTGTGCCGCACAGGGAAAGCAAAGGGTAATCGGAAACCCCATGGGGTCTGCAGATCTGTTGACTTATACTCACTATTAATTACTTTTTGTCTAGAACCACGCCCTGAAAAACAAGCCTATCCAAAAACGGCACATTTTCTACATTTCAGTAACAGCTTGAGGGGGAAATTTCTGACTTCTAATATCTCAAGAAAATAAACGAATAAATTAGTTGTAACAAGAATCTGTATGAGCAGTTTTAATATTTTCCCCCCATGGACATTGGATGAGGTTATCCAGCAGAAATTTGATATTCTTGCTAATTCTCGAGCTACACTGGTAAATGTGCAATTAGGCTAAACACTTTCCATCACAGAGCAGGCAAGAGAAGAAAGCACTGATTCAAAATACAAAAGCCCTTCCTGCTCTGGCATGGATCCTTCATCAGGATAAACCAGGTTGGATCATGACAGTGGCCTTTTTGCCAGAGCCTGGATTTTCATAATTTGTGAGATGCTTTCTCCTTGTAATTACCAGTAATGTTGCTGGGTGAACTGGAGACACATTGAGCAGTGAATTAGATATCACAACTCTCTATTGCAGGGCATGGAAGGCAGCAGCCCTGCTATTTACATCACACAGGCTTCAAATGCAATTTTTGGATCAGCACACCCTGTTCTCATTTTCATTGTTATCCTTTCTCTCCTCATTTGCCCTGTGAAATATCCTTTGCACATTGTCATGTCATCTGCACTGTTTGGAACTGTTATTCAAAATCAGTACTGCGACTGCATCTAAACTTTCCCTTCAGAGCATTCATCATTTGTCCATTATGAATAATGAAATAACTACTTTATGTTTTTAGGCATTGCTTATTTTACCTCAGGAATGACTTTACCCATCAAAAATGCATGGCTGCTTGACATTTAACCTAGAAAAGCATTTATGCTATGTATAAGTCAGTTTAGGCTACTATAACAGAATAGCATAAGCTGGGTGGCTTAAACGATGAATAACTGTGTCGTGAAGTTTGGAAGCTGGGAAGTCCAAGATCAAGGTGCTAGCTGATTTGGATCTTAAAGAGAGCTGTCTTCCTCATTTGCAGATGGCTACCTTCTTGTTATGTTCTCACATGGTAGAGAGAGAGACAGTAAGCTCTCTGGTTTCTTATCATAAAGGCACTAATTTCATTATAGGGACTCCATCCTCATGACCTCATTAAGCTTAATTATCCTACAAAGATCTCACCCCCCAATCCCATCACATTGGGGGATAGGTTTTAACGTATGAATCTGGGGGGAACACAGACATTCAGTCCATAATGCACTAGGACAGCAATCCATCACCACTCTGCTTTAGGTCAATCCAGGCATTCAGAGTCCTGTAATCAATTAAGTAACTGCTAATACACAAACCCTGGGAGACTTCCTCCTCTGGCAAGTCATTTTTAATTCGTGAACTTTCAATATTTTTTTCAAAGCCTTTCTTTGGAATCGGAAATAAATTTGATATATATTATTCAGATTACTTCAAACATAGTTTTGAAAGCTGTTAATTCTGCAAAGCTCCAAGTATGTCTTATATAGTCAGCCCTTTCACATCTCATTTAAGTGAACTTTTTTCTTACTTTGCAATCAATTGTCTATTCCTTGGGACCAATACACTTTTTTCTTCATCTTTTATGGTCTATTATTTCTATATTTAACAACCTGGCCCAGTTTTTCCCATCTAGCTAAACTGAAGCATTCAAGAGTTACTTTGGATTAACTCTTTGAGGATAAAAAGCTGACCTGACCTGCCTTGAAAGTTTTTTGAAGACTTATTGAATTGGAAAAGTAAATTGCTGTTCTCTCATTATCCAGACCTTCCCACTGAAAAGAACTGTGCTTAATTCTAACCTTGCATCCCCCAAAATTTGAGTAGGTTCAAATCTCAGCATATATATTCCCTTGCAATCCAAATTGCTACCAAGAACACTGACACCTCCAGATGCTGTTAGCTTTCTAAAGTTACCAACAATCTCTTTAGCATTTGCAACTATAGAAAGAAAAGTAACAGGGTATCCTACTGAGCAGAGATTGGGGTAAGGGAGGGAGAAACCTGTAAAAGCCTCTTGTCCATTTCCTTAGAATTAATGTAGGAATGTGTCCTATAGTAAAGTTTCAAGGGATCTTTTTTTTTTTTTTTTCCCAAGGGATCTTTTCAGAACAGTTTGAATATATTCAAGCAGCAAACAAAGGTAGAATAATGTACGCTGGCATCACTTTTTAAAATCCTCCTGAAAAAATAAGGGAAATTATGTTTTGCTTTCTCTGATTGGTTTGTACAGAAGAAATCTGGAAGTTCTCATAATCTCTGCATGAGTTTTAATTCCAATTTTTATATTTGAATGAAAATAATATCAAACAGAAAAATTAGACTGTAAAAAATACTGAAAAATGCTCTCATGTAGAGATTACTGAATTACATAATAATTTTTCTTTGAATAAAATGCAAATAAAAGCTCCATTGCTAGGGCAACTATAATGCAATGAAATAAGGCATCAATATTACCACAAGAGAAAGATAATGGAAAATATTTGTTGTTTATTCTTATGAAAAATATAATCCGTAACTATGATCCTAGTTTAAACAGTCTATAGAAAAGATCAGGGTGCCTTGAAGAGTAAGCTGATATACTTCATTGGGTTTATTTAACATGAAGTATTCTTTTTAAAGCTGTATTTCAAAGGCAGATAAATGGAGACATCCAGGTTAAGATGGCTGATTGAAGCCATATCATAGAATCTCTCTTTTACAATAGCCAATGAAAACAGGGAAAATCCCAAAAATATCAATAAGAAAATAGAAGCCAAGTCAAATCAGCCAATCAAATTAAAAAAAAAAGAAAACACCGAAATAAATCGAATACTCTGGGAAAAAAAGATCCTTAACCATTTTCATATTTCCTGAGAGTAGTACTCATGAGTTAACAAATCCTTCTCAAGCATGGAAAGACTTAAACTGTCTGGACACCTCTGTTATCTTTCTTTCAACTAGGGAGTAAGGAAATTAATATTGGAAATGAGGTGAGGATAAGTGAGAAAAGAAAAATAAAGTAGATATTCTGTTCTTCAAATATATTTTAGGGCTACTGAATTGTTAGATGAATCTGAAACTTGAAGATATCCCTCCAACTATGATATCTGCCCTCCAACTATGTAAAGTGAATCTTTGGTTACAGAATAGATTTAACTATCTCACAAGTGAGAGCAGAAGCCACATATTCTGACAACAACAAAAGGCCATTCCACTTCAGCTCTTATACTGACCTTCTCCTAATACAGAAGATCTGAGTACATAGAACAAAACTAATCACGTTTAAGCCATAATTCAGGCAGGAAAACAAACAAGTCTCAGATACAGTTGTAAATATTAAGCATTTAAAATGTCACTATATTGTATCAGAGCAAGCAGAAGTTTTTGAAAGACCCCAAGCATTGGAAGATGAAAAGAAATGACATTGCTCCTATGTTAATAAAGTATAGGAAGGAAGGAAAGAAATACGTAATACACAAAGACTGCCTAGAAGAAAATATAAGTCAATGAACACAAAGAAATTCTACTTTTTTTCTTTATTTCCTATTATGGCATCTTATTAAAACTGATTTCAATAAAAAATTTCAAAAAGGAAATGAATAAAAAATAAGATTTATAAAAAGAGAAATTATAGATCTAAGTAAATAGATACAGGGCCAAAATAATTTCTCTGAAGAATAACATTAAATTAGAATCATCAGAAACTATGGTTAGTTTTTTCATTACAGGAAAAATCTTAAGAAAATATAGATGACAAGATGAATATGTTAAAACAATCTAAAATAGCTATATGATATTGAAAATAAATTAAGCAAGAATCATTGGTACCTTTGAAGTAGAGCACCCAATAAATGAAGATAAACACTTTTCAAAATAGAATATAAGAAGAGAATTTTCCTGAAATAAAGATCTCAATTTGCTGCTTAAAAAATCATGACAAAAACAAGGAAAACTGTTTTTAGGCATTTAAGCCATCTGCAAGAGGACAAATATCACACAGACCTCAGACCTCTTCACAATAATTTTTATAACTAGAAGACAATAGAACAAAATTTGCAGAGATCCAAAAATATTTTTAATAATACATAGGAAAAATTGAAAATTTCCAATTTTATATCATGGAAATGGACAATGAGATTCACTTATATAGGAGCCAATTTTGAGCTTCTCCTATATTATTCTTTTTTGATTTCACAACATGGTTTCTTTACTTTCTTGACAATATTTTTTTCCAGATCAAACCTGCAACATTACACTGTGCCTAATATACTTGAGAATACAAAGGGTTGGTCAAGGTCCAAAGACATTAGAGAATGACAAGGTTGCTTTCATTCAATGAACCAGTAAGCAGAAAGGACAAAGGTACAGGACAAATAAGAATGAAAGTGAGTGGATGCATTTTTAGGGCACCTTCCTAGGCCCTTAAAGATATGAACTGATTTGCTGATTAGTGCAGCCTGCGTGGAACAAGTATCTTGCTAGGTCAGAGGAACTAAAAGTTTGGTTTAATTACCTAAAATGCCATTAGACTGGGTGTGGGGTTGGGGTGGGAAAGCCACATCGACAATTGACATAAAACCTCATAAAGCCATTATCTCACTGGTTGTTCCTTCTTCCTCTTCTTTGCTGGTTCTTATACTTATCTTTGACCCCATTAATACTGAAGGACTCCAGTCCTTGGTCCTCTTCTCTTCACTAACCATCCCTTCCAATATCATGGTCTTTTCCATGATTCCCATAATTTATTGAAAAATATTCTCAGAGTAATGAAGATTAATATGAGAGTTCCATAAATGAATTGGGAGAGGGTTATTCACAATTTTGAATTATTGATATCCTTTTACCAAGTCAGGTAGTTGAACGTTGACTGTATTTTCTTGAGTAAGCTTTTGATGAATGACACTTGTGTTACAATGAGACGTCCAATGGCAGAAACGTGAATGTGTTTAGAAAGAAATAACGAAAATGAATGAATGAATGAATGAATGAATGAATAAATAA
The DNA here is from genome assembly GCF_965194805.1 of Balaenoptera borealis. Lineage (NCBI taxonomy): Eukaryota > Metazoa > Chordata > Mammalia > Artiodactyla > Balaenopteridae > Balaenoptera > Balaenoptera borealis. The sequence continues at coordinate 162,735,188 of NC_138866.1, read as the reverse complement.
ATAAGTAAGTAAATAAAATGTTCAAGGCAGATCAATGTCATAGAATTTAAAGACTTTCAAGGAAATCAGTCAGATTTCTATTGAAGGATATGGGCCAGAGTTTCATTACTTTATTAAGAAACAGTTTATCCATTTACTCTTCCCTGACATAAGCATAAATATCACCTAATGATTGCATTTTAGGAGAGGCCACAGGATGGTGAAATTCAGATTATTTTGTAAATAATAAAGCAAAATTTCTGAAATTTTTGTTTGACTCTTTTTTTTTTTTTTGTCCTTGAGGAAGCATTTTAAAACGTCAGTAATTCTATCAGAAAGTTTTTTTTTTTTTTTTTTTTTTTGGTGTATGATAGTTGCTTTAAAATGGGTTTTCTTCTCAGGAGGGAAAATATCAATGTCATGTGGTATGTCAGTTGCTATGGTAACTATACCATTCTTTTTTTATATAACAATTTGAACTGGTTCTTAAACCTGAGCAACACCCTGACCTCCTGAAGAGTAACTGCTGCCTCATCAGAGCTCAGCGCTTAATCCCAACTCCCCTTCTTTTCATCCCCCACCTCCAGATGCTTATTTGAAATTTATTCACAAATACTGTTACTCAGTCCTCTGGGTTAGCTGTGCAATGCAACACAAAGTATAAGGGATTACTAGTTAAATGGGAAGAAAAGGGTAAGCTTTCCAATTTACCTCTGTTGGTAGAACAAATAAGAAGACTTACTTCTCATAAACCTATTAACTCTCTTGACTTCATGTATCAACTCCAACTCCACTTTTCCCACAGAACTCTCATTCAAAATATTTGACTACTCTTCTCTAATTCAATCTTCATAATGGCCATTTGAATACAAATGAGGGTCAAAATAGACTTGGGTTCATTTAAATTTCTGTGTTATTAAAATGAAGCTGAGCCCATCAAACCTCTAATGTGGAGAAAAGTAAAGTACCCTTTGACCAACAACATAAAATGGCAACAGAGAAATCTGATGACCTCTGTCTATTATTCTTTTTTAGCTGCGTGTGAAATAAATTATGAAGTATTTAACAATATTTTATCCTAAGATCATGGTCTTTAAGAAATGAACTTCGAATTATTTCATTGAGATGCATAGACTTGTCAGTATTATAATAGATTTTATTTGAAAATTACTATCAAAGAAAGACACAGTAGAAATCTAAATGCAGCATAGCTCATTAATATATAGATTTGGATCTGAGTGTCCATATGTCCTTCAAAACATAAACTGCATAAAATAAATCTGAAATTAATTTTTTAAACAGTTATAAGGGTTATGTATTACTGTTATAATGGGTTATACTGTGATATTGATATTCTCATATATCCTATTGGTATAGTTGAATTTCAGTACATGAAATATTATTAATATATGCTCACAGTGGTCTTGAAAATAATACTATTCCCCTGCATCTAAATATATAGAGAAAATTAGTAACATATTGACTTACCAAACATTTATGATATATATATAAATATAAATATATTTACATGATATAAATGTATTATGTACTGAAAAATCTGGGATTTAAATTTGGAAATTAATGGTAATTGTGATTAATGTTTATAAGGGTAAACCAATATACATTTTGTTGAGAAAAATTCCATGGCATTCCTGTATTCCTCAGATTGATTAGTCAGAGAATACAGACTAACACAAAATGACTAGTGTACTGACAGGCATTCTGAAGATTCAGAATGCAGTGGAGGGCTTCTTTCACCAAAGAAAAACTCTGCATGTTCTTTCAAGCCAATCATAAAGGTGCAATAACTCTTATCCCCTGTATCATGCTACCCTACCTCGTCCCACTCCTGCCGAAGGCCCCATAGGACTCATGGCCTTCCAGGGCAGTGAAGGGCCTGTTGACTCTACAGTATGTAGTATGGTACCTCTCCCTCAGCTAATATTAAATTTCAACAGACAGCACAGAGTAGAAGAATGGGAAAAAGCCCTTTCTATTATGTTATATAATGCCCAGGATCTTAGGATTCTCCAGAGAAACAGAGCCAATAGGATAGATAGATAGATAGGTAGATATAGAGACATATATCTCTATATCTTTATATATAGAGAGATTGATTTATTGTAAGGAATTGGCTCATGTGATTATGGAGGCTGACAAGTCCCAAGATTTTCAGGATGAGTTAGCAAGCTAGAGACCCGGGGGAGCCAATGGTATAGTTCCATTCTGAAAGCTGGCAAGTTTAAGACCCACAGAGAGCTGCTGGTCCAGTTTAAAAGTCACTTGTCAGGAAGAATTCCCTCTTGCTCAGGGGAGTTCAGCCTTTTTGTTCTATTCAGACCATCAACTGATTTAATGAGGCCCACCCACATTACAGAGGGAATCTGTTTTATGCACTCTACCAATTTATACGTGAGGCTCATCCAAAAGCACCCTGAATAATGTCTGACCAAATATGTGGGCACTCCATGGTCCAGTCATTGACATATAATATTAACCATCATACCTAGGTTCTCTTCTGGTTCTGCTTCTACCAAGAAATTAAATCTTAGCAATAACAACCTCTGTGGAGCTCATTTCAGTACCTGAAAATAAAGAGATTCAGTAAGATTAATTCTAAGATCCTTATTAGTTCTACAAAAGTAGATTCTTATGCAGGGGCAGATATTTTGACAATCTTCAGTTAATATTTCATAAAATCAAATAAGTAAGAATCAGTAGCATATGATCTACCAAAAACGTATATTATCATTATGTCAGAAATACAGATGCCTTGCTCTTTTATTGATCTTTAACTTCATTTTACTTTGTGTAATTTGAAGAAGTATTTAAATAAATTATCATAAATAGGACCAGGGACACCTTTGGGATATTAGAGGTGATATAAAAGAAAAAGTTCAGTAAGAAAAAGAGAATGTGTGTGTTCGAAAATGACTTACACAGCGATTGAACTGTTGTTTATCTCCCTTATCTTGCATAGAATCTTATTATCAGTGAAAGTCCTACGAATTGACACATTTGTAAAATATTGAGACACAGAAAACTTGCAAATCAGAGGTATAAATGTTGTGATAATAACCACCAAAAAAAGTCCTTGAAGTAGTACACGAGATAATGGAAACCAGGGACTCAATTCACATCTGTACCAGTAACGTGTCTACAGATGCACATATTTAAATGAGAAAATGATCACTTGAGTCCCTGGGAATATCTTGATAATTATGTATTCAAATAATATTTGCTTTTAGCACAAACTTAGGACTCATTTACAGCAGTTTCTAAATTCTGTTTCGTATTTCTCATCAGTAAATTTTCTGAGTATGTCTCCCATGTATATTTATTTATTTACATGTAGTATGTAATAGAGAGAATAATCAGAATATATCTAAAGAGAATGAGATAAAAAAAATCATATTTGTATTAGCATTTTCTTCTTACCTTTCATGGAGCACCTTTCACAAACCCATGGATTGTACATACGTCTACCGTGAAATAAGTTCATGCCGTTTTTTTTGAGGGGGGTTATAGTTGCTTTACAAAATTGTGTTAGTTTCTGCTGTACAACGAAGTGAATCAGCTATATGTATACATAATCCTCTCCCTCTAGGACCTCCCTCCCCCCCGACCCCATCCCACCCATCTAGGTCACCACAGAGCACCGAGTTGAGCTCCCTGCGCTCCACAGCATGTTCCCACTAGCTATCTGTTTTACACATGGTAGTGCATATATGTCATACCATTTTGAATAAAATTTATTTGTAAAGAGCGACTGAGAAGATAAGGGAAGAGATGGGACAGTGGCCATGTGGAAATACCTGTTTCCACATAGGAGAGGATTGATCATATTAAAGTCTGATGAAAAGTATTCCATAAAGAGGGAAATTTGAAGGGAAATGGTCAACAGGAGTGGAAGGTCCTTGTAAAAAGCTTTTCATGGTGATATAAGAAGAGGTGCAGCAGGATCTAGCACAACAGTGTAAAGCAACTATACCCCAATAAAAAATATATTAAAAAATAATCAAAAAAAATAAATTAAATAAAGAAGAGGGCATAAAGCTGCAAGCTAGGAGGCATGTTATAGACTCAACCCAGTGACTTACTAAAGCTGTGACTTTGGAAAGTTATTACCTAATTGGCCTCATAGTTTTCTCATTCCTAAAATAAGACTACTGCAATATAGTATCCTCTTTCAGCTCAAAAACATCAATTCTGAACTACTGGTTTCCCGTCCAACATATAAAGAGCTTGGAAGTCATCAGTCCCATACTCACAAGAAAAAAGTGGGAAAAGAAAAAAACCCTGATAATCAACAGCTATTCTTAGATCCATCTGAATTGAATTTCTTTAATATATGACTTTTTAAATTTTTTCTTTGTAATTTTCTATTCCCTCTGTTGAGGCATCTCATAATGTTTTATTCAAAGCAAACATCTTGCGTAGAACAAAAGAAATTGTTAAAGTAAAAAGTATTTCTAACTGGAATTGGGCATTTCTCTTCTCAGGTGGTTAGTAGTGGGAATCCATCAACCTAATCTGGAATTGATCTAGTTACATTTATTGAACCATTCATTTCAAGTTACTTAAAGGATGACTTGGGCTGGGTAAGAACTGGAGTGCTAGAAGTTTGTCCAATGTTTGTGCTTTCCTCTAATGTTTCAGCTACCATTTTACATCTACTTCATGCTCTTGCCCCTTTCGCAACAGTAAGATGCTATTGCTTTTTACTCAGTGTTTCCCGGGTTGGTGGTGGATGGTGAGAGGTGAGCTCTCTGTCTCTCTGGTCTAGCTTCAGTCTTTGACCCTATGTGCATGGGACTTGGGGGTGAAATTTTCTCAGCATATCTGTTCCTTCTCTGCGTGGCAACTTCCTTCATGACACTCAACCAGAGGTAGGAGTCCTCTAAAGTGTTCCTAGAAGATCCTGGTCTCAGAACTCTTTCCTGTCACTTTGAATCCTTCCCCAGATCTAGATAATTTTATTCCTCTATACTAACCCCGTCGAAAATGGGTGTGTCATATGGTAGTTCTATTTTTAGATTTTAAGGAACTTCCATACTCTTCTCCATAGTAGCTGTATCAATTTACATTCCCACCAACAGTGCAAGAGTGTTCCCTTTTCTCCACACCCTCTCCAGCATTTATTGTTTCTAGATTTTTTGATGATGGCCATTCTGACCAGTGTGAGGTGATACCTCATTGTAGTTTTGATTTGCATTTCTCTAATGATTAGCAATACCATATGACCCAGCAATCCCACTACTGGGCATATACCCTGAGAAAACCATAATTCAAAAAGAGTCAGGTACCACAATGTTCATTGCAGCACTATTTACAATAGCCAGGACATGGAAGCAACCTAAGTGTCCATCGACAGATGAATGGATAAAAGAAGATGTGGCACATATATACAATGGAATATTACTCAGCCATAAAAAGAAATGAAATTGAGTTATTTGTAGTGAGGTGGATGGACCTAGAGTCTGTCATACAGAGTGAAGTAAGTCAGAAAGAGAAAAACAAATACCATATGCTAACACATATATATGGAATCTAAAAAAAAAAAAAAATTGTTCTGAAGAACCTAGGGGCAGGAAAAGAATAAAGACACAGACATAGAGAATGGACTTGAGGACACGAGGAGGGGGGAGGGTAATCTGGGATGAAGTAGAGAGTAGCATTGACATATATACACTACCAAATGTAAAATAGATAGCTAGTGGGGAGATCAGCTTGGGTGCTTTGTGACCACCTAGAGGGGTGGGATAGGGAGGGTGGGAGGGAGATGCAAGGGGGGGGATATGGGGATATATGTATACGTATACGTAGAGCAGATTCACTTTGTTATACAGCAGCAACTAACACAACATTGTAAAGCAATTATACTCCAATAAAGATGTTAAAAAAAAAATAAAGAAGATAGGTGTGTATCTGTGACCTTAGGGCTATAGTGTTTGCTGCCCTTCTCTTGGAGGCATAAGTCTTTTAAGAGAATAATTGAAGCAGGAGGATGGATTTTCATGCGTTCCCCTCCTCCATATTTATACCAACAAGGGAGGCTTTCCCCAGCCTTCCCACCTGCCAGTCATTCTCAGGAGCACTGGGTGTAGGTCCTTGGAAGTATGCCTGCCTGCAAGTAGGTGCAAATTCCTCTTGTGTCTGAGTCTCCCAGGGGTTCTATTTTCTCATACTAAGCCACACTCACCCTTTTGCAATCCATTGATGTTGTATGTACTGGCTTTCACATCTACCCCTGTCTTGTTACTGTGTTTTGCTAGCAGTAAGACATTCTGTGCAGCTATCTCTCCATGGGAGAAGGAGAAGCTGATCTTTCTTGGATTTCAAGCTGCTTAGTTGCCCTGTGACCTCAGCTTTCTGAAAGTTGTGATTTTATAGTTTATCCCACTTTTCCTCTTTGTTAGAGTGGGAGCAATACTCTTTCCATTTTTCCTTATCTGAGGTGGAAGTGGAAATCTCTTTTTTATAGTTTCAATCTTTTCGTCTAAATTCAATCATATACAACTAGATTTAATGACTTTTTTTTCTTTACAGATACATGCATTCTCTCTCTCTCTCTCTCTCTCACACACACACACACACACACACACACACACACACAGGCTCCTCCACATCTATTTCCTATCTCTTCCTTTCTCCTCACACTTGCCCAACTTTACTCACCCTTAGTCCAGTGCAGCACGGCTGGTTTCTGTCTCTACCTCACTAACTCATGGCTTTCTTTGACAACCTCTTTGTGGCAGAATCTAATGGTCAACTTTAGTCTTGGGAAAGGCAATCATCTATTAGAGTAGGGAGTAGTCAGACCAAATAAGGTACTAGAATTTACAGAATGTTAACGTTTCTTATTGTCAGCAGTTTGCACAAGATTTATTGTGATTAGAGAAAAGGAAAAAAACAGGATAAACATAGTGGAAACACCTTATGGTAGAGAAATGAGTAGGGTTTAAGAGTGATTTATTATTGATCTCCATGGTTTCGGGGCAACTGAATGGCTAAAAGGAGGACAGGAAAAAAAACAGAAATAAGAATAATGTGAATTATACTATAGAATGTTCCAATGACAAGGCCTCATGAATGGGAATAATACTAAAATAGACAATGACAACATATGCTTGAGTCAGTAGGAGCCTAAGTAGGAAATAATGTGAATAATACAAAAGCAATTGTGTCTGAGATTGCACACATACATGCATGACATTATATGGGGGCACCATGTAGACACACAGACACACACAGACACAGACACAGACATGCACATGGCCTTTTGGAAGCAAGGTGGGGGCTTAGGAAGGATACTTGGGAAAGACTGATAAAAATCAGGCAAGAGGTCTTTGACCACTTTATTTAAAAACAACACCTTAAATTAGGTAAGAGAATGTTTATACCTGGAGGGCCAAGAAAGCAATCAGGAAAGATATCCTTAGGATAATCACTGTTTTGTTTAGAGCGAAATGTTTTACCATAGGGAGAAGAAAATATATTTTAAATGTATGTATTTATTCATTTATTTATTTATATATATATACATGGTATATATATATACAATATATATATAATATATATTATAACATATTATATATATTAAAGGAAATGATAAGATTTCACTTTGACAAATTCACATACTCATTTGGGGGGAGGTGGAGGGAGAAAACAAAACAGTCTGCAAAAATCTCATGTGAAAACAATCATTATGAAACCATATAGTGTTGCATAGCTCAGCTATTTTGTCACATTAAGACTCTGTGAAGTCACATTTGGGGCCACAGGCGTTTTCTCATCTTGCTAAGAATCCCACTTTAAAAATTTACACCAAAAAAAAGAAATCCCTGTTCATTGGAGTCTAAGCATCAGAGAGGTGCTATCTTTAAGCAACTCCATTCTCTCAGAAGAGTTCACTCATCAAATCACTGCACAAGCTACAAACAGGGTGGGTGGCCTCAAATAGCAGCTGAAGAAAAGGAGAAAGTTTGTCTTCTGTACCTTTCTCTTGGTTCAGAACTACTGAGTTGGTTGTGGGATAATTGCTTAATTAGATTGTATGTATCTTTATTGTTTTAACTTCCCAATAAGAGATATGTCATGTTTAAATTTCGTAATTCATACTGTCAGTGTTATAACGCAGACCACAGTATTCAACAGCATCCCAAATGGGTACCCCCCAAAATACAGAGACCAGTGCTGCTACCTTCCATATCTCCAAAATAAAAAGAAAGGAAAAAGAACTGAATTTATTAAAACCTCAAAATCCTTCTATAATAATTTAATATAAATTTGATCTTTTGTTCTAAACAGATATCTAGTAAAAAATCTCTCTGAAAATGTACTATGAAGTAATAAAAGAGGAAAGAAATTCTTTTGGAATCAGAGCTCAACACCAAACAAGGACACCTCATTCCATACTAAGCATTACTACTGGGGAAACTTTATGGCACAGGTTGCCAGAGATTAAATAGCATAGCTCAATTCTCTCCAATAATTTCCTAACTGTCCAAATGTAGGGTAATTAAAAAAAGAAAAGAGCCAAGGAGACTGGTAGGATAAAAAGTCATGAAACGTTTATAGCTCTATTAACTCTTCAATGAGAAAATGTCCAATGCAAGGTCCGTGGATGCTTGTTATTTTTCTTTATCTGCAGTCCCATAAAACCACGTCATTTTACTATAAAAAATATAGGAACAAAACTCCTTAGGGTTTTATGAATTTAAAATGGTTTACTGACCTTAAGTCTGTTGTCAGTTCTAGAATATAAACTGATACTTGCCTTGTGGTTTTGTAGTTTGGGTACCTGACAATTACAATAGGCTCTGGAAATGCAGATACAGTGAAAAGTTGGTTAAAACTGCATTTCCTATGTGTATTACTTTTAATCTTCTGGTGGCAAAAACTAAAAACTTTAAAAAGTTCCACAGTGGTTGTTTGTGATGGAGACAAATGACTAAAAATAAGGGATTAGGTTTCTGAAGTGATGCATTTTGTGGGGTGCTTTTTTTTTACTTGATATTGTATTGTGAGCATTTTAATATCACTAAATGGCCTTTACTATACCAATTTTATTAAGTTTTTATTAGTTCATCTTGTGTATATACTAAAGTTGTTTTAAATTCTTCTATTTTCTTTTTTTAAATTGGGGTATAGTTGCTTTACAGTGTTGTGTTAGTTTCTGCTGTACAGCAAAATGAATCAGCTATATGTATACATATATCCCCTCTTTTTTGGATTTCCTTCCCATTTAGGTCACCACAGAGCATTAAGTAGAGTTCCCTGTGCTATACAGCAGGTTCTCATTAGTTATCTATTTTATACATATTAGTGGTTATATGTCAATCCCAATCTCCCAATTCATCCCACCTCCCCTTCCCCCCTTGGTGTCCATATGTTTGTTGTCTACATCTGTGTCTTTATTTCTGCCTTGCAAACAGGTTCATCTGTACCATTTTTCTAGATTCCACATATATGCGTTAATATACATATTTGTTTTTCTCTTTCTGACTTACTTCACTCTGTATGACCGTTTCTATGTCCATCCACATCTCTAAAAATGACCCAATTTTGTTCCTTTTTATGGCTGAGTAATATTCCATTGTATATATGTACCACATCTTCTTTATCCATTCCTCTGTCAATGGACATTTAGGTTGCTTCCATGACCTGGCTATTGTAAATAGTGCTGCAGTGAACATTGAGATGCATGTATCTTTTTGAATTATGGTTTTTTCTGGATATGTGGGATTGCTGGGTCATATGGTAGTTCTATTTTTAGTTTTTTAAGAGACCTCCATACTGTTCTCCATAGTGCTGTATCAATTTACATTCCCACCAACAGTGCAAGAGGGTTCCCTTTTCTCCACACCCTCTCCAGCATTTATTGTTTGTAGATTTTTTGATGATGGCCATTCTGACTGGTGTGAGGTGATACTTCACTGTAGTTTTGATTTGCATTTCTCTAATAATTAGTGATGTTGAGCATCTTTTCATGTGCCTCTAGGCCATCTGTACTTCTTCTTTGGAGAAATGTCTACTTAGGTCTTCTGCCCATTTTCTGATTGGGTTGATTTTTTTTTGATATTGAGCTGCATGAGCTGTTTGTGTATTTTGGAGGTTAATCCCTTGTCCATTGCTTCGTTTGCAAATATTTTCTCCCGTTCTGAAGACTGTGTTTTCATCTTGTTTATGGTTTTCTTTGCCGTGTAAAAGCTTTTAAGTTTCATTAGGTCCCATTTGTTTATTTTTGTTTTTATTTTCATTACTCTAGGAGGTAGGTCAAAAAAGATCTTGCTGTGATTTATGTCAAAGAGTGTTCTTCCTATGATTTCTTCTAAGAATTTTATAGTGTCTGGTCTTACATTTAGGTCTTTAATTAAATTCTTCTATTTTGATCAAATGGAATATATATGAATTTTTGCTTTTTAAGTAATCTTGGAATTTGCATCTTTGCACACAATATTTAAACCACAGTCTCAACAACTATTTTGCCTTGTACGTTTCTTAAAGAATAACTTTTGTAAAGATTATGGATAATACTGTCCATTTGCCGATGGGAGCAGGATGGCTGTCAATTGCACTTCTCACATGTCTGAAAATTCCCATAATCTAGAGCAATTGGCTTGGGTGTTCCCTACATACTGGTGTAACCTCACTCCATCCTTCTCCTAGATAAGCATTCCCACCTGGGTTAAGGTGTGAGGGCTGCAAAATGAAAGAAACTCAGAATGAGCCCTGGAAAGTTTTTTGTAAACTGTTATTTTTTAAAATAAATTTGTGGGTTCCCAAGGGTTCCCAAAGGAAAAAGCCACCAGAACCTGAACATAAGGACCACTGGATTATTTTTACAATTACTCTTCTTGAACTTAAAGAAAATTATATCAGTCCATTAGAGATAGAGCACTGATGAGCTGTCAGCCATTTAATGTGCATGAATAAATGCATGTATATATGTTGAATCTATAATGCTTCTTAAAAATGCTAGCTCTCTGATAGTGCAGGAGGAACAAACAGGTTGTTCCTTGGCCTTCATTTGCTTTTGTCATTGGGAAAAAATATTTGTTGAGTGTCTGTGCATGAGTTGTAGGGGTTTATGAGTACGTGACTCTGTGCATCTCTTATTGTCACAAAAATTTCTACTTGTTAGTTGCTAGGCAGGCTGATGTGGTACTGAGAGGAACAAAATCCCATAAGTTCAGGATCACAAGTACTTTTACCCTCTCCACTGTTCTCCCATAGCCTTACACACTGGTATTTGCTTCTTCTTCAAACTGATTTATTGGAGATCTATAGAATGGCAGACCTATCAGGTGTAGTTCAACTCTTTCACTTACTAATGAAGAATTATGTCAAAAGAAGTCAGGTGCATTGCAAAAAAACAAAACAAAAACAAAAACCTAAATGAATGATTGAACCAATAATCAAGTGTGAACTTCCTGGTTCCTGAGGCTATAGTTTGCTCAATAAATCTTCTTAAAGAACACTTCTTTCCACTGACAACAAAGTACAGCAGATAGGGAAGCACGTTTCAGATATGAGTGATTCTCAAATTTTAAATGCTTGCAAACCACCTGATGGGCTTTGAGATTTTGCATTACAAACAAACTCCCAGGTTATACCAATATTTCTGATTTGGACCAAGATTTGAGTAACAAGAGTTGGGACAGGGCTTCCCTGGTGGTGCAGTGGTTAAGAATCCGCTTGCCAATGCAGGGGACATGGGTTCAAGCCCTGGTCTGGGAAGATCCCACATGCCTCGGAGCAACTAAGCCCACATGCCACAACTACTGAGCCTGTGCTCTAGAGCTGGTGCTCTGCAACGAGAGAAGCCACAGCAACGAGAAGCCCGCGGGCACTGCAATGAAGAGTAGCCACTGCTTGCCAGAAGACCCAATGCAGCCAAAAATAAATAAAATAAATTTATTTAAAAAAAAAAAAGAGTTGGGACAAAACTGTCCATCCCTTTGCCCATAATGCATTTGCTCATAATAGAACCCTTTCTGTTGAAATGGAAGTGTGCATGTCCCAAAGGAAATATAAACAACATCTCAAGATAAGTAAGCTCAGAAAGAGAATCCTTAACCTGCTACATTTTAAAGATTACTGAATTATTTATCTTTTACGTCTCACAATACGAAGTACTGTCTTATTTAAGTGTGAAGTAGGTAGAATCACTGTAAAACACATCATGGATGCCTTACAAAATATCACATGAAGTTCTAATATATACTTGAAAATCAGCAGTTTTTTTGTTTGTTTTACTTTATCTAGCAAACTTAAATAAGTGGTGAGAAATACCAACAGAACAAGGATCAATTTGGTGCCTTTGGCTTCACCTATTAAAGTTTCTATAGACATGATGTTAGAAAGCATTCCAGCCATCAAAGAGGAGGTGTGATGGCTAAAAATAATTTCTGTGTTATCTGACCCAGATCCAAAGGCAAGAGACATAGCTTGCAAAGAAAGCTTTAAGAAAGCTGACTTTAAGAAAGCTGACTTCTAATGTTCCTTGTGATCTGGAACAGCAGGTCCTGAGCAACTCTGAATCAATACCCTCAAATTTGCTATATCCTCTTTTTCTACCCCGTGCTGTTCTTTCAACATGCCTTCGCCTCAACTCCTGTCATGAAACTGATAAAAGAATCTGATAAGCTCCTTCTCACTGTGTCTTCATAGGGTCTGCATATGCATTCCCTCCTGGGGATAGTTGCATCTGGCTACACTGTAGGATTACCTGGGGAGCTTTTAAAAATAGCTGACATCTAGACTCCCCCCTCCCAAATCAATTAAATCAGAATTTCTAGGGTCAGTCCTGGACGCTGGTGTTTTCAGAAACTCTCTAGGCGATGCAAATGTTCAATTAAGATTTATAATCACTGTTAAAAGAAGACAAAGAGAAAAGACAACGGGTAGCACTTTAATGGAGATAGGTTTCAACGAAGTGTGCTGTGGACCAACCAGTGGTCACAGTTGCTTGGAGGCTGACTCAGAAGCCCTCTCAGGAACAGTGGCGTTGGCTGATTATGAATAGATGGAGTATACACTATGTACTTATCATCCTTAGTTAATGATGGGTTATCAGAGTACAAGAGATATTTGGGGGAAGGAAGCCTTCTAACTACACTTCCAGGTACAGTGCACAGGCTGACCACAAAGGGAAGGAAAATAGGTAAGTCCTGAGATGCTCTTATTAATCATCTGTACTCTCACCTCTTGATAGCACTTCATCTGCCACACCCCACAGCAAAGAAAATTACTAAGCCTGGTTTGCCCCTCTTTGTGCTTTCTCCTTCCCAGAACTAATTCTAACCTGATGGCAGAGGTAATTAACCAAATGGAAGGCAGCATCATCACCTTGGGACTTTTCCTGACCTAGAAAGAGTGCCCCCCAGTTGATATATTGGGCCTCCATTTGGTTACCAGATCTTCTACTTCTGATCCAGGTCTTAGAGCTTGAAATCATCCTTGGTCCTCACACTCAAGATCATATTCCAGTTAGTTTCTGAGTCACCTCAAAGCCTGAAGCCCTGTATTACCCATCCATCTATGATTGCATGGAAGCAAAATCACTTGGCTCCTGTCCCATTAAAAAGGAGGAAGGCTCACAATTCCAGGACTCAGACTCACTCTGTCTGCTTGTTTTGCTCTAAGCAATTGTCCTAATCCAGATGATAACCAAGATATAATATTCCAAGTGCAAGTTCATGTAATCTCATTCAGAAATTTTATAGAGGACTCCTCTGGAATTCAGGTAACTACCTTTGAACAATAGCATATATGACGCTCTCTGCACACAAGAGCCCTATTGTCATGAAACTGCTCAAAAGATATCGGTCATTTCCATGTCCTGGCTGTTGTAAATAGAGCTGCAGTGAATATTGTGGTTCATGACTCTTTTTGAATTATGGTTTTCTCAGGGTATATGCCCAGTAGTGGGATTGCTGGGTCTTATGGTAGTTCTATTTATAGTTTTTTAAGGAACCTCCATACTGTTCTCCATAGTGGCTGTATCAATTTACATTCCCACCAACAGTGCAAGAGTGTTCCCTTTTCTCCGCACCCTCTCCAGCATTTATTGTTTCTAGATTTTTTGATGATGGCCATTCTGACCGGTGTGAGATGATATCTCATTGTAGTTTTGATTTGCATTTCTCTAATGATTAACGATACCATATGACCCAGCAATCCCACTACTGGGCGTATACCCTTAGAAAACCATAATTCAAAAAGAGTCATTTACCACAATGTTCACTACAGCACTATTTACAATAGCCAGGACATGGAAGCAACCTAAGTGTCCATCAACAGATGAACTGATAAAGAAGATGTGGCACATATATACAATGGAATATTACTCAGCCATAAAAAGAAATGAAATTGAGTTATTTGTAGGGAGGTGGATGGACCTAGAGTCTGTCATACAGAGTGAAGTAAGTCAGAAAGAGAAAAACAAATACCATGTGCTAACACATATATATGGAAATTAAAAAAAAAATTGTTCTGAAGAACCTAGGGGCAGGACAGGAATAAAGATGCAGACGTAGAAAATGGACTTGAGGACACAGGGAGGGGGAAGGGTAAGCTGGGACGAAGTGAGAGAGTGGCATATATACACTACCAAATGTAAAATAGACAGCTAGTGGGATGCAGCCGCATCGCACAGGGAGATCAGCTCGGTGCTTTGTGACCACCTTGCGGGGTGGGATAGGGAGGGTGGGAGGGAGACGCAAGAGGGAGGGGATATGGGGATATATGTATATGTATAGCTGATTCACTTTGTTATAAAGCAGAAACTAACACACCATTGTAAAGCAATTGTACTCCAATAAAGATGTTAAAAACAAAACAAAGATATGGGTCAACTGACCTCTAAGAAGCCCACCCTAGCTCTAAAAGAGTGGCACAAGGCCACTTCAGTTATTCCTTCTTCATCCCTCTGAAGCCCATATGAAAATGAAATATTAAAGTATGTTCATGAACACAAACACTGAAACAACACAACACATTGGATGCAATATTTACTTTTGCACACAGTTAGACTGGATAATCCATAAAACCCCAAGAATTTATCATTGATATTTCTTGTTCCAAAATCACAACCCAAAAAGGTTTTGCTTATTTGTCAACTACTTGGATATACTTTTCCTTAGTTTCATGATAGGGTCCTCACCTGTCTAGAGTTATACTGCTGGTGCTTTAGAAACTATTATACTTTTTCTTTACTTTTCTTTTAGTTTTACTTCACTTTTCTTCCCCTGGGTAGGTACTATTTTATTTTGTTTTGTTTTTTACATTGTCAAAATACATCCAATTTCTTCAATCTTTTATTGTAGTGTGCAGTTGGCTTTTTGGTTTAAGAATACTAAATATTAAGGCCAACCTATGATTCTCTATTTTAAAAACAAATCCATCTACTTTTATGATACAAACAACTAACAACAAATTTTGGAATAGTGATTTTTGTTTCTTAAAATGAATATGTCTTTTTACTCTATGGATAAGAGAGCACAGTCCCAGCATCCAGAAATACAAACCATTTGCAAAAACACGATTTTTTCTGAATTTTCTGAGTGTCCCTTGGTCAGGTTGGTTTTGGCTTTTTGCTAGAGATACTCATGAGTCATTTCTTGTTCTTTTATGGTGTCCTACATGCATGTTTAGTTAAGAGGTAATTCCCATATAGAGTACCAAGCACTCTTGGCAGCTGAAAATTAGGCATCTCTTCAAAAGCACACACTTTACCAATAGCACAACATTAACAGTTCAAACAGTCAATCAGAGAGTGTAATCAAGAAATCAAACAATAGCTCTTGGTGATGTAACAAAATATACTACTCAGGTGAGATAATAGTAAAATACTAGGTGGCTAAATCTTAGTGCATTTCTTTTTTTAGTATCAAGCATTTGTCAGTGATAGGAAAATGATAAAATATACACTCTATGGCTTGAAAAAATTAGTTTCTTCCGTCTAATATCGATTTATTAATTATAAATATAAAGCAGAAGATGATCCTGAATCACTTAGGTATGCTTATGTAATATAACATATAATTACAGTCTATGTTTTTCCTTAATTACTCTTGGTTTACTTAAAAGAAAAAAAAAATGTAGTAATATATATCCAGTTCTTTGGAAATGTTATATATAGTGGAGAAGTGACTATTGTAGAAGGTTGAATATTCTTGCCTAGAATATTCAGGCAATTAGACTTCTATGAAGCACTTAGAAGATTAGATATTATCAAAATATGACTCTCAGACTTTGAATGATATTTAATGATAACTATGTTCTCTAAAGCTGTACTCAGTGATTTCAGGCCTCTGGTAGAAACATCTGCACCACAGTGCATTAAGAATTAAAGAAATCCAGAGAGGACCTTCAAGATGGTGGAGGAGTAAGACGTGGAGATCACCTTCCTCCCCACAAATAAATAAAAAATACATCTACATGTGGAACAACTCCTACAGAATACCAACTGAACACTGGCAGAAGACCTCAGACCTCCCAAAAGGCAAGAAACTACCCCATGTACCTGGGTAGGGTAAAAGAAAAAAGAAAAAACAGAGACAAAAGAATAGGGATGGGACCTGCACCAGTGGCAGGGAGCTGTGAAGAAGGAAAAGTTTCTACACACTAGGAAACCCCTTCACTGGCAGAGACAGAGGGTGAGTGGGGGGGAGAAGCTTCAGAGCCATAGAGGAGAGCACAGCAACATGGGTGCAGAGGGCAAAGCAGAGAGATTGCCATACAGACGATCAGTGCAGACGAGCACTCACCAGCCTGAGAGGCTTGTCTGCTCACCCACCAGGGCAGGTGGGGATGGGAGCTGAGGCTTGGGCTTCAGAGGTCAGATCCCAGGGAGAGGACTGGGGTTGGCTGTGTGAACACAGCCTGAAGGGGGTTAGTGCACCACAGCAAACCAGGAGGGAGTCCGGGGAAACGTCTGGAACTGCCTAAGAGGCAAGAGACCATTGTTTGGGGGTGTGCGAGGAGAAGGGATTCAGAGCACCGCCTAAACCAGCTCCAGAAATGGGCGCGAGCTGCGGCTATCAACGCAGACACCAGAGACGGGCATGAAACGCTAAGGCTGCTGCTGCAGCCACCAAGAAGCCTGTGTACAAGCACAGGTCACTATCCACACCTCCCCTCCTGGGAGCCTGTGCAGCCTGCCACTGCCACAGTCCCATGATCCAACTACTTCCCCGGGAAAACACACGGTGCGCCTCAGGCTGTTGCAACATCATGCCAGCCTCTGCCACTGCAGGCTTGCCCCGCATTCCGTAACCCACCCTCCCTCCAGCCTGAGTGAGCCAGAGCCCCCTAATCAATCGCCCTTTTAACCCCCTACTGTCTGGGCAAAGAACAGACGCCAGAGGGTGACCTACATGCAGAGGCAGGGCCAAATCCAAAGCTGAACCCCAGGAGCTGTGTGAACAAAGAAGAGAAAAGGAAATTTCTCCCAGCAGCCTCAGGAGCAGCAGATTAAATCTCCACAATCAACTTGATGTACCCTGCATCTGTGGAATACCTTAATAGACAAGGAATCATCGCAAAATTGAGGAGGTGGAGTTTGGGAGCAATTGTAGACTTGGGGTTTTCTGTATGTGACTGACCAGTTTCTGATTTTTATGTTTATCTTAGTATAGTTGTTAGCTCTTGTTATCATTGGTGGATTTTTTTATTGGTTTGGTTGCTTTCTTTTTTTTAAAATTACTTTTAAAATTTCCTTATTTTAATAATATTTTGCTTAATATTTTATTTTAATAACTTTATTTTATTTTTTTGTTTCCTTCTCTTTTTTTTCCCCTTTTATTCTGAGCCGTGTGGCTGACAGGGTCTTGGTGCTCTGGCCAGCTCTCACGCCTGAGCCTCTGAGGTGGGAGAGCCGAGTTTAGGACACTGGACCAGCAGAGACCTCCCAGCCTCACGTAATATCAGTTGGCAAAGGCTCTCCCAGAGATCTCCATCTCAATGCCAAGATCCAGCTCCACTCAATGACCAACAACCTCCAGTGCTGGACAAACCATGCCAAACAACTAGCAAAACAGGAACACAAACCCACCCATTGGCAGAGAGGCTGCCTAAAATGATAATAAGATGACAGAGACCCCAAAACCCACCACCGGACACGGTCCTGCCCACCATAAAGACAATATCCAGCCTCATCCACCAGAACACAGGCACCAGTCCCATCCACCAGGAAACCTACACAATCCACAGAAACAACCTTAGCCACTGGGGGCAGACACAAAAACAATGTGAACTACAAACCTGCAGCCTACGAAAAGGAGACCCCAAACACAGTAAGTTAAGCAAAATGAGAAGACAGAGAAATATGCAGCATATGAAGGAGAAAGGTAAAAACCCACCAGACCAAACAAATGAAGAGGAAATAGGCAGTCTACCTGAAAAAGAATTCAGAGTAATGATAGTAAAGATGATCCAAAATCATGGAAATAGAATGCAAAAAATACAAGACGTTTAACAAGGACCTAGAAGAACTAAAGAGCAAACAAACAGTGATGAACAACACACTAAATGAAATTGAAAATTCTCTAGAAGGAACCAATAGCAGAATAACTGAGGCAGAAGAACGGATAAGTGACCTGGAAGATAAAATAGTGGAAATAACTACCGCAGAGCAGAATAAAGAAAAAAGAATGAAAAGAATTGAGAACAGTTTCAGAGACCTCTGGGACAACATTAAATGCAGCAACATTCAAATTATAGGGGTCCTAGAAGAAGAAGAGAAAAACAATGGTCTGAGAAAATATTTGAAGAGATTATGGTTGAAAACTTCCCTACATAATATTGTAAAGGAAATAGTCAATCAAGTCCAGGAAGCCCAGAGAGCCCCATACGGGATAAATCCAAGGAGAAACACACCAAAACACATATTAATCAAACTATCAAAAATTAAATACAAAGAAAAAATATTAAAAGCAGCAAGGGGAGAGTCCCAGGGAGAAGTTAAGTTGGAGGCGCGCGAGTTTGTCACGGCATCTCCACGGAGGCAGCCGGGACTCCCGCCTCCTCCTGCCTTGGCTGCACTTTGATGAGTCCGCGTCTGGGGCAGCAGCTTGTAATCAAGCCACCAGCCCGAGCCGGGCCCCCTGAATCGTTCAGGCCCCTCAACTCTACTGCAGGCGCCCAAACGCAGCTGTGTGCCCCTAGCATCTTTAAGTCTCGTCTGGGCAGCCAGCTCTGGTCTTGGAGAGGAGGCTGACCCAGCATGGTCACGAAGTTTGCATTTTTAGTTAATTGGTCTTTAAAAGATGTGCAAACACACTCATAGCTCCTTATCTACTTTCTATTTCAAAACTCTCCTCTTTCTCTTCTCATCTCCCTCCTTTTCCTTTTTCTTTTTCTCTTTCTCCATGACCCCCCTCTCCAGACACTATTTATTGGTTACAAAATCCTGTAGAAGTGTAATACACACACAGAGACACCCCAGCCCCGCTGCTCTTTTAGTGCCTGTGACCTTGAAGCTGTGATGAGCCGGGGAGATGCTACAAATGCACAGGCTCCACCAGATGAGGGACTTTGATGCTGGGGGGAGCTCTGGGGGTCAAGCGCAGAAAGGGGAAATAAATGGTAAAATCACTGTCTCTAGACTCCTCAGATAAAATGGAAACAAGCACTTGGCATTTTCAGTACTGACAACCTGGCTTGTTTGTTCACTCTAATGAGCACTCTGGCTCCATTAAAAAAAAAAAAAAAAAAAAAAAAAGCAGCAAGGGAAAAACAACAAATAACATACAAGGGAATCCACATAAGGTTAACAGCTGATCTTTCAGCAGAAACTCTGCAAGCCAGAAGGGAGTGGCAGGACATATTTAAAGTGATGAAAGGGAAAAACCTACAACCAAGATTACTCTACCCAGCAAGGATCTCATTCAGATTTGATGGAGAAATTAAAATCTTTACAGAGAAGCAAAAGCTAAGAGAATTCAGTGCTGCCAAACCAGCTTTACAACAAATGCTAAAGGAACATCTCTAGGCAGAAAACATGGGAAGGAAAAGACCTACAATAACAAACCCAAAACACTTAAGAAAATGGTAATAGGAACATACATATCGATAATTACCTTAAATGTAAATGGATTAAATGCTCCAACCAAAAGACATAGACTGGCTGAATGGATACAAAAACAAGACCCATATATATGTTGTCAACAAGAGACCCACTTCAGACCTAGGGACACATACAGACTGAAAGTGAGGGGATGGAAAAAGATACTCCACGCGAATGGAAATCAAAAGAAAGATGGCGTAGCAATTCTCATACGAGACAAAATAGACTTTAAAATAAAAACTATTACAAGACACAAAGCAGGACACTACATAATGATCAAGGGAACAATCCAATATAACAATTGTAAATATTCATGCACCCAACATAGGAACAGCTCAATACATAAGGCAAATGCTAACAGCCATAAAAGGGGAAATCGACAGTAACACAATCATAGTAGAGTACTTTAACACCCCACTTTCACCAATGGACGTATCATGCAAAATGAAAATAAATAAGGAAACACAAGCTTTAAATGCTACACTAAACACAAGATGGACTTAATTGATATTTATAGGACATTCTATCCAAAAACAACAGAATACACTTTCTTCTCAAGTGCTCAAGGAACATTCTCCAGGGTAGATCATATCTTGGGTCACAAATCAAGCCTTGGTAAATTTAAGAAAATTGAAATCGTATCAAGTATCTTTTCCGACCACAACGCTATGAGACTAGATATCAATTACAGAAAAAAAACTGTAAAAAATACAAACACATGGAGGCTAAGCAATACACTACTTAATAACCAAGAGATCACTGAAGAAATCAAAGAGGAAATCAAAAAATACCTAGAAAGAAATAACAAAGAAAACACGACAACCCAACACCTATGGGATACAGCAAAAGCAGTTTTAAGAGGGAAGTTTATAGCAATACAATCCTACCTCAAGAAACAAAAAACCTCTCAAATAAACAATGTAACCTTACACCTAAAGCAATTAGAGAAAGAAGAACAAAAAAAACCCCAAATTAGCACAAGGATAGAAATCCTAAAGATCAGGCCAGAAATAAATGAAAAAGAAAAGAAGGAACAATAGCAAAGATCAATGAAACTAAAAGCTGGTTCTTTGAGAAGACAAACAAAATTGATAAACCACTAGCCAGACTCATCAAGAAAAACAGGGAAATGAGTCAAAGGAAAAGTAACAACTGATACTGCAGAAATACAAAGGTTCATGAAAGATTATTACAAGCAACTATATGCCAATAAAATGGACAACCTGGAAGAAATGGACAAATTCTTAGAAAAGAACAACCTTCCAAGACTGAACCAGGAAGAAATAGAAAATGTAAACAGACCAATCACAAGCACTGAAATTGAGACTGTGATTAATAATTTTCCAACAAACAAAAGCCCAGGACCAAATTGCTTCAAAGGTGAATTCTATCAAACATTTAGAGAACAGCTAACACCTATCCTTCTCAAACTCTTGCCAAATATATCAGAGGGAGGCACACTCCCAAACTCATTCTATAAGACCACCATCACCCTGATACCAAAACCAGACAAAGATGTCACAAAGAAAGAAAACTACAGGCCAATATCAGTGATGAACATAGATACAAAAATCCTCAACAAAATACCAGCAAACAGAATCCAACAGCACATTAAAAGGATCACACACCATGATCAAGTGGGGTTTATCCCAGGAATGCAAGGATTCTTCAATATACACAGATCAATCAATGTGATACACCATATTAACAAAGTGAAGGATAAAAACCATATGATCATCTCAACCAAAGCAGAAAAAGCTTTTACAATATTCAACAGCCATTTATGAAAAAAACTCTCCAAAAAGTAGGCATAGATGGACCTTACCTCAACATAATACAGGGCATATATGTTAAACCCACAGGCAACATTGTTCTCAATGGTGAAAAACGGAAACCATTTCTCTAAAATCAGGAACAAGACAAGGATGCCCACTCTCACCATTATTGTTCAACATAGTTTTGGAAGTTTTAGCCACAGCAATCAGAGAAGAAAAAGAAATAAAAGGAATCCAAATCGGAAAAGAAGAAGTAAAGCTGTCACTGTTTGCAGATGACATGATACTATACATAGAGAATCCTAAAGATGCTACCAGAAAACCCCTAGAGTTAATCAATGAATTTGGTAAAGTAGCAGGATACAAAATTAATTTGCATTCCTATACACTAATGATGAAAAATCTAAAAGAGAAATTAAGGAAACACTCCCATTTACCATTGCAAGAAAAAGAATAAAATACTTAGGAATAAACCTACCTAAGGAGACAAAAGACCTGAATGCAGAAAATTATAAGACACTGATGAAAGAAATTAAAGATGATACAAACAGATGGAGAGATATACCATGTTCTTGGATTGGAAGAATCAACATTGTGAAAATGACTATACTACCCAAAGCAATCTACAGATTCAATGGAATCCCTATCAAACTACCAATGGCATTTTTCACAGAAGTAGAACAAAAAATTTCACAATTTGTGTGAAACACAAAAGACCCTGAATAGCCAAAGCAGTCTTGAGAAAGAAAAACGGAACTGGAGGAATCAGGCTCCCTGACTCCAGACTATACTACAAAGCTTCAGTAATCAAGACATTATGGTACTGGCACAAAAACAGAAATAAAGATGAATGGAACAGGATAGAAAGCCCAGAGATAAGCCCACGCACATATGGTCACCTTATTTTTGATAAAGGAGGTAAGAATATACAATGGAGAAAAGACAGCCTCTTCAATAAGTGGTGCTGGAAAAACTGGACAGCTACATGTAGAAGAATGAAATTAGAACACTCCCTAACACCATACACAAAAATAAACTCTAAATGGATTAAAGACCTAAATGTAAGGCCAGACACTATCAAACTCTTAGAGGAAAACACAGGAAGAACACTCCACGACATAAATCACAACATGATCCTTTTGACCCACCTCCTAGAGAAATGGAAATAAAAACAAAAATAAACAAATGGGACCTAATGAAACGTAAAAGCTTTTGCACAGCAAAGGAAAACATAAACAAGATGAAAAGACAACCCTCAAAACAGGAGAAAATATTTGCAAATGAAGCAACTGACAAAGGATTAATCTCCAAAATTTACAAGAAGCTCATGCAGCTCAATATCAAAAAAACAAACAACCCAATCCAAAAATGGGCAGAAGACCTAAATAGATATTTCTCCATGGAAGATATACAGATTGCCAACAAACACATGAAAAGCTGCTCAACATCACTAATCATTAGAGAAATGCAAATCAAAACTACAATGAGGTAACACATCACACTAGTTAGAATGGGCATCATCAGAAAATCTGATGATTTTCAAACAACAAATGCTGGAGAGGGTGTGGAGAAAAGGGAACCCTCTTGCACTGTTGGTGGGAATGTAAATTGATACAGCCACTATGGAGAACAGGATGGAGGTTCCTTATAAAACTAAAAATAGAACTACCATACGACCCAGCAATCCCACTACTGGGCATATACCCTGAGAAAACCATAACTCAAAAAGAGTCATGCACCACAATGTTCACTGCAGCTCTATTTACAATAGCCAGGACATGGAAGCAACCTAAGTGTCCATCGACAGATGAATGGATAAAGATGTGGCACATATATACAATGGAATATTACTCAGCCATAAAAAGAAACGAAATTGAGTTATTTGTAGTGAGGTGGATGAACCTAGAGTCTCTCATACAGAGTGAAGTAAGTCAGAAAGAGAAAAATAAATACCGTATGCTAACACATATAATGGAATAAAAAAAATTAGTTATGAAAAACCTAGGGGAAGGACATGAATAAAGACGCAGACATAGAGAATGGACTTGAGGACACGGGGATGGGGAAGGGTAAGTTGGGACGATGTGAGAGAGTGGCATGGACTTATATGTAAAATAGATAGCTAGTGGGAAGCAGCTGCATAGCACAGGGAGATCAGCTCAGTGCTTTGTGACCACCTAGAGAGGTGGGATAGGGAGGGTGGGAAGGAGACGCAAGAGGGAGGAGATATGTGGATATATGCATATGGATAGCTGATTCACTTTTTAATAAAGCAGAAACTAACACACCATTGTAAAGCAATTATACTCCAATAAAGATGTTTAAAAAAAGAAAAAAGAAACAAAATTGAGTTATTTTTAGTGAGGTGGATGGACCTAGGGACTGTCATACAGAGTGAAGTAAGTCAGAAAGGGGAAAACAAATATCGTATGCTAACACATATATAACGAACCTGAAAAAAAAAAAAAAAAGGTTCTGAAGAATCTAGGGGCAGGACAGGAATAAAGACGCAGATGTAGAGAATGGACTTGAGGACACGGGGATGGGGACGGCTAAGCTGGGATGAAGTGAGAGAGTGGCATGAACATATATACACTACCAAATGTAACATAGATAGCTAGTGGGAAGCAGCCACATAGCAGAAGGAGATCAGCTCGGTGCTTTGTGTCCACCTAGAGGGGTGGGATAGGGAGGGTGGGAGGGAGACGGAAGAGGGAGGGGATATGGGGATATATGTATATGTATAGCTGATTCACTTCGTTATACATCAGAAACTAACACAACAATGTAAAGCAATTTTACTGCAATAAAGATGTTAAAAGAAAAAAGAAAAAGAATTAAAGAAAGCCAGAGAGTTCCTTGTGCAGAACACTTTGAAAGAGACTTATACAGAGAAAACTTCACCAATTTGCTCATCTCTTGGATTCTGGCTTTAATGATTCCTAGATGTGTGGTCTCTCTCCTTAAACTACTGTAAAGTTGTTATGTGTTTATTTATTTAGGCTCAGCCAGCCAGTGCAAAATATTTCCTCCTGTCATTGCATTTATCTAATCTATCTTGATTTGCTTTTATTATTTGTTCTCAGCCACAAATTTACCTTACAGTAGTTTATATTTGCTCAGTGTTTGATATACATTGGATTCTACATTTTTTACTATCCTGGTTTCAATTCCTTGAAAAGTCTCTGTGCATTAATTTTATTTGTTGATTTGATTTCATATATATGTCTTATAAAACCAGTATTATAAACAGTTTTCTCTTTTTAACAGAGTAGAGGAAAAGGGTGGCTTAAGAAATGAGCTAGTACAAATAATAAATATAATAACAATTCATAATATTATCACTTTTATTGCTGTGTAACTAGGTGATACTTGAATTGCTTTGTATAAACTATCCTATTTTTAACCCTCATAATAATAAGTACTAATCTTTTCTGCATTTTATTGAGGAATAAAATATTATCTCTTGCCACATATACTGTAAAATTGTTATACCGTTTTATATTATACATATAAATAAATATATAATATATTACATATACATACTATATATATTTTTTTCTCTTGTACCCTATTAACAGCACTTCAACCTACGTTAACCTAAAACTAGAACTAAAAAGGTAAACAAATCTTACCTTCAGTTTTATTTAAGACTGGAAAATTTAATATATTTCTCTCAGTAAGTGACAGAAAAAATAGATAAAATCAGTAAGGATATGGCAGATTTGAAAACTAATATGTAACAAACCTATGCAATTGATATCTGTAGAGAATTCCACCCCGTAAAAATACAATACAAATCTTTTTAAGGGCACAGATGATAAGTTCAGCCATAAAATAAATCTCAGTACATTTGAAATTATTGAAATCATACACACTGTGGTCTTTGATCATAATGGAATAAATTAGAATCAATAAGATAGATAGATATCAGGAAAATTTCTACATTCTTCTAAATAATCCATGGGTCAAAGAAGGACTTAAAAGGGAAATATGGAAATATTTTGAATTAAATGAAAATAAAAACAAAACCTATCAGATTTATGAGATTCAGCTGAAATCCTGATTGGAGAGAAATACTTAACTTTAAAAGCTTGTATTAGAAAAACCAGAAAGGGTAAAATCAATGAACTAATCTTCCATACTTAGAAGGTAGAAAAAGGAGAGCAGTGAAACCAAGGTAAATTTTTTAAAAAGAAAGTATTTAGAAATCAAAGAAATACAAATGGATAAGCAATGAAGAAAGGCAGTGAAATCAAAAGCTTGTCTTTAAAACTGTCAATAAAATTAATGAATCTCTAGTTTGTCTGATCAAGAGCAAAGACACAAATTACCAATATAGGGAATGAAAGTGGGACTCTCATTACAGAACCTACAGGCATTTGTATGATATTAAGGGAATATTATGAACAACTTGATGCCAACTGATTTACAACAAATGAAAGGGCCAAATTCTGTGAAAGACACAAACTCACTCAAGAACAAACACATCATCTTTGTAGTCATACATGTATGACAGAAATTATAATTTAAAAATTTCCCATAAAGAAAAGTCCAAGACCAGACGGTTTTACTGACAAATTCTATCAAATATTTAAGAAAAAAATACACCAGTCCTATTTAAACTCCTTCAGAAAACAGAGGAAGAGGGAACATTTTTTTTATGAGAACAGTAATGCCCTTATCATACCAGACTAGATATTATAAAAGAAAAGAAAACTACAGTCCAATATCTTTCATTAACAAAGACGTACATTTCCTTGAATAAATATGAGGAAATCAAATTCAGTCATACAAAAAAGAAAAGAAGATACATCATGACTAAGCGGAAATTACGTTAGGAATGGATAGTTTGGTTTAACTTTTAAAAATCAAATAATATAATTCTTCATATTAACAAAATATTTGGGGAAAAAGCATACAATCATTTCAATAGTACAAAAGATCATTTGACAAAATTCAGTATTTCTTTTTTATTGAATTATAATTGGCATACAATACTAGTTTCAAGTATTCAACACATTGATTTGATATTTTTATGCATTATGAAATGATCACAATAAGTCGTTACTATGTCACCTTACAAATTTATTATAACATATTTAATAGATTCTCTATGCTGTACATTACACCTCCATGACTTCTTTATTTTATAACTGGAAGTCTGTACCTCTTAATCCCCTTCCTTTTCCTTTGTTTCTCCTGTCCCCAACCCTCCTCCCCTCTAGCGACCACCAGTTTGTTCTCTGTATCTACAAATCTGTTTATGTTCTGTTTGGTTTGTTCTTTTGTTTTGTTTTTTAGATTGCACATATAAGTGAAACCATGTAGTATTTGTCTGACTTATTTCACTTAGCATAATACCCTTTGGATCCATCCATGTTGCAGCAAATGGCAAGATTTCATTTTTTTATGGATTAGTATTCCATTGTATATATGTGTGTGTGTGTGTGTGTGTGTGTGTGTATATGTATATACAAAAAAAAGTTCTATATGAATGCACTTTCCTTATTCCTGCACATTTCTGAGAGAACAAGACTCTGTTGACTATAATAAATTCAACACATCAATATTTCTACAAAAATCATTCTCTGATCATGTCTGTTTAACAGATTGAATCATGAGATTATATGGAAATTTAAAATAATTGTCTTCTGGTGGCTGTGGGAGTGAGTTATAAGGAAAACTATATGAAGGAATATTTGGTTTTGTGATAGTAGTTCTTGGAATTTTTGGATAATTTGTTGAAAAATATGAACAATTTTAAACGTAATTCCAGGGATGTATGGATTCTCTGGAATCCATTCATGCATCCAATTTCAGTTAAGAATATTTGCTACAGTTTAATTCTGTGTTCTATTTTTTGTCATGCTATTCAATCATACCAATAATTATGCTTCACTGCTCTCACTGGTATTAGAATTTTAATATTTTTAAAATACAGTTAAAAGCCATGCTGAATTAATATTTATTCAAAAAGTCAATAAGCTAAAACTCATTCAAATTAATAAGCCACTCAATAAGCATAGCCTCATGCAATAGATCCAAGAATCACCAGGAAGATTAAGCAACCTGAATTGTGGGGTGATATCAGGGAAATACCTCATTTTAGTCTTCATAAGGTGTTACACAAAGGCAAGGCTGGGATGATATAAAATCTTGTTTCATTAGGGAATGTATTTATGACAATAATGTCTCATAGGAACCGAATTACTTGAATTCCGTGGGGTTTTTTTTGATATATGGATTTTACTATTGCTCTCAAGATGGAGTTTAAATCCATTCATTTTACTGAGAATCTGCCATGCAGTCGATGCTGTGTTTAAACTGTGAATATCAAGATTAGTGAAACACAAAATTAAAGTCCCTGCTCTCAAAAAAATTTGCAGTAACAGGAGCAAAATATACCTTGTGCCGAAGAAGAAATTATGCAGCATTAGTGGAAAATAACTGTGGAGCTTTGGGGATAGATTTTTTTCCGGAAGGAATCTCCAAAGCGTGCTATGGAGAAAGAGTAGATTGTCTTTTCCTTGAAGAAAATTTGGGTAAGGACATCTGAGACTACAGTAACACACTTGCTGAAAAACAACTGGTAACTGAGTTCCCACCCACCCTTTTAACTGGAAACTGGCACAAAGAAGTTACTGTAATGTTATTATACAGCTTATTGCCATGAATTAATTAATTTGCATTATACAGCTTCCTATGTAACAAAGAAAGCTTGTTATTCTTAAAGTACATAATGATTAAGTGTAGGCGTTCTGCTCTGGAAGAGAAGTGTTACAAAAAGCCTTAGATGTATAAATTGTTTTATTGTTCCAGTGGGAGTCATTATATAAAGAAAAGATTGAATCCTTAATGAATGGCAGATAAGAGTTACAAATCTTTTTGTTTTCTTTTTTTCCCCCTTTCTGTAATACCTATTCCCCCTGTAAGGAGAGACCCAAATCAAGTCGCGGTGCATGCACATATTCTTGAAGCAATTAGGTAATTGACAATAAATCCATGTGACATTCTCGCAGTAGGCTGGTCTGTTGATAAAGACCATCATTCAAGATGCCAACTGCAATGTTACTTGAAGATACCTTTGTGAATAGCTTAAAGACAGCAAACAATAGATTGCGACAAATAAAACCTTGATCTTTCTAAGCCATGAATCAAGGGCTTTGTGTCCTACAGAGACAGCAATGACCTTCACCTTCTAAATATTTGGCACAAAAAATAAGTCTAAGTAGCATGACTGATGTGGGTCACACAGGATGCTTATAAAATTAAACTATATTCTCTGCAAAATCCCAAAGAAGCACTTTTTAGTGGATTATAGGATCTAAGAAAATCAATGCTTCTGCATCTGAGTTGAGCATTTAAAATGTTTGCAGACATCCAGAGTTATACTTCATACAGTCTCTTCCTTTTCTTAAAGAAGTAGGGGGAAATTAAATTGTGGTCAGCTAACCACTGGAAACATTTATATTTTCACTTAGTGAAATACTTGAAGTTGTGTTTCAAGCGGTTGTTCAAAATAAAAATGAAAGCTGTGACAATGTGGAAATGTCTAAAATTAAAATGAGTAACTATCAAGCAGGCTTCTCATTTGTAGTATTGCTTATGCCTTGTTTTAATGAGAAGTGATGAGACTAAATCAAGCACAGGGAAATCTAGGCAGAATCTTAGGAACAATTATAGTAGTGAGATCTGTTACAAAGTGGATGAGTCTCCATGGGGAGCCTCTCCACCTGAGTTATTTAAATCCAAATTGGACAGAGCACACCAAAGTACATGCCACAGATACAATTCTGTACTACACTAGACAAATTAGATAACCTAGTAGTTTTTGGGTTTTGTTTGTTTTTAAAATATATGAGTTGTGATCACCAAAACTTCTTTAGGTTTGTAGGATATGTATAATTCCCAAATATGAATTATATGGAGGTGATAAGAACCTTCTCTTTAGGGTACAATAGAGCTTGAGTTAATTGGCCTATTATTGGCCATATATTATGTTATGTGTTTCCCTAATAAACAGATGGATAAATATATTATAGTGATAGAACTATTATTGTAGTATTTCAGATGAGGATGCCTATTATCAGAGAGTTTAAGGCACATGCATAGCCTAGTAACCAAATGAAGAAACATGATGATGAAAAAATGAATAAATGAGTGCAAACTGGTATTAAAGTCTCTCTGCCACCAATATCATGCTCTTCCCATTGCAGGATGTTATATCATCAACAGTCAGTGTAACTGCATTGTGAGTACAAGAATCCCCCTGCTTTCCAAAAGTTTGAATTAACTGAAAGAATTTTGAAGAGGATTCTGGCTTTAAGGAAAAAAAAAAAAAAAAAGCTGTTATCATACTAATGTCCGTCTTTCTTAAAAGCAAAGTGGTGTAACGTTAACTTTCAGAAAAGGGTGATACTCTGCTTTACCCCATTTCAGCTTATGAAACTTTTCATAGAACACTCCACTTTGATAAAGGGGGGGGAACCTCTGTTTTCAAATATTGTGAAACATAAATCGATAAGAAGCAACCCTATGGATGACTACCAAATATCACAAGCTGACCAGTGTACTGTGTTCCGTAAGTTCCCAAATCACATTTAACTGGTATCAATTTGTCTGTGATGATAACTGATTATAGGATGAGTCTTCCTCACGAGATAAGATAATGAGGATAGAAAAATAGGAAAAATTAAAGCATTCACAGGTTAATGGAAAATCAATATTGCTGTCATATTTTCTCTCATTCAAATACTTTAGACTAATAAACCATCATTCCTAGCCTTTGTAGAGAAGCCATGGTTGCCTCACTATGAGAGGAGGGAAAAGCAAATGGTAATGTAAGAATTCTTACACATATTTGCAGCCAAGCTTCATGTGTTTGACCCTACACCTCACACATTATATTAGGAACAAAATGAGATATAAGTAGAAAACAGTGATGTTTTTTAAAAAATTAAAAGTGAATTTTCTGACAATAATTTTGATAATGCAGTTAAAATGGAAAGGATCAGAGGACAGGTCCTTCTGACATGAATTAGTAAATCATGAAGTAATTAAATCTAGCAATATCAAAAAAAAAGTTTTACTCTCCTGCTTTAAATAAGTAGAAAGCTAAAAAGAAAAATAGAAAACAACTATTTTCAGACATTGGATAGAAGGCTGCACAGGATTGTTATCCTTTACAAAAGGAAAACAAATGAAGTAAGCCCCAGTATAAGGCTTTCTACCTGGGCAGATTCTGGAACTGCAGTGCAAGGAGAACTCAAACAGAGCCTAGCAGTCTGGCCGTGTTGAAGAGATAGATCAGATGTCAGGGGTACCAAAGGGACTAGAATAAACTGGGCAGAATATTGGGAAGGAGCAAGCTGTACAGAGACGGTGTTCCAAAATTCTTTATTGCATTTTCTTGATCATTTGTAGACTGTCAATCTGCATATAGAGACTTCTGGATATTTTTCTTTCAGTGCTTTAAAAATGTTATTCCATTGTCTCCTAACTTGCATAGTTTCTGATGATAAGTCTGTTATAGTTTTTCTTTGTTCCTATGTATATAATGTATCTTTCTTTTCAGAGGGGGGAGGGTCTGGCTACCTTTATGATTATTTTTATTTTTAATATTCAGCAGTTTACATATGATGTGTTGAGATGTTTTTGTTTTGTGTTTATTTATCTTGCCTAATGTTCTTTGAGCTTTGTGAATATGTGGTTTACTATCTTTCCTTAATTTGGGGAAATTATTGGACAATATCTTTTCAAATATCTTTTGCTCCATTCTCCCTTCTTCTTCTGGGATTTTAAATATGCACATGTTAGACATTTCAGTATTGTTCACATCTTTCGTTTTTACTCTATTTTTTAAAATTTCCCTTTATTCTCTTTGCTTTTTGGCTTTGATAATTTTTATAACCGAACTTTAATTTACTAATTCTTCTCAGCTGTGCTGGATCTACTAATGAGCCTGTCAATCACATATTTTATCTTGGTTACTATGTCTTTCATCTTAGCATTTCCATTGATCCTTTCATGTTTCTATCTCTGCAAGAATTCTCTGTGCATCTGTATTATCTTTTTAAACAAGAACCTCCCTCTCTCATTTAATCATAGCTATTTTAAAAATTTCTATCTGATAATTTCAACATACAAGTCATCTCCAAGCTAGGTCCATTGATTTCTTTGTTTCTTGATCACATTTTTTTCTTGCTTTATTTTGTCTCTGATGAATTCTTGTTGAAGCTGGACATATTGTATATGATATTAGACACTGAGTTAAATAGTCTGTTTCTGGGATTAAGCATGCCTTGATTTTTGCTAGGACTTTAGTTGCTCTTAATCAATTTAACCAGATGTTGAGCTGGACTTGGGTTTTGTTGTTGCTGTAGTTACCTTCATTAGATCACAGGTTTCCCATTCCTCCAGTGCCATCCTGTGATTAGGGTGGGACTCCTCTGCCAGAAGGTTTTTCTTAATATCTGTTTCATTCTCACCTTAGGTCTTCCCTTTGTGTCTGAATAGCAGAGAAGGTCTCTATCCATCTTCTTGCCTCTCTCTCTGCAGTAGACTAATGTTGTTATTCAGTGCTTGGCTTGATAATCTGACGGTGAAGGTAAGGGTAGCCTTCTCTTTTTTTCTGGTTCTATCACAGTCGTCAGTTAGTGATGTGTCCCTGGGTCTTGCGAGTGGAGAATTCCCACTGATCCTATCCCTCCCTCAATGGTAGGAAATTTTTAATGATCTGGGCTCATGATGTTTTTCTTCCTCTCTTCCATTGTTAGGGTTTTGTTGTTTTGGTTTGTTTGTTTTTAATTTGCTTTCCCTTTCTACAAAGGATTGCTGCTCTTTTCCCAGTGACCTAAGTCTTTTGTTCTGTAAGAGAAATAGAGGCTATGGACGTGAGAAGGGCTTTGCACTTTTCTTGCAGTTGTTGCTATTTGCCTCCTGTAGGCTTGCCAGCACCATCCCATTCTTTCTCACGAATGTCTGGTGAGGTCTGTGGAAAAGAATCTGTGAGTTCAAATTCCCCCAATGTCTGTGGCTTCAATGACTTCCATACCAAAGCTGACCTAATCTCAGGCTTTAGTAATTTATTACTAATTTTTGAATTTTAGTTGATTTCTTCTTATGAGCTTCTATCAGGTCCAATATCTACCACAGTTAAGAAGTGCTTGCATTCAGTGTCTCCTTGAAGGTGCATTTTTACTTATGTTTGGGGTTATTTTGGTGCCTTGGGACCTCAGCTCTGTGATGAAAAACAATGATTCAGGAAAACACTGATTATTCAGATTATGTGCCATTTTCTATTGAGAGGGTGGCGCAACACTCTCTTCATCTAACCTAAGATGAAGCTGGAACACTTCTAAGACACTAAATTTTACGTACGTAGTTACTTAACAATTGGTAAATGAAACAGATACCTGAGACAATGACACATTTTTATTTTAAGAAAGAAATGCATTTAAGGCTACATATTACCCTCCACCTAAATGTTATAATATCGTATGATTTTAACATTTAACACTGCCATTATTCTTTAGTTCTAATTAATTCATAATTTATTTTGTTGCTTATTTTTAATTATGGGTAGTTAGGAGCATATAATTTTTGTGAGTGACATTTTTCACAAAATTTGGATCACACCATTATATTATTTTAAATTTTAACTCTTTCACTTATCAATATAACTTGATTATTTTTCTATACCATTAAATGTTTCTCAAAATCATTTTAATCTCATAACATTTTATCCAAAATGCCATTTTAAAGAAAAATAACAGGAAAAGTATAATTTTTCTAAAAACCTAAAAATATTTAATCTTTTGGATAAGTGGTTTCATTAACTTTACCTTTCTTTGAAATGATTGCCACTTCACTGCTTATTAAAAAAATATATTTACTTGGTTCTGAATCAAAGGTTGTAAATATGTTTCATTTAATAATAGCACTGCAAACTTGAATAGATATTTCTCCAAAGTAGATACATAAATTGCCAATAAGCACATGAAAAGATGCTCAATATTACTAATCGTATTAGGAAAACTTAGGGAAACACGAACCAAAACTAAAATAAGGTATCACTTCACATTCATTAGGATGATTATAAAAACAACAAACAACAACAAAGCATTGAAAACAACAACAAAGCATTGAAAACAACAAGTGTTGGTGATGATATGGAAAAATCGGAACTTTTGTTTATTGCTGGTGGGAAGGTAGAATGGTAAAGCTTCTGTGGGAAACAGGATGGCAGTTCCTCAAAAACTTAAATATTGAATCACCATATGATTGAGCAATTTTACATTTTTTATTGAAGTACAGTTAACAATGTTGTGTTAATTTCTGCTGTACAGCAAAGTGATTCAGTTATATATATATAGTTATATATTCTTTTTTATATTCTTTTCATTATGTTTTATCACAGGATATTGAATATAGTTCCCTGTGCTATACAGTAGGACTTTGTTGTTTATCCATTCTCTATATAATAGTTTGCACCTGCTAATCCCAAACTCCCAATCCTTCCCTCCTCCACCCCCCTTCCACCTTGGCAACCACAAGGCTGCTCTCTATGTCTGTGACTCTGTTTCTGTTTCGTAGATAAGTTCATTTGTGTCATATTTTAGATTCCACATATAGTGATATCATATGTATTTGTCTTCCTTTTTCTGACTTACTTCACTTAGTATGATAATCTCTAGGTCCATCCATGTTGCTGGAAATGGCATTATTTCCTTCTTTTTTTTATAGCTGAGTAATATTCCACTGTATATATGTACCCCATCTTCTTTATTCATTCATCATTCATTTAGGTTGTTTCCATATCTTGGCTATTGTAAATAGTGCTGCTATGAACATTGGGGTGCATGTATCTTTTTGAATTAATAAATATTGTCCAGATATATGCCCAGGAGTGGGATTGCTGTGATCCAGCAATTTTACTTCTGGGTATATACCCAAACAAAGTGAAAGCAGGGACTCAGATATTTGCCTACCAGTGCTACCAGTGTCCAGTGTTTGTAGCAGGATGATTCACAAGAACCACAAGGTAGAAACAACTCCAATGTCCATTGATGAATGAATGTATAGATATAAAGTGCTATCTAAATACAGTGCAATATTACTCAGACTTAAAAAGGAAATTCTGATACATGCTACATTATGGATGCATAATGATGATATTATTCTAAGTGAGAAAAGCCATATACAAAAGGATAAATTTCATATGATTCCACTTACATGAGATACCTAGAGTAGTCAAATTTAGAGAGATAGAAAGTACATTGGAGATTTGTGGGGACTGGAGGGGGTCTAGAACAGATAATTATTGTTTAGTGGTTATGGAGATTCAGTTTGAAAGATGAAAAGTTTCTGGAAATGGATGGTGGTAATGGTTGTACAACAATATGAATGTACTTAATGCAAGTGAACTGTATACTTAAAAATGATTAAAATAGTAAGTTTATATTATGTATACTTTACCACGATAGAAAAGTACTTCTGTTCAGGTATAATTATGAACAAAACTTTATTTGTTGTTACTAATAAATTATCACTAGAACGTCACATAAAAACTATTATCCACTAAATAAGAAAGCTAACCCACAATAACCAACTGTAATAATACTAACTATAATTTTCTTCGAAATACCAATAGTTCTTGTCTATTACCACAGAGAGAAATAGTGACATTTTATTTTATTTATTCTTGCTTTAAAAAGAGATTTTGATTAGATATGTGAGGGAAAAATGGCCTACTAGCAAAAAAGCAAATAATTCTTTCTTAAATTTGACATTCAAAATCATAAAGATGAGAGAAAATGCATTAAGTGGCCAGTTAGGAAAAATTTACGATTCTGAGAACTTATGAAAAATCTTAAATATAATTTGAACGTAGCTTTACAATTATGCAATTCCTTATATTCTTAAATGGCTAGGTTGCATATTAAGTCTAATGTATGAATTGTAGGAGCAAACAAAAGTCTGCTAAACACTTTAAACCGTAAACAACATTACCTTAATTAATTGTGTATTACACTCTCATGGATTTTTTTCTTCTTCTTGATAAAACCTGTTTTTTTAAAGGACTTAGTTTAAGAAGATAGGTGTTTCGTTTCCTTTTCAGAGACTATTCTTGGTCTCATATTCAAGTTCCCCACTTTTGTCACTATTTTTTCAATATAGATGTTATCCTTGAAGAACTGGTTAATTTTATACTTATATAATTAAATTTTACAACTATTACAATTTATAATTATAATATTTTATAATAATCACTGGGATATGAAGGGTGGGGAGCCTAGGCAAATGAGAATAAAATTTAATAATGATGGCTCGACCCTAAAACTAATGTCACAAAAATCCTGTAAATGCTAAATAGCTTTATTCTTTCTCTAAAGCTCTGCTTGCCTTTTCTGATTCCATCAGTATATTGGTCCATTTGGCAACAGCATTCATTTCCAGAGCATATTCAAAGTATGCAGCTAACAGTACCCATCAAGCAAATTCTATGCTTGGAATAGCCCCAGAATCTATGTTGGCTAAACTTGTTGGGGTAGGGAGTGGTAGTGATATGGAGAAACTGGCAGAAGAAGATAAATGGGATATATCTATAACTATATATCTGCTCTGTTTCTACATTATTCCATTGTACCTCCAATAATATGGAGTTTCTCTTTTTCAATATCATTATTTTCTTTATGTGCTTAGGGACAGAGAAACAGTGAGTTGATCAGAAATAATTGGGAGTTCCCATCCAGATGATAGGAAAGCAGGTAAAAATTGGAAATCATCTCATCAATCACACAGCCAGCATTCACTGCTAATTGGAGTTATTATCATTCAACAATCAGTTGACAAGATTAGTGATGCAAGAGAAGCTCTGCAAACCTGTTCACATCACCTCTTTTCCCACCATGAATAGGGATGCTCTCACTCTAGCAACTCAGCCATTCATCTCTTTGTCTCCATTACCCCTTCTCTCTACTTTTGTTACTTATCCTACTGAACCATCTGCTTCCAAATCTTTCACTTTACATTCAGGGCTCTTGGACAGAATAAATGACTGTTAACACCATCCAAAATGGATCATCCGTACTGAATATGAATGTTTCACAGCATAGTCTACCTATCCTGCAGCAAGTGTGCCTGTTTATGCAACATTCAGTTCATCCTGGATATTAATAATAATTATTATAATAAAAGCTTTTTATTGATTTTTATGTGCCAGAGACTCTTTTAAGAATTTTAAATATATTACTCAACTTAATCTGTACTATGATGCTTTCAGGTGGTTGCTGTTAATATCTCCAGGTCTCAGAGGCAGAGGGAATCTAAATAAGTGACCCATGGTTATATGCCTAATAAGTGTCAAACCTGGGATTTTAACCCGGTATTTTGGATCCAGAGTTGTAACTTTGAATGGTGACGGTATACTGCTTCTCTACGACTCTTTGTTCCTCGGTAAATAAGGATTCCTTTTAAGACTCAGTTCTGTATATACTCAGTTCCGTATATGTTACTTTTCATATTATACAAAATATTGTAACTTAGGCACTGTGGACCATTTTCTCTGGCTTTACTCTCAGAAGGGCACTGGGTGTATAATAGACCCAACTCCTTTAGAAAAAAAATATTTTTCTGCATTGTAAATTCCTTGATGGTAGTAGCTATATTTTATATAGTTTTCATGCCAAACCTTCCTAGCACAGTGGCTTGTGCATGGAGATAATTCAAGAAAATACTAGAGGAATGAGGGGGAAGACAACTAGCATTTTAAGTGCCTACTATACCCAGGCACAGTCCTGGGTACCAACTAAACCTAAGAAGATGAGTATGCCATGAGTTCCTTGTTAAGAAATGATAATATCACATTATCTGTATTCTACAATGAGAGAGAGAGAGTGAAAAAATTGCAAAGATGTAAAGTAACGTAACTAGATCACATCATTTGTAAAACAATGTGTTGAATATATTCTTGGAGCCAGTCACTATTCTGAATACATGGACATTATTTAATCTTTTCAGGTAGGTATTATAAACCATGGATTGTTATTTACCAACATTGCCTTCTATGCATAAGAAACCATTAGCATTCTAGAAGAGAAGCCAAGAACTGTATTTTTCCTGGAATCCTTTTATCTGGAGGGTTCTGCCTTAGAGTTTTCCAATAAGAAGAAAGTGAGAGGCTTGGGAAGCAGAATGGAGGAGAGTCTATTATTCTTAGGAGATAGTGATGGGCAAAGGCAGCCTCTTTTCAGACCTCTTCATAAGCTCTGGCTTATCAACTCACTGCAGGAACTCCTGTTTCTCTGGATCTGCAGCTACAGCCTTCTTATCTAGATCTTTACTATCCCCACCTTCTCCCATCTTTATATGTCCTAATCCCTCTATTACATTGTTTTATCTCTACAAACATTGTAGTGGCTTTGTTTTTCCCCCACTGGACCCAATTTTTAACCTTCATTTTATAGACAGGGCAACTGTGTCAAAAGCAGTTTAAAAACTTTTTAATGGGCACCAGTTAGGAAATGGTGAACATGAGACTTAAACTCCCAACAATTCTGTCCCTAGAGCCATTGCCATTACACAGCAAGATTTACTGCCACTCTTTTATATTAGAAAACAGGATTCTAAACCAGCTTCAGCTGACTCAAAGATTCTGATCTTTTTATCACACTATTTTTTCTCTAGGCAAGTAACTATTTAATGGAGTTAAAATGAGCTTAATTTTAGGAAAGGATGTGAAAAGTATTTGTTTAATCAGAAACTTAGTGAAACTTGGGTCAACACAGTGGTAGTACTCTTAATATTTGAATCATGAGATTCTTTGGTCCATTTATAGTTTTCATTTTTTAAAAATTTTATTTAGTTGAGCATTCCTATACTTTCTGACCCATTAATTTTACTCCCTCTTTATTAACCCCCCCCCCAAAAAAATACTGGTACATATTTACCATGGGATATATGCAAAAAAAGGTAAACAACTCAGGATCCCTAAAATAAAGATTGGATTTATTAACTGTAATATATTCATGTATACTATAATGAAAATAAAAATGGATGGATTTTTGCAATATAATATTAAAAAAAAATGTAAGACCTAAAAGCTTTATTACAAATAAACTTATATAAAGGTAAAAATAATTATGAAAATAATCTTTAAGTATTCTTATAGAATTATAAAACTACATAAAAAGGAAAGCAAGAAAATGTTGGATATGAAATTCAATATAACGGTCATGATCAGTAGGGGGAGTCAAGAAGATAAGGTAGGGAAGCCACAAACTTAGAAATAGGTTATTTTTGGTAGTAGAGTCACCTTATTATCATAAAAATAATCAACTTTTGAAAATTTCCATTTTGCAAGTATACTTGGAATTTTAAAAAGTATTTTACTTGGTTAACATATTCACTTGCTTATACTTCTTCTCATTCCCTATGCTACATAATTCCTAACAAAGAGAATTCATTGGGAGTCTTATGCCTGTCAGAATTCCCTAGAGTCACTGAGTTGAAGAGTTTATATGAAAACCATAGGCGTGAAGTGGAGAGGGCAAGAAAACTTTGTTTCTCCAAAGTAACTGTCACCTCTCTTGAAATGTACATAACCAGTCTCTTCTAAAATTTTTGCTTAAAGAGATAAACGTTCATTCTCCTTGATCACCTAAGCAGATTTAAGTGTATTCTTATTGAAATTTTCTTATAAGTACTTCTTCTTTGGGTAATCATTTAGTTACTGTAGTACTAACTGTAAACAGGGCTAAACCAGATGACCTTTTAGTTATTAAGACATTCTGTTATGTAAGTTCAGCACTGCAAGTAAATTAAGAAAGAAGACAGAAAAAAATTAGTGGGCGAAATATGGAGATTTTCAGGCACAAAGGCAAGCCTGAGATTAGTCGGGGTTTTTTTGTTTTTGTTTTTTAGTCTTACTTTAACAGCTCATACATGTGTTTTTATTGGTTCATGACTATTAGCCCTTTTAAAGTGTAGTAATATCACAGTGATGATTTGCCCGAAGATAACCTTTATTAATAAAAGTTAATCAATTAGCAGTATCTTTCCTGTGAAGAATGCATTCTCAATTATAGTTTTTACCCATATTTTGACTTGTTTTCTTCCAAGCCTTAATTCCATTCTAATTATTGCTTCTATAGCATTCAGTGAATACACAAAATAAATTTGCAAAAAGTTAAAGAGTTATGGCAGACTCAGAATCAAGTAGCTAATAAATTCCGCATCTGCAGAAACACTCCCATATTATTTAAGGATAGCTAGAGAGAGAAGTACCAGGCACATTTCGGTCTTGCTGCAGATTAGATTATGTCACAGGCATGGGTGGAATGGAACACTGAGGTAGGCGATGAGAGTAAGGGGAAGATGAGTGGTTTACAAAAGAAGCCAAAAGTGAGAAAGAGTTCCATGTAGTTTTTTTTTTTTTTAACATCTTTATTAGAGTATAATTGCTTTACAGTGGTGTGTTAGTTTCTGCTTTATAACAAAGTTAATCAGTTATACATATACATATGTCCCCATCTCTCTTCCCTCTTGCATCTCCCTCCCTCCCACCCTCCCTATCCCACCCCTCTAGGTGGTCACAAAGCACCGAGCTGATCTCCCTGTGCTATGCGGCTGCTTCCCACTAGCTATCTATTTTACGTTTGGTAGTGTATATATGTCCATGCCACTCTCTCACTTTGTCCCAGCTTACCCTTCTCCCTCCCCGTATCCTCAAGTCCATTCTCAAGTAGGTCGGCATCTTTATTCCTGTCTTGCCCCTAGGTTCTTCTGACCTTTTTTTTTTCTGTTTTTAGATTCCATATATATATGTTAGCATATGGTATTTGTTTTTCTCTTTCTGATTACTTCACTCTGTATGACAATCTCTAGGTCCATCCACCTCACTACAAACAACTCAGTTTTGTTCCTCTTTATGGCTGAGTAATATTCCATTGTATATATGTGCCACATCTTCTTTATCCATTCATCTGTTGATGGACACTTAGGTTGCTTCCATGTCCTGGCTATTGTAAACAGAGCTGCAATGCACATTTTGGTACATGAATCATTTTGAATTATGGTTTTCTCAGGGTATATGCCCAGTAGTGGGATTGCTGGGTCATATGGTAGTTCTATTTTTCGTTTTTTAAGGAACCTCCATACTGTTCTCCAGAGAGGCTGTATCAATTTACATTCCCACCAACAGTGCAAGAGGGTTCCCTTTTCTCCACAACCTCTCCAGCATTTATTGTTTGTAGATTTTTTGATGATGGCCATTCTGACTGGTGTGAGATGATATCTCATTGTAGTTTTGATTTGCATTTCTCTAATGATTAATGATGTTGAGCATTCTTTCATGTGTTTGCTGGCAATCTGTATATCTTCTTTGGAGAAATGTCTATTTAGGTCTTCTGCCCATTTTTGGATTGGGTTGTTTGTTTTTTTGATATTGAGTTGCATGAGTTGCTTGTATGTTTTGGAGATTAATCCTTTGTCAGTTGCTTCATTTGTAAATATTTTCTCCCATTCTGAGGGTTGTCTTTTCGTCTTGTTTATGGTTTCCTTTGCTGGACAAAAAATTTCACAATTTCTATGGAAACACAGAAGACCCCGAATAGCCAAAGCAATCTTGAGAAAGAAAAACGGAGCTGGAGGAATCAGGCTCCCTGACTTCAGACTATACTACAAAGCTACAGTAATCAAGACAGTATGGTACTGGCACAAAAACAGAAACATAGATCAATGGAACAGGATAGAAAGCCCAGAGATAAACCCACGCACCTATGGTCACCTTATCTTTGATAAAGGAGGCAAGAATATACAGTGGAGAAAAGGCAGCCTCTTCAATAAGTGGCGCTGGGAAAATTGGAC
Source organism: Balaenoptera borealis (assembly GCF_965194805.1). NCBI lineage: Eukaryota > Metazoa > Chordata > Mammalia > Artiodactyla > Balaenopteridae > Balaenoptera > Balaenoptera borealis. The sequence continues at coordinate 162,693,491 of NC_138866.1, read as the reverse complement.
AGCTACATGTAAAAGAATGAAATTAGAACACTCCCTAACACCATACACAAAAATAAACTCTAAATGGATTAAAGACCTAAATGTAAGGCCAGACACTAGAAAACTCTTAGAAGAAAACATAGGCAGAACACTCTATGACATAAATCACAGCAAGATCCTTTTTGACCCACCTCCTAGAGAAATGGAAATAAAAACAAAAATAAACAAATGGTACCTAATGAAACTTAAAAGCTTTTGCACAGCAAAGGAAACCATAAACAAGACAAAAAGACAACCCATGTAGTTTTAATACCAGTTGAAAGAGCAATGTGAACAAAGACCATCAGCACAACAGGTAGTGGAACAGTTAACTCTATGGGTAGGGAGAAGGGTCATGAAAGCCTTGATTAGGAATCAAGAGGTGATGTTTAAGTTTGACCTTGAATAGGAATTCACCAGAAAGAGAAAGAAAGGTGTGGGGAATATGAGGCACAAGGAGAAGCATAATCAAAAGCAGTGGATGCACTACAGCCGCCTATGGTGCATGGGCGCAGTTATCACAAGCATGTTATTTGTAGGTGAGACAGAGATACTCCAGGATGAGCCAAAAAGTCTCCCAGGGACATGAACAGCCTGTTATGTTTTCATTCATGGAGTTGTTCCAAGCTGCCATATTTCTAGTAGCTGCTGAGATATGCACCATTACGTTTTCAATTACTGAGTGCTCTGACTTCCGGGACCAGCCCATGATTACATTCATCCTCATCCTCGCTTCCCTCAATCACTGGGTAGAAGTTCAGGCTACCCAGATCATACGTGGAAATAAGAATCAGTTCTCATACATTTGTCTGTACATCCTGTAGTCAGGTTCCATTTCTCATGTCTATCTGCTTACCAAAATTTCCATTGTGCCTTTAAAACCTCTAGTTCGTCAGCAGCAAAGTGCCTGATGAGTCTTCTCTAAAAATTCCCTTCAGCTTTTGCTCCTACCTGGCTGCTTCCATGTTCTCTCACATGACACATGCCTCAGGGCTTTAATAGAAGATATATTTCCTTCTTGTTTCCCAAGCCGCTTCCAGACTGTCTCATTTTCTTCTTTAAAACACCTAGCTCCTTTGACTTCCATGGTGTCAGACTTTACTTTTCTTTATTACCTGTTGTTGCTGTCATTTGTTACTCTTTCAGGAATGTTCCTTCATTAATTGATAATTTCATTACTTCCAGTTTTACTACTGTTATAATTCCCAAGACATCACTTCTCCAAATTCATGTCTTCTATTTGTTTGCCTTTCTTAGGGCCAATATTTTTTTCATCTGCTCTCAACTCAGCCATCCAGTGGTTTCAAATAATTTTCTCCCAAACAGCCATCTCCTTTCCTTTTAACTCTCTGACTCCATTTCTCCCACTCCAGCCTTTCTCCAGCTTCATGGAGACCAAAATATATTTCAGTATCCATTTCTCTTCTCAGAACCTTTTATACACCCTATAATCCATTATATATCATTAAAAATACCCACTTGCCAACACGTTTATGAACTCACATTACTCTCTGTCATTCTTAGTGGTAAAACTCTATCCTAGGTTAAATTCAACTCTGAACTTATCTATACTTTCACAGGAGCAAATTTTTGTGGGAGAAAAATCATACAACTGTTGTTAATTGATGAGTTTTGGAACAAAATTTCAATGGAACAAACTTCTGGATACAAACATCAATTCGGCATACAACACTAAAAGATAGTATTGCTAGTGAATTCACTTTTCCACTCTCTGGCATTCTCATTTCACACCTTCCCTCTTATCATACACTGCATTCCCCCTCATTCTCAGCTAATGACTACTTACTTCTTAGAGAAAATAGAATCAGTAGATAAGAACTATTTTATCTTAAAATACCAACAACTACAGCCTAAGTGTAATTCTACCCATGCACTTTGTTGTCTCTCTGGTTAAATTGAAGTCCCACTTCCCCACTCATTCCTTAGATTTCTTTTTGTGTCATCTTTTCCAGGACTTTCTTCCTATAATTCTGTCCTCTTTCTCCTGTATGATTGGTTTCTCTCTTTCTAACCTGATTAAATCTATTGGCATACAGATGTTTATTTAACATGCCTACCTTACAAATACTAACTCCACCCCCCACCCCCGATTTTGTGTTTCCTTGATTAACCATCATGCTGTCCTGTTATTCTTCACAATGAAACACTTCAAATGAGTTCTCCATGCCTTATTGCGTTTTTGGTTTTTTTGTCTAGTTTTATTTTTAGTAGTTTTTCTGTACCATTTAACTGAAATGGCCCTTATAAGATTAACAGCATCCTGAATCATCCACAAAATATAAAATATATTTCATTCCTGCCCTCATCTCACTCACTTCTCAGCGGTATTTGACAAAGTGGACCACATCTTCTAATGGAAACATTCTTCTATTCCAACTAGGCTTCCATGAATTTCTTTCTTTCTCATTGACTTTTCTTCTAAGACTTATTTGCTGGCCACCCCATGAAGGACCTCTAAATGTCAAACATAATGTCCATTTCTCTGTTCCTGACCCTCTTTTCCATCTGCATTGTCTCCTTAACAGATCTCATCCAGAACCGTGGCTTTAAAATATTGTGGATAAACTGAATTCTCTCAATAGGACATGCAGAGTATCTCTTTTAAATGGGAGTCAGATCATGTTGATTCTTCGCCTAACTATTTCATTCAGAGTAAAAGCAAGGTCCTCACACCAACTGGGTCTGGTCCCCACCGTCTCTCTGATCACTTCTACGACTCTCCCCCTTTCCCACTCTGCTGTGAACACACTGGCTGGCCAAGCTCCTGCCTTAGGGTATTTGCACTGACAGGACCCTCCTTTTTTCCATGGCATACTATTCCCACAAGTGTCCACATGCTAATTCCAACTACCTTCAAGTTTTGCTCAAATGTTTCCTTGTTAAAATCACATTGCCTTTGGAACTTCTATTCCCATTTGCCCTGATCATTTTCTTCCATAAAATTTATCTCTTCCTATTATACAATGTAACATATTTATATTTACTTTTTCAAATATATATATTTTAATTTTTTGTCTTCCCTCAGTAGATTATAAGCTCCATGAGCCATGGACTTTCTGTATTTTTGTATGTTTCACTGTTTTATGTAATCAAATGCCTTGTATTTTTGTATGTTTCAGTTTTTTCTAATCAAATGCCTATAACACTGCCTGCCTGCATATAATAGAGCCTCAGAATGTATTAAGTGAATAGATAAAGTTTTCCTAGCCCAGACTTTTGTCTGTGTACATATCTCAATTTAACACCATCCTTTAAATATGTAGTAGGATCCTTAAAGTAATATGAGTAGAACAAAATGGTTGGTTCTTCTTACCTGATTTTCCTGCTTTTAAGATAAGTAACTGGTATCACCATATACCCAGTTGTTTAGGAAAACAAAACAAACAAAAAACCCCCAAAACAAAGTATTACGTTTGATGCCACTTTGCTCCAATCATCATATCCAGTTCAGTAGTGAAGACTGGCTTCACCTTCAGCCATGTTTTACTATCTTTACTTTTATAACCTTGGTCTCCATCACCATCATCTCTCATCTGAAGCTTAACAAATAGCTTCCTGTCATGTCTCCCTGTTTGTTCTCTTGCCTTCCACAGAGAAGCCAGAGTAATCTTTTAAAGCCTAAACTGTATCACATTACTACCCTCTTTAAAAAATTGCAATGGTTTCTCAATATATTACCAAAAATTTTTTTTTTTACCATGACCTACCAGGAGCTATACCACTCAGCCACTATGTCTATATTTGACCTCATGTCCCTCAAATCTTTTCTTCATTTTATAATCTCCAGGCACACCAGCCTTCTGTTTGTCCCTGAGCACTTCATGTCTTATTCCTGTAGTTGCTAATGCTTTTGCTTGTGATGCTTTTCTCCCAAATCTATGTTTACATAGCTCTCTCTCATCATTCATGTCCTGATTCAATATTACCTCCTCAGAGCAGGTATCCTGAATAAAAGTAGTATACATCTTCTTTTAGGTTACCCATTCCCATATAATTCCATTTTAATTTCTTTGTAGCAATTACTAGTACCTGATATTATTTACTATTTATTTGTCTACATTGTGTCTTTCTCCTCCACTAGATTATTAGCTTCTTGGGGGCAGCAATTATGATTATCTTCTTTTATCTTCAGCAACTAGAACAGGGCATTCAAAAAGTAGGTGCTCACATTGCAACAAAAAGAATAAAATACCTAGGAATACACCTACCTAAGAATACAAAAGACCTGTATGCAGAAAACTATAAGACACTGATGAAAGAAATTAAAGATGATACAAACAGATGGAGAGATATACCATGTTCTTGGAATGGAAGAATCAACATTTTGAAAATGACTGTACTACCCAAAGCAATCTACAGATTCAATGCAATCCCTATCAAACTACCAATGGCAATTTTCACAGAACTAGAGCAAAAAATTGCACAATTTGTATGGAAACACAAAAGACCCCGAATAGCCAAAGCAATCTTGAGAAAGAAAAACGGAGCTGGAGGAATCAGGCTCCTTGACTTCAGACTATACTACAAAGCTACAGTAATCAAGACAGTATGGTACTGGCACAAAAACAGAAATATAGAACAATGGAACAGGATAGGAAGTCCAGAGATAAACCCACGCACATATGGTCACCTTATCTATGATAAGGAAGGCAAGAATATACAATGGAGAAAAGACAGCCTCTTCAATAAGTGGTGCTGGGGAAACTGGACAGCTACATGTAAAAGAATGAAATTAGAACACTCCCTAACACCATACACAAAAATAAACTCTAAATGGATTAAAGACCTAAATGTAAGGCCAGACACTAGAAAACTCTTAGAGGAAAACATAGGCAGAACACTCTATGACATAAATCACAGCAAGGTCCTTTTTGACCCACCTCCTAGAGAAATGGAAATAAAAACAAAAATAAACAAATGGGACCTAATGAAGTTTAAAAGCTTTTGCACAGCAAAGGGAACCATAAACAAGAAGAAAAGACAACCCTTAGAATGGGAGAAAATATTTGCAAACGAATCAACAAAGGATTAATCTCCAGAATATACAAGCAGCTCATGCAACTCAATATCAAAAAAACAAACAACCCACTCCAAAAATGGGCAGAACACCTAAATAGACATTTCTCCAAAGAAGATATACAGACTGCCAACAAACACATGAAAGGGTGCTCAACATCACTAATCATTAGAGAAATGCAAATCAAAACTACCATGAGGTGTCACCTCACACCAGTCAGAATGGCCATCATCAAAAAATCTACAAACAATAAATGCTGGACAGGGTGTGGAGAAAAGGGAACCCTCTTGCACTGTTGGTGGGAATGTAAATTGATACAGTCACTGTGGAGAACAGTATGGAGGTTCCTTAAAAAACTAAAAACAGAACTACCATACGACCCAGAAATCCCACTACTGGGCATACACCCTGAGAGAACCATAATTCAAAAGAGTCATGTACCACAATGTTCACTGCAGCACTATTTACAACAGCCAGGACATGGAAGCAACCTAAGTGTCCATCAACAGATGAATGGATAAAGAAGATGTGGCACATATATACAATGGACTATTAGCCATAAAAAGAAACAAAGTTGAGTTATTTGTAGTGAAGTGGATGGACCTAGAGACTGTCATACAGAGTGAAGTAAGTCAGAAAGAGAAAAACTAATATCATATGCTAACACATATATATGGAGTCTAAAAAAAAAAAAAAATGGTTCTGAAGAACCTAGGGGCAGGCCAGGAATAAAGACGCAGATGTAGAGAATGGACTTGAGGACACGGGGACAGGGAAGAGTAAGCTGGGACAAAGTAAGAGAGTGGCATGGACATATATACACTACCAAATGTAAAATAGATAGCTAGTGAGAAGCAGCCACATAGCACAGGGAGATCAGCTTGCTGCTTTGTGACCACCTAGGGGGTGGGATAGAGAGGGTGGGAGGGAGACGCAAGAGGGAGGGGATATGGGGATATATATATATACATATAGCTGATTCACTTTGTTATACAGCAGCAAGTAACACAACATTGTAAAACAATTATACTCCAATAAAGATGTTAAAAAAAAAAGTGTAGGTACTCAGTTAATTTTGGTTGACTGAATGAATGATTGACTAATCTTATGAGATCAGCACAAAGAGTGTATCAAATAGATTTACAGAGATAATAGTGGAAAATTAAGCTTTGGCCGAATTACAAAATCTAAAGGCCATGATGAGGAATTTGAATTTTATCTTGTAGATAGTTGGGATTCATTACTGTGTTTTAAGAAAAAGGATTATATGGAGACTAGCAGGCATATAAAGTGTATGTCTCCCTGGCAACCCTAACCCAGTCTTTGGGTATAATCCCCCCTTCCATTGGGTACTGTGAACGTCTCACTTTAGTTAGGTAGTTCTAGGGGAGGCCGCCAATAATAACACTGCAGTATCTAGGACATGGTTATTGGTCCATTGATGGGCATGGCACCCAAACCAGACATAAAAATACATCCTGAGTATTTTTCTAACTGGAAGTTGAAGACTTTTCTGTCTTTGTAAGTAGAGGGCAGTTTTGACATTAGTTTGGACATGCCTTATGAGGTTCGAATCTTATGAAGACAGCTGGTCTAAGCAAATGCCACCTACATTCTGAGAAAAAAGGAGACAAGGGAGATGGAACTGTTGACAGCATGAGTCCCTGATTCTACCCATCTCTCAGGCCACCTCTACTCCTGCACTTCTGGACTTTTAATTATATGAGCCAATAATTTTTTTTGTTTTTGTTTAAACAAAGATTTTCTTGATCTTGTAACCAAAAACCCTCTCTAGTATAAAGCATCCACCAAACTCCTCACTGAAAACAAAAATTGAGTAGGTTTTCTTGTTCCTCGTATACATGTCCCTATAAAATCTCACACATCCTTGTACTATTATTTTCAGGTCTTCAGAAAGTGTGATAAAAGGACTTAATGATAAAGCCAGTGATCTCTGTTTAAATAGCATTAAAGAAATTCACAAGTTTTGAAGAATGGAAAGCAGAAAAGAAACTGAAAGCGCCCTTTATGGCTACTTTAAAGAACACCAAAGTGATGTAATAACACTGTAGGTAAAAATAAGAAAGAAAGTTTATCTTATCTTTAAATATTCTTTAATATTTTTGAATATTGTTGTTCTGCTCCAAGCAAGACAAAATATGTTATATATCTGATGGATCAGAACACTTTCCTCATAAGAGATGGGTTTTTAGTAGAAATGCAGGTATATTCTCAGAACTAGTGCCAAATTAATAACATCTCTATTGCTCCAAAACTTAGAAAATTATGCATTGAGGGCTTGTGGTCTCAAGATATTCTAGGCAAGAATCTTGTCCTCTTCTCTCTTCTAATAAAGAATGAATTAACAGGTCTGGGAAATATGCCATCCCTATTGAGTAGTCCTATTATCCTCTTTTCCTCTAAAATCTCCAGATTATAAGGTTAATATTAAGATTATTTCAGCCATACTTATCCAGTGATAAGATTGGAGTGGCCATAAGTATTCTAATTTTTCCTTCTCTGTTACTTTTTACCTAAATTCATATCTTCTCTTCTTGTCAACTAAGAGTCATTTGGTAACGTCTAGAACAGGCTTATTGATTGGTATCATTATTTTTTAAATCAATTAATTAATTAATTTTTATACAGCAGTGTTCTTATTAGTTATCTATTTTATACATATTAGTGTATGTCAATGCCAATATCCCAATTCACCCCACTCCCGCTCCCCCACTTTCCCCCCTTGGTGTACGTATGTTTGTTCTCTACATCTGTGTCTCTATTTCTGCCTTGCAAACTGGTTCATATGTACCATTTTTCTAGATTCCACATATATGTGTTTCATTATTTTTTCTCTTTAAAATTATTGGGGAATTTATGCTCATACAATAGAAACACTACTTTTAGACTCAGGTAACAATTATTAGATATGGGAAAAGTGCATTCAAAACTAAATACAGTAGCCATCAATTTTGAATGTGTCAAAGTGCAAAAGTTTACATATGATTGAACATTAGTAAACTGATAGACTGATCTACCAAGTTGACTCATTATTTTCAAAGGATCTATTTTCTACATTACTGATCTGCTTCTTCTACCAGTTATTGAGAGATACAAGTTGAAGTCTCCCCTATTTTTAAAATTAGTAATTTATTATTTTTTGATATGTCATTTATTTGTATAGATTCAAAGGAAACACTTGAAAATTCAACATAATATTCCATAATATTTTAAGGGATATTTCCTTAAGTAAAAAAATTTTAAGGAACACGGCCTCCAAGCCCTTCCAAGTGCCTAAAATCCTTCCTTTAAACTCTATTAATGAAAATTTGACAGAATGAAAGGAAAAAATGACTAAACTTATAGTCATAATGGGAGACTATGACTCATCTCACAATAACTGATAGAAGAAGCAGAGCAGTAATGTAGAACACAGATCCTTTGAAAATAAGGTCAATTTGATAATCAACATACATAGAATCATGCGCAAAAACAATGACACAATGCATATTCTTTCAGGTGCACATAGAACATTAACCAAAATTGATCACAGGGCAATAAAGAAAAAAGTCAATAAAGCTGATTTAAAAAGAAAAACATATGATTTAAATTTTAGCTTTCCTGCCTCATAGCCATATACCCTTAAGGAGCTTACCTATCCTCTCTAAACCCTGAAAATATTAACAGTATCTACTCGTTGGGTTGTTGTGGGTTAACACATACAAAGCACACATCTGGCATGTGTCAAGAAAATAAATAACTGTTACATATTTGGGGACTTCAACATTTCCTGAACATTGTTGAGAATAAAAAACTTGCATTAGGTATAATGCAGCTGTTAGATTTTTAAAGAGCTCATTTTAAAAAGAGTCAATAGAATTGGTATAAGTAGCAATGGAAGGCAAAACTAGTGGGAAATTAAAGGAAGACATATTTTGACATAAGATAAGTAATAAAAAGACTATGAGCTGCCCCTAACCAGAGTGGGTGGCCTCGTTAAGTGGTGAGTTCACTGCCACTGTAGGTGTTGTCAGAGAACTGTTGCATTTCAGCTGGGTTCTGCAGGACCTGCAGGGCTTGCACATCTGCGGAAGAGGCTGTGGCAATGAGGACTATTACTGTTGTCCCCCCACTTCCAGACAAAATAACTCAACTTTTCTCTTTTCTTCCTACGGTGTTTATAAGTAGGATTCTTTCTGAAGGAAATGTTCTGCTATTAAGATAAACATTTAAGCATCATTGCTATAGATGATATTACTGCACTCAAAGGTTAAATGAAATAACTTCTAGGTTACCTCTTCGTTTAAGATGCTGCATAAATGGCCTACTTTTTTTCCCTATAGGCAAGAATGCAACATAGTCACCGTAGAGTGAAACTGTAGAGCTGAGAGAATTCACAGATTATGCAGTATTCCTAAATACGCCTTCTCTTAAATTCTCACTGCACTGTCAAGTAGAGGTAGTTTCTACCTCTTGCAACTCTGAATTTCACCTTCACGGTGGATCCATATTGCTACATTTAGCCTTCCATTTTAGCTTTTGGAGACTTTATTCAATCACTTAACAGCTTATTGAGGCACAATCCTGTCATCTAAAAGGAAAAGTGAAGAACTCCAGGCTATTTTTCAAAATGCTGCTCCACGTTAATGGAAGGACTTTGAAATGCCACAAGGGAAATTGTTAGAAAAAGAAGGCACCAAATTAAGCTACACTGGACATTTTTTTAAGAGAATGATTTTAAAGTCTTTTCAAATTCTTAGAAAACAAACATTATTTAACCTTTCATTAACTATAGCATATTAATTTTTTCATAGCTAAAGTAAAATGCAACTGCAGAAATGTATACACATACACAAATTTTTATAGCTTCGGGAAATAACATCACAATCATAAATATTATGGAATTTGTGGTCATATGTTTTTTCCTGGATGACTTACTAGTTTATAAATCTGAGTCCTTGATAAAGAAAACACCACCCCACCAACCCATGATAAGTTTGTTCCTATGTGAAAATATTACCTGCTTTGTATTAATTTATTAATTCATTTAGGCATTGTTCTGGGACTAATTAGTGGTAATACAAGCTCAAAGTTTTTTGTCTGAACTACCTGTCAATATGACACTACACTCATTTTCAGATTTTAAGCTGTATGCATAAAGATTACATACCTCTTCAAGCTTAGATGATTTCAATAGCTTTAAAATCATTTTTCTAACAGGTAACATTTCTAACTCTAAATTTAGTTGAAAATGATTCGTTTGACAGGTTCACTATATTAGGCAACAATTTTCCAGATATTGCAGGGCAGTAAGAATCTATCAAAGTAGACGATTTGGCATGGTAAATCTTACTTTGCCTTAACTTTAACAAGATTTTATGGCAATCTGGACCCAGTATGGGCGTGCCCAGCAATTGCTAATGAAGGCAAATATCACGTAATTCAGTAAGACATTTCTCAAGATTCTTAAAGACTTTCTCCATTACCTCCTGATCAAGTTCATTTATTTGGCCAAAATCTTTGGGTTAATTTAAACTAGTTTCTGGTTAATAGCACCATATAAAAATAGGCAAGGACAGTCAACATCAAACCCTTAGCAAAGAGAAGAACTCTCTCTTTGCCATTAAGATTCTTCTTTTTTTGTGATTCACTAATAACACTACATGACAAAGCACTAAAACCCCTTGGCCTTTAGCATTCTGAGAGTAAAAACGTCAAAAAAATATTAAACCCCTTCTGTGGATGATACATAAGCATATTTTGAATAGAAGATGATGCAAACTAATATCTCTGGTGATTGAATCTCAAGCTTTATTGATTCTTTCAGTAGAATGTAACATTACTGTGTTTTAAATATCACTATAGATGTTATGCTTAGGCAGCTACTTGGTCTGGTTTGGTTTTAACTCTTTTGGATTGTCAAATAATGAACTGGAGACCAGAAGGGCTGGTTAGCCATTCATTGGAAGAAAACAAATGAAACCTCCAAGTACTTCGCACTCTGAACATGATTAGAGAATGTGTTCTAGGACTTGCAGAATATATTTACTTAAGGAGATGGACAAAGCCAGGGAAGGAGACATGTAAGGCTGTATCAATTTTGGGCTTTCAGTTCATTTTACTGTATTTGCATGTTTTATAGATTACTGATACGCTGACTCAAAATTATCTCAATGTTTATCGTGTCTTAAGCCCAGTGATAGATCCTGGTGGGGGGAAAACACACTAGTTAGCTATGTCTTTGTTTTTAAGGATTTTATAGTCTTGTTGGGGAGGAAAAACATGTTAATAGTGTAGGATTACCTGTGTTTGATTTCTTGCATAACCAATACTCTTAACACTTTAACACCAAAATTGCTTTCTATTCTTCTTTACAAGTTCCTTTGAAATGAAGGAATTTTAAGTGTGGGAAGTACATTTACAAATCAGTCTATTTCTCTAGACAGCATACGTGTCCTAAGGTCTTCACGGCAACCGGGATTTACCAGCCACTGATCTAGAAAGAAGGAGGCTATATAAATTACCTAGTGAAAGAATTAGCTAGGAATCTAATTCCTTCTAGTTTTCCCCTATAAATCATGTTATGGTTCATTAGGACCTCCACCAGAGGGTGACTTGGAAGGGAGAAAAAACAAAAACAAAAACGAAACCACTGTTATTTCACAGAACCTTTAGAAAAAATGTAAGTTAGAAAGATCGAAGTAGTTTAAACGAAAAGCCAAAATACAGATTGAGCTTTTAATTCTCCTGGCTATTTCTATCCCTTAATTATTCAGGCTTTACAAATAAGACCATTTAATCACTTTATGAGCATAACACATTTTGTTATTCCATATGTGTGCTAGTTCCTGTGACTTTCAGACTAAAGAAACATTAAGTGCGTAGAAATTGATATTTTTGTGTTAGTCCGTGCTTATACTAGCAATTATCGAACCAGATTGATAAAACAGTACTCTGTAAACTGAAATGTGACCTGGGCATTAGAAAAATAATTACAATGAGAGAAATGATTTGGTAACTAAGGTTCTTTCCAAATCAAGCCCTAGTGAACCTCTGGCCCATCTGAATCTCCTCCTACATGTCACCCACATCTTGGGAGATATAATGGAATTTTCTTTCCTACTGCAGCAAAAGCCCCATCATCCTTAACACTAAAAGCAAAGGAAAGCAACCATCTTACACTTATTATGGATGCCATTAGTGTATGGGAAGCTGGGTGGTTGTTATATTTTTCAGCAGAGCTCATTTCTTTCTGTTCCCATTAAATATTGTATTAACCCCAGTATGGTATGATTCATAGAAAATGAAGACCATTAGGTATCTTCTACAGTATTTTCTGTAGGCTGTTTAAAAATGCACTGGATTATATGAAATGACTTCTCCAATGTCAAACAAAAATATAGAATAAAATCTACTAAGGGGTTTTATGTCAGTAATTGTAAGGAAAAATATGCATAGATTATACTCTTTCTTCTTCTCTGAACAGGAGCTGGTGGATGAAATTCCTCATTTAAGATAGACATGGTACCTAATGCCTATATAAGCTTTTAGATAAGATGGGGCAAAGAAATATTGGGTGGGGTGGGAGAGTGGGGGTTTTCCAAAATAACATGGCAACTTGATGCATTATTCTTACAAACACAACAAATGACCTGAATATTGAGAAATCTCAACTTACGTGTCACGACTCTGTGATACTTTTACCTATGACATCCTGTGCTTACACATTAATAGAGCACTATTTTGGAAAGATAATCTTTATTTTCTAGGGAATGCGGCTTAAAAAAGAAGGTTCATGTTTTTTATTTCCTCCTCATTCTGAGAGAACTCAGTATAAAGATATTTTCATGGAGACCAGTCCAATCTTTATTAACCATGGCCATTGTTGGTACTAATAGAAATGCATTTGTTCACAAAAGGCTGGTCTCCACCAGCAGACCTCGGAATTAGAGTGTAGCTTGATTAAATATCTTCTTACTCTGGCTGCAGATAGTCTTTATCTACAGTGGTACATCTTTTAATTGTCAGTTTTCTACATGACAACTTGTTTAAATTATATAATTTTCATAAATTTCCATATTTAATACCCTATGTTTTAAGTGTTTTTGGTTTAACTTATATAATAATGACATAAAGTAAGTAAACAGGTTTACTTACTATCTTCAGAGTGCAATGTGCAATTATTAACATGTTTTATGATGTCACAATTTTCATAATTAAAATAATTTGTTTTAGTGAGTATCTACCATGTGCGGGGTACAGGTCTTCAACGTACAAAGGATCTCATCCTAACCAAATCCCTCTTTTCAAAAAGAATCAACTGGAAATCTTTTATTTTATAAGATTTACCTAAAATTCATCTTGAAGAAAGTTCTCTTACTTCCAAACTCCTATTGACAAATTTAGAGTTTACAGGGCAGGGAGGATGGAAGCTCATTTGCAGTGAGTCCATACTTTATGGCACACACTGAGCTACAATATCTTCCTCCAAACACCATGCAAACTGTGTGCAAATGTTCACAACACACAGAGAAAAATCTGAGATGTGGAGTGGAATGACTTATCCAAAGTCACAGGAGTGAGGACTCTAACCCAGTCCTTTTCACAGTGTTGCATCATCATAACAATTACTGAAGATGCAAGTAATACTCATTATTGGAGTCTCAGTAGGCTATACATTTTTTATTGGAAAGTGATGTGATTGGATTTTTAAAACACATGCATATTGGATTCAAATAATCGAGTTTGAATTCAGTCCATTCACTTAGTAGACCTGTGACATTTGACAATTTACTTAATATTTATGAGTCTCAATTTCTCCCATTCAAAAAAGAGGTTAATAAAACTCTATGTCTCAGAGTATTATGATGAGAAATAAGTTATATTAGGCATTAGAATTATTAATAATGCAATGAATATATGCTTATCTCTTTGTCTTCCTAACTGAAATATAAATATTTTAATGGCAGGAATGTGACAAGTAATTTTCCCCAGCACACGTTTTTTTCAATTGGAAAACTTCATATGTATGTTATATGTGTTAATTATATTATATGGTGTATATTAATTACTAATTAATATGCTATATATTTAATGTATTTTATAATATATATATTTCTTATATATTTTCTAATATATTTTTAATATATTTTCTAAATTTCAAAGTCAAATAATTGGCAGTTATAAGTCATTTTTTCTTGCTAACTAACTTCAGAATCCATGTTTTTATCTATAGAGAATCAGAGGAAATATTTTGAGCAGGTTATAAGGTTGGCTTTTGCAGGATAACATTTGAGAATTAACTACTACAGAATTTGTATACATTCAGGTCACAAGGATCACCCATAAATCATAAAAAAAGCACAAAAATTCCTTTCTAGATGGTATTACTAAATATGGCATTTGCTTGAACATCTTGCCTTCCCTGACTACTCTGACAAATAATACGTTTAGTTTCTAAATCATAAGAAGCTCAATGTCTCCTAACTTGCCACTTGACAATTTGAAGACAGACTCTCAGTCTATGGTAAAATACATTATGTTGGAAGATAAAAAATATATATAAAATTAGTCATCTTTCCTTCCAACATTTATAGCTGTGTAGTTTATCACTATAGCCTGCCTTTAAATCTGAGCTTATTTCCTCATAAACTAGTATTTGCTCCTAGTTTTATCCTGCTGTGAATCATAATGCTGTACTTGCAAACTCCTTGGACTACTGTGAGCTCACTTCAGAATTTTACCTTAGAATATGATAGATAAGGGGGAGAGCAGTCTTTAATTGAGGCAGTCCATATCTTCAGACAGTAAATCAACCAAGTCCTTTTGGCTCCATAATTTTGTATGGAAGATGTATGTAATTTCTGAAATCAACACTTGCTCTAATTTGTGCCATTTTAAAAGAATATACTGGGCTAAATGAGTGGCCTTTCATAAGTCACTTCTTAATTCAGTTTACTTTTCTGTAAAATAGGTGTAAAATAGTTGATACGACTGCTGTAACAAAGTACCGCAGACTGGGTGGCTTAAACAACAGAAATTTGTTGTCTCACAGTTCTGGAAGCTAGAACAAGATCAGGGCATCAGCAGGGTTGGTTCTTTCTGAGGCCTTTCTCCTTGGCTTGTAGATGGCTGTCTTCCCCCTATGTCTTCACAAGGTCTTCCTTTTGTACATGTCTGTGTCCAAATTTACTCTTACAAGGACACCAGTCACCAGTCATATTGAATTAGGGCCCACCCTAATGATGTCATTTTAACTTAATTACTGTTGTAAAGATCTCATCTCCAAGTACAGTCATGTTTGAGGTATTAGGTGTTAGGACTTCAATGTATGAATTTTGTGAGAGACACAATTCAGCCCATAACAATGTGTATACCTCTTATTCCTGTGTCTATAAGATGTCGCAATGATTAAGTGAAATGCTATCTGGTAAAAAAAACAAAAAAAAAAACTTGCTATAAAACCACCAAATAAATACCAAAAATTATTAGCAATAATTGTATCTTCTGACATTTTCATTTCAGAAGTTAATTTCTGGGGCTTCCCTGGTGGCGCAGTGGTTGAGAGTCTGCCTGCCAATGGAGGGGACACGGGTTCGAGCCCTGGTCTGGGAGGATCCCACATGCCGCGGAGCAACTAAGCCCGTGAGCCACAACTACTGAGCCTGCGCGTCTGGAGCCTGTGCTCCGCAACAAGAGAGGCCGCGATAGTGAGAGGCCCGCACACCGCGATGAAGAGTGGCCCCCGCTTGCCGCAACTAGAGAAAGCCCTCGCAGAGAAACGAAGACCCAACACAGCCATAAATAAATAAAATAAATAAATAAATAATTAAAAAAAAAAAAAAAGAAGTTAATTTCTCTTGATAATTTTTATAAGGCCTATATTGAGGTATATTTTCATACCAGAAAATCTACCCTTTTAAACTGTAGAACTCAGTATTGTTTGTGTACATTCACAGAGTTGTTCAATCATCCCCACTACCTAATTTTAATATATTTTCATCACCCTATATAGAAACACTATGCCCATTAGCAGCCATTCTTCATTTATGTCTGTGGTCTATTTTGAGTTAGATTTTATGTATGGTATAACAGAGAGAGTTCATTTTCATTCTTTTATATATGATATCCAGTTGTCACCACACTATTTGTTCAAAAGACCACTTTTTTCCTTTTGAATTGTCTTGACACCATATCAAAAACCAAATGACCATAAATTTAAAGTTTATTTCTTGATTCTCACTTCTATTCCATTGATCTGTATGTCTATTCTTATATTAGTACCAAAAGTTCTCGATTACTATAAACTTGTGTTAAATTTTGAAATTGAAAAGTATGAGTTATCCAACTTTGCTCTTTTTCAAGATTATTTTGACTATTCTGGATCACTTGTATTTTCATATAAATTTTAGAACTGTCAAATTATATTTTTAAAAGATGTCTGGCTGTACACCTGAAACTAATATAATATTGTAAGTCAACTATACTTCAATAAGAAAAAAGAGAATGATTGCACTGGAACTGGATATAAATTTGTAGAGTATTGCCTTCCTTAACAACAGGTGAATGGATAAAAAAGATGTGGTACATATACACAATGAAATATTATTCAGCCATGAGAAAGGAGGATATTTTGCCATTTGCAACTACATGATGGGCCTTGAGCACATTATGCTAAACAAGGTAAGTCAGACAGAGAAAGACAAATATTGTGTGATATTACTTATATGTAGAATCTAAAAAAGTCAAACCTGTAAAAAACAGAGAAAAATGGTGGTTACTAGGGGATGGGTGGGAGGCCAGGGGTGGAGCATACTTATAACAAATATTGTAGTAAATAAGCCATAGAAATCTAAAGCATAGTATGATGAATATAGAAAATAATAATATACTTATTATGTAATGTGATAAATATCCCTACAGTGGCAATCATATTACAATATATGGAATAGGGTATATTGAAGTAACACCCTACACACCTTAAACTTATACAATATGTCAAATTTATTCAATAAAAAAGCTAAAAAAAATTGTCTTTCAATCCATTAACATGAGATGTCTTTTCATTTATTTGTCTTTAATTTCTTTCTACAAGGTTTTGTAATTATTGATAAGTCCTGTACTGTTTTAATTAATTTGTTTCTATATAGTTTATCATTTATGTTATTGTAAGTAGAATCATTGCCTTAAGTTCAATTGGGGGTTGTCCACTGCTAGTGTGTAGACACGAAAATACTTTTTTATATTGCACTTTTCCCAGAATCTTGTTGCACTCATGTAATAGTTCCAATACTTTGGCAGTGGGTTCCTTAGTATTTTATATATATAAGATCATGTCATCTATGAGTAGAGATAATTTAACTTCTTTCTTTCCAGTCTGGGTATCTTTATATTATATTCTTATTTAATTTCCTTGACTAGAACTCTAGTAGAATGTTGAATAGAAGTGGAGAGAACAGACATCCTTGTCTTGTTCCTTATCTTAGAGGAAGAGCATTCACTTTCACCCTTGAGTATGATAGCTGTGGAATTTTCTTACATGCCATACATCAGGTTGAGGAAGTTTCCTTCTATTGCTAGTTTGCTTATGTGTTCATCATGAAAGGGCATTGATTTTGTCAAATGCTTTTTCTGTATATATTGAGATGATCAAGTGTTTTTTGTCCTTTTTTTACTAATACGGTATATTATAATGCTTGATTTTTCAGATGTTAAACTCGTATTATATTTCTGAGACAAATCCTGTTTGATCATGGTGTGTAATCCTTTTTATATGTTGCTGAGATTGTTTTACTATTATGTTTTATTCTGTTTTTGAGGACTTTTGCATCTACATTCATAAAGTATTCATATTGCTCTGTAGTTTCTCTTGACAATTTATAGTTACAATTTATATAGATCTGTTTTTTCCTCTGATCACTGATAAATCAGAAAAGGTTTTATTTATTTATTAGCATGCATCTTTTGATCTAACATTAATCTTCTGCTTGATTTAATGTTATACTTCTTTATTTCATATTTTTCTTCAATAAATGTTATTTTATTTTAACAAATCAACAACAGCACTTGTCATTACTTCCTCTTTTCCCTCATTACCAATGGAGATAAAGTTTGCAAAGTTTGGAGTGCATAGAATACTCTTTTCCATGTATCAGAATTTCTGGATTTTTCCCCTACATCATGCTAATGTAGTATAAATTAGATGATATTGGGCATCTTGTTTTTCTCTTCTTAATGAGTGGCTTTCTTCAAATAGTACAACAATCAAAGTAGTCTTTCTCATATCCATCTCTCTTGCCACCAGTACTGAAATGCTCTCCACTGTCATTGGAATGGTATGGGTTATGTCAAACTATAGTATATATAAGAAAGGTACTGACATTTCTTCTCCTTTGGAGAGTGAAATAATATGGGACAGATCAAATCT
Source organism: Balaenoptera borealis (assembly GCF_965194805.1). NCBI lineage: Eukaryota > Metazoa > Chordata > Mammalia > Artiodactyla > Balaenopteridae > Balaenoptera > Balaenoptera borealis. The sequence continues at coordinate 162,675,009 of NC_138866.1, read as the reverse complement.
CTCTACTTCCTCAGCCCTCTTGATCTATTAGTTTCAACTAGAGCTTTACTTAGGAATCATCATCTTTACTGTGATAGAAAGAATTATGAAATAAGAGGACTAAAAACTTCCAGTCTACATGAACTTGCTTTTACACCACACAAGTGAAGGTGCTTCAAGAGCTGGGCCTTCAAAAGAAGGGTATCTCATTGAGCTGTCCAACCAGTGAGCTGGCTCTCTTGTGCTCAAGTTGTATCACACATCCAAATAAACATCTCTCTTTAATTCTGTTATATGATACATCTTACCCTGCCCTTAGGAAATCTCCACCATTCCACGAGAAAAGGTCTCACTTCTTGGTACCTGTGTGATTGCCCAGTCTCAAATAATGGCAGGTGATTAAGCCAAATGAGAATTGATATTTCTAATCTCTTAGACTGTCAGTGGAATATAGATTCTGGTCGAGTTATCTATTCCAACTTTCACTAAAAAGTTATTATTTATTTTAAATTGAAGTATAGTTGATTTACAATATTATATTAGTTTCAGGTATACAGCATACTAATTCAATAGTTTTTATAGAATATACATCATTTAAAGTTATTACAAAATAATAGCTATATTTTCCTGTGCTGTACAATATATCCTTGTTGTTTATTTATTTTATACATAGTAGTTTGTGTCTCTTAATCCCATACTCCTATCTTGCCCCTCCCTCTGAGCTATTAATTCTTTGCATCCTTTATTTGGTGATTTATGAAGTAAAAGCAATCCTTTAAAGAAAAGAAAATTACTTTTGGACAACATGCCATATTTAAGTAAGTCTCCTATAAATCTGTCCCTTCAAGAATAATGAAACACCGTTATTGTGGTGAGGCATACTGCCTGGGATGACCAAGAAAGAATTTTTTTGTTACCTAGGTGTTGTGCTCACTTCAATTAATTTCTTTTGATTCAGGAGTTTGTTCTGGTAGAAACTATTTCATTTGTAATTTCAACCTCACTTGGGTCTTTTGGTCGGGCTCTATGGTGTTCTGATTGTCCTTGGAACAGGTGGTGCCCAGTGTGAACAAGTTAAGTCAGTGAGGTAATAACTTACACCTGTACATTTTCCAGTTTATTATGTGCTACCCTGAGCCCTCACAATAATCATGGGAGGGATGTCCAACGAAAAACTTATTTTCCCATTAATTGATGCAGAAACTAAAGATTGGGGAGGTCATACATGTATGTAGTGGCAAAACAAGAATTTAAATCTAGTTTTTTTGATTCCAAAGCAAGGTTCTTTCCAGTATACTTCAGATGCTTATCATAATGATATTGGTATTAGTGTGGTGTTAATTTTCCAATGTGCATTTGTTAAAGAAAAAGTTTGTGGTACATAAATGTAAGAAAGCTAAGTTAAAACACAAACAGAGCTCCTAACATAATAATATCCATCATGAAGCTAAAGGAAGGAGATATAAGGTAAGGGTTTCTCCAATTACTTGTACAAGAAACTTTTTTTTTTTTACTAGATGATCCTGTGAATTAAGTGTTCCGAGTAATGCCTTTTTGCAGACATTGCCCAAAGATAGTTAGTTGAAACTGTTAATGGGTTTCTTCCTTTAGTTTCAATCTTCTTTCCACTTCAGTATCTTGTGTTTTGAAGTAAGTTAAGTCTGTATTTAGGGTTCTTCCATTTCTCTTTCCAATGTCCCTCTCCATTCTCCTGTGCTTAGCACTCCATTTATTAGTTTGGGCCATATTCTTTATTTTTTTCTCATCAGATCTTACTCTCCATCTCTCAAAATATTTGTTGATTTTCAGAAATTAACATTAGGTGTTAAATCTCCTAGCTATATCTGCATTTTAATAGAGAATTATTTGGAAAGTGAAAATAATTCAGCCTACAATGAATTCTAATGTGGCATTTCAGGCACCAAATCAAATGGTGGAGAAAGTGCTTTTGAATAGGAAACTCTGTTTATGCCTATGAAAGCACACTGTTTCGGGCAATTTTAAGGCTACCTGGTGATGAGGTTAAGTCTGTGATTCACTTTAATGCCCATCAGAGCTCAGGGATGTTGGAGACTCTGCATACACTCAGTCGAGAAAAATAAGATCAGGGGTATAATGAGTTAGGGATAAAATCTCAGAGGCCATAAACTACACACTTCTAGACTGGATGATTGAGTGATGGGGAAACTGTGACATCCTAGTATCTAGTTCCGTATGAAAATTATGTCTAATAACTCAATTTTATGATTCAATGGAATGAAGGCAGCAAGTTGTAGTTGTCTTTTTGTTTGTTCGTTTGCCTATTGCTTTATTTGTTTCTTGGTCATCATTTCTCTGTTCTGATGAATAAAATTAACAATAGCCTCCACCCGCAGTCTAAATTCAATAATTGTTGAAATTTTCTATAGCATATTTTTCTTCCTGAAAATTTTGTACTGTTGAAATGATTGTAATTTTATTCAAGGAGGCATTATGCAGAACTCACACTTTACAAATGCAGAAACAACCTTTATTTAGAAAAGGTTCTAACCAGAGAATTAAGAGTACTTTACAGATACCTTTCACCCAAGAATTGCAAGAAGACTCCCCAATCACAACAATCAAAATAAACTTAAAGTATACCTGCCAGTAAGCAAAGTGTTAACTATCTCTTCAGAAAGATAAATCAGTGGCTCAGAAAGTTTGACTAACTTGTACAGGGAAAAGAAATCTCAGAACTTTTTTTCTGATGGGTTGGGAATTTGAATGATGAAACAGATCAGAAAAAATTCAAATGTAGTCTATTGTTCTCTTGATCTAAGATATGACAGTGATGAGAGGTTTAAAAATATAATACCTGGCTATACCACAAGTCTGATGTTGAATTTACTCTAAATCATACCATTGTTCAAATGTTATGTCTTGAAGGACCTTCTGCTTTAGTCCATAATGGTGTTTGTGATTCTGTACCAGTCTTATTTAACATGTGACCACACTCATTTCCCTAACTGTTTCTTCAAAAATAGAATCTGATATCCCAGTAAGTCTCTATGTGGTATCCCTAATTCACTTCCAATTTGCAGCTGAAGTCATTTCTTCACATTTTCCCTCATTTCTCTTGTTTTTTTTCCAAAGAGTTTAAATTTCTAGTAACCTCATGGGCCATATATCCCACCTTGATCCAGTCACGTAGTTCTCATTGACTTCAGTGAAATTCCACAAGAGGACTGAGGGCAATGTTAGCCCTAAGAAAAACTCCTAAGTGGACCAGCACATCCATCTGGTTCAGAGAGCATCATTAGAGACTGTGATAGAGACATTGGTAAAGATGGACAGGAGAGGGCATCGGAGGGATTTTCTTCCCTCAGATGTGACTAAAACAAGAACTGAACCAAACTGCCTATTTCTTGCTTAAGGAACTTTAGCAGCAGAATGGGAAAGATTTGAAAGAATTTCTCAGCTGCAAAATTTCACTCTAGGGACTATGTCTTTGAGTAGGTTCTGGCTACTTAAATTGAAAATGAAATTAAGCATTTTCAGAGATTTTTCAATTCCTCCCCTGGCAGCATTTCCCAAATTCCCCACACTAGCAAATGAGGTTCTTGGTATAATATGGCCAAAAAAGGACCTGCCCCTCTACTCCCTCAAATAGTAGTGGGTGGCTGTTTATTACATTTCATTCAAGGCTGCCACATACATTTTCTCTACTGTGATATAATTTGGAGGGTTTTTTTAATACCTTAAAATTGGACTGATAGAACAATGACTCAGCAGAAATTTCTAACAATTTCAGATAGAGTATACGTGATAACATGAATCAACAAGGGACTTCTGAGAAGTTTGGGATTGGTTACAAACAATATATTATTTTACAGTCACATATTAACGTGCCCTAGCTTCCATCTAATTGTGTCCCAAGACAAGGGTCTTATTTAAGAATTCTTCCAGATTCTTTCATCATTCTCTAATAATCTCCAATTGCTTAAGAGCTGAAGAGTTGACTCCTGAGGTATTTAGCGTAAATCTACATAAAATAAATTTTTAAGAGATGTAAATAGTTTATTTTCTCTTCTCAGTAAGATAAAAATTAGCAAGCAAATAATTTTCATCTACAAGATATGAATTTCTTGTGGGCAAGCATGTTTTGCCCAATTGTTTTCCATTATACCTAGAATAAAATCCAAATTCCTTCCCATGTTGTAAAGGAATTGTCTTACATAAAATGGTTCCTGGCAACCTCATCGTCTACTTTTCTCTTTCCTCAGTCAGTGGCAGTTATGCTGACTTGCTTGCTGTTCCTCACATATGCCAAGCAAGCTCCTGACTTGGGTCACATGGCTCCATTCACTTTATTTTGGATCTTACTCAATCAAATATTATTTTACCAGAGGCGTCTTCTCTAACCGTGTGATCTAAAGATTATTCTTACCAACCTTTTACCCTGCCAGATATTTTAAAGTAAAGTGTTAAGTGCTGAGAAGATATATGTCATTCCTGTAAGCTCTCTGCCTAGACCATGATTGGAACATACTAGGTGCTTAATAAATAATTGTAGAATGAATACACCAATGACTTGGCGTAGTCATCATTCTACGATTTCACAATCCAGATTCGTTAATGGTCTTCTTATGATTGGACTTAGGTCATTTTGGGGCAATTACTATATCTTATGATTGGACTTAGGTCATTTTGGGGCAATTACTATATCAGTGACACTGTGTATATTTTCTGTTACTTCATACCAGAAGACATATTATATCAGTTTTCCAATAATTATCAAGATGAGGATGGCCAGAACTCTCATGCGAAAAGTTCTTTTGTCTTTGTTAACAAGTACATAGTTAATGGAGTTATATAATGAGACTGTGAATATTTTGTCCCTCAATAGTTCTTCACCCAAAAAGTTCAATATCCTTTGATGACCCTTGCCTTAATCGATGATATTCATGATTGCAAAAGACTGTTTTATTTAATTCTACAAGTACTCCTTCTAGATGCATTAGCTAACATTTTTCTGTAAAGAAGAGCTCCTTCTCTCCATGTTGCTTTCTTCTTTTTTCCTTTTTCCTTTTTTATTTTTTTGAGTACAGCTGTGGACTTACAGATTCTTTTATATTCTGTGTATTGTAATCCGTTATAAGAATTTTTTTCGATGCTCTTTTTGTGTGAATTTGGCCAGTGAAAATTTCTCCTCTTGACTTGTCCAATCAACTTCTTTCCTTTTTATTTTTATTTTTTTCCCACTTCCTTCCTAGCATTAAAGATGTTACAGGCTCAACTTGTGCTTTCTTTGGCCCTGTCCTAGACTCAGCCATTTGTCCATGGGGCACTGGTTTCTTTAAGTAGAGAATGGTATTTGGAAACCAAGATCTGAAAACTAATTGTGCTTATTTTACTGAAGTCTTATGCTTCTAGGCAATTTAACTGAATAGAACTAGGAATCATATAAAATTATAAGATTATATGGAAATCTCCCATTCAAAGCAGCACTACAGAGTTTTCTCCTCCTCTTCCCCATTCCTTCCACACTCATATATATTCACAGTGAAAATCCTGGCTCTGAATAGTCAGTGTGTTTACTCATTTGCTCAATTCCAAAATTTATGCAAGAATACAGAATTACTATTGACAACAAACCTACTAAGGGAAATTCAAATTTATTTATTTATTTTTTTCCTTAGAATATGTCCTACTAAATTTGTGTAATTTGTGCACTGTGCTCAAAAATTATATATATTTCCTGTGGGATTATATGTTATAATAAAGCAATGTTCCTTCATTTTTTTGTATTCATATCTAGGGTTTGCATTTTCATTTTTAAACTTAATTTTATTTTTTATATATAAACCCTGGTTTACAAGCCAACACTTTACAATATGGACAGGTTTACTTGTTTACTCAGAGAAGTCTTACTCCCAATCCCCTCTCCCTCCACCCTTATCAACTCCTCACACCCCAGTGTTAAAAATTATTAAAGAAGAATATTGAGGTGCTACAAACTTAACATGTCCTGAAACAGTCTCCACTTAGAGAACAAAATGGGCAGAAGGCAAGAAGCTTTTATAGGACAAAAAAAGAAGAACAAGGCAGAGAAAAATATAAAATATCTGGTTGGCTTGGGCCACCTATTCAACCTTGTCTGCGAAGAAAAGACCCAGACTTGCCTTGGGTGGGGGATTGGCTGACTGAATATACTGTGTTTCTGGTCAAGTGGGGCATTTATTTGCATGGACATCAAAGTTATCTAAGTTTTGGTTTACTGATGTGGCACCCTGGGGAAGGGTCGGCACAATCTTGGGCAGAAAGTTATTTTGGTAAACTAATACTAGAAAAATAAATATAATAAAATTTGAAATAGCTGTTAAACCAGTGTTCTAATAAAAGACCTATCCAGTGCAGGCAGATAAGTATTTATTCAGTGTGTGTCTATGACCACTGCCGCAAGTTCATTGTTGTAAGCAGTGGTTAAATAATGGCAGGCTGTCAACAGCTAGGATTTCATTATTAATGATCTTGTCTTTTCTGTTATAATTCGATAGAACAACAAAGAAGTGTAGATGAAACTGTCCAAGGAGATGGATGTCAGAAATATGTTGAGCCCTAGTTTCTGAGACCTTTAGGAAGTGTGAAAGCACCACTGCTTAACAGGTTGTTAGTCTACCCTGGAATTCAGTGCTGCATCATAACATACTCTAATACTTAGTGTACATACACTAATACTTAGTGTCCCAGCGTACAGGTTTCTTGATGTGGGCCTCACCTGTTTACTCTTAATCATTTAGATGCAGTGGATAATGAATTTCTTTAGCAGTGTGTATTTTGGTACACGTGTCTGCTTGGTCATTTTCGACAAAGGCCTTTAGGAAAGTTGTGTGCTTCTGGTGGATACTTTTTTTTTCTCATTTTCAAATTTATCTTCAAATCCTCATTCTACAAATAGCTCATGATTATTACCATCTATTTTTAGGTATGGCCAAAGATACAGGGATTTACGTACCATAAGACCAAGGATGTGAATTCCTATGTAGTAGGAGAAAATACTCATTGGTAGATGATTTAAAAAATTTTGTCTGGTAAAGGAAAAAATTTTTTGAAATCTGCCTCTGAGTTCATTTATCCTCTTTCTAATATAGCTCTAAAAAACAAACTTTAAATAATACATGACATACAATTTGCTTCTCATGTTGTTGGAAAGGCTTGGAAGTAAATGGTGATGGTGTTTAGAATGAGAACAACCTTTTAAATTACTACCAAGTTCTAGACACTCTGCTATCGCAGGAAGTGGTTGAAAGAAAGGGAAAGAAATTTGTCAACAAAAGATCACTCTCATATTTTTTCATGGAGTATGAAATGTTACATTAAGGTGAGAAATTTTGTAATAAATAACAAAACACCATACACATTTATCCTTTCAGTCAAGAATACAATTTCTACCATTTACACTGGAGATAAACATTCAGTAATACAAAACTATATATGTACAAGATTGTTTATTGCAATAATTTTGTAATAAAATGTTTGGGAAATAACCTCAATGCTCAACTATAAGAGATGGGTTAAATAAAATATAAGTGTATGCAATAGAGTAATAAGCAGCTTAAAGATTGAGGAATATCTCTATGAACAGAACTTATATGGATTTATTTTAAGAAAGGAGAGCAGAATGCAAAAGTTAGGTTTAATAATGAGAGGAAATCAGACTGTATTTAAGAGCTTGACTTTTTTTTTCAAATATAAACTTAGGAGGTAAAACAGAAACTATTAAAAATGATTAGCTGGTGTTGAAATAACTTTCTGGGCCCAAGACCCAAGATGGAACCAGTCCTGCCCAGAGTGCCATGTCAGCAAATCGAAACTTGGATAACTTTCATGCCATTTAAATGCTCTGCTTGACCACAAATGCACTACATTTGGTGAGCCAGTCCCCAAACATCAAGCAGACTCTGGGCTGTTTCACCCCAAACAAGGTTGGCTCTACGGCCCCAGCCAATCATTTATTTTTCTGTTCTTGTCCTTTATTCTTTATCCTATAAAAGCTTCCTGCCTTCTGCCCCATTTTACAGTTCTCCAAATGAGACTGTCCACTTCATGAAATGTCTTATTTTTTTAATTGAAGTATAGTTGATTTACAATCTTATATTAGTTTTAGGTGTGCAGCATAGTGATTCAGTATTTTTACAGAAAACACTGAATCTGATATAAAAAGTTGTAGAAGGTTTGTGGAAAAGGAATCTTGAGAAAGGAATTTTATGTGTGGTCAAACTGACTAAGATCAGAATGGATTTAAGTTTTGTTTTGTTTTTTAATGAGTTTTAGAATCACAAATACATTGGTGCAAAATTAGAATTTGGTTTTCTTTTTTTAAAAGGACAAAGTTTTATTAGATTACTGTCTCCTCTTAATAAGAAATTATAAACAAAGGTTTTTCTTTGCCTTTCAAGGTAGATTACCCCAAAAACAAAGACTTTGTATCTCACCAAAATAATTTACTCTGCTTCATGTTGTCTTTATCAAGCCTTTGAGTACTTATGAAAACCTAGTTTTCTCAATATTCTCAAAGAGCTAAGTTTGTTTACAACCATGTAACTTTCTGCATTTGTCTTTGAAGTCTTTGTCACTTTGAGTTAAATGGATATTTTCAACAAACTTCCCCCAAATCAAATTCTAAATGAAGTCTTTTTGATCCCAAAGTAAATTTGGGATTTTTGAGAGGGCTCCTGGAACATCTCAAAAGATTTGTTTTCTTAGGCTTATTTGATATGCTAAATTACATGGGAAGTGTTGTCAAATAAGTGATGCTAAACATTCTTTAGGTTATATTTGTATGGGTATATATTATTAATATAAGTGTTTCAGAAATTGTATAAAATTCCTAAAATTCTGACATGTCCTGATATAATGTTATCAAATTCCAGTTATTATTGTAAAATGTTATATGTCACAGAAACAACCATTTTTCCTTGTCAATTCTATTATAATGAACCCTCCTCAGACCTTTAACCACGGGCATTTTTAAGTCTTCCTCCATTTACAGACAGTTATTGTTTTACTCTGATACTTTTGCAAAAGTGAGATTCATGAAAAGGGCCCTACCAAGTACCCTTGACCACTGACACGCTGCCAAATTATCAAAAATCTTGCATGCATTTTTCACAACTGAAGGTTTCTCATAATATCTGGTTCTGTGTAAATGCAGACCTCAAAACCAAATTGACTAGGGAGAGAAGTAGCCAACATCAAGGTAGATTGCTTCCTCCCAAGACACTGGATCAAGAAATTTTTCCATTTCTCCTTCTCTCTCTGACCATCATTTTCCTAATTCTTACACCATAAAGGTCTTTACAATTCTTTTGTCCACCTTTTTCCTTGCCCCAGTCACATATCTCAGGCCATTGCAAAGGAGGATAATTCATCCTCCTTTGGATTTGCTACTATGCTGGTGTTCCTGTATTTCTTTCTGCCTGTCACAAAATTCTCCCTGATTTCCAATGTCTCAGTTTCTCTGGAACAAGCTCATTGGATAAACACTTCTGGGGAAGTGGAGACACAGTTACACAAAATATATAAACAGACCAACTGGCTTAAAGAAGTATCCTCCTCTTCAGGATCATTTCTTGACTTATTTGATTCTAGCTGGTTTGGGTCATGGAGACCATGGCTCAGGAGTGCTCTCCAAACCAAGGGCATTGTTTTGCTGCTATTAATTATTATCGTCTCCCTGATATGCTGCATCCTTTCTAAAGTTTTAAATGCATGTGAACAGCTGTTGATTATTGGATAGATGGTCTCTCTCTTACTGGAATGACAAAAGAAAACAGAAGAATGTAACTAGCTCCAATAATATGAATCTGACATTGTCTCTTGAGATGCTACACTCAGACCTGAAGAGGCAGGGGTAACTGAGAGTCACACTAACACTGACATCTTGAATGGTCAAGAGGATGATCAAAAGAGGGGGTATGGTTAAAAATTTTCTAGGTTCAAAATAGAACCACTCCTGCCTGGGGTGCCACATCAGCAAACTGAAACTTAAGACAATTTTTGTGTCCCTGTAAATGTTTCAGTTTACACAGTATATCCAGCCAGCCAATCCTCAAATGCCATGCCAGCTCTGGGCTTTCTCACCCCAAACAAGGTTGACTATATGGCCCCAGCCAATCAGATATGTTCCATTTTTCTCTTCGTCATTCTTTATTCTTTATCTATAAAAGCTTTCCTGCCTTCTGCCACATTTTGCAGTTCTTAGAATGGAGACTGCTTCGTGAAGTGTTAAAGTTTGTTTGCAGTGCCTAAATTGTCTTCTTTAATCATTCTTTAACAATGTTAATCCACTTTACAATTCACATTAAAATACTAATTGACAGTGCATATTCTTAGGAAACACTATCATTCATGTTGGTTTAAATTCACAACTAACCAGGTGGTGCAAATTCAGATTATATGTTCAATTACTTTAGTATGTTGTTTGTCTTCAGTACCTGTCATCAACCAAATGTTTCTCTGTTTTATATGTGTAATGAATTTTTGTGGCAATTATGTTGTCATGAATCACCGTGATATTGACCTTACCAAATATGCTTTGCCTGTATCACATCACCTGAATTATTAAATTGTAACTTTCGAGTAAAATGAAGGTAAACACCTTGAGACCAATTTACATTTTTCTCTCAATAAGTATACAATGTAAATATGAGGAATAGGACAGAATTTGCCATTTTAAGTAAATCCCAGAGTCATTATTGTGGGCACAACAGTAAGTGAAAGCAACAAAGTATAAGTTACATTTCCCTTCCTTCTTTTAAAGGTTCTCTCGTTTTGGATAGTAAAAGGACCATTTTTTTTTTTTAATGAAAATCTTTAATAAAAGAAACAAAAGATAATTTCTGTTATACTCTCCTAAACATATTGACTTCAGTCATATTTTATCTCATATTTTACCTATCAATTCATGCCTTGGAAATAAAGTTTCAAAAATATTCTATTTCAATGTAAAATTTCACTGTATATTTTCTGATGGGTTTACCATACCTTTGCCAACAGCTCCCTCTATGTTCCATAGCACAGATACTTATTGTTCATGCTCTGAAAAACTGTGGATGTATTGTTCTATGACAAACACCCCCTTAGAAAAGAACTTAAGTTATTTGATATTATGCGATAGAACACTTGGAACATAGGTTTTTATTTGCCTCTATTGTCAAAAAAACATGTCTTATTGTTTAAGCTAGACTTTTATTACTATTTTTTAGGAATGATTCATTAAACTCCTATTTTAATGACACTGTATGCATACAATTATCTTAATGCAGAAAACACTGGGATCATGCAAGCTGATACAATGCAGTAACATATTAGTCTAGTTTTTCATTACTTAAAGTCATGTATATTCTCTGTTCATATTTATGTTTTACTACTAGGATAAAATTAATCTGGCTCAGACTTTTGAAATGAAATATGGTGAGAAGTGGAACATTTTTGTTAATAAACAAAGAATATGTATCAGTAAGTGGAAAAAGCTGACAGTTCAACCCTGGTGGCCACTTCTAATCTAACTAAGAAATTATAAAATGCTTGCCTTTTCATTGGGGAAAACAATTCAGATGGTGATACATGAAATAAAATTTCACAATTATTTTTCTTTATGTTCATGGGTAGCAACTCCAAAGCAATAGAACTACCAAGTCCTTTTCCTGTAGTGTCATTTACCACTGATCTAGTCCATCTTGAGCTAAGATGTGGCTTCAGAATCCTTCCCAATGTAATACTCCTAACAGTCACAGAGCTTGATGTAAGATAAATGATACTTTTCACCTCTGTTAATATTTCCTATTAGATAATTTTAAAATTTTGCTTAAGCAACTAGGCTAAATTTTTGATATACTAGTTTGAGAATTCAAAGTACAATTATCATACTAGTTTTATAAAAAAGTTTTAAATTAGGGGCATGTTTCTAAAACTACTGTTTAAAGTTAATTTGAAGCTATTTCATTACCTTATATCAGAGATTGTGATCTCTGATAAGAGAATTGTTCTAAAGTTACTTGGTTATGCCAAAATGTAAATATAGAAAGGCACTGCACCTAAGTGGGATAAAAATTACAGAAATTTGTTCATTTTAAAACAAGCGTGTACCCACATAGAAAGCACATTGATACACCTTGTTTTCTTCTTTTTCACAACAACCCAAATGAAGAGGTATTACTGTTTCCATTTTTACAAATGGTAAAATGAGACTCAGAAAATACAAGTAATTTACTTAAGTCACACAGCTAATTTATGGCAAAGTTGAAATGCTCCCTAGATTTGCTTGACTTCCAAGATGGTGTTCTTAACTTTTCCATGATATTTTCTCCTTTTCTTTTTAAGTTGGCCTATAAACATATACCAGTTTTAATGGGTGAGAACACACCATATAATTATATGTAAAATATATGGCATATAGGCATAATTTAATAATTATACAAAGTAATATAAATTACTTTATAAATGACTTTAAGTAAAAACATACTAGAGGAAAAGATTTACATCAGGTGCATCAGTCAAAAGGCTGATGTCTCTAAGATAAAAATGAGCCTTACAAGTGAAAAAGCCACATTCAAATATCCCAGCAGTAAAACCAGGAAATATGAGCAGAGAATACACAGAAGAAGAAATACAAAGAGCTTATCAAGAGGTCAATCCCCCCAGTAGTCTAAGAACAACAAATAAATCTAAAAATAAGATGCTATATACTGCCTACCTACTGAAAAAACATTTTTATAGGTTGATAAAAACTTGTGTTTATCAGAGTATAGTGGAAAGTGGAGTCTTATATACTGATAATAGAATCATATATTATGTAAACCTTTTGGAAGGACTGTGCATACATTTTAATTCGATTCTACATTTACCTAATTTATCCATTAATGTACAAAAAATGTGTATGAAGATACACACTGCAAATTTATATGTAAGAACCAGCAAAAGCTGTTCAAATTTGGAAAATGTTTAAAGAAGGTACTGATCATCATGTCATGGAATAGAATAGTGGGGTAGAATGTACTAATATTGAAGGATGTCCATAATATATTGTTGAAACAGATATTATGATCTAATGAAGTACGTATAATATTATCTTTTTCAACTATTAATTACAATGGTTATTCATAGGCAGTAAGAATTGGAAAGAATAAAGGGAATGATAAGACATTTATTTACAATGGATTCTGCTTCCGTATTTTTGTATTTTCAAATATGTATATTTTTATTGTTTAAAAATCAATAACTTTTAAAAATAATTTTTTTCGTTGGAGAATTGTTCTCTTCATATGAGTAAGCAGTTAACACAAATAATGCTAAAAAGTTCAAAAGAAAATAGCAAAGTTGTGTGCAGTTTTAATCAAAATCTAAGTTACATCTGCTTGTATGCAAAATTACAACAGAATAGAAAAGAAGAAAATCCTTTTAGAAGAAAAACATGGCAGTGTGAATTTGAAAGCATCGCTTCTCCAAAATACAAAATCAAATGGCAACATTATATAATTAAGGAAAATAAATTTAATATAGAGCAAATTAAGTGCCTTTCTAGGAGTTGAAATGCAGTGTCATCTCTGTCTGTCTGTCTATCTATCTAGCTATCTATCCATCCATCCATCCATCCATCACAGAAGAATGTATATCTCAAATGTTGTAGGGAAATCCAGAAAATTAAGCAGTATTTGAGCCATCACCAAAAAAATAAAATAAATCAAATAGCAACTTAGCTGCACAAACAATTAGGGGACACCCAAATGCTAAATTTCTTATCCTCTTTTCTTACTGCTGTCTTGTTAATTTCTTTCACACATTACATTCTGCCAGAATAAATCTATACTTTCTTAAGTCCCAAGATTTCCTAAAGAGCCTCCTCTACCTAGAAAAGACCCTTATCCCCACCTCAATAATTCTCTTAGTAGTCATCTTTCTCAAGTTTAGGCTACTTAACAATTCTCAGGGCCTTACCATAACAAATGCTAATTTTTTTAAGATTTTATTTTTTTAGAACAGTTTTAGGTTCACAGCAAAATTGAGAGGACAGTACAGAGATTTTCTGCATACTCCCAGCCCTACACACAAACACCACCTCCCTCATTGTCAACATCCCCCCACTAGAGTGGTGTATTTGTTGCAACTGATGAAACTCTATACATTGACACAGTCATCACCCAAAGTCCATGGCTTATATTATGGCTCATTTTGAGTGTTGTACATTCTATGGGTTTGGACAAATGTATAATGACATGTATCCATCATTACAGTATCATGTGTAGTATTTTCACTGCCCTGAAAAATTTTCTGTTCTCTGCCTATATCTCTCTCTTTTCTTCCTTCAACCGCTGGCAACCACTGATCTTTTACTATGTCCATCATTTTGTCTTTTCCAAAATGTTATATTGTTGGAATCATAGAGTGTGTAGCCTTTTCTGATTGGCTTCTTTCACTTAGTAATGTGCATTTACAGCTCCTTTATATCTTTTCATGGCTTGATATTTCATTTGCTTTTAGTTCTCTTTTCAAACAGGCTTTCTCTGATCAGAAGAAGCATATTACACTACTTCATTTTTTCTTTATAGGACCTATCACTACCTGACATTATAAAATCTGTTTATATAATTATATGGTTGGTGTTTATCATACTATACTGCCTCAGTAAAGGCAGGAAATTTTTCTCTTTGTCATTTGACTAAATTCTCAGCACATAGATGTTTATACATTAAGAGGGCAATCTTTAAGAAAAAAAATACAAAAATATGAATACAAATAATGTATGAAAATGAATATTCATTTAAAATGAGAAAATAAATAAAAAATTGTGTTTTTAATTATTTTAGTCAGCTTTATTGAAGTATAGTTTCTGGACTATAAAATTCACTAATTTTAAGTGTACCATTTTATGAGTTTTGACAGGTGTATAGAGTCTCACAACATCCACCAGAATCACAGTATCACCCCCAAAACTGTCCTTATAACCTTTTATAGTCAATCACCCACTCCTCTATTGATCACTATAATTTTGCTTTTCAAGAATTGCATATGAATGGCTCATACAGGATGTGGTCTACCTTGTCTGGCTCCTTTATTCAGTGTTTTTGTGATGAATCCATATTGTCGCTTGTATCCATTGTTCCCTCCTTTTTATTGATAATAGTATTTCCTTATGTGCATATACTACAGTTGTTGTTGTTGTTGTTTTGCCATTCATCAGCAGGTGGACATTTGGAAACCTTCCAGTTTGGGCTGTTACAAAGTGGCACTGAACATTCATGTATGAGTGTTTGATGGACATATATTTTCATCCTTGGAGTAACATTGCTGTGGCATATGGTAAATGCATGTTTAACTTCACAGTAAACTTCCAAACTGTGTTCCAAAGTGCATTCACACCAGGAGTTTGTATTGCAGTTACTCTACATTCTCACCAACACTTGTTAGTTTTAAGTCTTTAAAATTTTTGCCATTCCAGTAAGTGTGTTGAGATACCTCCCTGTGACTTTAATTTGCATTTTTCTAATGACTAATGATGCTAAGCATGTTCTCTGTGATATTTGCCTTGCATTTATCCTTTTTGCTGAAGTGTCCGTTCATACTTCTTGACACTGGTAGTATATAGAAATATAATTGAGATAGAAGAGTTCTAGAAAGAAGTTGTTTTATCAATACGTGCCTTGCAAATAATTTCTCCCTCTTTATATAAGGTGTATTTGTTTGTTTATTTATATACAATTACTCATTTTTTCTAGCATGATTCATTGAAAGATTACTCTCCTTCCTTATTGAATTGCCTTGCTACTTTTGTTGAAATCAAACATTATGTGTGGGTCTGTTTCTGGATTTTCTGTTCTGTCCCATTAATCTATACATCTATCTTTATTATCATATCACACTGTCATGTTTATTGCCACTTTATAGTAAATCTTGAAGTTGAGTAATTTAAATCTGCCAAGTTCATTCCTTTATATTTTTTTCTATTATAAGTCCTTTGAATTTCAATACACCTTGAGAACCTCGTTGTCAATTTCTTCAAAAGAACAACAACAAAAAAGCCTGCTGGCATTTTGATTGGGATGGCTTTGATATATGGATTTGATACTTTAGTACTGCATCTCCCATAAATTCATCTTTATATTTTTAATAGTTATGAGTGTTATTGTAAATGGCATTTTAAAATCTCAATTTCTGATAGTTCATTACAAGTATGTAGAAATACAAAGCATTTTTGCAAATTGTCTATGTATCCTGCTAGTTTACTAGACTCACTTTTTTTTTCCAGAAGATTTTTTTGGTAGATTCCTTAGTATTTTCTGCCTAAGTTACCACTTAAATATAGCTTTACTCTTTATATTAGCTTCCTAGAACTGCTGTAATAACATCCCACAAACCAGGAGGCTTAAAAAATGTAAATTTATTACCCTACCTTAGTTCTAGAGGCTAGAAGCACCAAATAAAAGTTTCAACAGGGTATGCTCCTTCTGAAGGCTTTGAGGGAGAATCTGTTCCAGGCTTATCTCCAGCTTCTGGTGACCCCAGGCATTCCTTGGCTTGTAGATGCATCACTCCAATCCTACGTCTTTATGAGGTGTAATCCCTGCATGTGTGTCTCCATATGGCCATCTTCTTATAAGGACGTCAGTCATATTGGAATAGTGGCCCACGCAAATCCAGTATGATCTCATCTTTACTGATTAAGTCTGCAATGACCTTATTTTCAAATAAGGTCACATGTTGTGGTACAGGGTATTGGGACTTCAACATATCCTTTTAGGTGATGCTATTCAGTTCATAACACTTCTTTCCATTCTGTATGCTTTTCATTTTTTTTTTTCTCCTTGGCTTATAATACTTAATGTGACTTCCAGTACAACACTAAACAGAAGTGGTGAGAGTAGCTATCTAAATCATGTCTATACCCAGTTTTATAACTGAATCACTTTGCTGTACACCTGAAACAAACACAATGTTGTAAATCAACTGTATTCCAATAAAAATTAAAAGAAAATTATATACAATTCAAAAAAAAGAGAAAAGTAATTGCTATTAAGTACTCTGCTAGATTTTGGAGATACAAATATTAAAATCATAACCCCTGAATAATAAAGAACTCATATTATTGTTAGAATCTAGCAAGTAAACAGGCAGTATACAGTGAGAGATATTAAGTAGATGTTTTCATAGGACTACACAGGCAGGAAAAGTAACAGACTAGAATGAACAGCATGTTCAAAGACACTGGAATGAGAGAGAAAATATTTATTTCAAACTCTTGTTCTTATCTACCCATTCTCTCCATTCTATATGGGATGTGTTCTCTGTAACATGTTTCCAAACTGTGCCCTGCCTCTCATTCATTGTCATTAGTAGAAAACCAGCTCCATTCTACATCCTCCATGAGGAATTTTCTGATGTTTTCCTTCTCTGAGCTCTGTATGTCTCATCTGTGTCTTGGGGTTTAATATGTACTTAATACTGGCTATCTCAACATGATTTTTCTCTTCACTGTTAAACTCTAAAGGTTTTTAGTAAAGGGATCATACATTTTATTATTTCCACGGGATTTAGTACCTCACTGGTCATGTTGTCTGCAGTTTGTAGATGGGTGAATGGAGAAATGGATGGATGCAGGCAAAGAACCACTGGTTTAGTCCTACAACTAGTCCTAAGTGTCACTGATGTATATTGTATAAAGGACAAAAACATGTTATAATAATGTGATTGTCATCAGAACGATGAAATAAATCAGATTCTCAAAAGCGTATGAGTATTTTTCAGCATACATTCTCTTACTATAAAACTCGAACAATTGTTGAAAGGGTTGCTATACTCAGTTTTAGGAAATACATCACTGCAGGGCCAGTTCATACACACATTCTAACGTATTTTCTGAAGAAATCTTATTGTCCTAAAAGCATTCTGGGCCTCTAATATACCCATGAAGCATTCTCTCTCAGAATCTTTACATCACAATATCTTTTATTCTTTCATTGTGAGACTATTTGTAACATCGCTAATTTGGTGTTGTGTTCCTTCATCTATTGTTCTCAGTATTTTCACATTATAATTTTCTATCTCTTTCCTCCTTATTATATTAGTTGACCTTCTTACAGTGGTGGATTAGAATCATTATGCATATGAGATTCAAAGCAATTACTGCTTTGAGTGTTAATAAGTATTTATTCTGATTTTATTAGGAATAATGTTATGATGATACTGAATTATAGAAATGTGTGAATTGGTTGTGGGCCTCACAAAACAAAGCCTTTGAAACTATTGCCAAAAGCAAAAGTAAACATAACTAGCTTCTTTAAAAATTCCTTGCTAAAATAAACATACAGAGGTTGTTAAATAAAAGTACTAAAGCAAGTTTTCACCTACAGTGATAGAGGTAGAAGGATAAAGAAATGTCATACCCAGTCTACCATTTCTGGGTGAAACTGTTTTAAGAGCCCCTAAACACACTTATTGTGCTGGCTATTTTTTAAAAAATGTTCCACAGCCCTAGCTTAGAATAACTATGATTCTTTTTTTTTCCCCCAGAGAGACTAGATAAATGGCTATAACAGACAGAAGCAGTTTGTCCCATGACCTAAGACCATGTTCAGATACACGGCTTACTAAAAAGTCATACTTATATCCAGGTACAGGACTCTAAGTCTTGTATGTGAATAACAATTGGTCTCAAAAATCAATAAAATTCAAGGCTAGTGACAGAGGTGATGGGGCTTGGGTACAATAACATGATGACTGGCCTTAGAGCAAGTGAGTTGTCGTGTGTGAGAATTTTTCTTCAAATGAACTGTTTGATTATGTAGTCTAGTTAGATCCCAGTTGCAAACAGGATGCCAAGATATTAGTCAGTAAGCTTGCACATTGACAATTTCTGAGGATTCTGTGATAAAAGAAACTTATAATGCTTTTCCAATCACTGAAATAGATATTAGTTTTTAAAATGTGAGCTAAGAAATGAAAATTTGAGGGATTTCTGTTTTGCCGTCTGCTACCGACTACTGTGAGGTCTTTATTAAAGCATTTTAACCTCATTGAATGTTGGTTTCTTAATGTGTATGATGAAAATGATAATACTGAACAATTCCTGAGGGCATGACAATTAACTAGCATTTATAAAAGGCTTTAAAGAGAGGAGCCATGTGAGAGGAAATTATTTAATGTAAACTGATAGAGGACTTATGAGCATACCATCTGAATGAGAACTCTGTATCCACTGAACTAGCTGGGTGTGATAAAAGAGACAGCTGGAATTTGAAAACAAAAGTTTGAAAGTCTGGCAATTGATCCAGAATTCTCAGGACATACAGATAGCTAATTATTATGACTTTGCTCTTTAGAGCACTCTGTAACACACTATAAGTTTTATTTTAATCATTCTTTTCAGTGGTTTGGCTTCCACCCACAGAAGAAAGAGCAAAATAAAGGATCATCCAATCAATTGTTTGCAATAACCACCATATTCCTCAAAGTGGTTAAAATATATATATATAATATATACATAAAATATATATATATATGCAAAAGAATGTTAGAAGAAAAAGGGAAACAATGATCTGAAAGATAAATAAGGAATGTGTAAAAAGGAGGAGATAAATGACTTCCTGTTTAAGATAAAAACCAAAGGTGATGTACAGAGGGTGATGGAGCTGACAGCCATGCTTAGTAACTAACACACAAACAAAAATGCGACTCATGTTGAGTCAGTAGATTGGTCCAAATAGGCTGAAGAGAATCATTCTGAGTGCACCCTGTCACTCTCCCACTTTGCCGTGAGCAGATAATTGCCTGGTTCTTTGCCATTAGGGAGAAGGAGGGCAGCAGCACAACCTAAAATTAAGGAGCAACCCCAGAGCAGTACCATCCAGAACTGGATGGAGTGGGGAGTTCACAGCAATGAGCACGGATGAGTCGACTGCCCTGAGAGTCCCCTCTTGCATTCTTCCTCAGTTCTGACTTGCGGGCTGGGTACAATGAATGGTGCCAACAGCCAGATGAAAGAGTTATGTCTTGGGAAGAGGAACAAGAGACATTCCTCAGTTGAAGAAGGTGGCCCAGCCACTAAGTGGGTGAGTAGAAATTGATTGATTTATGACAACATGAAAGTCTGCCTTGAGGCATCCCCACTTCTACCACTTGCATCCTCTAAACTCGAGGGTGGAAACTGATCACAAGGGAAGCTCATGGTTCTAAAGGAACAAAAGTTCATGAAGATAGTTTACAATATAAGTGTAGGATCTATGTACTAGGAAACAAAGATCACAGTGGAATTGCCTATGCCAATGTAACTGGAATAAATGGAAAAAACAAACAAATGAGAATCTAATATAGCATAATAAATATTCTCAGAAAGATAAGAGACATTAAAAACATTAAGCAGTACCAGATTGAAATAAATTTTAAAGTAAAATGGGTATAAAGAGCATAAATGTAAAATATATACATATATATGAAATAAATACACAATGACGGGTTTTATAACAGAGTGAAAGTATTCACAGAATAAGAAAGAACTATATAATTGTGCAAATTCTTAAAAAACACATCAGGAAGATATAAAAAGATGGAAAGAAGAGAAGACAAGTTAAAGAATACAATAAATTAAAGTAAAAATAATGTTTTATCCAGGGGGCTCAAAGTAGTGAAGAGAGTAAATGGAAGACAGGAAATATTTGAAAACTATTATACTAAAGACATAAGTAACATCAGCTTGAAAAGGTTGATAGAGCCAAAAAAGAACTGCTAAAAATGACACATTGTAGTGAAATGTAAGTATACAAATCGAAGAGAAAACCTCTAGAATATTCTAAAGAGAAAGAAACAAAGGAACAAAAATTACATTGGCATCAGTTTTCTTGTGATCATGCCATCTGAATAGAAAATCTGTTTATCTACTGAAGTAAAAGTCAACGGAACTACAGCATCAAAATTTTGAAGAAAAAGAAATTGTAATCTGTAACTTTATATTCAATTAAAGTATATTTTCTTGTAGACAACTTGTAGTTGGGTTTGTTTTTTATTCCACTCTGATAATACGTGTCTTTTGTTATATTTAGACACTCATATTTAAAATGATTATAGATATATTTGGCTTTTAATATCTATCATCTTTGTAACTGTTTTCATTCATTACATTTATTTCATGTTTCCTTTTTCTGTCCTTTTCTGCTTTCTCTGGTTTTAACTGAGCATTTTATATGTTTCCAGTTAATCTCCTCTCTTTGTATATCAATTATCCTTTTTAAAAATTTGTTAGTGTTTGCCCTAGAGTTTCCAATCTGAATTTTTAACTAACCTAAATTCACTTTAAAATATTGTAACACCGTAATGTTTCACAGACAGAGCTTTAAACAGAGTATCCCAGTTACTTCCATCCATTATGACACTGCTGTTCTTCATTTCACTTATGCATATGCTATATTCACAACAGTATACTGTGACTATTATGACTTGAAACAGTTAGCTTTAGATCAATTAAAAATTAGAAACAAAAGTTTTTATCTTCATTTATTTCTTCTCTTTTCCAATAGTATTATATTCTTCATGTAAGTCTGAGTTTCTGACATATTATTTTCATTATGCCTAAAGAATCCATTCCTTGCTAGGATGATCTGATGGTCATAAATTACTTCACTTTTTGTTTGCTGTAGAATGTCTCTATTTCTCCTTCACTTTTTTTTAAAATTTATTTATTTATTTATGTATTATTTTTAGCTGTGTTGGGTCTTCGTTTCTGTGCGAGGACTTTCTCTAGTTGCGGCAAGCGGGAGCCACTCTTCATCGCGGTGCGCGGGCCTCTCACTATTGTGGCCTCTCTTGTTGGGGAGCACAGGCTTCAGACGCACAGGCTCAGTAGTTGTGGCTCACAGGCCCAGTCGCTCCACGGCATGTTGGATCCTCCCAGACCAGGGCTTGAACCCGTGTCCCCCGCATTGGCAGGCAGATTCTCAACCACTGCGCCACCAGGGAAGCCCTCTCCTTCATTTTTGAAGGACAATTTTGCTGGATACGGAAGTACACGTGTTGTTGTTTTTTCCTTACAACACTGTAAGTATTTTACCTCATTTTCTTCTTGTCTGCATGGTTTTTGATGAGAAGTCAATGTAATTCCTATCCTTGTTCCTCTATAGATAAGAATTTTACCCCTTGTGGCTTCTATCAAGATACATTCTTTGTCTTTAGCTTTATGTCCATTGAATATGATATGCCAAGTGGAGACTGCTTTGTTTTTTTGTTTTTAAATTCTGCTTTGTGCCTGGTGTCCTCTGAGCTTCCTGTATCTGTAATTTTGGAAAACTGTCAACCATTAACACTTCAAAATTTCTTCTGCTCTGTTCTCTATTTCTTCTCCTTTGGTTATATCCATTTTGTACATATTACACCTTTTGAAATTGTTCCACAGTTCCTGGGTGCTAGTTTTTGTTGTTGTTGTTGTTGTTGTTGTTGGGTTTGGTTTTGTTTTCATTTTTTCCCCTTCGCATTTCAGTTTGGGAAGTTTCTATTGATATGTGTTCTCTCTTTAGTCATGTACCATCTACTGATGGATGCATCCAGCAAAGACATCCTTCATTTCAGCTACAGTATTTTTGATTTCTAGCTATCTTAGTTCAGGCTACTATAACAGATTATCATAGACTGGGTGGCTTAAACAACAAACATTTACTTCTCACAGTTCTGGAGGCTGGGAGTCTGAGATCAGGATGACAGCATGATGGGGTTCTTGGTGAGGCCCCTCTTGCAGACAGCTGTCTTCTTGTTGTATCCTCATATGGCTGAGAAAGCAGAGAGAGGACTAGTTTTCTTTCTTTTCTTATAAGGACACTAATCCCATCAAGGGGGTTCCACTCTCATGACCTAATTACCTCCCAAAGTCACCACCTCCAAATATCATCACATTAGGGCTTCAACATAAGAATGTTGTGGAAACAGCAAGTACTTACTGTATAGCACAGGGACTATATTCAATATCCTGTAATAAACCATAATGCAAAAGAATATGTATATCTATGTATATGTGTGTGTGACTGAATCACTTTACTGTACATCATAAACTAACACAACATTGTAAATCAACTATACTTCAATAAAATAAATAAAATAAAGTTTTTAGAACAAAAAAAATAAAAAAGTGAAATAAAATTAAAAAAAAAAAAAAGATCGTGTGGGGACGCAAACGTTCAGCCCATAGCACTAGTGCTTCTTTTGAGTCTTAGTTTCTGAATTTCTACTTGCATTGCCGATTTGTTCTTGCATGTTGTCTACATTCTCCATTAGCCCTTAATATGTTAATTATAGTTACGTAAAGTTCCCTACCTGATAATTCCAAATATTTGTGTCATATCAGAGTTTGGTTCTGATGCTTGTTTTGTCACTTGAAATCGTGAGGGACTTTTTATTTTTTTCTTGCCTTTAGCATGTCCTATAAAATTTCTTGTTGAAAGCCAGACAGGAGGTGTCAATGTACTGGGAACTGAGGTAAACAGGCCTTTAGTGTGAGGTTTTATGCTACTTTCTGGGCGTTAGGCTGTGTTTAATGTTGGCTGTAGCTGTAGGTACCACAGACTTCCGTTTCCTCTACTGTCCTATTTTTTCTTTCCTCTTGACTTTGATATATCATACTAAGAATAAAGAAAGAAATCACTAGATTATCTCAATAGATACATGAAAGTAATGTCTTAATATTCATAATATTTTTATATTAATACACTCAGAAGACTTGAAGTAGAAAAAAACTTGATACAGAACTTCATATAGTCTATATAACAAAACTCTAACATAGACCCATCTCTGCTCTGCATCCACCAGTAACAGGTCTAATTGTTGTCCTCAATTTGCTTATCTTATTTTGGTGTCTTCAGGTGGAAATGTAGATCATTAATTTACCCATCACAGATATTAAAGAGAAGACACTTTGAAAGCATTGTTTATAGTAAGTAACATCAAAAGGATGGATGCTATCACCTTTACTTTTTTCATAGAATTGGTGCTACTACCATGTTAAAATAAAGGCAGGGAGACCTTCAGGATGGCAGAGGAGTAAGACGTGGCGATCACCTTCCTCCCCACAAACACATCAAAAGTACTTCTACAAGTGGACCAACTCTTGCAGAACACCTACTGAACACTGGCAGAAGACCTCAAACTTCCCGAAAGGCAAGAAGATCCCCACATACCTGGGTAGGGCAAAAGAAAAAAGAAAACACAGAGACAAAAGAATAGGGATGGGACCTGTACCACTAGGAGGGAGCTGTGAAGGAGGAAAAGTTTCCACATACTAGGAAGCCCCTTCACTGGCAGAGACAGCGGGTGCGTGTGGGGGAAGCTTTGGAGCCACGGAGGAGAGCACAGCAACATGGGTGCAGAGGGCAAAGCGGAGAGATAAATGCACAGAGGATCAGTGCTGACCAGCACTCACCAGCCCAAGAGGCTTGTCTGCTCACCTGCTGGGGTGAGCGGGGGCTGGGAGCTGAGGCTCGGGGAAGTCAGATCCCAGGGAGAGGACTGGAGTTGGCTGTGTGAACACAGCCTAAAGGGGGCTAGTGCACCACAACTAGCAGGGAGGGAGTCCAGGAAAAAGTCAGGACCTGCCAAAGAGACAAGAGACCACTGTTTTCGGGTGTGCAAGGAGAGGGGATTCCTCTCCCTTGTGCCCACAGTAGGCAGAGCACCACCTAAGCGAGCTCCAGAGAAGGGTGCAAGCGGAGCTATCAGCACGGACACCAGAGACAGGCATGAAACGCTAAGGCTGCTGCCGCTGCCACCAAGAATCCTGTGTGCGAGCACAGGTCACTATCCACACGTCCCCTCCTGGGAGCCTGTGCAGCCCGCCACTGCCAGGGTCCCATGATCCAGGGACAACTTCCCCGGGAGAACACACAGCACACCTCAGGCTGTTGCAATGTCGTGCCAGCCTCTGCCGCCATAGGCATGCCCCACATTCCAATTATAACTACCGTACCCCTCCCTCCCCCCGGCCTGAATGAGCAAGAGCCCCCTAATCAGCCACTGCTTTAACCAAGTCCTGTCAGGGTGGGAAGAGATGCCTGAGGTTGACCTACACGCAGAGGTGGGGCCAAAACCAAAGCTGAACCCCAGGATCTGTGTGAACAAAGAAGAGAAAGGGAAATTTCTCCATGCAGCCTCAGGAGCAGTGGATTAAATCCCCACAAGCAGCTTGATGTAACCTGCATCTGTGGAATACCTGAATACACAATTAATCGTCCCAAAATTGAGATAGTGGACTTTAGGAGCAACTGCAGACTTGGGGTTTGCTGTCTGCAACTGATTTGTCACTGATATTTATGTTTATCTTAGTTTAGTTTTTAGTGCTTGTTATCATTGGAGGATTTGTTTATTGGTTTGGTTGCTCTCTTCTTTTTTAAAAAAATTATTATTATTTTTTTATGTTAATAATTTTAAAAAAAGTTTTTATTTATCATTTAAAATTTTTTTATTTATTTTTTTTTCTTTCTCTTTTTTCCCCTTTTCTTCTGAGCCATGTGGCTGACAGGGTCTTGGTGCTCCAGCCTGGTGTCAGGCCTTAGCCTCTGAGGTGGGGAGAGCCAAATTCAGGACATTGGACCACCAGAGACCACCCAGCCCCACATAATATCAAGTGGTGAGAGCTCTCCCAGAGATCTCCATCTCAACGCTAAGACCCAGCTCCACCCAATGGCCAGCAAGCTCCAGTGCTGGACGACCCATGCCAAACAACTAGTAGACAGGAACACAAAGCCACCCATTAGCAGAGAGGCTGCCGAAAATCATACAAAGTTCACAGACACCCCAAAACACACCACTGGACGCAGCTCTGCCCACCACAAAGACAAGATCCAGCCCCACCCACCAGAACATAGGAACCAGTCCCCTCCACCAGAAAGCCTACACAAGCCACTGAACCAACCTCACCCACTGGGGGCAGACACCAAAAACAATGGGAACTATGAACCTGCAGCCTGCAAAAAGGAGACCCCAAACACAGTAGGTTAAACAAAATGAGAAGACAGAGAAATATGCAGCAGATGAAGGAGCAAGGTAAAAACCCACCAGACCAAACAAATGAAGAGGAAATAGACAGTATACATGAAAAAGAATTCAGAAATAGACAGTATACATGAAAAAGAATTCAGAGTAATGATAGTAAAGATGATCCAAAATCTTGGAAGTAGAATGGAGAAAATACAACAAACGTTTAACAAGGACCGAAAAGAACTAAAGAGCAAAAAAACAATGATGAACAACAAAATAAGTGAAATTAAAAATTCTCTAGAAGGAATCAATAGTAGAATAACTGAGGCAGAAGAATGGATAAGTGACCTGGAAGATAAAATAGCGGAAATAACTACTGCCAGAGCAGAATAAAGAAAAAAGAATGAAAAGAATTGAGGACAACCTCAGAGACCTCTGAGACGACATTAAACGCACTAACACTGGAATTATAGGGGTCCCAGAAAAAAGAAGAGAAAAAGAAAGGGTCTGAGAAAATATTTGAAGAGATTATAGTTGAAAACTTCCCTAACATGGGAAAGGAAATACTCAGTCAAGTCCAGGAAGCACAGAGAGTCCCATACAGGATAAATCCCAGGAGAAACACAGCAAGACACATATTAATCAAACTATCAAAAATTAAATACAGGGCTTCCCTGGTGGTGCAGTGGTTGAGAATCTGCCTGCCAATGCAGGGGACACGGGTTCGAGCCCTGGTCTGGGAAGGTCCCACATGCCACGGAGCAACTGGGCCCATGAGCCACAACTACTGAGCCTGTGCGTCTGGAGCCTGTGCTCTGCAACAAGAGAGGCCGCGACAGTGAGAGGCCTGCGCACCGCGATGAAGAGTGGCCCCCGCTTGCCGCAACTAGAGAAAGTCCTCGCACAGAAACGAAGACCCAACACAGCCAAAAAAAAAAAAAATTAAATACAAAGAAAAAATACTAAAAGCAGCAAGGGAAATGCAACAAATAACATACAACAGAACCCTCATAAAGTTAACAGCTGATCTTTCAACAGAAACTCTGCAGGCCAGAAGGGACTGGCAGGACATTTAAAGTGATGAAAGGGAAAACCTACAACCAAGATTACTCTACCCAGCAAGAATCTCATTCAGATTCAATACAGAAATTAAAACCTTTACAGACAAGCAAAATTTAAGAGTATTCAGCTCCACCAAACCAGCTTTACAACAAATACTAAAGGAACTTCTCTACATAGGAAACACAGAGAAGGAAAAGACCTACAAAAAAACCACCAAAACCATTAAGAAAATGGTAATAGGAACATACATATCAGTAATTACCTTAAATGTAAATGGATTAAATGCTCCAACCAAAGTTGTAGACTGGCTGAATGGATACAAAAGCAAGACCTGTATATATGCTGTCTACAAGAGACTCAATTCAGACCTAGGGACACATACAGACTGAAAATGAGGGAATGGAAAAAGATATTCCATGTAAATGGAAATTAAAAGAAAGGTGGAGTAGCAATTCTCATATCAGACAAAACAGACTTTAAAATAAAGACTATTACAAGAGACAAAGAAGGACATGACATAATGATCAAGGGATCAATCCAAGAAGAAGACATAACAACAGTAAATATTTATGCACCCAACATAGGAGCAACTCAATACATAAGGCAAATGCTAACAGCCATAAAAGGGGAAATCGACAGTAACACAATAATAGTAGGGGGTTTTAAGACCCCACTTTCACCGATGGGCAGATCATCCAAAATGAAAATAAATAAGGAAACACAAGCTTTAAATGACACCTTAAACATAATTGATATTTATAGGACATGCCAAACCAAAACAACAGAATACACTTTCTTCTCAAGTGCTCATGGAACACTGTCCAGGATAGATTATATCTTGGGTCACAAATCAAGCCTTGGTAAATTTAAGAAAATTGAAATGGTATCAAGTATCTTTTCTGACCACAATGCTACGAGACTAGATATCAATTACAGGAAAAACTGTAAAAAATACAAACACATGGAGGCTATACAATATGCTACTAAATAACCAAGAGATCACTGAAAAAAATCAAATAGAAAATCAAATAATACCTAGAAAAAAATGACAATGAAAACATGACGACCCAAAACCTATGGGACGCAAAAAAAGCAGTTCTAAGAGGGAAGTTTATAGCAATACAATCCTACCTCAAAACAAGAACAATCTGAAATAACCAAACCTTACACCTAAAGCAACTAGAGATAGAAGAACAAAAAAACCCCAGAGTTAGCAGAAGGAAAGAAAGCATAAAGATCAGATCAGAAATAAATGAAATAGAAACAAAGAAAACAATAGCAAAGATCAATAAAACTAAAAGCTGGTCTTTGAGAAGATAAAAAAACTTGATAAACCAGTAGCCAGACTCATGAAGAAAAAAAGGGAGAAGATGCAAATCAACAGAAATAGAAATAAAAAAGGAGAAGTAACAATGATACTGCAGAAATACAAAGGATCATGAGAGATTACTACAAGCAACTCTATGCCAATAAAATGGACAACCTGGAAGAAATGGACAAATTCTTAGAAAAGCACAACCTTCCAAGACTGAACCAGGAAGACAGTAAATATAAACAGACCATTCACAAGCACTGAAATTGAAACTGTGATTAACAATCTTCCAACAACAAAAGCCCAGGAAAAGATGGCTTCACAGGCGAATTCTATCAAACTTTTAGAGAAGAGCTAACACCTAACATTCTCAAACTCTTCCAAAATAGAGCAGAGGGAGGACCACTCCCAAACTCATTCTATGATGCCATTATCACCTTGATACCAAAATCGGACAAAGATATCACAAAAAAAGAAAACTACAGACCAATACCACTGGGTGAACATAGATGCAAAAATCCTCAACAAAATACTACCAAACAGAATCCAACAGCACATTAAAAGGATCACACACCATGATCAAGTGGGGTTTATCCCAGGAATTCAAGGATTCTTCAGTATACGCAAATCAATCAATGTGATACACCATATTAACAAATTGAAGGAGAAAAACCATATGATGATCTCAATAGATGCAGAAAGAGCTTTTGACAAAATTCAAAACCCATTTATGATAAAAACTCTCCAGAAATTAGGCATACAGTGTACTTTACTGAACATAATAAAGGCCATATATGACAAACCCACAGCTAACATCATTCTCAAAGGTGAAAAACTGAAACGATTTCCACCAAGATCAGGAACAAGACAAGGTTGCCCACTCTCACCACAATTATTCAACATAGTTTTGGAAGTTTCAGCAACAGAAATCAGAGAAGAAAAAGAAATAAAAGGAATCTACACTGGAAAAGAAGAAGTAAAACCGTCACTGTTTGCAGATGACATGATACTATACATAGAGAATCCTCAAGATGCTACCAGAAAACTACTAGAGATAATCAATGAATTTGGTAAAGTAGCAGGAAACAAAATTAATGCACATAAATCTCTTGCATTCCTATACACTAATGATGAAAAATCTGAAAGAGGAATTAAGGAAACACTCCCATTTACCATTGCAACAAAAAGAATTAAATACTTAGGAATAAACCTAACTAGGGAGACAAAAGACCTTTATGCAGAAAATGATAAGACACTGATGAAAGAAATTAAAGATGATACAAACATATGGAGAGATATACCATGATCTTGGATTGGAAGAATCAACATTGTGAAAATGACTACTACCCAAAGCAATCTGCAGATCCAAGGCAATCCCTGTCAAACTACCAATGGCATTTTTCACAGAACTAGAACAAAATATTTCACAATTTGTATGGAAACACAAAAGACCCCGAATAGCCAAAGCAATCTTGAGAAAGAAAAACGGAGCTGGAGGAATCAGGCTCCCTGGCTTCAGACTATACTACAAAGCTACAGTAATCAAGACAGTATGGTACTGGCACAAAAAACAGAAATGTACATCAATGGAACAGGATAGAAAGCCCAGAGATAAACCCACGCACATATGGTCACCTTATCTTTGATAAAGGAGGCAAGAATATACAATGGAGAAAAGACAGCCTCTTCAATAAGTGGTGCTGGGGAAACTGGACAGCTACATGTAAAAGAATGAAATTAGAACACTCCCTAACACTATACACAAAAATAAACTCCAAATGGATTAAAGACCTAAATGTAAGGCCAGACACTAGAAAACTCTTAGAGGAAAACATAGGCAGAACACTCTGACATAAATCGCAGCAAGACAGTCTTTGACACACCTCCTAAAGAAATGGAAATAAAAACAAAAATAAACAAATGGGACCTAATGAAACTTGAAAGCCTTTGCACAGCTTAGAAAACCATAAACAAGACAAAAAGACAACCCTCAAAATGGGAGAAAATATTTGCAAATGAAGCAACTGACAAAGGATTAATCTCCAAAATTTACAAGCAGCTCATGCAACTCAATATCAAAAAAAAAACCCAATCCAAAAATGGGCAGAAGATCTAAATAGACATTTCTCCAAAGAAGATATACAGATTGCCAACAAACACATGAAAGGGTGCTCAATGTCACTAATCATTAGAGAAATGCAAATCAAAACTACAGTGAAGTATCACCTCACACCAGTCAGAATGGCCATTATCAAAAAATCTACAAACAATAAATGCTGGAGAGGGTGTGGAGAAAAGGGAACCCTCTTGCACTGTTGGTGGGAATGTAAATTGATACAGCCTCTATGGAGAACAGTATGGAGGTTCCTTAAAAAACTAAAAACACAACTACCATATGACCCAGTAATCACACTACTGGGCATATACCCTGAGAAAACCATAATTCAAAAAGAGTCATGTACCACAATGTTCACTGCAGCACTATTTACCATAGCCAGGACATGGAAGCAACCTAAGTGTCCATCGATGGATGAATGGATAAAGAAGATGTGGCACATATATACAATGCACTGTTAGTCAGCCATAAAAAGAAATGAAATTGAGTTATTTGTAGTGAGGTGGATGAACCTAGAGACTGTCATACAGAGTGAAGTAAGTCAGAAAGAGAAGAAGAAATACCGTATGGTAACAGATATATATGGAATCCAAAAAATAAATAAATAAAAGGTTCCGAAGAACCTAGGGGCAGGACAGGAATAAAGACGCAGACACAGAGAATGGACTTGAGGAGATGTGGAGGGGGAAGGGTAAGCTGGAACGAAGTGAGAGAGTGGCATTGACATACATACACTACGAAATGTAAAATAGATAGCTAGTGGGAAGCAGCCACATAGCAGAGGGAGATCAGCTCGGTGCTTTGTGACCACCTAGATGGGTGGGATAGGGAGTGTGGGAGGGAGACGCAAAAGGGAGGGGACATGGAGATATATGTATACGTAGAGCTGATTCACTTTGCTATACAGCAGAAACTAACACAACATTGTAAAGCAATTATACTCCAATAAAGATGTTAAAAAAACAAACAAAAAACCCAAATGGGACCTAATGAAGCTTAAAAGCTTTTGCACAGCAAAGGAATCCATAAACAAGACAAAAAGACAACGCTCAGAATGGGAGAAAATATTTGCAAAGGAAACAACTGACAAAGGATTAAAGCCCAAAATATACAAGTAGCTCAATCTCAAACATACAAACAATCCAATCCAAAAATTGGCCAAAGATCTAAATAGACATTTCTCCAAACAAGATATACAGATTGCCAACAAACATATCAAAGGATGCGCAGCATCACTAATTATTAGAGAAATGCCAATCAAAACTACAATGAGGTATCACCTCACACCAGTCAGAATGGCCATCATCAAAAAATCTACAAACAATAAATGCTGGAGAGGGTGTGGAGAAAAGGGAACCCTCCTGCACTTTTGGTGGGAATGTCAATTGATACAGTCACTATGCAGAACAGTATGAAGGTTCCTTAAAAATTGAAAAATAGAACTACCATATGACCCAGCAATCCCACTACTGGGCATATACCCTGAGAAAACCATAATTCAAAACGAGTCAGGTACCACGATGTTCACTGCAGCACTATTTACAATAGCCAGGACATGGAAGCAACCTAAGTGTCCATCGACAGATGAATGGATAAAGAAGATGTGGCTCATATATACAATGGAATATTACTCAGCCATAAAAAGAAGTGAAATTGAGTTATTTGTAGTGAGGTGGATGGACCTAGAGACTAAATCAGAGTGAAGTAAGTCAGAAAGAGAAAAACAAATACTGTATGCTAACACATATATATGGAATCTAAAAAAAAAAAAATGGTTCTAATGAACCTAGAGGCAGGAGAGGATTAACGATGCAGACGTAGATAATGGACTTGAGGACATGGGAAGGGGGAAGGGTAGGGTGGGATGAAGTGGGAGAGTGGCATTGACATATATACACTACCAACTGTAAAACATAGCTAGTGGGAAGCAGCCAGATAGCACAGGGAGATCAGCTCTGTGCTTTGGGACCACCTAGAGAGGTGGGATAGGGAGGGTGGGAGGGAGACACAAGAGGGAGGGGATATATGTATACATACAGCTGATTTACTTGTTATACAGTAGAAACTAACACAACACTGCAAAGCAACTATACTCCAATAAAGATGTGAAAAAAATAAAAATTAAAAAAATAAAGGCAAAAACGTGTCAAGGAAGAGACCAAACTGTCATTATATGAGATAAAACAAAAACAAAAAACTCAGGCAATAGAATGTTGCTGTGTGGTTTCTCAAACCTAAGGGTCTTAGTGTGTCTTCTTTTTCCCACTTTCAGAGTCCTTTTGGGATTGTTGAATTATTTCCAGGGTATTTAGTTGTATTTAGAGGGGAGGAGCAGGGAAAGTGACTCTGTGTCATCCAGTCTGCAACCAGACTGCACTGGTAGTTATTTCCTTTCATCACATTCTGACTATTATCTTGCTTTCTTCTCTCTCCCATTGATGTTTTTGAGAAAAAGCTTTTAGCATAACTGTTATTTTGAAGGTAATGTGTATTTTTCTCCAGGTACTTTTATGATTTTCTATTTGTCTTTCAGTTTTCACAGTTTTACTGAGATTTTCTAGCTGATTTTTAAAAATTCATTCCATTTTGGATTTTCTGGATTCTGTGAGTCTTTGAGGGCTTTCTGTTCTGGAAAATTCTCAGGCATTTTCTTCCCAAATAATATATAAATCTCATTGTCTCTCTTCTTCCACGATTTCTATTAAACCACGATTTCTATTAAACATGCGTTAGAACTCCTCACTCTATTTGGGATGTCTCATAATCCTATTTTAGTATTTTTAATCTTTTTTTTCCCTCTTTGTTTTATGATATGTATAAAGTCTTCTGTTTCCCACTTCATGAAGTGTGAAGTTCAAGTGTATAGTATTGGGAGGTTCTCTTGGGTTAAAAGTTACTTCAATTTTAATAATTATACTTTACAAACCTGACACTAAAATAAATTGTATATATATGTATATTTTATATATTTTTATCATATTTATATATATTATATATATTTTTAGCATATTTATCAAATGTGAGACACTGTTGTGAATGTTATAATAAAATACAAAATATATCCCAATTTCATAAATTTAAAGTGAAAAAAAAAATTTTGTGTCTTAGAGTCAAGGAAGAAAGGTAATGCTGAGGGAAGTAAATCCCCTTCCATTCATAGTTTTTTCATCTCTGATAATGTCTTCTATGGGTAAATATAAATAAAACATTTATATTAATCATTCAAAATGGTGAAATAATAAATTTGCGTCTTCTTGTCTCTTTCCCTCCACATCTCTGCCTCATTTCCAGGCAGTGTATATCTTAAGCACCTTCCTAACAGAGGTTTCTACTCCTATCCGAACACTCATCTGTTTCCACCCATCACTATAATACAGCAATGCCATAGCTTCTATGGTATTTTTTCATATCTTAATCCTTGCAACTAATCCAAAATGAATGCCTTCATAAAGAAATTTCTGGCAATAGCAATGTGTGACAGCAGCCAGTTAGGGAATGAGAAGGCCTGGTGAAAGGAAATCATCTTTCGAAGGAGACATCATCACAATTTCTTCATAGGGGCCAGTCTATTACAGCAGAGATAAATATTATTGTTTTATAAATACTATTATGATTATTGATTATTTGGCCTATTTAAGAATGAGTGAGATTTTATTTTATTTTAAGTTTACAACACTCATTCCCCCCACTATTCTGTAAGGCTATCCAAAAAAAGAAAACATCATTACCTAAACTCTTGGGAAAACTATTTCATAATAAGACAGCAAAAATAAATGCCTTACATGTTATTATATATATACAATAATTTATAAAGTAGAATAATTTTAAAGAGCTTTCATATCAGCAATAGGGCACTATTACAATGAAAAAACCTTCAATTATGCTGTAAAGGTCTAGTAATCCAAGAAAATGTCACTTCAAAATAAACTTCTAACAGTTAATTATCAGTGATATTTAACTTGTACGAAAATTAAATATCACCATATAATCCTGTGATCATTTTATTGCTTTTGTAGACATTTCAATATTTTAAGGGTTTTCAAGTAACAATGAAAAAGCCTTGCCCTGAGCCCAGTTCTTAGCTCTGTATGAAAAACCACATGACATTCTTGTGCTTTGTTTTACAAATAGACCTTTAAAAAACATGAGAAAAACAGTGCATTATCACCAAGAAATAAACATCTAATTATATAGTGTAAGTTTTTAAAGTCCCAAGAATTAGCTTTATTAAATATGAAATATAATACCAACTCAAAAAAAGAGTATTTACCAGTTTTCTATTAAAGCTTAGCCATGATAATAAAAGATTGTAAGAACTGATAACTTCTATTTCAGAAGTGAAATCTTTGAATAACTTAAAGTTTTTTAGCGGTTGCATGTTTTTTCAGATGAAGTGATAAATACTATACATTCTTATCCTTATATATGTAATATAAAGATTATATAAAATATAATATATATAGTATAAAAATGAAAATATAAAAACTTTTATTGAGAAGAGTAAAAGAGGACTTTTTATTGATTTGAATACTTAATAGCAATTTGATTACTAGTCAAACTTAAATCAACTAGTAAAGGGCTATTTTTTTATATGCATTCCTGCTGGTGGAATAATGTCACCAGAATTTACATTTTCCAAACTCTCATCCTTATCAACTTCTCATAAAAACAATGATTTCTGATTGTGTACACTCACAGAGAAATGAAGTAGTCAACACTGTTTGTCCAAAGACACAAAATATTTTTAGTAGAAAATGTTGTGGATTTAGAGATATAAAGTCTAGATGTCCCTCACTGAAACATCTCCCACTTTGCTTTCTGATGCCAGAGGGCATATTACTAGATATATGTCCTGGGCTATGTAGCTTTGAACAAACACCCATGAACCACCAAAGATGAAGGGGTATAAGTTATGTATGTATACCCAGTTGTGTTGTTATTATTTTAAAAAGGAGTTTCTCCAACAGTATGTAGATTACATAAACCTATATGTTCGTGCTCAAAAAGTCCCTTTTAATTTAATGATATCAACCTTTGATAAGTAATATTGTATAGAATAGCTTTGTAGTAAAATCCATACATTCCAGCCCCAGCCCTAATCACGGATGAATGACAGTCGTAATAAACTGCTTTTGGTTCAGTAGTACTGAGAAAATATTTTTTATGAGAATATATCAGTGTTTGTGTGTACTTAAAGTTGGCAGTTTTGTGTTTATTAAGAAGATATAGAAAAGAATATAAGTTGATCTCTAAAACACTTAAGATGGGTAAAAGGTGCTGGCTAAAAAATATTCCAAAGTTAAAATTAAGTTTAAACCTATAGGTGTATAGGGGAAATTTTTCTGTAGTTCGAGGTAATAATCATCTATCAAAGTGCCCAGAATTTGGAGAGGTAGGAAAAATAATTCAGTAAAACAACTGAGGAATGTAGGACTACTACAATCACAGGCTGAGGATTCCATGGCTGAAATGTTCTCAGTCACTCACCCCTATTAGTGATCTACAACTGATTCCTCAACAGTTTTAACAAGCCTTCGTGAGTTGAAAAAAATCCTTATAAAAATATAACTTCACATTTTGGGGTATGATAATACCTTCTGTACAATAGAGATCCCCTTCCTTTACTAAAAGCCAAGGAGTGAAGCCAGGTATGAGAATACCAAAAGATTCTTATTTTCTTACCTTTCTCGTTCATTTTCCTTCTCTGTCCTGCGTCTAAAGGATGGGAAGAACAGATAGGCATATTAAAGCATAACAAGAGATCATACGTGGATGTTGGTATTTCTTTACATTTGTTTTTCTATCTAGCATACAGTTAAAAGTAAGGCACGGTCAAGGAACAGAATACATCGTCGGAACCAACAGAAGGAGACCGAGTTAGGTTCAGAAGCAAAGGGAAGCTTTATAACGTGATCAAAGAAGGGAGAGGAAGAGAGGTGAGGGCTTGCGCTCTAGAGTACACGCTCTCCCTGACAGGCTGAGGGTGCGGCTGCATTAAGGGATTCTCCTCAGAGGGGAGAGGGTGGAGTTCCCGCGGGGTGGGTCAGAGGCAGCTACGGAGCTACTCAAGGTACTCACTGCAGATCGAAGTGCCGGGAGCGGCATCCCTGTTCACCAGGGCCACCTTAAATTGCAGTGCCGTGCACAGCAATTCTGCGCACAGTACGCCTTGCCGTCTTGAATTGAGGTGTCGTGCGCAGCACCTCGGCACACGGCCCGCTGCCGCCATCTTGAATTGCAGCGTCGTGCACAGCGCTTCTGCCCGCGGTACGTGTTGCCGTGTTGAATTGAGGTGTCGTGCGCAGCATCTCTGCGCACGGCCCGCTGCCGCCATCTTGAATTGCCGTGTTGCGTGCGGCACATCTCCTAGCCTGCCAGACGTGGCGTTGGCGCCGCCGTTTCGCGCCAGAAACTCTGGTCTGAGGTGCCAGTTGCGGCCCGCTGTGAGCCAGTGAAACCAGACTAAGCACAAAGGAAAAGAAAAAGGTTAGACTCTATTTTATTACCCAAATTCTATTTTTATTCCCTGGGACTTGTTAATGGGCTTTGCCTGTGGCAGCACTAATAACTTACTGACAGACTTTTAGTTTTATATTATTTCATTTGTGTTCAAGATAGAGATATGAAACAAATAATTTAGCTAAATACCCACTATGTGCAGGACTGCCCAGATATATATGGCCAGAGAGAAAAGGGAAAACACACTAATTAAGTTGTTTTTGTAAGAGGAGATTTTGCAGAACTTTTTATTTTCCATTGTTTCCACTTTTGTGTGAAATTTCCTTATGAAGTTATACATTATTCAGACATTTTGTTATTTTTCCTTTTGAATTGCCCAGGTAATACAGGAAGAGTTGTTCCTAATAGTGTGTTATCTATGTACAGACATTTGTTTTATAGATAAAAAGAGTCAAGCTCTACCTATAAATTTTGTATTGTTTTTCACCAGCATCAAAGCGCAGAGAATTTCATATTACATGCACATGTTGTATGTAATATGTAGTGCATTTAGATATATCTCATTTTTCTAAATTATCATGTAAAAGCCTATATGGGTATTCTCTATGGATATTATTCACTTTACCAAAACCAGTGCCACCATAACAAGCAGCCGCAAGAACTGGCTTTAAACAAGCATTTAAATATGCTTTTTCAGTTCAACCAAGCAGCGAATCAAGGGTGGGCTTCTCTGATTAACACACTTCTGAGCACTAGCCAGTCCCCAGCAGTCTCACTGGAGTAACTGTGCTCCCACAGATAATGGCAATACCTGTACAGCTCTGAAAATCCACCAGTCCCTGTAGCTGTAGAGTGAATTTTACTGTATGAAAAGTAGGTTTTAAAATATGCCACAAACCATTAATCTATTGATGTTCAGCTGTTCTCCATTTGTTCCATGGTACCCTTTACAGGTTCTCCCTGTGTCATTTTAACATGTCTATTGTTTGTTAAGCATTTCCCTACTTTCTAGCGCAAGTAAATACTCCAGGCTCACCGTGTAATATATCTGCATCAGCACTAGAAGCAGATATATCTCTCCATGGAGTCCTGATTTTTTTCAGTGGAAAATGGTTTTGAAAATCAAAACCTTATCATGAATTTTTGGAGCTACTAGTGTCACTGTTTGTGGGGGGGTTCTTGTGTTAGATAGAATTAGGAAATATATACTATAAATTTATATTTTAGGCTGTGTTTTCAATGTTGTCCTTAAACATATGTACTTGCAAACACACGTGTGTGTTATTTATCATGAATTCATAGTGATAATTGTAGTTCCAATCTATCCTTCTAACCCAAAGTGTT
Source organism: Balaenoptera borealis (assembly GCF_965194805.1). Taxonomy (NCBI): domain Eukaryota; kingdom Metazoa; phylum Chordata; class Mammalia; order Artiodactyla; family Balaenopteridae; genus Balaenoptera; species Balaenoptera borealis. The sequence goes on along the minus strand of NC_138866.1, from coordinate 162,636,772 downwards.
CTTTATGCTGTCATCCATCCCATACATATATCTCTCTTCGTCCATGTGAGAACCACCCCCGATATTCAACAAAATCATAATTTTTATGTGTTTTCTCAATTCTACAATAATCACAGTTATTTCTCCTGTGCACTTACCTACATGTCAAGCAATTCTGTTTTTAAAATATTTTCCTCTTCTTTGTGCGGCATTTTAAATTTATATTTCCATGTCTTATCAATAAGAACATTTTTCATATTTTATTGACTATCCCTATTAGCTTATTTTGTACTTCCTATTTTTATTGACATTTCCAGCTGTTCCTACCTTGTACTTCTTAGAACCTGTTTCTGTTTTGGATTAACAGATGAGTTTTCAACAATGTGTGAGAAAATTGTGCACAAAGGAAGCTCACTTAGTTTTGGGGCTTCTCAATGTATGTGACTACCACTAACCTTGTACCCAGCAATGCCTCATAATTTAAGATTTATTTATAATACACAATTTAGAGAGAGTGGCCATGTCCTTCTAAAAAGCATTTTTTTTAAGATAATGACTCCTTAAATATTTCTGCTGGTGAATATTAAAGTATGTATGTGAGGAGACTGGTTGAGATTATTCATTCCTTTGGGAATACTGGAGTCTGGAGGGGCTGAGTCACAGACCTGTTAATCCTTTCCTTCCCTCTAAAGTATAAATGTCAAGGATTGGAAATAGCCTCAGGGCATAAGCATATTTAGTGCTCTGATAATTCTTGCATGTTTCTGGATATAGGCTTTCATGCAGGGGGAAAAATGGCCAGGGAATTTAAGTTTATAGATATTAAGTTAATTTTCAGAAATACTTTAACATTTTTTTCATTGTTTTGAGCTGGAGGGCTAATCCAAATAAATAACCTGGCATATCATTAGAGGAAACCAGAATGCAGAAGAAGCATGAAGAATTTGGCTTTGCTCTGCGCACCTGAAGCAGAGGACACTTAACAACCTTCATTCCAAACTCAAATTTTTAACAGGGGAAAGATTATCCGAAATAAAAATTATAATTGTCCTAATTGTCCATGGGTATAGTACAGTTCTCTTGTTTCTTTAATCTGATCCTTTTATGAGTTATATTGGTTTCTGTTGAGATGAAATCAATATTGAGGATTAGGTATTCTAAGATGTTGCCTCTGAGACCACATTTTTTATTAAAGCGAGGTACATCTGCATAGTGAATTAACATCTTATAATAAAACCTATGTTTGACTAAAGAAAAATACGGCTAGAATGGATAAAAATATATGAGGTGTCTACAAGATTAACATCAACAACAAACCACTACAGTTCTCATCCCCATGCAAGCATGTAGACGGGATATTTAATGAATAGCCAAGAAAATGTTAACGCCAAAGGAGAAAGATATACTTCTTTTTCCTCTCATTTTGCTTATAACTCAGATTGGAGACTACAAACCCCTATGTTGAACTGCCAAACTGTTCTCTCTGGTGTTATATACGCTTGGTCCATCGTTTTCTGAACAGCTTCCCTACTTCCTGGAATTCCACAGCTGTACATGCTCCAGACTGAAGCTAGCCTCAGGAAAGCCAGCCCTCTACATTAGCCTTCCAACTCCTGGTAATGAAGTTTTCCAACAGGAATTAATTATGACATGGAAATGCAGCTGCAGCGTATTCACCCTTGCTGAGATCAAATTTGAAAATAGTGTTGGTTTCTTCCATTATTGAAATTCATTCATCCCACAAGACAAGGATGGATTATTTCCAAACTACTTCAAGATGAGGTAGGGAAATATATTAATGGTCAAGACCAAAACAAAACAAAATAAACAAATATAAAAGCCTATGGATTCAGAAATTGTACGTCTTTATAAACAACATGAAAATGTATTTTTAAATGCCTTTGCTATCTGTGTCTTTTTTCTCTTTTTACCTCTTATTTTTATAGGCTAGTTTTTTTTTTTTTCCCACTCAGCCATATTTGTTTTTTTTTTAAGCTTTCTTTTCCTTTCTCAAAAACAATATTGATATTTTAAATTCTCAAATATAAAATACATAACCCCATGTGATTTAGTTAGATACTATTAGCTAGTGTATTAGTATGTTACATTTTAAATTAAATAAGGCACATTGCATTTGTTTTTGGTGGTCTAAATGTAGGAGAGTATATTGTTATGAGTACCATCTATGAAAAACTTTAGTAGCGATCAGGATAAAGAGACTGTTAAAAGAATAATTATTATGTAAATGAATAATTTATTATCAGACAATTTTCTGCAAGTTAGTTCTTGAATTCAATGATTTCTGCCCTCTTTTTTCCTTCACTTGCCTATGCATTGAGTCCGTTTCTCTAATTCTAATAATTCCTTGTCTACTAAATATTTGGGGTTTTCAAAGGAAATGTATCTAACTATGAATACGTTTTTTTAAAAAATGGAAAAATCTATGATGATTTTTATCACGAACAGTTGTTTGTAGATGAAAACAACATGCAGTCAGAGAAGAATTACCAATTTTTTTGTAGATGACTTTCACTCCCTTTGAGGAAACTTTCATGACAGCTAATTGATATTCCCAGTATTATATTCATAAAAAGAGCTTCTATAGAGTGTGTTTGACATGCTATATAACTTGTACTCAACAGGTTAAATCATCATTTATATCTGCTAAAACTTTACTTCTGTCCTCTGTTGAGTCTTCTTAGATTAATAATAACACAGGGGTCAGGAACTTTTCTTCCAAAATATATACAGCCTAACATTTGCATAGGATTTTATGGTTTTCAAAGTGATTTAACATGTATTCTTCAATCTCCTCAACAACTCTACAGATGGGAAGAGCAGGTATTATATTTCTCAATTTGCAAATTAATACACTAAGAATAATTAAAATGACTTTTATAGAGTAATATAACATATATATTGGAACTAGGAAACCTATGTACTCAGTTTTTCCAAAGCTTGGTATAATTTTTTAAAAATAGAATTAGATTATTTCTCATGTACTTGATTCAATCTCCACCTCCACTGTATACATACTCAGATACTTTATAAATTTATAAATTCTAGATCTCTATGGCATATAATTAGGTAACTAACTGTTCATATTCATATGTATACTAATATATTGTTGAATGTCTGTCTGCTCTATTTTTCAAATATGTACATTTTTAGATACCAGATTTTGCTTAAATTTGTCATTGAAGAAAACGATATGTTTTATAATGCTGGGAGAATATCTAGGTTGCAGAATCACAAAATAAGGTAATTTTAGTAGAGTAGGTATTTGTGGTTTTCATATGCTCACTTTTCTATTCGAATGTATTACTTTTTAGATGACCACACATTATCAGCCTATGTAGTTCAGTTTGATCCCTTACCCAGTTGTAAAAGTTAACAGATGACCTCATGCCGACCAGTTTGAGTCACCTACCTGTCTGGCTCTAGCCCTTGTTTCAGGATGGGCATGTGAACTATAATAGCTCATTCATCATTAGTCTAAAACCTTTGCCAAAACTCTTGAGAAGAAGGTTGTATTAGTGAGGATTTTCTTGAGAAGCAGAACCAACAGGATGTGGGGACATATAGTCAGGAACAATCCTGACCATGGTTAGAAATTGTTCCCAGAAAATAGGAATTGCATTTGAACTTATATGTGAGGATTACAAGGCTTAGGGTCTGGGAAAAGTTAGGCGTGGAAGCAGAGAAACAAGCAGTGTTTGGTTCTATAGAAATTTAGGTAGGAAGCCCATGGAGTATGTAAACGATGCAAAGATATACCTTCCTGGATTATATATTAGACTCCTGAAAAACATTTCCTGTTCGTGCCAATGTATCAGGAATACAATTTTATAGATCTGATTTAGATAAATACTCTTCTAGAAGATTAGAGATGGAGAAGCAGATGGGAAAGTTTCTCATGCTTCCGACTCTTAAACTTATACCTGATATGATGCCATCCTCCTTATGTGTTCGTGCAAGAGACAGCTTTGAAAAATCAGGTCCTTCACTGGGACCCATGATTTTCAAATTAAGTATTAATAGGAAAACTCAGATTTACTAAGGCTCATCATGCAGAATTAAGTAAACACATTTAGTCCTCAAAACAACACTTTGAAGCGAGAAAGCTAAAGGGGATGGGAATGGGAAATCTGGAAGGTCAGATAACAACGATATGATTGACCTTGATCATCTGGTTCCAGCTTATATCTTCCATTTCTTTTTATCCGTTCTCCACCTTGCTCCTTTTAGTTCAATTTTTCTAAAGTCCTTGTTGAAAATACCTTTGCTCTCATCTGCCTTAGGGCATTACCTTATGTTCCTGTGTGGAACACTCCTCCTACCACTCAGACTAGCTACTTCCTACTTATAATTTACATATCAGTATCTCTAATGTAATTCCTCTGAAAGTATCACCGACTACTATAGAATTAAGTTAGGTCCTCTTTTTTGTATGCTGCCTGAATGCTGTGTATTCTGTCTTCCCACTGGTTTCCACATTTCTAAATATTAAATTGTTTTTTTAAATTTTCTGGCATCCCTGCATGTCTATAGGCCACAGATTAGGGACTGTAACTGTTTTTTGCTTCTTTTATCTCTTTATCTCAAACTTTTGGCCCCATACCTAGAACAGAGCCAGCCTTCAGAAATAATAGTTGACTTACAAACTCTGGCCAACAAAAGTCCTCTAGAAGTTTCATGGACCTAAAGAACATTGTTTCCAAAATTGACATAATTTATGTAGGTTTATATAAAGTAAAATGAGGGACTTCTCTCACGAATATGGCAGAGTAACTGGTGGTAGTCTAACCTGTCTGTAAACAAACATGAAATCGGATAAAATATACAAAACAGCTGCCTTCAACACTAGACAGTTATCCATGCAAGAATGTGATTTCTGAAAGAAGGAAAGCTCATGAGATCAGCCCCATGATTGCCCGGGCTCTTTGGTCAGGACAATTTCCTGACCATAAGGCATCAAGCTGGAGTCCAAGCTGTGTGCAGTGTTCTGAATGTGCTGAGGCAGAGATCAGAATTTGGGGCTCAGCAGGGGAACCATAACAGAAGGAGCTTTAAAAAGGGGGTCCCCAGAGCTGCTCTGGGGTCCTGTGAGTACTTGGCTCAAGAATGGACTGTGCATATGCAAGCTAGCTACCCAAAGCTAACCAGCCATTATGGGGATGAGACACTAGAAAACTAGTACTGCTTGAAACCTTGGTGTTCCAACCCAACCAGAATGGAGAGTCCACTTCAGTACCTCCTTAGCACCTTGAGCATCCAGCTGAGACATCAGAAAGTCTGAGTTAGTAGAAAGGACCATACTATAGAGTAAGACTTACTCTAGTTCTTTGCCAAGATGAAAGCCAAGCTAAGCTCTCACTAGCTCCATGGGGAGACAGAGCTCAGAGACTGGGTTAAGCCTAAAGCTTGGGAGACAGCTTGAGATTTTCGCAGATCATCTAACAAAGCACAAAATCAAGCATATATAAGTGGAAGCTTTATAAATACACTTTAATCCACACCTACACACCTGGGTCGTATGGTACTGATTACCAGCCCCAGTGGAAGAATTTCAATGCCAGAGTCTGCTGAAACCAAAGAAAAAGAGAAAATCTTGAAAGCAGGAAGGGAATAAAAACACATTACATACTGGAGAAGAAAGTGAAAAATGATGTCTGACCTCTCATCATAAACAATGGATACCAGATGAAAATGTAATGAACTTTTAAGGGTTGGAAAAAAAAAAAACTCTAAACCCAGCATTCTATATTCAGCAATATTATGGTTCAGAAACAAGACTGAAAAAACACATTTTGAGATGGACAAATGCTGAGAGAATTAATTGCTAACACAAATGCACTACAAGAAATGCAAAAGGATATTCTTCAAGCTGAAAGCAAATGTTAACAGATGGAAAGCTGTATTATAAGGAATAAGAAGCAGAAGGAAATGTGAAAGAAAATGTTTTACTATTTTTCTGACTTATAAGTTTCCCTAAAAGACAACAAGCTGTTTAAAGCCAAAGTAATAAAATGGAAAGGTGGCTTTTATAATACACGTAGAAACAAAATATAGGAATACCTTGTTTTATTATGCTTTGAATATACTACGTTATTTTACAAATTGAAAGTTTGTGCCAACCCTGCATCAAGCAAGTATGGCACCAGTTTTTCAATAGAATTTGCTCACTTCCTGTCTCTGTGTCACATTTTGGTGATTCTCACAATATTTCAGATGTTCTCATTATTATTAAATTATGTTTGTTATTGTGATCTGTGATCAGTGACCTATGAAGTTATTGTTATGACTTGTCGAAGGTCCAAGGGATGGCTAGCATTTTTTAGTGATAACGTATTTTTTAATTAAGGTGTGTCTTTTTTTTTTTTTAGATTCCATATGTCAATGATACCTGACAGTATTTGTCTTTCTTTTTCTCTGACTTACTTCATTTAGCCTAATGCCTTCTAGGTGCATCCATGTTGTTGCAAATGGCAAAATTTTATTCTTTTTTATGGCTAAATAATATTCCATTGTATATATATATACTGCATCTTCTTTATCCACTCATCTCTTGATGGACACTTAGGTTGCTTCCATATCTTGGCAATTGTAAGTAATGCTTGGCAATTGTGAATAATGAACATTGGGGTGCATGCATCTTTTCAAATTAGTGTTTTCAGTTTTTTCAGATATATACCCAGGAGTGGAATTGCTGGGTCATATGGTAGTTCTATTTTTAGTTTTTTTGAGAAACTTCCATGCTGTTTTTCACAGTGGCTGCACCAATTTACATTCCCACCAACAGTGTACGAGGGTTCTTTTTTCTCCACGTCCTTGCCAACATTTGTTATTTGTGTTTTTTTGATGATAGCCATCTTGACAGGTGTGAGGTGATATCTTATTGTAGTTTTGATTTGCATTTCCGTGATGATTAGCAATGTTGAGCATCTTTTCATGTGCCTGTGGGCCATCTACATTTCCTGTGTTGCTTTTTTTTGGACATAATGCTATTGCATATTTAATAGACTACAGTACAGTGTAAACATAACTTTTATATCCACTGGAAACCAAAAAAATTGTGTGACTCACTTTATTGTGGGGTCTGGAACCAGACCCTTAGTATCTCCAAGGTATGCCTGTATATGATAAAATAACAAAATGATGGAGTGGGACAAGCAGACATACTGCAGTTTGGTTTTTGTGCTTGTGATGAAGTTTAACATTCCAAGTGGGAAATGGCAAATGTATTGTAAGAAGTGTAGAATGTGATATAAAAAGTGATGGTATCATGGACGGGATGTGAAGTGGAAAAACATTAACTACAAAGAGACTCTGATAAGTTAAGGATGAATATTGTGCACCTTGAAGCAAACAGTAAAACTCTCCTCCAAAATGCAATTAGGAAGTCTGTAGAGAACATAAAATAAAATATTAAAAATACATTCCTGACTTCTCAGTAGCTGACAAAATTGATTGCTTTGTAATTCTGTGCTTCCACACACAAGACAACAACACTAACAACAAGAAGGATAGATAATTTACACAGAATAGTACCCTTGGTATAAATTGCAGATGGAGAATGGAAAAGAGTAAAAACAACTGTTAATAAAAAATTGGGAAAAAAAATTACTGAACCACTTCAAGCACTTTCTCACATACTTTCTGAAAGCCTTTGTGGCAAGTAAGCGCTGTGCAAGGAAAGCCATGGGGAAGAGTGAAACAGAGAGCTAGCATCCGGGCTAGTATTGCTCTAAAACCACCAGAAAGATAAATTCCAGACTAACTGGTAAGAAATGTATCCTTGAAAATAAGATTAGTGGGACAGGGCTTTCAGTTATGTGTGATTCGAGTGCCAGTTTTTAAAGGGACAGCTAGAGGAGAATAGTCAAAAAAAAAAAAAAAAAAAGAAAAGTCCCCCTTATCAGTTATGTGATGAAGCTGAAAAGCACAGCAAAGGGGGAAAATTTAGAATCCTGTGAGATAACAGACAACCAAGATATTGGTGGATACTTAACACCTCCTCTCACCACAAAATGATAAAAACACAAAGGAACTTTACTCCTAGAAGAGGAAATCAGTAAACAGGGGTTCTTATAAATTACTCAAAGTCCAGAAAATGGAATTATAGTTTTGTACTTAACCTAACCATTTAAAAAAAAAAAAAAAAGATTTTCAGCTTGGTTCACAAAGCAAAAAACAACTGCATGTTAGAGATACACCTAAACAAAGTAATTCAGTAAGGCTAAAAATAAATAATTGGAAAAAAGTATTCTAGACAAATGGAATCGATAAGAAAGCAGGTGTTGTAATCCTTAAATCAAAGTACAAATCAGTCCTAAAAGCATTAAACATGATAAAGAATTTTGTAATGCTAAAAAGCCACAATTCACAATGAAGTGAATATCTGTGTGCCGAATATCAGTGATAATCTTTTGAAGCAGAACTATAGAAGATAAAGCATAGATTGAAGTACACTAATAATGAGTTACTTTAATTTTCCAGTCTCAATCCAAGAGATATCCTGGACAAAAAATAAGTTAGAATCTAGAAGATTTAATCAATATAATCAAGAACATGGATCTTAAGGAAATACATGAAATTTTATACCCTTCTCATAATACTGTTACAAAAATCCTAATAAACTGAATAATGTAAACATATTACAAAGGATATGCTCTAATTTAATAAAATTAAATGAAACGAGATTTTTAACATAATAAATCAACAGTCCCTTTCTCTTCCTATTAAACATTTCTTTTGTGGAAGAGGAAATAAAAACTAACCTTAAAGAATTGCCTAAAATAATGATAATAAATAGAAGCCTTTATATACAGATGTATGGAATATGATTAAGGCAGTGATTTGAGGAAGACTCATAGTATAAACACTTTAATCAATAAATATAAAAGAGTGAAAATAAATGAAGTAAAGTCCAGGTACAGAAAACCTAGAAAATCAACAAAGTAAGTTAAAAGACATTATGAAGTATGAAATAAAGATAAAATTAGAAATAAATGGTATAGAGATTAGAAACATAGTAGAACATAGTAGATTTTTTTTTTTTTTTTTTTTTTTTTTTGGCCATATCGCACAGCTTGTGGAATATTAGTTCCCTGACCAGGGATTGAACCAGTGCCCTTGGCAGTGAGAGTGCAGAGTCCTAACCACTGAAGTACCAGGGAATTCCCCGTAGTAGATTTAATTCCTGAATCAAAACCCTAATTTACAGGGAAAATTAATTAAACAACAACAATTTGATCAATTAGAAAAAGGGAGAAAAATCAAATATATAAAGATGCTAGGGAAATAACCATTGAAACAAAATACATTTTTTAAAAAATGTCATAAGAAAATACTTTGCAAATTTGTACATAAATGCATTTGAAAACCTAGATTGACCCCACCATAGATATAAAGTTTGAACATACCACTTTCCAAGGAAGAAAAAATGTTACCAAGAAACTATTCCACCAAAAAAGGCTGTGTGATAGTTAATTTTGCATATCAACTCAGCTGGGTCACAGTACCAGATATTCAGTCAAACATTATTCTAGATGTTTCTGTAAAAGTATTTTTTATATGAGATTAACATTTACATAAGTGGACTTTGAGTGAAGTGAATTACCCTCCATACTGTAGGTGTGCTTTATCCAATCAGTTAAAGTTCTTCACAGAAAAAAAGCTGACCTTCTCCCACCCACCTCCACCAACAAAGAAAGAGAAAGAGAGAATTCTGCCAGCAAATGGCCTTTGTACTTAAACTGCAGCATCAACTCTTTCTTGAGTCTTCAGCATGAGAGCCTGAGATGCCAGTCTTCACAATCTGGTAAATCCATTCCTTATTATACTAAATCTCTCTCCCCCTCTCTTTCTCTCTTTCTCTCCATATATCTATACATATACACACACACACACACACACACACACACACCCCACATCTTATGGGGGTTCTGTTTCTCTGGAGAACCCTAATACTGCACAAAATGAATACCAAATATTTTCACAGAGAAATTCCACCAAATCTACTATGCCTCGTTATGCTGTAAATTGTTCAGAGTTTCAAAATAAAGGAAACTTTCCTAATATCTTTTTTTGAAGCAAGTATAACATTATTATCTAAATTTGACAAAGCCAATACAAAAAAGAAAACAATAGATGTGTATCATTTTTGAATATAGATGCAAAAGTACTAAATAAAATCTTTTAAAAAAGAATCCACTGCTACATTAAGCTAATAATATATCATTAACAAAAGAGATTTATCCTATAAGTTTAAATTTGATACACTGTTAGGGAATTCAGTACTATCATACATGGTTTTAATAGTTTTATTTAAGGAAAAAAACATCATGATCTGCATAGATGTTGAAAATTATCATACAAATATAACACTTATTCCTAAAAAAAACCACTCAGGAATATAGTAGTTGACAGAAACTATTAACATAATACAACATAATCTTAGTCCTAAAGCCAGGATCTCACTTAATCAAAAAACAGTTAGATGAACTTTTAAAATTAGGATCGAGGCAAAGATGCCCAATAATTCCATAACCATTCAACATTGTCTTAGAGATATGACCCAATGCAAATAAATGGACCATGGTTAGAGTTGTATGATTATTAATTAAGAAAAAAAACTATAGCTACTGTCAGATGATATATTAGTATATCTGAAAAACCATAGCGAGCCAGCAATAAAAGTAGATCAATCAATAAAATAATTCAGGCAGGTAATATGTCATAAAATTAATATATAGAACTCAATAGCCTTCTTATAATAACAATAACTAGTTATTAGATGTAACAGTAGAGAAAAAGCCCATTTACAGTAACAACAAAGATGGTCAAATGCTTAGGGATAAACTTAATAAGAAATGTGCAAAGCCTTTACAAGGAAATGTTTAAAATACTCCTGAACAACACAATATTAGATTTGAACAAATGAGTAGACATTCCCTGTTTGTAATTAAGATGGCTCAATATCATCAATATGTTAGTTCTTCTATGTTAATTCATTAATTTAGGGTGATTCTAATAAAAATACCAGCAGACTTTTTTTATAGAACTAAACAAGTTTTTACTAAACTTTATATGGAAAAATAAAATGCAAAAAGAGCCAGGAAATTACTGAAAAAGAAAAAAGAAATTCCTAAGGGTAATAGTCCTGTAAGACTTTAAAACATACTGTAAAGTTTCATAATAAAGACAGAGTGGTACTGAAGCCTGAATAGACAGATGACAAGTGGAGTAGAACAGAAACCCCAGAAATAGATCCACATACATATAGAAATATGGTAAATAATATAGGTGGCATGTCAAATCAAAGAGGTAAACATAATCTTCTTAGTAAATGGTGTGGGGACAACTGGATAGCCGTTAAAAAAAAAAAAAAGATAAAATTGGATTCTTGCTTAACAACATACAGAAGAATAAATTCCAAATTCTGTCTCTTGGGCATTAGCTCAAATTTTGGTTAAATTATTTTATCTTTACCTGTGCTGCTTTGTGTTATCACTGCACATTCAGAGACCAGGGTCAAGTCCAGAACTGTGCAGACCTATATGCAAAATTTAGAACTCCACATCTCTGGCCCTCTCCTTACCATTATTTCCCCCTACTCTCCAGTGGCTATGGTTTCTCTCAACTATGTTTTATTTAGTTTTGTTTCTTCTGCCAGAGAGATGGTAGATTTTCTACAGGAGTTTTAGCTGCCCTGTGAGCACAAACTGCAAGCTAAGATTATTTTTTTAAAAAATTTTTGAGTATTTCTGTGTTTCTCTTTTCATGTTTTTTAAAGTATTGTTACAGTATGAGGAGTGATCTAAGTTTATTATTATACAAATGGAAGTCAGTTGTCCCAGTACTATATGTTGAATAATTCATTGGAAATGCTAACATTTGCCTTCCAGTTGCCTTTTATGTCTTGCTATTTTAGATGTCTTCAAGGTCTATTTCTCATTGTATGAATTTTTAGTTTTGTTGTGTTTTTGGGAAACCTGTACAGTATGTCTTTCTTAAATCTTCAAAATGTTGGTGATATATTTTAGATTGTAATATGAAGTTGCAATAATCACTATGCTAATATCTATACATTTATAAATGTGTCAGTTTATTTGAGTGTCAATTTCTTTTTTGGAGATGGTTAGTTTTTTTCAAACTTTTCAAGGCCCAGTATACTTAGTTCTGTTCAGTCTACAGAATTCTTTGTTTATAACTTCACTAGCAATAATAAATGTTACTATGATTGTACTTTCTCAGCCCAAGCTTCTAATTTTCAGAATCAATAAATTTGGTTTTAACCAAATCCTATAATTATTAGAAATAGTCTATATGGCTTCCCATGAACCTGCTTGCCTCTTCCCCAAAATGCCTGTACAGCTTTTTTTTTTTTAAAAAACCTAAACTGAGAAGAATAGCATGTTAAACAGATTTTTTTTTAGAAGGGAATTTTTATTTATTTATTTATTTATTTATTTATTTATTTATTTATGGCTGTGTTGGGTCTTCGTTTCTGTGCGAGGGCTTTCTCCAGTTGCGGCGAGTGGGGGCCACTCTTCATCGCGGTGCGTGGGCCTCTCACTATCGCGGCCTCTCCTGTTGCGGAGCACAGGCTCCAGACGCGCAGGCTCAGTAGTTGTGGCTCACGGGCCCAGTAGCTCCGTGGCATGTGGGATCCTCCCAGACCAGGGCTCGAACCCGTGTCCCCTGCATTAGCAGGCAGATTCTCAACCACTGCGCCACCAGGGAAGCCCCTGTACAGCTTTTATGTTTTGTGTGTGGAAAGCCAAACAGCTAGTTATCAATAATAATCTACACAGATAAAATGTAAGATTATATTTAAGTAACTTACAGTTCATAAATCAGTTACACGTATGTGACTACATTTCAACTTACATGATTTCAGAGACAAGGTTTTAGAAAGCTGAAATTATATCTTTCAGTTAAAGCAATAGTTTTATATGGCTCCACATGTAAGGACAAGAGGAGCATATAATTTCTTTTTATTTCAGCTTTATTGAGGTATCTATCATTGGCATATAAAATTGTATGATATTTAAAGTATACATCATGGTGATTTTATATACATTTACATTGTGAAAGAATTTCCTCCATCTACTTAATTATCAAGCACTTTGTTCACCTCACGTATTTATGCCTTTTTTTTTTTGATGAGAATATTTAAGATCTACTATCTTAGTGAGTTTTAAATATACCATACACTATTATCAACTGTAGTCACTATGTTTTACATTAGATCCTCAGAACTTATTCATCTTATAGTTGAAAGTTTGTACTTCCGACCACCTTCAATCATTTCCTCTACCCTCTACCCCTAACAACCACCCTGCTTCTGTAGATACCACATGTAAGTGATACCATGCAGAATTTGTCTTTTTTTCCCTTATTTTACTTAGTATAATGCCCTCAAGGTCTATCCACATTGTCACAAACAAAAGGATTTCCTTCTTTTATCCTGGCCGAGTAATGTTCATTTGTGGGTGTGCGTGTGTGTGTGTGTGTGTGTGTGTGTGTATAAGTGATATGATATATAACTCACATATTCTTTATCCATTCACCTGTTGATGGACACTTAGTTTGTTTCTGTATATTAGCTGTTATGAATAATGCTGCAGTGAACATAGCAGTGCAGATGTTTCCTTGATATCCTGTTTTTAATTTCCTCTGGATGTATACTCAGAAATGTGATTACTGGATCATATGGTAGTTTTATTTTAATTCTTAAGAAACCTCCATTCTTCTTCCACAGTGTCTGCACTAATTTACATTCCCACCAACAGTGCAAAAGGGTTCGCGTTTTTCCACACTGTCACCAACACTTGTTATTTCTTGTTCTATGATGATAGCTGCTCCACCAGGTGTGAAACAGCTTGTGGTTTTGATTTGTGTTTCCCTGATAATTAGTGACGTTGAGTCACATTTTATGTAACTGTTGGCCATTTGTATGTTTGTTTTGGGAAAAAGTCTGTCCCATTACTCTGTTTCTCCCTTCAGTCTGTAAATATTTATTTGCTTTGTTTATTTAAGCCCTCCAATGTTAGATGTATAAATATTTCCAAATGCTATATCCTTTTGTTTACTTGACCCCTTTGTCATTTTAATGATCTTCTTGTCTCTTGTTTAGGTTTTGACTTAAAGTTTATTTTGTCTGATATAAGTAGAGCTGCCTCTGCTTTCTTTTAGTTTCCATTTTCATGGAATATCTTTTTCTATCCCTTCACTTTCTATCTGTTTCTTTACAGCTGAAGTGAGTCTCTTGTGGGCAGCACATAGATGGGTCTTTTGTTTTAACCATTCAGCCACTCTGTGTCTTTTGAGTGGAGAATATAGTCCATTTCCATTTAAAGTAATTGTTGACAGGTGTGGACTTACTATTACCATTTTGTTAATTTTTTTTCTGGTTGTTTTGTAATTCCTTTTATTTTTCTTTCTTTTTCTTCCTCTCTTGTTATCTTCCTTTTTGATTTGATAATCTTCCTTTGGTGGTATTCTTAGGTTCCTTTCTCTTTATCTTTAGTGTATCTGGTATAGGTTTTTGCTTTGTGGTTAGAATAAGACTCTCATAAAACATATTGTATTTAAAACAGTCTACTTTAAGCTAATGATAATTTATCTTTCAACACATGCTGAATCTTATTCTCCTCTTCCCACATGTTTTTATGTTGTTGATGTTTCAATTTACATATTTTTACCTTATGTATCTATTAACAAATTATTGTAGTTATAGTTATTTTTACTTATTTTGTTGTTTAACCTTTATGCTAAATTAATAAGTGATTTATTCACTACCATTACAACATTAGAGGTTTCTGAATTTAACTACATATTTATTTATACCTATGAGATTCATACTTTCATATGTTTTCCTGTTACTAATTAGCATCCTTTGGTTTCAGCTTAAGAAGTCCCTTTGACATTTCTTGTAATTCTGTTACAGTGATGATGAGAGCTAAAGAGTTTTTCGCATAAGCAAAAGCTTGTCTGGAAAACTTTTTCTCTCTTTCAATTCTGAAGGACATCTTTTCTGGATAGAGTGTTCCTGGTTGGCAGTTTTTTGTTTTTTGGGTTTATTTTTAGCACTTTGCCACTAAAGTGCCATATTATGCCACTCCCTTCTGGACTGCAAAATTTCTGGTGAAATAGTTGCTGATAGTCTTATGGGCATTCCCTTGTATGTAATGATTTTTTTTTCACTTCTTTTAAGATTCTCTCCTAATCTTTAACTTCTGACAATTTCATGGTAATATGTCTCAGTGTGTTTCTCTTTGGATCTATCTTCTTTGTCATTCTCTGAGCTTGCTGGATCAGGATGTCTGTTTCTAGCTCCAGGTTAAGGAAGATTTTAAGCACTGCATCTTTAAATAAACATGCTGCCACTTTCTCTTGGTGACCCCTATAATGTTAATATTGGTTCATTTGATTGTGTTCATAAGTCCTTTAAGCTATCTTATCTCTTTTTCATTATTTTGTTCTTTTTGCTCCTCTGATTGGACTGATTTTACTGCCGCGCTTTCAATTTCACTGATCCTTTCTTCTGCTTCATCTAGTCTGCTGAGGAACCCTCTATTTTAAGTTTTTTAGCTCAGTTATTGTATTATTCAGCTCTATGATTTCTGTTGAGTACTTTTATTTTTCTCTCTCTTTGTTGAAATTCTCCCCTTATTCATCCATTTTTCTACTGACTTTGGTGAGCATTTTTATAACCATTATTTTGAACTCTTTACCAGGTAAAATCACTTATCTCTGTTTCATTAAGGTCTGTTTCTGGAATTTTATCTTGTTTTGTTTGCAACATATTCCTGTGTTTCCTCATTCTCCTTTTGTCCCTCTGTTGGCTTCTGTGCAGTAGATAAAGCAGCCGCCCTTCCCAGTCTTGATGGAGTGGTCTCATGTAGGAAATGAAGCTTATCATCCTTCCTGGCCCGAGCTCTTGGTTGTCTCTCAAAATCTTTGCAATTATTCAAGCCACACTCTTTGTTTAGTCACTCCCAATAGTTGAACATGTACCAAGACCTCCCCAATGTGGATATTTTCTTGTTCATCCAAAGTGTAAGAGTCATTCAGTTAGTTTCTGGATTTCTTTCAGAGAGAATTTCTCAATGTATATGAATACATTCACTGTGTCCAGGGGAGGTGGTGAGTTTAGGATCCTACTATCTCACCATCTTGGACTGAAACTCAGCATTTAATTTCTTTATATATAGTGTTTAAAAATAGACTGGGAGATCATGAATAATGAAAACCTTTTAGAGAGTGAAACCCAATACATTATAATCTTTATCTCACAACTTTTCCACTTTGTAAGGTTCAGGGAACTTTGTATAGTAGATTTAACAAATGGATCTTGAAAATCAAATTGTTCCTCTACATAATTTCACAAGTAACTTAATATCATAGATTGATAGATATTGATAGATAGATAGATGTAAAAAATTGATGGATGGATGGTTGGATAGATATATATAGATATTGATAGATGATAAATATTAGATAGATAAATATAGATGATAGATGGGTAGATAAGTATGTAGGTAAATAAATAGATGGGTAGATATAGGCGTTTCCATCCTTTTTTATAAATTTATTTTATTTATTTATTTTTGGCTGTGTTGGGTCTTCGTAGATGCGCGTGGGCTTTCTCTAGTTGCGGTTAGCGGGGGCTACTCTTTGTTGTGTGCGCGAGCTTCTCATTGTGGTGGCTTCTCTTGTTGCGGAGCATGGGCTCTAGGCACGGGGGCTTTGGTAGTTGTGTCGCGCAGGCTCAGTGGTTGTGGCTCATGGGCTTAGTGCTCCGTGGCATGTGGGATCTTCCTGGCCCAGGGCTCGAACCCATGTCCCGTGCATTGACAGGCAGATTCTCAACCACTGTGCCACCAGGGAAGCCCTCCATGTTTAAAACAGGTTTAATACAGCACTTAATTTCCCCGTTTGATTGTTGTAAGTAATAGCCCAAGGAAATGATTGTAGGCCTCTTTGTAAAATATAAAGTCTTGCACAAATATGAAGTGTATAAAGTGAGAAAAAATAAAGAAAGTATAATTCAAGTACAAAGTATGATACAAGTATTTACTATTTCAGGAACCTAGTCCTGCAGGCATTCAGGGGTAAAAAAAAAAAAGAAAAAAATTGCTATGCTGGGAAGCATCCCCTTAGTGTCCCACTGGGTTGCCTAGAGGCATAAAATATGCTGGCTCTTATTTTAACATGGAGAACTACAGCTGCTTTGATTGTTTCTTAATGAACCAGCCCTTAAAAAATTTAGCCAGTTTGATGCAAAGTTGACTAGGAACTGGAAAGAGAATAGCCCCTCTAATTTTCTCTAAATTTAACAGCCACTAATTGCACTGAAAGACTCCCTTCCTTTGCTGATTACCTTAAGTGCTCCATAATATAAGGTGCTAATGAGATTTTCTTTCCTTCTTTCTTTTTTTTAAAAACAGCACTGTTAATGCTGGTGTATTATGCAATATTTACTCCACTAACTATAGCCCAGTCTGTGTTTCTTTTCACATGTAAACAGAAGGTGATTTTGTTTTATGGAAGATGAGGATTAATCCTCAAGTGGAAATGCTTTATTTCTATCATTAATGAACAAATTGCTATTTTACAAGGCTTGGTTGTAAGAGATTAGCTGTTCATTTCTGGTTATTTAGAGGCCCTCAGGCTTTCTTTGGGGATCTCATTACTTTCTACAGTGCTTCAAAAAGAGATTAAGTAGTCCTAAAGGATTCTAACATATACATAAAACATAATATATTATTCTTCTTAGAAAAAGAATGGGGAAAAAGTAACTGGAGATATGTTGTCTGGAGCCATATAAAACCTAAAATATTTTATCTATGTGAGGGTTGTGGCACCTGATTCCATTATTAAACGCATGAATAATTTTCTCTATTTATTGAACTTTTAAAAGTTAGTAGAACTTAGAGAATGTTATAGCAAATAATTTATTTTTTGATTACCAATTCATAAATGACTGCAGCTTGACTCCATTTATCATCATCAGAATTTTATCATCATCATTATAATAAAAGTTAACACTTACTGAACAATTACTGTACCCTTAGCACTATGCTGTGATTTACATTCGTCATTTCATTAGTCAACTGAATAATTCCATGGGATTATTAACACTCTTATGTCCATTCATAAATGAGGGAACTGAATGTCACACAGTGAGTGAGTGGTGAAGACATAAACGGAAACCAAGTTTGTCCAACTGGAGTCCACCATCATGCAACAATTTAACCTATTTTGTTTTTAAACACAGGGGTGGAAACTCAGAAGATTCCGTGTTAGATACATTGATTGAGACTAAACACTGCCACTAAACCATCCATTTTGGTATCCATTAGTCACAGTCCATTTCGAGGCAGATTTCATGGCAGCCAGTTACTCATTTGGTTGAGCAAACATAGGATCTAATTAAGCAGGAAGTACATTCAATGGTTTGATTTTGCACAAATGTAGTGATCCTTAGCCTGTGGACTGTGACATCAGAACTTCCTTTCTGACCGTAGTACTGCCTCTCTGTCTGCATAAAGATATTAGCCAGAGTCTTTATTCTCAGGCTGGATTTCAAAGAATAATAGAAAATATAATTTATTGAGGGTTTATTATGTACCACCTACTGTTCTAAATACTTTACATAAATTCTCTCACTTACTGATTCAACAACTTTATACGGTAATAATATGACCAACTCCTTTTCACCTATAAGGAAAAGGAGGCACAGAAAGGTTAAGTAACTTGTCCAAAATCACATGGTGTGTGGCAGAGCCAAGGTTCTAAATTATGCAATCAGTTGGCATCAGGCAGTCTTGCTCTCAGCTGCCATTCTGTTGATAACACCATCCTTCCAGTGGCTCAGGTCAAAACTTTTAGAGCTACCTTTAACTTATCTTTTTCTCTCACATCCATATTCTATCCAACCAAGATCCATTGTCTCCACTACCTCCAGATTCTGACCATTTCTTGCTGTCTCTACTGCCTTCACTCTGGGCTGAGTACCATCATCTTCAATGGATTATTCACAATAGACTTGTATTTTTATCTCCATGTTTGACTCTTACTTTGCTGTAGTCTATTCTCAAAATATTAGCCAGATTCAATTAAAATACCTCTGCATGCTTTTGAAAGATGAACTAGCATCCATATACTATTTAAATGCTGGCCATATGACCTTCCAATATTATAGATAACCAATACAGAGATTAGAATCCAGATGGCCTAATTACTAATGTAAGCTTCTTGTTATTTATTCTATTGAACATTCCTATTTCCTTCTCAAGTTTCTTATGGGGTAGTATTTTGGTTATACTCTTAGTTTTCTGTTAATCAAAGTGAATCTTTGATTAAAAAAACACACACACACAGAAGAGAAACAACAGCAACAGAGCAGCCATAGTGATAAGAATCATCTCTGTAGTTTATTCAGTTATATATAGTTTGTCTTGCCTTAATGATACACTCAGAAAAACCTTTTATCTAGGAAATCACTTTTTTTTTAAGTGTCAATAGATTTATTTATTTATTTTAAAATTAATTTTCATTGGAGTATTTTTGATTTACAGTGTTGTGTTAGTTTCTGCTGTACAGCAAAGTGAATCCATAATAGATATACATATATCAACTCTTCTTTAGATTCTTTTCCCATATAGGTCATTACAGAGTATTGAGTAGCATTCCCTGTGCTATACAGTAGGTCCTTATTAGTTGTCAATCTTATAGATAGTAGTGTGTACAGGAAATCATTTCTAACCAAACTGAAATCATAGCAGGCCTGCACCACTTAATTTTTTTTTCTTTAACACCTTTATTGGAGTATAATTGCTTTACAATGTTGTGTTAGTTTCTGCTGTATAACTAATTGAATTAGCTATATGTATACATATATCCCTATATCCCCTCCCTCCTGCATCTCCCTCCCACCCTCCCCATCCCACTGTGGTCACAGAGCACCGAGCTGATCACCATGTGCGATGTAGCTGATTCCCACTAGCTATCTGTTTTACATTTGGTAGTGTATATAAGTCAATGCTACTCTCTCACTTCGTCCCAGCCTACCATTCCCCCTCCCCATGTCCTCAAGTCCATTCTCTACATCTGCGTCTTTATTTCTGTCCTGCCCCTAGGTTCATTATAACCATTTTTTTTTTTTTTTTAGATTCCATATATATGTGTTAGCATATGTTCTTTCTTTTCACTTTCTGACTTACTTCACTCTGTATGACAGGCTCTAGGTCCATCCACCTCACTACAAATAACTCAATTTCATTTCTTTTTATGGCTGAGTAATATTCCATTGTATATATGTACCGCATCTTCTTTATCCATTCATCTGTCGATGGACACTTAGGTTGCTTCCATGTCCTGGTTATTGTAAATAGTGCTGCAATGAACATTGTGGTACATGACTCTTTGAATTATGGTTTTCTCAGGGTATATGCCCAGTAGTGGGATTGCTGGGCAATATGGTAGTTCTATTTTTAGATTTTTAAGGAACCTCCATACTGTTCTGCATAGTGGCTGTATCAATTGACATTTCCACCAACAGTGCAAGAGGGTTCCCTTTTCTCCACACCCTCTCCAGCATTTATTGTTTTGTAGATTTTTTGATGATGGCCATTCTAACCTGTGTGAGGTGATACCGCATTGTAGTTTTGATTTGCAATTCTCTAATTAGTGATGCTGAGCATCCTTTAATGTGTTTGTTGGCAATCTGTATATCTTCTTTGTAGAAATGTCTATTTAGATCTTCTGCCCATTTTTGGATTGGGTTCTTTGTATTTTTGACCTTGAGCTACTTGTATATTTTGGAGATTAATCCTTAGTCAGTTGCTTCGTTTGCAAATATTTTCTCCCATTCTGAGGGTTGTCTTTTCATCTTCTTTCTGGTTTCCTTTGCTGTGCAAAATCTTTTAAGTTTCATTAGGTCCCATTTGTTTTTTATTTTATTTCCATTTCTCTAGGAGGTGAATCAAAAAGGATCTTTCTGTGATTTATGTCATAGAGTGTTCTTCCTATGTTTTCTTCTAAGAGTTTTATAGTGTCTGGCCTTACATTTAGGTCTTTAATCCATTTGGAGTTTATTTTTGTGTATGGTGTTAGGAAGTGTTCTGATATCATTCTTTTACTTGAAGCTGTCCAGTTTTCCCAGCACCACTTATTGAAGAGTCTGTCTTTTCTCCATTGTATATTCTTGCCTCCTTTATCAAAGATAAGGTAACCCTATGTGCGTGGATTTATCTCTGGGCTTTCTATCCTGTTCCATTGATCTATATTTCTGTTTTTGTGCCAGTACCATACTGTCTTGATTACTGAAGCTTTGTAGTATAGTCTGAAGTCAGGGAATCTGATTCCTCCAGCTCCGTTTTTCTTTCTCAAGACTGCTTTGGCTATTCAAGGTCTTTTGTGTTTCCACACAAATTGTGAAATTTTTTGTTCTAGTTTTGTGAAAAATGCCATTGGTGGTTTGATAGGGATTGCATTGGATCTGTAGATTGCTTTGGATAGTATAGTCATTTTCACAGTATTGATTCTTCTAATCCAAGAACATGGTGTATCTCTCCATCTGTTTATATCATCCTTAATTTCTTTCATCAGTGTCTTACAGTTTTCTGCATACAGGCTTTTTGTCTCCTTAGGTAGGTTTATTCCTAGGTATTTTATTCTTTTTTGCAATGGTAAGTGGGAGTGTTTCCTTAATTTCTCTTTCAGATTTTTCATCATTAGTGTATAGGAATGCAGGAGATTTCTGTGCATTAATTTTGTATCCTGCTACTTTACCAAATTCATTGATTAGCTCTAGTAGTTTTCTGGTAGCATCTTTAGGATTCTCTATGTACAGTATCATGTCATCTGCAAACACTGCAGCTTTACTTCTTCTTTTACAATTTGGATTCCTTTTATTTCTTTTTCTTCTCTGATTGCTATGGCTAAAACTTCCAAAACTATGTTAAATAATAGTGGTGAGAGTGGGCATCCTTGTCTTGTTCCTGATTTTAGAGGAAATGGTTTCAGTTTTTCACCACTGAGAATGATGTTGGCTGTGGGCTTATCATATATGCCCTTTAGTATGTTGAGGTAAGTTCCTTCTATGCCTACTTTCTGGAGAGTTTTTATCAAAAATCGGTGTTGAATTTGGTCAAAAGCTTTTTCTTCATCTATTGAGATTATCATATGTTTTCTATCCTTCATTTTGTTAATATGGTGTATCACGTTGATTGATTTGCATATATTGTAGAATCCTTGCATTCCTGGGATACAACCCACTTTATCATGGTGTATGATCCTTTTAATGTGCTGTTGGATTCTCTTTGCTAGTATTTTGTTGAGCATATTTACATCTATGTTCATCAGTGATATTGGTCTGTAGTTTTCCTTTTTTGTGACATCTTTGTCTGGTTTTGGTATCAGGGTGATAGTGGCCTCATAGAATGAGTTTGGGTGTGTTCCTCCCTCTGCTATATTTTGGAAGAGTTTGAGAAGGATAGGTGTTAGCTCTTCTCTAAATGTTTAATAGAATTTGCCTGTGAACCCATCTGGTCCTGTGCTTTTGTTTGTTGGAAGATTTTTAATCACAGTTTCAATTTCAATCCTTGTGATTGGTCTGTTCATATTTTCTATTTCTTCCTGCTTCAGTCTCAGAAGGTTGTGCTTTTGTAAGAATTTGTCCATTTCTTCCAGGTTGTCCATTTTATTGGGATAGAGTTGCTTGTAGTAATCTCTCATGATTCTTTGTATTTCTGCAGTGTCAGTTGTTACTTCTCCTTTTTCATTTCTAATTCGGTTGATTAGAGTCATCTCCCTTTTTTTCTTGATGAGCCTGACTAGTGGTTTATCAATTTTGTTTATCTTCTCAAAGAACTAGCTTTTAGTTTTATTGATCTTTACTATTGTTTCCTTCATTTCTTTTTCATTTATTTCTGATCTGATCTTTATGATTTCTATCCTTCTGCTAACTTTCGGTTTTATTGTTCTTCTTTCTCTAATTGCTTTAGGTGTAAGGTTAGGTTGTTTATTTGAGATGTTTTTGTTTCTTGAGGTAGAATTGTATTGCTGTAAACTTCCTTCTTAGAACTGCTTTTGCTGCATCCCATAGATTCTGGGTTGTCATGTTTTTGTTGTCATTTTTTTCTAGGTATTTTTTATTTCCTCTTTGATTTCTTCAGTGATCTCTTGGTTATTAAGTAGTGTATTGTTGAGCCTCCATGTGTTTGTATTTTTACAGATTTTTTCCTGTAATTGATATCTAGTCTCATAACGTTTGGCCAGAAGAGATACTTGATATGACTTCAATTTTTTAAAATTTACCAAGGCTTGATTTGTGATCCAAGGTATAATCTATCTTGGAGAATGTTCCCTGATCACTTGAGAAGAAAGTGTATTCTGTTGTTTTTGGATGGAATGTCCTATAAGTAACAATTAAGTCCTTCTTGTTCAATGTGTCATTTAAAGCTTGTGTTTCCTTATTTATTTTCATTTTGGATGGTCTGTCCATTGATGAAAGTCAGGTGTTAAAGTTCCCTACTATTATTGTGTTACTGTGAATTTCCCCTTTTATGGCTGTTAGCATTTGCCTTTTGTATTGAGGTGCTCCTATGTTGGGTGCATAAATATTTACACTTGTTATATCTTCTTCTTGGGTTGATCCCTTGATCATTATGTAGTGTCCTTCTTTGTCTCTTGTAGTAGTCTTTGTTTTAAAGTCTATTTTGTCTGATATGAGAATTGCTACTCCAGCTTTCTTTTGATTTCCATTTGCATGGAGTATCGTTTTCCATCCCCTCACTTTCAGTCTGTATGTGTCCTTAGGTCTGAAGCGAGGCTCTTATAGACAGCATATATACGGGTCTTGTTTTTGTATCCATTGAGCCAGTCTGTGTTTTTTGGTTGGAGCATTTAATCCATTTATATTTAAGGTAATTATCGATATGTATGTTCCTATTCCCATTTTCTTAATTGTTTTGGGTTTGTTTTTGTAGGTCTTTTCCTTCTCTTGTGTTTCCTGCATAGAGAAGTTCCTTTAGCATTTATTGTACAGCTGGTTTGTGCACCCCATACTTTTGAAAGTCTTAATCCATTAGGTGACCTGTTTGTCCCCATTCCTATTCCACCTCAGGCCAAAATCAACAGCACTTGTATATTATATGATATATAATATATATGATATATGATATATAATGCATAATATATAATATATGTAGCATGTGTAAATAAACGGATGTGTATTTTGAAAGAATATATATTTTCATAAATATATATTTGCTACTATCAATTTCACAGCAACACATATGCTTTTGGAAATTAAAAATATATACTAAACTATCATTTTCTAGTATTTATTGCTTTGTTTGGAGATGCAGTTTATATTTATATTACTCATATTTCTAACAATCTTGTTAAAATCTTTTATTAATCTAAAATTTTACCAAGTAATTCTTTTATGATTTCATATAGGCAAAAATATATATGATTGACAATTTTGTTTCTTCCTTTAAAATCTTTACTTTCTTCCTTTAAAGTCTTTACTTTCTATTCACTTTCCTCAGATTTATTGCACAGTCCAATAGAATTGGTTATATTAGCCCTTTTCCTTGTCCCCACATTTAATCAAATGCCCACTAGAGGAATGTGACCCATCTGTTGAAATGAGACAATCTACCACCTAGTCATAAAGTTAGTTTCACCCAGAATGCTCCAACATACGTGATATACAATTCAATACTTTCTTTTTGTCATCTGCCAAATACGTATCTCCTGTAGTTTTCTTTTGTTCCCCATCTAAACTTCAACATTTTGGTACTTTACTGCATTCCCCAATATAAATACCATGCCCTAGTTCTCTTGTCTTTCTTTTTGAATTTCTCACCTTAGTTCATTAAGAGGTTCTGTTAAAGGTAAATATTTTCCTTATAGTACTAAAAAAGAAATACATTTATAATCTCACACACTTCCTTGATTATTTAGTTTGATATAAGTTTAGGTTCTCTCTGGATGTGATGCTTTTGTAAAAATCTGTTGTTTTAATTATTTGTCTTCAAGAACATTTACTTTTCTCTTTAAAATCAATTAGTATTTTTTTTAGCACATCAAGGGCTGAAATGCAGTTTAGAAGTTACTAGAAGGAATTATCTTTGGCTCTCTTCACTTTATGAGGAGTCTATATGAGGAAATGTATTTTATGTAGTATGAAAGTTATTCATTTTCTGAAGCTTTTTCATCTTTAAACATAGAGGGAAGAATTCAATTTTAATATGTTGTGTTTTTAACTTTGAGAAGAATCTTACACAAGAAGCCATAGATATAGAATTAACAAAATAATGAGATGCTACAAGATTATCATCTTAACCATCTTGCATAAATTCCTTCCACAGCATGTATTAATTTTTTAAGTGGCATTCTGCAGTGAATTTTTCATATCAAAGATGTTTTTATATAGATACAAAGTTCTGACCATTCTTGAATGAAGCAATTATCAATGAAGATCCATTTTCCAACCAATTTTCTGGCTCATAATGCATTCCAAAAAGAGTTTTATTTTCAATTAGATGTCAGTAGGAGGTGAAACATACTACAGATACAAAAAATAAAAAAATAAAAAGCAAAATCATTACAGTTCCTCTCTGCCAGAAATATGACCTTCTTTTTGAAAGAATAAAAGATAAGCATTCTAATTGTATCTCTGAATCACAAGACTGTTGAAAATACATTTTCAAGGATGAAAATCAATTAAATGTTCCTGCTGAACCTGGTGTTTTTTTTATTACAGACCATTTCTTTAGTTTCAGTTGTTAAGAATAACATTATTATGGGAAACAGAGATGATAAAATGATAAAATATATTGTCTTCTAGACAACTTAAAACTATTATTTTCCTTTCATTTTTTTCATTATTATTGTTTTTACTCTTCTGTATAGCTGGTTGTTAAAGAAATAGGGCATTTATATTGTTCATTGAAGAATTCTCCATAATTTGAGGTTGTATCCAAATAACCTTTTAGGGAATGTGTCTCCTCTATTCAGATGAGACTGTCCAGCATCTAGCCATAAGGATGTCAGAATCTTTTTTCTTTCCATTTTGTCTCTAGTTTGCAGTTTTCCCTGATATCAAACACCTCGTTAGAATGACTGGGAACTGTTGTCATGCTAGGAATCTTATGTATCTGTCATAAAAGAAGACTCACGACCTGTGTTTGTGTAGGGACAGAAATGAAATAAGCTGTGATGACTAGAAAGGTACTCTGAATTTTATTCTGCCATTTTATGTGCTGAAAGATTCAAATTCACACTGCTTCAACCTCCTTCCAACGTTACCTTGATTAAATTTTTCTATAGGATAGGGTAAGCCATTTCCTGTTAAAAAAAAAAAAATTCTCCTTGCTGGGAAAAGTTAACTGTGTGAATGAGTTAAAAATTTTTAACTGATGAATGAATGATTAAAATGATTGTTGGCTGACTTTGACTGATCTTTGGCTGATTTGATGCTCTGTGTTAAACTCTTCCTTAAATATTTGCAAAATTTTCCCATTGTTTCCAGCTAACATACCTTTCATATGAAGCACATATATTTTGTTGGCTAGAAATAAGTAGGTAGATGGCCAGTAAGTAGTTATCCATTGTTTGACTAATTATGCTATCATCCAATACCCCTATATTCACATTGATTTGTGACCAATTTATGAAAAAAATTACTTTACATTTTTATGCGAGTTTAAATTTAAAAACACTCCCTAGTGCCATTAATAAATGTTCTTGAAAGCTTATAATTAATTTTCAATGTCTTTTACTAATTGTTAAGCTATGAAACATTTTTGTCCTCAAAAAATATAGAATGTCATTGAAGAAGCAAGTCCTGTGCATCAAAAAGAAAACAAACAAAAAACATTGTAAGGCCACATACCCCAAGGGGAAAAACAAGTGATATCACCAATTAATGCTATAGAGTTCAGTAGACAAAAATCGTTTAAGAAAATTGTGATAAAATCATTGTCAGAACTTTAAATTGGGCTTAGGAAAATTGAAAGAGAAAGTGCTACTTCACTTTTATAATAGTAAATTATGTATACATTTAAACTTTACATATTGTAATTTTCTGACACAATATACATGCATATAAGCATATATATGTGTTTTCCTAAATATCATATAGGGTCTAGAAAAATAAATAACTGAGTGTTAGTCATCGTTACCCTTAGGTCATGGGACTGTGTAAAGGGATTATTAACTTTAACATTTTACTATAAATTAGGATATATTGTTTGATTTTGTTCTAGAACATGAAATAGAATATTTGCAATTTTAAAACAAACAATAGAAATCTATACATTCCAAAAGTACAGGCTACAAAAGCAAAAATAGACAAGTGAGACTGCATCAAACTAAAAAGCTTCTGCATAGCCAAGAAAAAATATCAGTGAGTGAGGAGACAGTCTATGGAATGGGAGAAAATATTTGTAAAAAATACATCTGATAAGGGGTTACTATCCAGAATATTTAAGGAACTCAACAACAAGAAAACAAACCAATTAAAAAATGAGCAGAAGCTCTGAATAGACATTTTTCCAAAGAGGACATGTAAATGGCTAATAGGCACATGAAAAGGTATTCACCATCACTAATAATCAGGGAAATGCAAATCAAAATCATAATGAGATATCTCACAACTGTCTAGGATGGCTATTATCAAAAAGACAAAAGATAAATGCTGGTGAGAATGTGGTGAAAAGGAACCCTTGGGCATTGTTGGTGGGAATGTAAGTTGGTATAGCCATTATGGAAAACAATATGGAGGTTCCTCAATTTAATTAATTAAATTAATTAAAAAGAGAACTGCCATATAATCCAGCAGTCCCATTTCCTGATATATATCCAAAGGAAACAAAGCCATTCTCTTGATATCTGTACTCCTATGTTCATTGCAGCATTATTCACAATAGTCAAGACATAGAAACAATTTAAATGTCTGTCAGTGGATGAATGGATAAAGAAATTGTGGTGTATATACACAGTGGAATATTATACGAAAAACAAGGAAATCCTGGTGGTTGCTAGAGGCAGAGGGTGGATGAAATAGGTGAAGGGTTACAAGCTTCCATTTGTAAAATGAGTAAGTCACAGAGCTGTGAGGTACAGCATGCACGTATTGCATATTTGAAACTTGCTAAGAGAGTAGATCTTAAAAGTTCTCATCACAAGGGAAAAAAAATTTGTAAATGTATATGGTGATAGACGTTAACTAGACTTACTGTAGTGATCATTTCAGAATATGTACAAATATCAAATCATTATGTTGTACACCTGAAGGTAATATAATGTTATAGCCAATTATGCCTCAGTTTTAAAAAAAGAAATCCTGTCATATGTGACATGCATGAACTTGTAGAGCATTATGCTAAGTGAAATAACTCAGACAAAGACAAATATTGCATGGTATCACTTAATTAAAAAAAAAATGTTGAACTCAGAAGAAGAGGATAAAAAAGTGGTTGCCAGGGGCTGGAGGGAGGGGTGGAAATGGAGAGGTGTTTGTCAAAGGGTACAAAGTTGCAGTTATGTAGGATAAATAAGTCTAGGAATCTAATATACAGTTATGAGGACTATATTGAATACTGCATTGAACACTGGCAGTATGCTAAAAGAACAAATTTCAGGTGCACTCATTATACACAAAAATGATAACTGTGAGTAGATGATATGTTAATTAGCTTGGCAGTCATCATTTTACTAGTATATGTCTATTGCATCATTGTGTTGTATACCTTAAATGTATACAAATTTTATGAAAAATATATCAGTAAAAAAATTTACACAGCCATTAAAACAATGCTAAGATGTATATTTACTGATATGAAAACACATTACCTAAATATATACATATGTATTTACTATATATTAAACTATATAGAGTAATTTATATGTTTCTACTATATATATATAGTAAACATTTATACATAGTAAATACATGGTAAAGATAAGTGAATGGATGGATGGATGGATAAAGGACATATAGGTGGATAAATGAATAGAAAAATAGGTACATGGATAGATGGATGGTAGATAGATACCCCTATATAAAGATAAGAATGTGCATACATACATACATGCATCAATATTTCATGAGAGAGGAAATCTGAAGGAATATATTCCAAAATGTTAAAACCGATGGGAGTTAGGATTATAGGATATTTTGGTGTATTTTATTTTTTCCTCTGCTTATGTGATACGTGTAGTTTACCTGTAGTCATACCATTTTAATTATATATTAAAAATAATAAAAATTTTAAAATATGATTGTTCAACTGTTTCAGCAACATTTGCTGAAATGTGTATTCATTCACCATTGACTTGCCTTTGCAGCTTTGTCAGATATCAGCTGATAGTATTTGTATGGTCTATATCTAGGATCTCTCTTATTTTTCATCCACTGAACCTTTCCTTTTTCCACTATCACATAGTGTTCACTACTTGATATTAGGAGACCTATAATTTTGTTCTTTTTCAGAATTGTTTGGCTATTCAAATTTTTTTTCCTTTTCATATAATTTTTAGAATCACTTTATCGATATCTACAAAATATTTTAAAAACTGCTGTGATTTTGATCGGGATTGTATTTAACCTGTATTTCAGTTGAGGAGAATAGATCTTACCCATATTGAGTTTTCCAAATTATAAACATGGTACATTTTGTCCTTCAAGGACATTTTACTTAAGTCACAGATGTATTGGCATAAAGTTTTTTTATAATATTCCTTTATTGTCATTGTAATATCTCTAGAAGTTATAATATTGCCCTCATTTTATTCCTGTCATTTGTAATCAATGCCTTCTTTGTGTATTGTAAAAATTCCATCTAGAGGTTTATCAAAGTTGTTGATTATTATAATGGACCAGCTTATGGTTTCATTAACTCTCCTTATCATTTTTTGGTCCTCCATTTTATTGTTTCTGCTTTCATTTTATTATTTCCTCCTATTTACTTTAAGTTTTATTTCACTTCTTTCTCTAGTTTGTTAAAGTGAAAACTTTGGGTATTTATTTGAAACTTTTTAAAAAATAAACAATTAAAGTTTAAATTTCTAAGGAAGCACTACTTAAAACACATACTACACATATTTTTCATATTAATATTTATTCATTTTGAAATATTTTTTGACTTTTCACGTTATTTCTCCTTTGACCGTGGGCTACTTAAAAAGATAGTGATTAATTTCCAAATTTTGCCAATTTTCCAGATATTTTGTAGTCTTGGTTTCTAAATTAATTATGTTTTGGACAGATTGTTATGTGTATTATTTTAATCTTTTTAAATATGTTGAGAGATGTTTCAGTGCCCCGTACGTGTTCTATCTTGGTGAAATTTCCATATGAACTTGAGATAAGAATATTTTTATGTTACTGCTGAGTAGTTTGTTCTATAAATATCAATTAGATCCAACTGTTTGTGTTGTTCAAATTTTCAATAATCTTGTTATTTATTTATTTCTTGTCTACTTATCTATCCATTACTGAGAGTGTTAAAATTTAAAATACAATTTTGGATTAGTTTATTTTTCCTTTCAGTTTTATCAGTTTTTGTTCTTTTGAAAATGTCTTATTGGCTGCATATTCATTTACAGTTGTTACATGGTCTTGCTGAACTAACCCTTTATAAAATGTTTCTTTTTATCCTAGTGCTATTCCTTTTTTAAGTCTGCTTTTCTGATATTCTAGCTGTTCATACTTTCTTAGGCTTATTGTACTGTTATCTTTTCCCATCCTTTTACTTTTAAGTTATTTAAATTTTAACTTAAAATGGGTTTCTTGGAAACCCATTTGGTTTCTTGGTTGGAAGCACTTGGTTGGGTTTTGATATTTTTTACCTACTAAATTTTTGCATTTTAATGAAAGTATCTTAGCAATTTACATTTAAAGAGTAGCATTAGATTTAATTAATTAATTAATTTATTTTTGGCTGCGTTGGGTCTTTGTTGCTCTGCGCGGGCTTTCTCTAGTTGCAGTGAGGGGGGGCCACTCTTCGTTGCAGTGCGCGGGCTTCTCATTGCGGTGGCTTCTCTTACTGCAGAGCATGGGTTCTAAGTGCGCAGGCTTCAGTAGTTGTGGCGCATGGGCTTAGTTGCTGCATGGCATATGGGATCTTCCTGGACCAGGGCTCGAACCCGTGTCCCCTGCATTTGCAGGCAGATTCTCAACCACTGCACCACCAGGGAAGTCCCAGCAGTATTAGATTTAAATTTACCGATTTTCTATTAGTTTTCTGTTTTCCATCCATTTGTTGTTTCTTCTCTGCTCTTTTACTGCCTTCTTTTGTATTAACCGAGTAGTTTTATGACCCTATCATATGTTTAATATTGGTTTATTATTTAGAAAATATTAACTTACTGCAGTCTATCTCCAAATAATATTATTTTATTTCATGTATAATGGAAGATAACTACAACTCTCAGAAATCACAGTCCTGCTCTTTATATATATAAAACAGTTGACATATCTTTTTTCTCATTTTATACTTGTGTTTTGTGGTAGGATTATGTTTGGTCCTTGTTAATCCATTGTATTTGGAAGTAATAGAAATCTGCAAATCATTTAAATTATAATTTTATATAATTGTTGTATGTTTGGAGTGGTGGGGGGTGTATCTTATGTTTTATATCTTATGTTTTATCTAATGTTATATTTGGTATGTTGTCTACTTCAGGATTTACTCTGATAATATTAGAAGTGCATTTGTACAAGGAGTAGACTGTCTTTATTTAGGAACACATGTAATGGATGTATTTGGTCATAAAAATGAGGCCCTTGGGGTTGGGGGATATGGAGGGATGTATAGGTGGAGCACACAGGATTTTAGGGCAGTGAAACTACTCTATATGATACTGTAATGGTGGATGCATATTATTATACAGTTGTCAAAACATATAGAGTGAACAACACCAAGATTGAAACCTGTATAAACTATGGATTTGGGAGGTAATGATGTTTCAATGTAGGTTTATCAATTGCAGCAAATGTATTGATACTACTCTGATGAGGGATGTTAATAATGAGGGAGGCTGGGCATGTGTAGGAGTAGGAGGTATAATGAGAAATCTCTGTACTCTCCACTCCATTTTCCTGTGAACCTAAAACTACTATTAAAAAAAAGTCATATTAAAATGAGGTCCTCTGTTGTTTGCTTTCAAGGACCAACTCTGAAATGGAAGTTAATAGGAGTTGAGCAGAAAAATAGAAGGGGATCGTATAAAGCAAGTGTTGAGATATGTTCTCAGAGAGGTATGGCAGTGAGGTAATTGTAGTGGTGGGTATGGTCTAAGAACCTTACAAAGTAGATGTGTCCAATAATCCATTTTAAGTTGTTTGCAGAGTGGCACCATATTGTACCTTCCTTTTGTCCCTTCAGCTTTACAAGACATACAATTTCCTTGTGGTGAGCAGCAATTTTTAAAATTTTGTTCTGTGCTCCTTATCAGTGTTAAATGATGGGGAAAAAAAAGAAATGACCAGGAGAGTTTAAGTCCTTGGGAATTCATAGAAATCCTAGGTAAGGTATTGAAATTATCTAACACATTTAAATCCTAAAGGACTTCAAATGACATCTGAAATAGTTAACCTTTTTGGTTAATAGTATTTCTTTTTTGGTGGCTAATATAAAGCTTCCCCTTTATATTGAAGTTTGCTGTTTTCATTTGCACTTTTTATGATTTTATGTCTAAATTTTAAGGGTTCATAAGAGAGGGAAAGTTAAAATTACATAATATTCAAGAAGTATGTATCTTAGCCCAGATAAGTATTTTATATTTCTTATAAGAAGATGATAAACCTTTAAATTATGATTCATTTTCATAATTTGCTCATTCATATATGGAATAGTTATCCTTTGTATTTTAGTTTTTCTTCTGTAAAATGAGAACTATCATCATTTTCAGAAGCGGACATTTTTTTTTTTTAATATGCTTGTAGAACACAAGTGTCCTAAATTGTTTTTATTATACATTTGGGAAATGCTACTTACTGTACCTTTTTCTAGAAGATTTACAGTGCATATTGGCACATTAAAAGCATATTACAGTAATTGTGAATTACTGTAGTAATCTGAAATGTGTTTAATTTTTAAAATGCAATCCTTGCCTTTTTATTTGAACATGAGAATTATTTTTTCAAAATGTATCTAAAAATATTCTCCAGAATTATGTCTGTCTGCATTTGACAGAATTTGGGAATTATTGTCCATAGACATCATGGAACAGTGTGCCGTCAGGGTTCCGTATGTGTATGTTACATGTCAGTATAACACTCTTTTTTAGTTCATGCTTATTTCTCTTTTGGAATTATTTCCTTATGGTGCTTTCTTTCAATAATTCTAAGTTGCCTCTAATGCAAATCATTTAGAAACTTATAAGATATTTTTCATAAATAGATATTGAAATATTGTCTCTCATTTGACCAGAAGTATACTCAAACCACATTTGTATTTCTAGATTATTCAGTTAGTTATCACAGTGTCTTACACTAATTTCTAATTTCTCTCCTCATTGTTGGTAACATCATCTGTTCAAATGCTGGAAACTGGATGAAAAAAACTTCACAGGCTATTAATATTGCTTTACTAAAAATATTCCTTTTCAAATAACATCTTAGTTTCAAAAAGCACTCATTGTATTAGTTAGTCACCATTATTAAATGCCAGAAAAATGGTGATTGTTGACATTCCTTGCTTGGCAATACAAATTGTGGGAAAGTAGGAAAAATATTTTCCCAAAAGAATACATTTCTGTTCTCTATGGAAACTAAAGCAACCATGCCAAGATACTTTGGCATACATAAAAATCAGAGCACCCAACTCAAAGATTCAAGTGTTCTCGCTTTCAACACTAACAGCTTTTGGTTAGGGTTGTGTGAGGACACCATGTAAACTTTCTACTTTGGTTGTTACCAGTTACATCTTGTTGATGTAAAATTGAAATGGAGAAGATGGCATGTATTGAATTTTTAAATTTGCAGATAAAATAATTAATTAAAATTATGTTTTAGGAAAGTAATTATCCTATTATCTTTTTTTTTTTTTTACACACAATATTTGCTTTAAAAATATCCTACTGCCAGTGTGTCGGGACTGTTAAGTAGCAATGCTTTTGTTAGTATATATATGGCAGTTAGACCTTTGTAATGTTTTTTATTTGGGGCTTGTTCAATTAAATAATGCAGCCTTAGTTTTTTCTTTACTACCCTGAATCCACATCATAATTTTAACATTGAATCAACTTTTTTGAAGTTCATAAATCTCTTCAATACTCATCAGTATATAACTGTAAAACAAATTTTGTACCTACTCCAGTTTCAACAGAAGTTATCTATGCAAAGTTGTAGTTTTATTTTTCGTTGTATATGGATCAGAAAATATTTAGAGGTAATATTTGCTTTGACAGTTGAATAATTCACTCTTTTATACATTACAGATTGATACCCCAAGTTGTTTTTTATAACCCATGGTAACTTCTGTAGAAAACATGTAAACGTTTTGGCCTATTCCAAGGATAGACAGCCAGCAGTTCGATTTTAGTTGACATCATTTTATGTGGGTCACTGACATACTAGTAAAATTGTTGAATAATTGTTGAATGTTGTTTTCATATTTCACCCCTGATTTTATTTAAAGATGAAAAAGTGAGAATACCAGTACTAGTGTGTATTAACTAAATACAATTTGTATAAAGATGAAACTCATTATGAATGGCTGAAGTGGTAAATTTTTAGTCTTAATCTAAAGATTGTATAAGATATGCCAGACATATTTCATCAACTATTGTACCTAAAATATATTTTATTACTTGATATTTTGCAATGTATTTTGTCTCCTGGAACATCCTGTCACTTCTGTGCACATGCCCAACTTATAATCTATAAATTATTACATATTTAATTTTTCTGTGTATTTACAGGAAATGGATATTACTTTATACAGAAATGGATATTACTTGTAGCAAACATTCCAAGAATGCTGAAAGCAGATTATCTTTGATACCTGTTAATATATCCACTTAGTTTCCTTTGCCATTTTTGCTGACCTATTTCATTAACGTAATTAATTTTAATGAATTAGTGCTAAATATGATATTATAGAAAGATATGCATATATTTGCATCAGCTGTTTTCAGGATGGGGAGTTCCCTGGCGGTCCAGTGGTTAAGACTTGGCTCTTTCACTGCTGTGGCCCTGGATTCAATCCCTGGTCGGAGAACGAAGATCCCGCAAGCCACGAGTGCAGCCAAAAAAAAAATTTTTTTTTTAGGATGACTTGCCTGAGATTGCCATGCAATTTTCATAATTATAATAGTTCTCGTAACATTGAACTATAAATTTGAATGATATTGAAATAGCAGATATCTCCTTTTCTCCATTGTTTTTATTAGTGTTAATGCCAAGCCATATAGCACCTTTATGCAAATTAGAAAACAGCACCCCTTACTTTGGGCAGGGGAAACCAACATGCCAGAGTCTACAGTTTAGTGAGTGGTCAGTGGTTTGCATATGAGCTACCTCTTGCCTCTTTAGCTGAGTGCCTTTATCCAGGGTGGTAATTGCACAGTTTTCCCTGATGGCCCTGCTCACTTAGAGTAGTTCCTTTTTAAGAAGGCTCAGATGAAGAGAGAGAAATTAGAAAGCATGATTATTGAACTTCAGTCTTGTTTATTTTCCTTGGAACCAAACAGCTTTTAAATTCCACTAGCTACCTCCTATTCATGAAAAAGACCATGACATCATTCTCAATTTAAAAAAATTGAAATATAAAACATATAACATAAAATCTACTCTTTTGCAGTGTGCAGTTTAGTGGGTTTTAGTTTATTCACGGAGTTGTGCAACCAACACTGTCTCATTTCAGAACGGTACATCACCCCCATGTAAAACCCCATACTCATTACTAGCCCCTCCCTCTTCTCCCCTACCCCACCCACTGACAACCCCCAATCTACTTTTGTCTCTATCGATTTGCTTATTCTGGGTATTTCATATAAATGTGATCATACAATATGTGCTCTTTTGTGTTTATCTTCTTTCACTTAGCATAATCTTTTCAAGGTTCATCTCTATTGTATGCTGTATCTTCATTAGTTTTTATGACTAAATTATGATCCATTGTATAAATATGCCATTTTTTGTTTATCCAGACATTTGGAGTGTTTCCACTTTTTTCTATTAATGAACATTTGTATACAAGTTTTTGTATGGATGTATATTTTCGATTCCACAAGTGGAATTGTTGGGTCATATGTTAATTCCATCTTTAACTTTCTGAAGAATGGCTGAAAACTGCTTTTTTCATTGGCTGCACAATTTTACATTCCTACCAACAGTGTATGAGGGCTCCAAGTTTTACACATTCTTGCCAGTATTTGTTATTATTCATCCTTTTTATTCTAGCCATCTTAGTGTTTGTGAAGTGGTATCTCACTGTGATTTTAATTTGTATTTCCCTAATGACTAATGATGTGCTTACTGGCTACTTGTATAGGTACTGTGAGCATGAAAATCTCTGCCATCCTCAAAATGCATTTCAACAGGGATGAGATTTTACTGTGAGCTCTTATTAAAATTTCTGTTATAATTTTTTATATTTCTAGAATTAATTTTGATATAAAACTTAGAGGCGAAGGGGTACCTAATTTTATTTTATTTTTTAATTTTGTTTTCCTAAATGGATAATTAGTTGCCAATTACTATTTATTGAAGAATCTTAATTTCCTATTTGATTTGAAAATTCGTCTTTACCATATACTTGTTTCTATTTCTGAGCTTTCTGTTCCTTTCAGTTGTTTTATGTATTCATTCTAAGCAGGTCCAATCTCCTGGAGTTTTAGAATTAGCGTACATTTTAATAACCACTAAGAAAATGGCTTAATTTTTTTCTCCAGATATTCCTGAGTTACTACTGAGTATTCCTGAGGCATATTGAATTTTTTTTCTATCTTATTATAGGTTTATTTTTCTCATTTAAAAAAAAATTTGAATTGGGATGCCTTGACATTTAAATTAAAAGAATACTTCATGTATTTTTCTGAACATTTGATAACAGAGATCTCAGTCTGAATCATGCCCTCCATCTTCCTTAAGCTATATCAGTTTGACAGTTAACATTCACATAACCTAGAGTGATAGCTTTTCCTTTCAAGATTATCTTTTGGAAAAATATGACTACTTATTTGATAATTATACCTGAAATAATATGAAAATATTTTATACCAGGAACTACTATGTACCTATTAACTGTACTTTTTATCATTGTTATTCCCATTTGTATTATTGACAGTTAAATTTATTATCACTTTTAGTGGCGAATGCATAAAATTCTTTCAACAAAAAGCAAGGCAAAATTTTTGAGTTAAAATAATCCTTTCCCACTGAAAATTGTATTTATTGTTTAATTGGTTAATTACCACCAAATGAGAAGCTGCTTCAGTTTTCAACAACTTCAGTCAAGAGGTTGTTTTCGGCATAGACAAAAGTTCCTTATCAATAATTATATATTTAGCCATATTATAATGCACATCTTCTTTCTGACATTGTGCATTAAATCTGGAAGATTTTTGACCTTTGGCCTCTGAAGTGAATACTGAGTATGACCAATAAGTAACTTTGGGTATGCAAATAACTAGTTCACATGAATTCTACTTAAAATATTAAATATATATATTTTAATATTCTTGGAGCCAATTTCATAAACAATGCAACTTCATGCTAAGAAATTTTATTCGAATTTATTCTGCTTGAATCATATACTCTTAACTTGTGGCTGTTAATGGTTTATGATTTAAATAAATGACAAATCTAATTGCAACAAACTGTATTTCATGAAAAATACTGTTTAACAAAATGTTTTTAAAGTCCATTATTTTTCCATTCATGTTTATCAATACCAAAACAAAAAAAGTCCATGTATACTAAAAAAAAAAAAAGTGTTATGTCCCTACTAACTTCATCGTAATGAAATTTCATAAATAGTTAATTTTTTTAATCACAGAATACCTCACTGACAAACAGTATTTATTGTTTGCAATATTTATTGATTACTATAATAATATTGATGATGCTGATAGTTAATGTTTATTGTTCACTGAGTATGTTCTGGGCTTTATGCCAATCGATTTAAAATGCATTATCTCATTTAATCTACTGAACCGTTCTATGGAGAAAGATACTTCTATTACTTTCCTTTTGCATATGAAAAAACTAAGGCTCAAAAAGGCTAAATTGTTTACTCTCAGTGACAGCCTGTGGATGTGAGGACTGATGCAAATGTTTACTATTGAATGAGATTACATTTCACTTGTCTGTTTGGTTTACGTTTAGTGACTGTCCTCCACCACTCATATATTTAAGATCATTTAAACAAGTATAGTTGTTTTGTTTTAGTAAATGCAACAAAATTTCTAATATTAGTATTTTACTGTACTTATGAGAAATCATAAATATCGTGTGTAATGATATCCTATTTGCCTAATATTATAATAGGCAGGGTTTTCCCAGTTTTCTTATCTGTATTGAGCGTAAGCATGTATGTTATCTCTTCAAATACCTGCATTTCAATTGTATGCTTTGAATTATTCATTCACTGATTTAACACATATTTCTTGAATGCTTACTATGTGCCAGTCGCTTCCAGGTATTAAGGACACAGCATTAGCCAAGTCAGACAAGGTCCTTTTGTCATGGAGTGTACGTAGTAGTGGGGAAGAAAGGCAATAAATACAGATTAAAATATCATTGTGTTTTAGTCTATAATATGCACTTTGAATAAAAGAAAGGAGTGACTTAGGTATGCAAAAGAGTTGAGTTCAGAGGGGTCAGATCATGAAGGAACCTGCAGACACCCGGGTGTGTGATGAGAGGTCTTTGGAGAGTTTTATACAACAAAGGGCTGGGGTATAACAGATCTTTTTTCAAAAATCCCTCTGGCCACTTTGCGAACAAATGATGGGAGTTGGGGTGTGTGTTGGACAATAAGAGTAGAAGCAGGAATACCAATCAGGAGGTTATTGTAATCAATTTTTAGTGCAATATAAGCCTATATCTTCAATTTTGCTATTGTGTTATTTGGGTAAAAAGTGTCCATTTTATTAGAATGTCCTTACCCCCAGGGAATTCTTTCATTTATTAAACATTGGGTATATGCTCAGTGCCAGGCACTGTACTAGCTATTAGGAATATAGAGAAAAAAAAACAGTCACTGCCATCATAACTATGATTAACAGCTGCTCAAACTCCAGTGACCTAATGGAAGTCCTGAGGTAACACATTCTACAACCAAAGTCTGATAGCATGTATTTCTTTTTGTGACAACTCAGAGAATATAATATGTACTTTATAAATCTAAGAGATCATCAAGCATAAACATAAATGGAGCTAGAAGAGCCTATATTCTATGTATACTAACAAATAGCAAGACTTTAGATACACATATAACAAATACAAATTACTTTTAAATGTTGAAACGAGTATTGAGTACTTTGTGCAGGGCTATGACTGTATCAGGTGATATCACTGGCAATTGCAGGATCACCAAGTCCCAAGTTCAAGACTTGAAAAGTGTTCACTAAGGTAGACAATATTTATATAAAATTTAACAGAAAATGTATTTCATACTACTTAGCTATAAATTACAAATGACGTGTCATAGTTATTAAAAAATGAGGTCATCTTAGGAAATATGTTTTCAATATATTTTTTTAAATTTAAACTTTACCCTTGTTTGTAATTATGTCTTACCAGTAGTACGTTCTTTCCCCCAAGCTTTTATTCTTTCATTGATTTTTTTTTCATTTATCCATCTATTCAGTCAGAAAATATGCATTGAGAACATTTTCTATGCCTGGTATTATATAGTAGTGAACAGACAGTTAAGATCATAGTACTCAAATCAGAGGAATCTAATTAGTGGGGCTATAGGCAGTGAAAATGGCAATAGCAATAGAGTATGACAGGGGGGAAGAACAGGTATGGTGTTCACACATGGACGTAATAGAAGAGATGGGGTTAACAAAGTGAAAGGGCATGAGTACAGGTACGGGAGGTAGACGGGAGGCTTCCAGGCTAAGAGAACAGCTTATGCCAAAACACCAAAGAAGAAAGCATGAACGTGTTTTAACTGAACTGAAAATAGGTCACTTTCCCTTTTTTGGGACAGGATGAGGAGCGTGGAGTTCAAAAAGCCGGGTAGTTCAAGATCAGACTGGAGAGGAAGTGGCAGTGGAGGGGGCTGGGGAGTAGATTATGCAGATCCCCAAAGTCTTAATAAACCCTTTAGATATTTTCTTGAGGATAGTTGGGGAGTTATGACATATTTTTACCAGGAGAATGGCATGCATGGTCTTTGTATAACGAGGATCACACTAGCATCAGCTATAGTAGGACAGTAGGACTAAAGAATGGAGGCAGGGAAGCAAGTTAACAGGTGATTACAGCAATCTATTCTTTCCAATGACTGACTTTCCTACAAGATATTTGTTTTGTCCATGCCAGCACCATTTTTATGTGCAAAAAGGAGTGTCCTAAAATTGACTTCTCACTCATGCTACTCTGTGGTCACCTACTAACCTAAGATTGGTGACTGTAGTTTCATTCTTATTTCTCTTATTCTCAAAATTCTCATTTCTCTTATACTTCTGTCTTCTTCTCACTTCTTTCATTCTCATTTTTCCTTCGTCTTTCTCATGAAGTGGGAACACACTTATATTTGGAGAGTAAGTAATTTGTTAACCACGTTATTGAATCTTGTTGATAGATTTTTTTTTTTAATGTACAGTTTCTCATGGTTATAAAAATCAGTCCTGGAGACTAACCAGAAGCACGTGCCCCCATAATAAAATGAAGCAGAAAAGTGTTTTGCACTTTTAGACTGGATGAGTTTCTTATTGATAATGAAGTTTGTTTTAAGTGATGACCATAAATGACTGAAAGTTTTAAGTTTAAGGGTATGCAAAGGGTAGCTAAGGGCAGAGTCAAACACTTTTTGTTCAAAAATAGAATAAAGCCAGCAATGTGAAAGAAGTAACACGAGGTTGATTAGAAGAATACTGGAAAGATGTTTGTGTTAGTTAAAATACAGAATAAATTAGGGGGAATATTTTTATAAGAGTCTAGTATGAATTAAAAAGCTGAGCTGGCTAAACCCAACAAATCACAGTTAAAAGTAAACTGGAAGACAAAGAACAGTGATATGTTCAATGATTAGATCTAAACTTCTCATACAGTAGTACCTATATGCACAATAAATTCTATAGTCACTCTGAGGTATCCTTTCTTAACCAGGTGACCAATGAAAAGGTCAATATATTTTATAATTTTGAATTCAAGGAAATGTTTAAAGCCATCTATAATTCCATGAGAAATTTAGTGATTATTTAAATCTTTACTATCTAGATTTGATCTTTACGGATGCCTGGCATCCATACCTGATTACATAACCAGGGGAAAATGTGCTGGAATTTCATTTGGGGGCACTGACACCATGTCAGTGTTATAGTTCCAGAACAATTTTTACTATACCTACAGGGCAAACATAGTTTCTCTGATATCTTTAGCAAGACACTGCAGCCATCCCTGTGATAATGTGGAAAATAGGGAATATAGCTAATGAACTTGGTAACTTAGCTAAAGGGATTTCCATGCAGAGTATTGAAAAGGCTACCTGGCATCTGTTCCCTGTCTATGATAAACTGCTAATGGAGAGAGATGAACTAAAGAACAAACTATTTAGTTTTCTAATAAAATTTGGAGGATATGTAGAGGGCCCATGACCATCTGTTTAGCCAGAAAACTGAACTTAAAGTTAGGAAGGGTTTTAGGGCAAAGGTTAAAATGTAGCCACAAATGTGACTGTAAAAGCCTTCATTCTGTCCTTACAAAATCTAAGGCAGTGCCCTGTAGATACTTTCAGCTGGACAGGGGCTTAAGAGTCTTAAGTCTGTACCTGACAGATACTCTCTGGATTCTAACAATAGGAATTCTAACAATCTTGAGAGTGTTGTCCTACAAGAGAATCCAAAGTAGTCAAGGTGGAGAAGACTATGTACAGAAGAGATTCATGGTTTTGCCTAATGGAGTGGATTTTAAGTATTATGTAAGAAACCGACAAAGTTTTAGAACTTTGACCAAGTTGGACTCAAGGGGACAGAGAGAATCCAAAACTTAAATGAGCATTTGGACCTCTAAATTTTTGTGAGCAGGAGGCAGACTGGGAAGAAAATGTAACTGCAAACACAGGTTATTTCTTATGATAAAGAAATCATGTCTCAGAGAATAAAATGGGAGGTTGGAGGGCAGAACAGACACAGAGTCGTCCCTGGGAGCAGGGTGGTGCCCTAAAGAAAGAGACAGTTTTCTGTGTCCTGCTGCAGACCAGCGATGGCCATGTACTTACTGCCTTTTGAAATGAATTAGCTATTGCTGCTATTTTATGCCTGTCCTACCATTGTGTGTTGGGAATGTGGGAAGAAAGTGTCTTGTCTTTTTGGTTAACAAGCCTTCAAGCCAAGAGAAATCATACCTTGGTAATTGAACCAGTGGGCATCCGCTATACCTAGCCCTGATATAGATGAAGATATCTCGGACCTTGAACTTGAGCTTGATGCCATAATGGGATGAGATCTTTGGGGGTCGTAGGAGTGGACTGAGCATGTTTTACACAAGGGAAAAATGAAATAATTGTGGCCAAAATTCTGATTATGACAGTGTGATGTCAGTGAAAACATAACTGCACAGTCTTGGCTCTCTTGCCATTAAGATGTGAGGTCAATTTTTCCCCTCTTTAAATCTTGACAGGCTGGGACTGCTTTGACCAATAGAGTCTGATAGAAGTAACTCTATGTGGCTTTTGAGTCTAGGTCGTAAAAGACCTTGAAGCTTCTGGCTTGTTCATTGGAGTGAGCACTGTAGTAAAGTGTTGATCCACTAAGAAGATTGACTACCCTGGGGTCACCGTGCTGTGAGGAAGCCCAAGCCATGTGTATTATTTTTCTTATATGTCACAATTGTCTTAAGGAAAGAGTGATGCTCAGTATAAGATTTTGGAGAACATTTTGAATATTACATTTTTTCTTTCTGGATTGAATTTTTAGATCAGTTCTTATCTGGAATAAGGCATTTAATCTCCCTATAGGAGAGGCAGATCTAAATGTGTTTTATACTTAAGCAGGAACAGCAGTAGATGGTATGTATTTAACATGTAACTGATGGTTTGACATGCTCCAGTAGAATCTTTTAGAACCTTAAAGTTTTGTGAAGA
The DNA here is from genome assembly GCF_965194805.1 of Balaenoptera borealis. Taxonomy (NCBI): domain Eukaryota; kingdom Metazoa; phylum Chordata; class Mammalia; order Artiodactyla; family Balaenopteridae; genus Balaenoptera; species Balaenoptera borealis. The sequence goes on along the minus strand of NC_138866.1, from coordinate 162,593,492 downwards.
GCAACACACAGAAAGAAACAAAGGAAATGATATACGAGCATAGAGCATGGTTAGCTTTGGGACATGCAGGGAAAACCACATAGAGAGCATGCTTATGTCAGTAATAATCCTCCACAGTATGTGTCTTAATGAAAAAATGTGAGAGGATGCCTGGGTTCCTTTCCTACTCTGCATTTAATTAACATTTAAAGTTTCCTCATCTGTATTTTTTAGATTCCACATATAAGTGATATCATACAGTATTTGTCTTTCTCTGTCTGATTTATTTCATTTTGCATAACGCCCTCCAAGTCCATCTGTGTTGCTGCAAATGGCAAAATTTCATTCATTTTTATGACTGAGTAGTATTCCACATATTGTTTATCCATTCATCCGTTAATGGACACTTAGGTTGCTTCCATATCTTGGCAACTGCAAATAATGCTGCTAGGAATATTGGGGTCCATGTATCTTTTTGAATTAGTGTTTTTGTTTTTTTTAGAATATATATCCAGGAGTGGAATTGCTGGGTCATATGGTAGTCTTATTTTTAAAATGAAGATAGTATTAGTCAGGGTTCTTCAGAGAAACAGAACCAATAATTTATACACACACACACACGCACACGCACACACACACACACATAAAGATTTTTTTATAAAGTATTGTCTCATGCAGTTATGGAGGCTGAAAAGTCTCATGGTTTGCCATCTGCAAGCTAGAGACCCAGGAAGGCCAGTGGTATAGTTCAAGGGCCTGACATATACAAGCCACAGAGCCAGTGGTATAGATTCCAGTCTGGGTTTGAAGGCCTGAGAACCTGGGGCATTGAGGGCAGATGCAAGGTCCCATCTCAGCAGTCAGGCAGAGAGAGGACAGATTCAGCCTTCCTCCACATTTTTGTTCTATTCAGGCCCTCAGTGGATTGGATGATGCCACCCACATTGGAAAGGGCCATCTGCTTTCCTCAGTTCACCAATTCAAATGCTAATCTCTTCCAGAAACACCCCCCACCCCCAGACACACTCAGAAATAGTGTTCAACCAGATTTCTGGGCATCCCTTGGTCCAGTCAAGTTGACCCACACAATTAATCATCACAAAGATGATATTCCTTAACATAGCACACTGCATTAACGATTGACTGGTATAAAACTTATGAAAATAACTTTGCAAATTGCATCTCTATATAGAAATGGTGATTACTAACATGAGTCATGCCGGCTAATTCTGTCTCATCTTGGTATGCCAACATTCTGCACTTTGCCTGAAACTCCTAACTGTACCCTCTGCAGTTTCATCCGAATCACCTGGAGAACTCTTTCAACACAGGTTGCTGGACCCCATCATCAGTGTTTCTAATTCAGTAGGTCTAGTTCAGTGCGGCCTTAGAAATGGCACTTCTAAGTTCCCAGGTGATGCTGGTGCTAATAATGCTGGTCTGAGGACAGTAATTTGAGAACCATTAATCTAACATATGAAGTAAATCGATTTGTTTCTTAAAAATCTGATAGAGTGGGAATGCTTTCTGACCATGTTTGCATGAATCTCTGCCAAGAAATAGATGAGATGTTTACTCTTAAGATGTATTTCTTTTATGTTTTTAGTTATTTATTTTAGTCTCGGTAAAGCATCAAATTTTAACAAGTAAAATAGTTCTTTTTATCCAAAGAAAAAAGGTTATATCTTTTATCATCAAGAAGATAAGCTTCATGAAGCCAAAGATTTTAGCTGGCTTTATTCATTGTTTTATTTTACCAGCACCTAGAATAGTGCCTAATATTAATAATTGTTAAATTAATATTTGGAGAAAGAATCTGTGAAGTATTACATTTAGATATAAAGTAAAAATAGAGAAATTAAATAAAATGATATTAATGAAAAGGTCATATTAATTTGTTAATTTAATTAATTTTTATTAATTTATTCATTTTTTCAAATTAACAATTTCACTATCCTGAGTTTTACCTCTTAAAGAGATATTTAATAGAAACAGTAATAATAAAGTGCAAGTAGCAGTTTTAATGCTTATGATGTATCAGACACTATTTTAATCATTTAAAATGTATTGTCTTTAGCCCCAAAAGCTGCCCTATAAAGGAGGAATTAAAATTAACTTCCTATTGCACAGAGGTTAAATAACTTGCGCAAGATAGTCATTTTCTCAACTTGAAAATTAGTTGAAGAAGATTGTAAGAAACATTCGTATACCATAAAAATAGAAAATTCTAGGACTATGAGATACAAATTAGAATAGCAAGTCAAGACTTCAAGGTTGGATGGGAAAGAGACAGAGAAATGTTGGTGGGTAGAACAGGGAAGTCAAGGGCATTTAGCTTTCCTTCCCAATAGGGAAAAAAGCCATTTAAGATGTTCAGGGACTAACTCTCTTTTGGCAAAATAACCTGGGGTGTGCCTAGTCTTTTTAGGTACCAAGACGTGATAAACAAAGTTTCTCTAATCTGAAGCTGTTGGAATGAATCCACTTGTAGAATTGAAATGGAGTGAGGAGAGGTGATTAATTTGTGCCCAGCAACCCACTGCAATAAATATAATCAGAAGCAGATATCAGATGTTCAAATATGAAGCAAATGTCAAAGAGGCTGCGTGATCAGAATAGAAAACCAGGAATGAGTAATTTGGAGAAGACCTGAGCACCTTTCTGGAACAGGTGCCAAAGGTCAGCTTCTCAAGAATTTGAGTGGAGTGGTAAGTGGAGAGGAGCACAAAGATGATAATATTTACATGAAAATAGACATATTGACTTATTGTTTTTAATCATTCACAGAGCATTTATTGAACATTTATTTATGCTGTGTTTTGAAGGGAGTAATAAAAAATGATGCTGTCCAGATAATGGTTTATATAGTCACTAAGGGCAGGACCTACAACTTAATGATCTTGATTTTCTCCCTATGTCTAGCACTGTGTAGAAAGTAGGCATTCAATAGACATGTGCTGAATAACTAAATAAATGAAACAATACTAAAAATAAGTATGGTCTCATAGGAATAAGCAGATCTCCACAAACAATTATAACATGAAATATATCAAAAATGTCAGAAGCTCAGAAATAGAAAGAAATCATTTACACTGTTCATGACACAGGTGAAATTTGAGCTATGCCTGTTCAGGTCCATTCATCATTAATTTCTAAAGGTATTTATGCTTTGACATATCGTTTCTTCTTACTTGAATCATCTCCATTCCTTTCAGAAAAAGTAATCTTTGCCAAGATACATAGCTTTTGTTCATTGTTTTTATTTGTACCTACACGTGACATTATTGCCATCACTGACATTATAATACAGTTCAACTGAGACATAGTGTGGAACAGCTCCTATGTGATCTACACTCTCCTCAATAATGTGGTGGTTAAAAAAATGTTACTAAAGCCCTCCGATTTGTAAGTTTTTGAGGTATTTTGATAATAGCTGCTAATTCCCCATTAATATTATTGCTAAAGTTTGATTTTAGTTGGGGAATAAAATGAGCCAGTGAGTCCTCTGACAAGTGAGCTGAGTTCAGTTGAATTGATCCCATCCAATTTAACCATGTCTCCCTGAGTTTAAATGATGGCTCTAGAACTATGCATTCTGGATCCAAAGCAGTTCGTGAGTCTGAGTTGTCCAGAGAATTGCTAATGATAAATGGACTAAGAAACTTACAGATTGAACAAACTTCACGCGAACAAGGCAATTGAGCCTTTTACAGTTGGTCTACTAACTTGTTCAGATGAGCTTGTCTACCTTGTTTTAATAATTTAACAATTGCGCAACCAGAACAACTAGTATATAAAGCAGTCTGTCAGGAGATTTGGTGAGGGGAGACTTACTTTGCTTTTTATTTGTATTTGCTAGACTTACTTTTCACTTACATCTGACAGATTTTATTACAGACTTATGCTCAGCACCAATGTGATTACTAAACAAGATAGAAGAAGACCCATGCTGTCACAAATATGAAGCTAGTCTTGGGTCCTTGGGGACATAAACCATATTTTAGGTGTCTGCAAATACTAAAAATATAGTACTTCCTACGTAAAGGGAAAATCTTTAAATAAAGGGTATGTCTTTAATCCCTTATGTTGGGAGACTGAGCTAAGAATTGTTTTATCTTCCTTCTAATGAATGAGGCTGAAACAGTTATGGGGATACAATACAGATCTTGAATACCAGAAGCCATATGTATCAATATATAATGCATTTATATGTATATATAAATAAATGCATTTCCATGCAGTTCTATTACATTGCTGAATTGCCTACTTCAAGTGGTCACAGATCTATAAATAATTATTGTTTTTGCTCTAGACCTAACATTTGGAACAGTTTGTTAATGTGCAATTTGTGTTGTTTTGGTATTAATTTTCTAGATTAGAATGATCTCTCTGTTACCTAGCCACTCATCAATCTGTTTAGACCTAAGCTTAAGCTTTATGTTTAGACTGAATATCAATTATGCATGCCATCCAATAAGTAAGATAAGCTCAATAAACTCCGACTCAGCACAAAAATAAACATCCTGCATTATCGACCCAGAATCACTCAGAATGGTCCATATATACTCTAACACTCAAATCATGAAATCCATGCTCATTTCAAAGGGGTTTTTCCAAAGTTTCAAATTTATGTTATTTGATGATACAAGTACATGATTAAATACTCTCCATCTGCAGGAGAAACATTTTTGCTAACTTCATGAATGTGTGATGTATATCTGGGAAAAATAAATTAACTGCAGAGCTTAGTTAACTGTCTGCAAACACCTGGGTTTCAGAAGGGTATCATTCACAGGAAAATATTTGACTTGACAATTTTTCTACTGCTAACCTAGCCTTATTCAGAGACTCTGAATCCAGATTTGTACAAAAGCACTTGACTGGGTAGCTGGCACAGGGCAAATGTAGTCTGGCATCAACCTAAATGAAACACAGTTCATTTATATTTCACACACACACACACACACAGAACAAAAGTAGGAAACAACCTTTTATCCAGATGCTTTAAAAAGATTTAACAGCCATGGTTACATTTCATACTGTTATTCGACAAGTCAAGGCATCACTAATTTTTGATGTTTTGAGAAAATTATTTTTATTGCTGCTAATGGAAAAAGAGGTTAAGGACACATGCGGGAGCACTGCTCAGAGGAAAAACATTAATAGCAGATCCAAAGAAAGAGGATTAATTTGTACATCACCAGTATTCATGTCTCTTACCTCATTGGAAATAGCTGAGAGAGATGACATCATTCAGTTACTGTGTTCCCTTGGTCACTGCCTGGACCTTCCAGATCTCTGCCACTACCTGGCAGTGATGGGTCTTCTGGGAGGAACTTATAGGGTTAGTACATTTTTAAATGAACAAAAATGCTGACACACTCAGAAGGGGGACTAGGTATTTAAACTGTGGTTCTTTATTGGGTCAGGTGCTTTTGCAGTAAAAATGGCTTTAAAATTATGCTGGTCTCATCAGAGGAAACCTGAAAAATGTTCCTTTCTCAGCAGTATCATCCTGACCTATAAACCCATTGTTTAGCACAGTTTCAAAACCTTCTGTTTTCTGACCATTTATAGATGGCAGCAAGCTTCAAACAAGGCTTCTTGTTTTCCCCTGTTGAACTTCAGTTGGCCTCATGCAGCTTTAACAAGATCCCTGAAGAAGCCAATTCAGAGAGATAAAAGGATGTGTGTATGCACATCTGTTTTATGAGTAGATGAGAGTGAGAGCCAAAAGTGTTTTCTAGATATTTTAAGGGAATTTAAACAACAGGTACTGTTTCATGCTGAGTCTTTTGTGCAAAATGCAGGCATTTTGGGAATCTATGTATACAAAAACAGTTAGATAGTTGAGCTGTAAAATGTATCAAATCTTTAACCACAAAACCCAAACCATAAAATATCTGTGACAAAATTACCGACACCTTTGAAAAATACCTTCCCCAAATTAACCTCTTAATTATTTTTTTCCTGCAAGCCATTTGCTAAAAAGAGGAAAATCACATTTTGGAAGGTCTGTTATTTTTATCCATCTATTTCGGCTGCTTCTTTGACCAGAAAATACTAAATTAACTGTAAAAACATGAGTAGAATGAGCAGAAAAATATGAGTAGAAAAAATACACAAGTAGTATCAGCAACATGTGCATCACTCATTATGTTTATGCCTCAGGAATGGTGAAAATTTATGGTGAAAGGCACCAAGGTTCCTTCCTTCCCTTTTATGAATAATATGATTATTAGGAATATTTCCTTTCTGACACAGTCATCATATGTTTGGAAAGAAAATATGGCTTTAAGTGTAGATCTTTTCAAAGAAGAGAAATAAGTGGTTCTGGCTGAACCAGTATGTATTCTGGGCTGAACTCAAGATCATCTACCAAGATAGATTTTCAGCAGTGGTAGATCCCGGGGTATTTTAGTGACCAGCACGTATGAATGATGGCCAAGGAGGAAAATTTAAGTCATATCTGGGGCTAGAGCTTTTCTCATGGCCAAAATCATGCTGGATTGTGAAGAAGGAAAAGAGAAGTTAACTCTGTGTTTGTGTGTGTGTGTGTGTGTGTGTGTGTGTGTGTTTAGTGTTAGGGCTTCGGATAACTATGGAAAAGACTTGTTAGAAATTTCAAGATCAAGTTTCCAGGTGAAATCTCTAATGGAACAGAAGGTAGATCAAGACTGAGGAAATCTTCAAGAAGTTTGATACACAGAATAATCACTGTCTTGGAGTGGAGCTTCTGGTGTTGCAGTGGGTGATACATCTATAGGCAGAGAAGAGGGTAGTCCACTTACTTGTGGGAGCTGCAGGGCTTACATTCTGACATACCCACTGAGATGGGATGAGGGAGTAAGGGGACAGATACATTTATATGTACAATGAAAATAGTCTGCTTGTTTAGTCTATGTTTGTTCTTCCCTTGCGAGCTGCATTATCTACTTGGGCTGCTATACAGAATACTGCAGATTAGGTGGCTTAAACAACAGACGTTTATTTTTGCACAACTCTGAAGACTGAAAGTCCATGATCTAGGTGCCTGCAAACTCGGTTTCTGGTGAAGACTTTTCCTGACTGGCAGAGGACCTCTTTCTCACTTTGTCCTCACATGGCCTTTCCTCTGTGCATGAGCACCCCTGGTGTCTCTTCCTCTTCTTATAAGGACATTAATCCTGTTGGATTCCTTAATCCCACCCTTATGACCCTGAATGTTCTTCCTCCAAATACAGTCACATTGGGGGTTGGGGCTTCAACATGTGAATTCGGGCAGGGGTTACATAATTCAGTGCATAACAGGCACTCACCCTCAACTCTAGATTATTCTTTACTATTCTCTTTTATTGCCATTAGATAATTAATTTCCTCTAAGTAGCTAATAATTCTTATATTAAACCTTTCCTGTTCAAATTACTGTGTGGTGTCTGCCTCCTGACAGAACCTGCCTGATATAGAAGATAAGCAGATGAACAGACCCTAAATCCCCTTCTCCTTATGACGGCTTAGTGTATAGAAATGAGCATTTGCTTTGCTCCCATTTTGATATCCCAGTTGGTAATGCTAAGTGGCCTGGGTTTACCTAGGCATGAAGACTTGATTTCATTTGTAATTTATGTCTGTCTTTCCTGTGACTGGATTAAACCACATATGGGCAGATACTTAAACACTTCCTTTTTTTTTTTAATTTATTTTTTTTTCGGCTGTGCCATGTGCCTTGTGGGATCTTAGTTCCCTGACCAGGGTTCGAACCCGGGCCCCCTGCAGTGGAAGCATGGAGTCTTAACCACTGGACCACCAGGGAATTCCCTGCAAATAATGGTATTTCTTTGTTTTAATTTTAATTTAATTTAATTTAATTTAATTTATTTAACACTTCTTAATGAAGCCATCGTCATGGTCTCCTTGATCTCCTGCTGTAGAATCCTTTCATCTTTGAAACTGAGCCAAAGTAAATTCAACATGACGGGCAGCCATCACAACATGGATTTCTAAATACGATGACTGTTGAGAAATGTGTAATCCCATGTCTTGTTTTGCCTTACTGATTGATCCAAAAATCACTTAAGGAATTAGGACCAGTGTGTGTCAATCTCAGAAATTAGCTGTTATGCTAAGATTTTCTTCTCTGGTAAAATCACTGCAAAATGACTCAGCCCCTTGTGATTATGTCTGACCCTGCTCTGTGTTACCAAGTTGCTTCTTGGCCAAGTCAATTAAGGGAGAAGTCTCTGAGCTCACTGCTTCCTGCTGGTTTGCCAGTTAAACCTCTACATTCAACTCTGAGTTAAAGGAGTTTACAAAGTAGGTAATTTCTGGCTTCCTAATGGCTTACATTCAGTAATACAGGAAATACAACCTGCATACCTCTCTCCACAACCCCAATTCCAGCCCCCAATTTTGTACTAAATAATTTAGGCCCTTCATGCACTGGTTGATCTGATGTAAATATTACCTGCCCATATCAGAACCTCACAGTTCTTTTTTTAAATAATATATTGGCATCTTCAAATGAGAGTGGAATCTGTTAACTAGAGCCCCATATGAAGGCCCAAGCATGGAAATGCAAGTTAGGAGGAGCTGAGATAGAGTGAAATCCCTACCTGAGGAAAGGGTAAGTTGGGAGAGAGGACAGGGGTAAGATCTAAGGGCTCCACAGGCCAGTGCAATGAGGCAGGAGCTTAAAATGGAAGAAGAATGACTAGGCTTCTTGCCGTCATCATTTCAACCAAGTCACCACCACCTTGGGAGAAGAAACACATCCAGTGAGGATTCTGAGTTAATTTGCTGTGGGCGAAGAGATTAAAAAAAAAAAAAAAGTCTCTCCTCCAGCTTGCCTTCTAAGTCTTCAGCAAATTCTCTATTTCTCAGTAGCATTTTTAGAGCCACAGAGCCAATTTGGGACCATGTGTACTGGCACTGAAATCTGCTTCAGGATGAGCACTGGATGGAAAAGGACTGCAATCAAGGACAGCCCCCCACCCACAGTGTAGGATAGGGGTGAAGGTACGGGAATCAGAGTTCTAACCTGGTTCTGTCATTTGGTAGTTGAAAAGCAAGTGGCTTAGCCCTTTGTGTCTGTTTCAGTTTTCTCTTTCATACAATCATCATTATCATCATCTCAGAGTTCTGAGAGTTGAATATCAACACACCAAACTGACAAAACCAAACTGACACATCGTGAATGGGCAACAAGTGTTTTATCTATTTTTAGTTTTGCATGCTTTCGAAAGATAAGATTGCCTCCAGTCATATCTTCCAGTATATCTGTTCTCTTTTTAAGAACATTTGTTGATTTGACAGCCTTATGTATAAAAGAGCTCTAAAGTGCAGAAATGCTATTTCTAACTAATGAACCCAAATCTCTGTCTACTACTAAGCCATTTAGAAACCTGATATAGACACAAGTTCATTTGTTTATTCAATGAGCCTTCTTTTTGTCCCTAATATCTAGATACTTTGCCAACTATAATAATATCATTAAATCAGAGTATATGTCTTGGAAATTGCTCTGATGATTGTATTAAATGAAAATGTAAGTGAAATCTTCACTAGAAGGACCTCAGTTTTGCTAAGTTTAGAAAACCTAATTTAGTAAAACCAATAGTCAGAAACTCATCTTGTTAAGGAAGAGGAAAGAAACAAATTCATGAGTACCTTGTAATGTTTACATGAAACCTAATTTAATCTAATCCTCACAAGGAAAAATATTATCAAATCTATATACATGTGAGAAAATCAGCTATCCGGGTTTTAAAATTAGGCATCCAAGCACCGTGCACATATCACCCCTGGAGGTGGGTCTTTGGTTCTGCTGGACACTCTCCCTTGGTTCTTGTTTTTGTTTCTTGCTTGTTGCTCAAGCCCATCATTAACCCAGCCCATAATCTTTTGCCTTCAGTTTTATTCTCAGAATTTCTTCCTCTAAATCTGGTAACAGACTTGTCTTCTGTGGTCCTGACCCTCTTCTCTCTGTCCGTCACTTCCTGAATTATCTGAGTAGCCACCTTCTTGAAGATCCCTCATCCCCCTACCCCCATTCAGGAATCAGTCTCTTTGAATGATCTTTTGGCTGTGTCTCCCTGGGTTCCATTTAAGAAATGATAGAAAAGACATCAAAGATTATTTTTGATATATTCATTATACAGTAATATTTACTGATATTTTCAAGACAGTCAAAATGGTGAGATTCTCTCTGTCATTATATGATCATTTTCAAATATTGAAAGATATCTAAAAATGTGAATCAGGGGGCCTATTTCACATAGCAATCTATAAATTGCTTGAAGGTAGTTGCCACTGTGTGTGATTAAATAGTCAAATAACTTTAGTGAAGGCATCTTATTCCCATAAACCCATCTAGGAAGAATGATTTGTGAAGTTGGAAATGTTGAAAGTGTTATTTTCAATGAACATTCAAACCAAAGGGAAAACTAAAAAAGGAAAAACAAAATACAACAAAACAAAATCCCAGGAGCATATGATCTCATAACCTTGGTGAAAAATACATGTTAAAAATATCAAAAGCAGCTGCTCAGAATGGCGTGCAATTTAAAATATGAATTGTTTATTATTGGAATTCGTTATTTAATATTTTCAGACTGTGGTTGACTGTGGGTAACTGAAACCACAAAGAACCAAACCGCAGATCCTTCATATTGCATGCCTGGATGCTATAACTAGATTTCACCAGTGAGGAGGTGTGGTTAGCCTGGGGTCTCTATCTTCAACAGAGATGGTCCAGATAAACTCTTCATTTAAGCAGAGTTTGGGCTACACTGTAGCCGTATGGCTGACAGGGTCTTGGTGCTCCAGCCTGGTGTCAGGCCTGAGCCTCTCTGAGTGGGAGAGCTGAGTTGAGGACAGTTGGACCACCAGAGACATTGCGGCCCCATGTAATATCAATTGGCGTCAGCTCTCCCAGAGATCTCTGTCTCAACACTAAGACCTAGCTCCACCCAACAGCCAGCAAGCTCCAGTGCTGGGAGCCCCATGCCAAGCAACTAGCGAGACAGGAAGACAAACCCACCCATTAGCAGAGAGGCTGCCTAAAATCATAATAAGTTCACAGACACACCAGAACACACCACCAGATGCGGCCCTGCCCACCAGGAAGACAAGATCCAACCCCACCCACCAGAAAACAGGTACCAGTCCCCTCCACCAGGAAGCCTACACAAGCCACTGAACCAACCTCACCCACTGGGGGCAGACACCAAAAACAACGGAAACTACGAACCTGCAGCCTGCAAAAAGGAGACCCTAGACACACAGTAAGTTAAACAAAATGAGAAGACAGAGAAATATGCAGCAGATGAAGGAGCAAGGTAAAAACCCACCAGACCAAACAAATGAAGACGAAATAGGCAGTCTACCTGAAAAAGAATTCAGAGTGATGATAGTAAAGATGATCCAAAATCTTGGAAATAGGATGGAGAAAATACAAGAAACGTTTAACAAGAACCTAGAAGAACTAAAGAGCAAAGAAAGAATGATGAACAACACAATAGATGAAATTAAAAAGTCTCTAGAAGGAATCAATACCAGAATAACTGAGGCAGAAGAACAGATAAGTGACCTGGAAGACAAAATAGTGGAAATAATTACCACAGAGCAGAATAAAGGAAAGGATTGAAAAGAATGGAGGACAGTCTCGGAGACTTCTGGGACAATATTAAACGCAACAACATTCAAATTATAGGGGTCCCAGAAGAAGACGGGAAAAAGAAAGGGTCTGAGAAAATATTTGAAGACATAATAGTTGAAAACTTCCCTAACATGGGAAATAAAATAGTGAAGTCCAGGAAGCACAGAGAGTCCCATACAGGATAAATCCAAGGAGAAACACGCCAAGACACATATTAATCAAACTATCAAAAATTAAATACAAAGAAAAAATATTAAAAGCAAAAAGAAAAAAGCAACAAATAACATACAAGGGAATCCCCATAAGGTTAACAGCTGATATTTCAGCAGACACTGCAGGCCAGAAGGGAGTGGCAGGACATATTTAAAGTGATGAAAGGGAAAAACCTACAACCAAGATTACTCTACCCAGCAAGGATCTCACTCAGATTCTATGGAGAAATTAAAACCTTTACAGACCAGCAAAAGTTAAGAGAATTCAGCACCACCAAACCAGCTTTACAACAAATGCTAAAGGAACTTCTCTAGGCAGGAAACACAAGAGAAGGAAAAGACCTACAAAAACAAACCAAAAACAATTAAGAAAATGGTAATTGGAACATACATATTGATAATTACCTTAAATGTAAATGAATTAAATGTTCCAGCCAAAAGACATAGACTTGCTGAATGGATACAAAAACAAGACCCGTATATATGCTGTCTACAAGAGACCCACTTCAGACCTAGGGACACATAGAGACTGAAAGTGAGGGGATGGAAAAAGATATTCCATTCAAATGGAAATCAAAAGAAAGCCAGAGTAGCAATTCTCATATCAGATAAAATAGACTGTAGAATAAAGACAAGAGACAAAGAAGCACACAACATAATGATCAAGGGATGAATCCAAGAAGAGGATATAACAATTGTAAATATTTATGCACGGAACATAGGAGCACCTCAATACATAAGGCAAATGCTAACAGCCATAAAAGGGGAAATCGACAGTAACACAATCATAGTAGGGGACTATAACACCCCACTTTCACCAATGCACAGATCATCCAAAATGAAAATAAATAAGGAAACACAAGCTTTAAATGACACATTAGACAAGATGGACTTAATTGATATTTATAGGACATTCCATTCAGAAACAACAGAATACACTTTCTTGTCAAGTGCTCATGGAACATTCTCCAGGTCAGATCACATCTTAGGTCACAAATCAAGCCTTGGTATATTTAAGAAAATTGAAATCATATCAAGTATCTTTTCCAATCACAACATTATGATACTAAATATCAATTACAGGAAAAAAATTGTAAAATTGCAAACACATGGAGGCTAAAGAATACACTACTAAATAACCAAGAGATCATTGAAGAATTCAAAGAGGAAATCAAAACATACCTAGAAACAAATGACAATGAAAACATGACGACCCAAAACCTATGGGATGCAGCAGAAGCAGTTCTAAGAGGGAAGTTTATAGCAATACAATCCTACCTCAAGAAACAAGAAAAATCTTAAATATACAAGCTAACCTTACACCTAAAGCAACTAGAGAAAGAACAAAACCCCCCCCCCACAGTTAGCAGAAGAAAAGAAATCATAAAGGTCAGATTAGAAATAAATGAAAAAGAAATGAAGGAAACAATAGTAAAGATCCATAAAACTAAAAGCTGGTTCTTTGAGAAGATAAACAAAATTGATAAACCATTAGCCAGACTCATCAGGAAAAAAAGGGAGAAGACTCAAATCAACAGAATTAGAAATGAAAAAGGAGAAGTAACAACTGACACTGCAGAAATACAAAAGATCATGAGAGATTACTGCAAGCAACTCTATGCCAATAAAATGGACAACCTGGAAGAAATGGACAAATTCTTAGAAAAGCACAACCTTCTGAGACTGAACCAGGAATAAATAGAAAATATGAACAGACCAATCACAAGCACTGAAATTGAAACTGTGATTAAAAATCTTCCAACAATAAAAGGCTGGGACCAGATGGCTTCACAGGCAAATTCTATCAAACATTTAGAGAAGAGCTAACACCCATCCTTCTCAAACTCTTCCAAAATATAGCAGAGGGAGGAACACTCCCAAACTCATTCTACAAGGCCACTATCACCCTGATACCAAAACCAGACAAAGATGTCACAAAAAGAGAAAACTACAGACCGATATCACTGATGAACATAGATGCAAAAATCCTCAACAAAATACTAGCAAACAGAATCCAACAGCACATTAAAAGGATCATACACCATGAGCAAGTGGGATCTATCCCAGAAATGCAAGGATTCTTCAATATACCCAAATCAATCAATGTGATACACCATATTAACAAACTGAAGGAGAAAAACCATATGATCATCGCAATAGATGCAGAAAAAGCTTTCGCTAAAATTCAACACCCACTTATGATAAAAACTCTCCAGAAAGTAAGCATAGAGGGAACCTCCCTCAACATAATAAAGGACATATATGACAAATCCACAGCCAACGTAATTCTCAATGGTGAAAAACTGAAACCATGTCCTCTAAGATCAGGAACAAGACAAGGTTGCCCACTCTCACGGCTATTATTCAACATACTTTTGGAAGTTTTAGCCACAGCAATCAGAGAAGAAAAAAAATAAAAGGAATCCAAATCAGAAAAGAAGATGTAAAACTGTCATTGTTTGCAGATGACATGATACTATACATAGAGAATCCTACAGATGCTACCAGAAAACTACTAGAGCTAGTCAATGAATTTGGTAAAGTAGGAGGATACAAAGTTAATGCACAGAAATCTCTTGTATTCCTATACATGAATGCTGAAAAATCTGAAAGAGAACTTAAGGAAACACTGCCATTTACCATTGCAACAAAAAGAATAAAATACCTAGGGATGAACCTAAAAAAGATCTCTATGTGGAAAACTATAAGACACTAATGAAAGAAATTAAAGGTTATATAAAGAGATGGAGAGATATACCACGTTCTTGGATTGGAAGAATCAACATTGTTAAAATGACTATACTACCCAAAGCAATCTACAGATTCAATGCAATCCCTGGGAAACTACCAATGGCATTTTTCACAGAACTAGAACAAAAATGTTCACAATTTGTGTGGAAACACAAAAGACCCCAAATAGCCAAAGCAATCTTGAGAAAGAAAAACAGAGCTGTAGGAATCAGGCTCCCTGACTTCAGATTATAGTACAAAGTTACAGTAATCAGGACAGTATGGTACTGGCACAAAAACAGAAATATAGATTAATGGAACAGGATAGAAAGCCCAGAGGTAAACCCACGCACATAAGGTCACCTTATTTTTGATAAAGGAGGCAAGAATATACAATGGAGAAAACACAGCCTCTTCAGTAAGTGGTGCTGGGAAAACGGGACAGCTACATGTAAAAGAATGAAATTAGAACACTCCCTAACACCATACACAAAAGTAAACTCGAAATGGATTAAAGACCTAAATGTAAGGCCAGACACTAGAAAACTCTTAGAGGAAAACATAGGCAGAACACTCTGTGACATAAATCACAGCAAGATCCTTTTTGACCCACCTCCTAGAGAAGTGGAAATAAAAACAAAAATAAACAAATGGGACCTAATGAAACTTAAAAGCGCTTGCACAGCAAAGGAAACCATAAGACGAATAGACAACCCTCAGAATGGGAGAAAATGTTTGCAAATGAAGCAACTGACAAAGGATTAATCTCTAAAATTTGCAAGCAGCTTATGCAGCTCAATATCAAAAAAACAAACAACCCAATCCAAAAATGGGCAGAAGACCTAAATAGACATTTCTCCGAAGAAGATATACAGATTGCCAACAACCACATGAAAGAATGCTCAACATCACTCATCGTTAGAGAAATGCAAATCAAAACTACCATGAGGTATCACCTCACACCGGTCAGAATGGCCATCATCAAAAAATCTACAAACAATAAATGCTGGAGAGGGTGTGGAGAAAAGGGAACCCTCTTGCACTGTTGGTGGGAATGTAAATTGATACAGCCACTATGGAGAACAGTATGGAGGTTCCTTATAAGAGTAAAAATAGAACTACCATATAACCCAGCAATCCCATTACTGGGCATATACCCTGAGAAAAACATAATTCAAAAAGTGTCATGTACCACAATGTTCATTGCAGTTCTATTTACAATAGCCAGGACATGGAAGCAACCTAAGTGTCCATCAACTGATGAATGGATAAAGAAGATGTGTCACCTATATACAATGGAATATTACTCAGCCATAAAATAAAGCAAAATTGAGTTATTTGTAGTGAGGTAGATGGACCTAGAGTCTCTCATACAGAGTGAAGTAAGTCAGAAAGAGAATAGGAAATAACCGTATGGTTACATATATATTATGGTATCAGAAAAAAAAAAAATATGGTTCTGATGAACCTTGGGCCAGGACAGGAATAAGGACGCAGATGTAGAGAATGGACTTGAGAACATGGGGAGGGGGAAGGGTAAGCTGGGACGAAGTGAGAGAGTAGCATTGCCATATATACACTACCAAATATAAACTAGATTGTTAGTGGGGAAGCAACTGCATAGCACAAGGAGATCAGCTACGTGCTTTGTGACCACCTAGAGGGGTGGGATGGGGAAGGTGAGAGGAAGTGGCAAGAGGGAGGTGATATGGGGATATATGTATACATATAGCTGATTCATGTTGTTATGCAGCAGAAACACAGCATTGTAAAGCAGCTATACTCCAATAAAAATGCTAAAAAAATATATATCAAAAGCATTTAATTTATCCTGCTGATGGTGATATAAACTGCTTGGGCTTATTCTACTGCATTCCTCTAAACCTGACCAATGACACCACTGAATCCCTCCTTTTAACTTATTTTTTTCCAGCCTTATTGAGATATAATTGATATATAACATTCTGTGAGTTTAAGCTGTACAATGTGATGATCTGATATAGATGTGTATAGGGAAATGATAACCACAGTAAGGTTAATTAGCACAACCTTCACCTCACATAATTACCAGTTTGTAGTTATTGTTATGGTGAGAACATTCAAGATCTACTCTGTTAGCAATTTTCAAGTATACAATGTGGTATTTTTAAGTATAGTCAATATGCCGTACATTAGTTCTCTAGACTTGTTCCTCTTGTAACTGGAAGACTGTATCCTTCAAACAACATTTCATCATTTTCCCCACCCCCCAACCCCTGGCAACTGTTTCTGATTTTAGTTCTTTTAGATTCCACACATAAGTCAGATTATACAGTATTTGTCTTTATCTGTCTGATATTTCACTTAGAATAATGCCCTTGAGGGCATCCTTCTTGTTGCAGATGGCGAGATTTTCTTCTTTTTTTGGCTGAAAAATATTCCATTATATCTGTGTCTATATCTATAACATTTTCTTTCATTTTATTGAAGTATAGTTGATTTACAATGTTTCAGGTGTACAACAAAGTGATTCAGTTATATATATATACATATATATATTCTTTTCAGATTCTTTCCATTATAGATTATTACAAATCTTGAATATAGTTCCCTTTACTATACAGTAGGCCCTTGTTGTTTATCTATTTTATACATAGTGGTTTGTGTCTGTTAATTCCAAAGTCCTAATTTATCCCTCCCCCACCTTTCCCCTTTGGTAACGATAAGTTTGTTTTCTATGTCTGTGAATCTGTTTCTGTGTTGTAAATAAGTTCATTTGTATCATATTTTAGATTCCACATATAAGTGATATCATATGATATTTGTCTTGACTTACTTCACTTAATACAATAATTTCTACATATCACATTTTCTTTATCCATTCATCTAGCAATGGACATTTACATTGTTTCCATGTCTTGACTACTGTGAAAAATGCCACAGAGAACCTAAGAGTACAGATATGTCTTTGAGATAGTGATTTCATTTCCTTCCGTTATATACCCAGAAGTGGGATTGCTAGATCATATGGTAATTCTATTTTTAATTTTTTGAGGAATCTCCATGCCATTTTCTATAGTGGCTGTACTAATTTACAGTCCCAACTGACTCTAATAGGAAAGACAGGTAAGAAAAGAGGCACTGCAAGACAGGTAAGTGCCATGGTAGAGGTGATTATAGCATGCTATGGGAGTTAGAGCATCGGGGCCTTTCTCGGGAGGTTTCTAGAACATTTCAAATGTGAATGGAAGTAGGTTCAAGGGGACAGTCCATTGCAGAAGCCAAATACAATAAAACTGTTAACTTGGCCAAGGGGGGAAAAAAGACTGAGGCTCACCAGTCCATCAGTAAAGGAAGTTTTTTGCCTCACATCCTTCTTTATGTACTTCTTACCTAACAGCACCAGAAAGTGGGGAACTCTTGCCTGAGAGTGTCATCGAGGTGTAAATGCTATTCTTTACCCTAACTTACTTGGCCTATTCTCACCCATTGACCTCCCTTTGTGTCAAAAGCTGTGATAGTGGTATTGGAAGGATGCTTTGAAGAGCATTTGTTTCGAAGCCAGAAAGACATGAATTTAAACCCTGCCTCTGTCCCTTACTAAGCTTTTAAAACCCAGCTTCCCCACATGTCAGATGAAGCTAATAATAATCCTTATGAGATAAGGCATCTAAAGGGCATAACATGTTACTGATACATACAGGATGCATAATAATTATTAGTTTCTTTTCCAAATTAGGGTTGTTGAACAGCTGTGCAACCAATTCTTGGAAATGTTCTTCAGATCAAAACCCCTCCCAGATTCCCAGACAATAGAACATCCTTTGGCATTAATAGGGGTTCAGGACAACCTAAAAGGCACAATCTGCAATATCTCACACTTAACATGTTTTATGCCATTGTGGCTTTGCATCTGCTGTTTGAGCAAAGAGCTGTGTTACTCATACTTCAAGGTTTAGTTTGAACATCAAATCCTCTGCAGTGCTTTCCCTAATCCACTCTTCCATCTTCAGGTGAGGTTGCCCATTTCCTTCCTTATATTTCACTAAATGTGCAGTTCTCAAAATATGGTCCATTTGCATCATATACTTTGTATAATATCTTTTGTTACACATATCAAACTACATTTGAACTATCTTTATGGGTCTACCTATGGAAGCTGTGTTTTATTTCATGCCCATAGTTTCAATATCTAGCTGAATACCTAATAACTGCTTAATAAATACTTGAGTAGGTGAATAGTCAAATAACTGGGCAAATAAAGGAGTGATTGACTGGTGAGGGAAAATGATTTTTTACTTGGTGCGCAGCTCTACCAAGAGTTGGGAAGATGAATTAGACATAGTCCCCTTGATAATGTGACAAATAAATCAAATAATTGATAAATTCCATGTAAATAAAAAGCCATAGATATTAAGAACTCCAAATCTTGAATTCATGAACTTTATACATTGTTTTTTTTTTTTAATTAATTAATTAATTTATTTATGGCTGTGTTGTGTCTTCGTTTCTGTACGAGGGCTTTCTCTAGTTGCGGCAAGCGGGGGCCACTCTTCATCGCGGTGCGTGGGCCTCTCACTATCGTGGCCTCTCTTGTTGCGGAGCACAGGCTCCAGACGCGCAGGCTCAGTAATTGTGGCTCACGGGCCCAGTTGCTCCGCGGCATGTGGGATCTTCCCAGACCAGGGCTCGAACCCGTGTCCCCTGCATTGACAGGCGGACCCTTAACCACTGCGCCACCAGGGAAGCCCTATACATAGGTTTTATGTACTGATCTAGTTCCCAATGTAAATGGATCCTTCATACCATATATATATATATAATATATATATTATATAGATATAAAATCAGCATTATCATGATACCATTTAGTCTGTTATTATGGCATAAGGAGCTGCAGTTAGTTAGCATATTATTACAGTGGACCAAATAGCTGACCTCATCAACTACATGCCCAAATATCTCTTTTATCAATAGAGTTTTTTTTTGGTTACCATTCTCTAGTTAGATCTTAGTGACTAATTATTCAACTAAAGTCATATCATATATTATATATGAAGATCTTTGATTTGAGAATGATGTTTAATGAAATAATTCAAAGTGCTGCCTGCATTTTTTTCCTGCATGTCTTATAGTAACATTCTTCTTTTGCATCTTTTTCATAAATCTTAGGTATTCAAATAAAATACACTGGTATGTTGAAAGCTGGTACCCTATTAATTAAATGAATAAAGCAAGACAATTTAAATTTAGCTTAATAAGCAAACCAAAGTGAAAGCAGCTGTGTCCCATTAGCTCCTGAATTTCTGCAAAATGGAGAGGGGATCAGATACACAAAAAGAGTGTCTAAAATTGAGCAGCTTGTGGTTATGTTGCTATAGCTACTGGAGCTCTTTTTGATGCTTTACTGGGTTGGCAAAGAAATAGACCATTTGGAATAGTTGCACTAAACACTCTTATTCACTGAAATAGTGCTGACATTTGACCACGAGTCTTCAGTTCCTCCACAGAGTTAAAACACGAATGTGAAAGGAAGGGAAAATTCATATTACCTCGTGAACATTAGATCCATTTTCTATCAGCCAAGGGAAGGAAATCCTTCAGTTTAAGGACAAACATGAGGGTAGAAACATTCCAAATCACTTATATGCTATCTACCAAAAGCTGATTGGGTACCTCTGAATAAAAATAAACCCATTTGGGAGGCAATTTAGGAAGTGGAGATGATAGTGACACAATCATAGGAAAATTATCTTAAATGAACCAGTTTCCTTAAGGAACTCCCTGTAGATGTACATGGCCACATCAAAGAAATCCCTTATGCTAGTTTGGCTCTGTAGCTATAATGAGAAATGTATCCAAGAGGAAATAAAGTTAGAGAGAAGGCATAAATTGTGCCACTCTTTAAAAATAAAGGCAAAGGTTAAATGTTATTTTTTTCAGGAGTCTCAGTAGCACCAAATAGAGTTGTTTTAATGACTGTTAATTTTCTGTAGGATCATATAACCACAGGAAAGTTACAGTGATTCCAATACTATGGATTGTACTATGTTCTTCTGGATGGGAGCCAACACTACCTCCATCCTGCCATTTTTTAATTAAAAAAAAAAAAAAAGAAACACTTTCCTTTTTAAAATAAGATTAAACAGAAAGGTAGAGAAATCTTTCAAGAGTTTAGCATAAGAAAAAGACTCTAGCCTGGAAAGAAACAGGGCTACGCGTCTCAGAATTCTTTCTTCTTCAGTTTGCCTCCTTTGTGAGTTGTTCTGCGCTGATAAAATCACCAATACTACATTCGCCCCAGTAACAGCTTTATTTAGGTTTCAAGCTCAAGAATGGACAACCTCTTAGCACACCATATCTCCATAAATAATTGTGAAGTGAGAGAATTCTGAATAACAGCACTCATTATCAGGTCAGTGCTCTAATGACAATTCTCACCCTGCCATATACCTGATTCCTCAGCTGAGAGGCACATTTCTTTCTAGGATTTTGGTGATTTACTCCATGTGTGACTTTACCTTTCCCATCTGACGTAGAAAGTGTGATTTAATTCCTTTTAGAACCAACAGAGTAAAGCGTATTCTACCATCATAATAACATCCATGGGACAAGAATGACACTCAAACAGTAGGGCTCTGTCGGCCCTTTCTTCTTGCTTGTTTGCAGAGATACAGCAGCAGAGTGCAACACCAATAAATGGAGCTGCCTTATTTCCTATGATTCCATTGTCCTTCCAGAACTGTGAATAAAAAGATAAGGAATGGAATTTTTATTTTCTAATTGCAGGAGAGTGGCAAGATTAGAGTCAAGTCTGTTTGTCCACAGGAGTTGTGATAGGTCATGTGATGGCATCCATGTAGTCAACATAACTCTAATGCAAAGTTCAAAAGCTTTAAGCCAGTCCATTTTCTAAATACCAAAGCAAAAAGAAAAAAAAAACAGGAAAGAAAAATATGAATTAAGGTAAATAATATCATTACTGATGTTATTCTATAAAAAATCAAGTGGACTATATTTGTACTCTATTACCAGTTTCTCAATAGACAAATCATGTTATGCTGGGGAAATTATTTCTTCCTAATTCATTCATTCTCTCTCACTCTCACCCCACCACTCTTTCTCTCTCTAAATCTAAGAGAAAACAATTTATGTAAAAATTTGCACCAAGCCATAGCAGTGATTAGTCAATACAGATAACTATATATACCTCTAAATTATTTTCTTCCTTTTGTAAGGTAAAATTTAAGTGAATCTAATACCGACAAATTATTATAGCTTGCATATTAAAAGACTTTTGATTAAATGGATACAATATTTTAAGGAGCTTAATTTTGACAACAGCAGGTAGTTGAAGGTTTACTTTTGTGCCCAAATATGGTAAAATGTTCATTTGAGCATATGCATATGTGTTATCTTAATGTGCGCTACTCATCAAATAATCTTTAAGAAATGTTGCAGAATAATTTAGAAATAAAATGTGGGTATTTTCTTTATAGAAATGTTAAAATTGTTTTGTTGGTATATAACTTTTCAACAAGAGTTTCTGCTCTGGCAACCTGATATTTATATGCAAACAAACACTACATCATCCGATTGTTAGAGAATTTAACTGACTCTAAAATTACAACACGGGAGAATGTGGAAATGGAGATTCAGGGTAACAATTTCAGTGCTTCTGAAACAGTGGCTGAAGTAATCATAGTATCAAATAGGTTCCCATGTTTTATTTCAGAACAGCAATTAAGAAAAAAAACAACAACAACAGCACTTTAAGCTGAATAAATAAAGCCAAACAGGCAATTTTAACATTCTTCCTGCTGGGGGTGTGTGTTTGTGTATGTGTGTTTATGACACTGTGTGTGTGAGTTGTTGTTTGCTTAATTCTAGTGAAAGCATTTAGATGACAGAAGCAAGGGATTAGGTGATTTTTTTTTCTTATGCAAGAGTTTTTTTCTGTACAAGTCTCAGCTCCGTTTTTTGAAACAAGACATATATAGTGTTTCTGTGTGTTCTTGATGCTGTCTATTTTGCCTTTCTTAAAAAAGGACAAGCGTACTTTAAATTGCCAGGCATATGAAATATTGTTGAAAAAAACATAATCCTGATGTTCTATTTTTTTATGCCTCCTTGACAGAATAGAAGTAGTTACCTCCACTGAGGACCAGACATATCCTTTCCTGCCCCCATAGTGTAGCAGCAACAGCAACCCTATCTATCTTTGGATAATTAGTGTCAATTTTCATTCCAGTATAATAGTAATTCCTTTCTTTGCCTGCTGTTCTCTATTGGAACAAGAACATATTTAGGTTAAATGGAACTCTTACCATGTTCTCTAACTATGGCCCCTGATGAAAGGGTTCCCCACTCTTGGTAATCAGGACATCTAGACAAGCAGAGACAAAAATTGTAGGGTTGGGAAGCACAAGTTCCCCAAGTGGGTCAAAGGGAGTGCTGATTAGATGAGCCACTTCTGTTTCAACCTCTTGTTTCCTGTATCCACATATTCTAGCAGTTGGGGACACTGCCCGTATGGCTGCTGGTGAGACTATACAGAGCATCATGCAGGAGAGTGTCCTAACCTGCAGGCTGTCATCTCTGAGCTGACATGCAGAACTCTGAGCCTTGACCTTTTCCTTACTACCCCTACCTTAATTACTGTAGGAATTTCTTTTTTCACTCTTTAAGTTGACATTCTGAATAAGAGTTTTCATTCTTTCCCTTTTAGCGTTAGTTCAGAGGAAACTGTATTTTTTCCAAAATGAAGAAAAGTTAGAAAAACAAGTGAGTAATTATAACTTGATTCAAAAGAGTGATGCAATCAGTCCAAAGAGAGAGAAAAAAAGGTAGATTTGACTGTGTGAAATTGTAACACTGTTGTGTGGCACAGTCACAATTAACAAAATCAAAAGGCAAAAACCAATTGGAACCAAAACATAACATATTATATACAACAGTTAAAAGATTATATTCTTAATATGTAAATAATTATCACTATTTAGTAAAGATGGATACCCCAGTAGGGAAAAATGTATCATAAATAGGCTATTCACAAAAGAAAAATTATGAAGATAATAAATACATAAAATGTTGACTCTTTCACTAGAAAGGAAGACCCATTGCAAACAAAAATCAATGTCTTTAACTTATATGGTAAGAAATACTATTGCAATGGAGAGTGTCTTAAAATGGTCACTGTCAAACCTAAACCTTAAAATAATTCTTTTTTTTTAGAAGAGAAAAGTGTTCTGTTTTTGAAAACAGGAAAGTGTCCCAGAAAAATTGCACTGGGGGAGGGCATATGAACACATTTATAAGGTATAAGTACATGTGAGCTACGTTGCAGAGTTTTTAGTAGCAACAAATATTTTAAAATTGCTTGTGTCCTGCAACAACATCAAAAACCTAAAATAACTTTGTATATAGTGTGTGTATATATATATGTGTGTGTATATATATATATATATATATATATATATATATATATATACACACACACAGTAGAAGACAATGCAGCCATTAACATAAAGATATGTCTTTACTGACAGAGAAAGATACTTAATGTATAGTAAATGAGAAAAGTGAAGCCATGTACTTTAGAACAATGACTCAGTTACTCAATGTTTCATATATATTTATCTTGATTACTCAACAAGTTTGTAAGCTTATTTTGCAAGGGAATTTTATTTTATTTTTTTATACAACTTTCACTCTAAATTCTTCTATTATAGTGAGTTTTTGTAGACTGATTCATACAATTGTGTGCATTCATACACACACACACACACACACACACACACACACACTCTTGTACCTCACTCACACATAGATACTCTATTTAGATAGAATAGGATCTTTTTTCCTCATAAGTTTTGCTGAGGAAAAACATCTACATTTCGTCTCATAGAATAGCTTGTGGGAATTAATTTTCTTCCAAATTAAAAAAAGTGAGAAACACAAGTGAGAAATTATAACTTGTTCCAAAAGAGAGATGTGATCAAACCAAGATAATAAGATGAATTCTTGAGAAATTATAACTTGTTCCAAAAGAGAGATGTGATCAAACCAAGATAATAAGATGAATTCTTGCCTAGCAAGAGATTTGGTATGCTGCCAGAGGAGTGAAAGAACGAGGAAAAATTCTTCTATGTTAGGTTTTAAGAAAAATCAACAACCAAATGAAGAGAGAAAAAAAGCAATAAAATTCTTACTAAAGAGTACATCTAAAAAGTCCTTACAGCACAACAGAAAATAGTCTTTCAAGAGAGGAAAAAAAAAAAAAAAGAAAGAAAAGAAAAACCCTTGAACTCAGCGTATGGCATCCTCAGCTGAAGCAGAAGTTATAGTTTAGAAATATGTCTCTTAACTTCTGAAAAGATTGACGAGGAACCCAGTAGACTTCCCCCTCAAAAAAGCTCTCAGCATATTAGAGGGTATGGATACCACTATATTATTCCTACTCCACACATTTCAAGCAAAACAACACACACACACACACACACACACACACACACACACACACACACATTCCTCAAATCCCCTATAAGTTCACTAACTACCGATATCATGGGTATAAACTTTGCTGTGGTTAATGATCAACTCGGACAAACTATTTTTCTACAACTTCTCTGAAATCAACTGTCTGTTTCACAAGCCTTGGAGATAGGTCTAGATATCAAGATTTTGCAACATATAAGGGAAGTCAAGAGAAGTCAGCAGTATTTTAATGACAATAAATAATGACCTGTTTATAGTTTAAAAATTTCTCAGAATCTCAGAAATTTGCATATCGGTGAAAGACAAGTAATGCGAAATTTTAGAGATGAAAGGGATCTTGGAGTTTAATCAGTACCTCTCTCCCCCCTCCCCCATTATTTTCCTTGACTGGTGAGGCGGCATAATTTGTCTGAAACTTCATAGACAGCTATAGGTGGACATGGGGCCAGAACTTAGTTTCTGGCTTATTTCCAGTATATCATATATCAAAACATCAAGTGAGCTCAAAAATATTTTGGATGCAATCAGTAAGCTTTTCTTGTGTAACTTCTGTGTATCCAAAAGTGTGCTAAGGACTATGGATGTCTACAAGGATGTTAACACGTGACCCAAATGGTCTTCAACGTTGAGATATCAAAAGAATTAAAGGTGGAAGTTCATCTTCTGATCATAATTATCAAAGCTGGATAGGAGTTCAAACGATAAAGTTTTTACTAATTTTCAAAATTACAATAATATATTTCATTGTGTATTTTATGAAAGAACAGTGAGCTTAGATTTACACATGCAGCAAGCTTACATTTTCACATATATCTGCAGGGATGGGATGAGAAAAATTAAGAATAAAAGTAGATAAGTATGAACTGTAACTGTTGTGAGACCAAAAAAATTTGTTCTTTGTCAGTGAGTTTATACATTTCTCCCCACCTTTGTTAAACTATAAACAGAGAAATTCTGTGACAATGTACCTTACAGTAAAACAACTTCTAATAGAATGTGATTGGCCATTGGCTCTTGACCTCTGCTACTGGTTCTCTTTAGTTATTTCATTAACCGTGTGACAATGCGATCTTCCATTTTGCCAACTGAATTTGGGAGACTTTAGAGTGGTATGTGGGTTTTATAGAAAAATAGATTTTTTTGTTGTTGTTGATATGAATATCATCATTGCTGTTAGTCTTCCTAAGAAGAAAGATTAAAACTCAGCTCCACACAGGGAATTACAAACTCCAATCAAATTTGCTATTCAAAACATTAGAAAATAAGTATCATCCCTAGAAAATCATGGTCCATGTCTTCATCAGGCTAGGATCATGTGCTACATGGAGCCAAGAGCTGACTTTGGTGGTTTATCTATTTTGGTGAAACTGCATTCCTCCAAACAGAAGATTGATTGACACCAGGCAGAAAAATGCTACCTGGTTATACTCATATTCATCTCGCAACTTAAAGGATAGGTTTTGTCAAATTTCAGGAAACACTGTTGTTTTCAGTGGATAGAAAGACTTTCTAGAAGGGAACTCAGCTGACATGTTTCATGTCCTTGCTGACATGACTGACAATGTTTCCCTATAGTCACTGGCATGAGACTAATAAGAAAATCATACCAGACTATTGATATCAAAGAAAAACATGAGGCATGAGGCATTCAGAAGGTCCCCATGCAGTTCAGTAATTTAAGAAAAGAACACAGGAAAATGAGATTACATTCTGACACCAGGAACATATGTGGATTATATAGAAGGTTCTCACTCAAAATTTTTTTTAAAAAGCAATAAAAAAGTTTCTGAAATATCTGGGATTCTTACTCTGCTACATAATATAATATTGTCTTATTTGATCTTTAAAGTGATTATCCTTACCTTAATTTACCTGCTGAAAATCTATACTGAATTGCACCAATTCATCTCACATCCTGAGCCAGTGAATGAAATTAAACACATATTTGAGTTGACATTATGCGCAAGACAGGTTAGATCCTCACAGGGAAGGAAAGAGGGAATCAGAATTTTGTATAAGACATAAAATATAAACAAAAAATTATAATGTGAAGCAGAATATGCTACCCACGTGATAACGGATGCAAATAAAGTGAAAACCCACAGGAAAATGTTTATTTTCTTCTTGGATCAAGAAAGAATTCAAAGAATCGTTGAAGTTGATTTGGATATAAGGAGTGGGATTTCAGATAGCAGATGTGTTGGGCAGTGACAATTCTAAAGGGCTGTCCTTTTCTTTGTCCTGTCCCAGGGCATAAAGTCTGGCATGAGTATTTGAGGATAGAAGTTAGCAAGGGTCCAGAGAGTGCTCCATTGTTCCTTAAGACATCTCATTTATGTTTGTGGATACACATCATCACAACTTGTGTATGTATATGGCAAACTCAGTTCTCCTATTTGTATCTAATACTCATCCCTTTCCCATGTGTTTTGTGTTGGCAAATTTCTTTTGGTTGTTTTAGTTTCAGCCTAAGTTTTCTGTTCCTGTGATTCATTTAAGTAGACTTGACTTTCCCTTCTCTATATCCAAGTAGCACATTTTATGTTTTTATTTAACTTAATAGTGTATTGTAGTTACATGATTGTGTATTTAAGTCCTCCCACCCTTGGATTATAAACTCTTACAGCTAAACGAGTGAATGTTATTATTTCTGTACTCTCAGGGCTTACCTTATAAACTGACGCATTGTGTATTTTCAATGAGTCTTCATTGTTTTTAACAAATGAAAGAATGAATGAATATAGAGGTGTTTTTAACTTTCTCTCATTATTTTGACTATTCTTTTATGATGGTAGTAGAATGCCTGTCTCCTTACAAGGAACGTGATCATGGCTATAAGTATGTGTTTTATCCAAGGGTCATATTGCTGGCTATATTCTTCCTGAAGCATTTTTAACACATAATTTTGTGGGATAAAAACAAAAACTTTGAAAGATTGTGTAAAACCACATAAGTTGTTCAAAGTTATTGCAGAATTCATGAAGAGACAACTGGAACATTTCCTTTTATTGCTGAGTATCTGGAAAAGGCTATTCTCCCTCTAATATCAGTTATATATAGAAGGAAGGAAGCACTTTATAGGTTTGTGAAACTATCTCATAACACTCTCAGACTGTTCAATAAAAGCACCACTGCAATAATTTTCCACTTCAAAACATAAATGTCTCTTCAAATACAGCACTTAGTTATAAAAATTTGAAACTTATTTGCCTGCTACACATTCACATGCCTAGATCCCTGAGTATATAACATCAGACTTTTAGGTTACATGATTTAAAGGTAACGAGCTATACGGTGATAATATAAACTTATAAACTTTTATCACAGATGATTCTTCAGCTGTTCATAATCTATAGAAATGCTTGTAGCACTTAGATGATAATTAATTGTGAACATTAATATCTGCTAAACAGTTCCCTGATGGGAAACACAATAATTTAGGAATAAATAGAGGAAGAAAACAGGATATGATTGAAAATGCTCTTTAAAAATATAAATAGTAAGGTTTGTACTTAGCTGAGTCTTAGGGATTTCAGTAATGTGATAATTACGCAGTGTTATTATAAACTATAGACTACTGTACTATGCCACAGTCATACTTTTCAGTTGTCACAGTATCAGATGGTTTCTTAGGTTTCAACAACAAAGTTGATCTAATAAATAGGTAATCCTTTTTATTTTTAAAATTTCACCAAGAATACAGAAATTCTTATATTATAAAATATCAGTGTATATTTAGAAATTTCTTTTTTTTACAACCGCCCGTACTATTTTTACCCAATCCCAGCACTCTCAACAGTTTTGTATCTCCTTTCCAATAAGTGTTTAATATATACATATATATATTTACACTTGTGAATGTATGGTATATATGTATAGTTGCATATATATATAGTTGCATATATTAATATATGTGTTATAATGTAAATGTTATCATACAGCTAGCTGCTTTTTTTTTTTTTTTTTTTACTTAAAATGTCTTGGGAACAAAGATACACATATACTTAAGCTTCATTATATTATTTCAAGTCTATAATTCCACAGTTTGACTACACCAAAGTAGTTTAAAACTATTTTTCTCTTCATGGACATTTAGTTTGATCCAATATTTGCCTGTTTAAAAATTAAAAGAATTCTTTTTCTGCCCATGATAGAATAACAGAAAGATGATTTAACCTTTCCCATTATAAAACTAGAAACTTGAAGAAAATACATGAAACACCCTTTTCAGAAATTGGACAATAGGCAGGGCAGGTCTGTAGTCTCTGAAAGGAGAGACCAATCACGGTAAGCCTTAAAATCCACCCTGACTTCCTGCTGGAGGCACATTACAGACCAAAGTACAGGGATGGCCAAGCAGAGCCCAGCAGTCATGCTGAATTGAGGACACAGAGATTAGAATTCATGGAGGCTGAGGTGGCTAAGGTTTGAAAGATGAGATTCTTTAGAGGAGAGATTATGGGGAAAAAGAGAACAAAAATCCTTTAGGTGTTCTCTTGAGTATGAACAATACTGAAAATACATGAATAGGATAAAATTTTATGAGGTTGGACAAAGAGCTTCTGAAATTTCCCCTGAACTAACTCAGAAGTAGGAATCATTAGTTTTTGCACCAACCAGGGTAAAGAGGTTTTTTTTGTTCACTCCAAGTATTGAGTAGAGACCCCTAAAAGAACCATACCTTAGTAACAGGGCTAAACTATTGCTAGGGAAAAGAATACTATAGACTTGCCAAAAAGGCATTTAGGACAAGTCTCAAATTGATCAAATTGAACTCCAAGTTGTGTAAAAGCCTATCAGAACAAAGGAATTTATTCTGTAAAGATCACAACAATAGTCAAACACCATGCAACATAAAAGTACAATGTTCAGCATCCAATCAAAAATGAGTATGCATGCCAAAAAGTGGGGAAACATGATCCATAACCAAGAGTAAAATCACCAGAAGAAATAGTACCTCAAAAAACAGAAATGATGGAATTAGCATGACTTGATGTTAACACAAACATTGTACTATGTTCAGTTATTTAAAGGCAAATGTAAATGCAGTGAAGAGAGAAATGAAAGATATGAAAAAGATAAAATTCTCAAGATAAAAAATACAATATCTAAAATGAAAAGTTCACTGGTTAAGATTAAGATCAGATGAGGCAATGCAGAAAGAAAATTAGTAAACTTAAGAACACTAGTAGAAACTACGCAAAATGAAGCACATAAAGAAAATAAACCTTGAAAACAAAAAAGAATTTCAGTCATCTGTAGAATAGTATCAAGTGGTTGAATACATAAATACATGTGGAATTGAAATTCTGGAAGAAGATAAAAGGGAGAAAAAGAAGGAGGGTGAGCAAAAAAAAATAACTTGAAGAAATAATTCCACAAATTCCTCAAATATGATGAAAAACTATGAATCCACCAATTCAAGAATGACACCCACCCGATTCTTTGGATCCACTGCAGGATTCATGCCAAGACCACACTCCTCTTAGTATCCTTCTAATCTATGACTGACTTGGTCAGGACACTAAAGCATGTTGTTCATGCCCAAAGAGGGACTCTTCTAATGGGCAACAGCTGTTCGAGGGCTATCAGTTAACCTGGATTAAGCTTTCCCAGAATTGTGCAGTGGTCTGAGTCTCACTCAACCCAGTCTGCCTTTTTTTCTTCTTCCTCTCCTTAACTAAGTATCAGAGCTGTATTATACCCTAAAGAATCTCCTCATCTGCTTCTATCCCTCCCCCCTTTATATTTCGTAGTT
The DNA here is from genome assembly GCF_965194805.1 of Balaenoptera borealis. Classification (NCBI taxonomy): domain Eukaryota; kingdom Metazoa; phylum Chordata; class Mammalia; order Artiodactyla; family Balaenopteridae; genus Balaenoptera; species Balaenoptera borealis. The sequence goes on along the minus strand of NC_138866.1, from coordinate 162,562,702 downwards.
ATCATCCAAAATAAATGTTTTGCATATATATTCTATCTTTACCAATAACTCTCAGAAACTCAGAATGACACAGAAAGAGAAAACATGAACATCATTAACCAAATTAACCTAGTTAACTATGATGAGAAACTCTAACCATGAGTAACAGCATTTTCTTTTCCACAGTTTTATTGAGATATAATTGACTTACAGCACTGTATAAGTTTAAGGTACACAGTATAATAATTTGATTTGCATACATCATGAAATGATTACCACAATAAGTTTAGCTAACATCCATCATATCATACAGATACAAAAAAAGAGAAAAAAATGTTTTTTTCCTTGTGATGAGAACTCTTAAGATCTACTCTCAACAACTACATCAATCAACTGGATATAATTGACATCTATAGACTACTTCACTAACAACAGCGGATTACATATTTTTCTCAAGCTCATGTGGCACATTCACGAAAAGAGACCACATTCCGGGCCATAAAACACACCTTTACAAATTCTACAGTGTCTACTCTCAGACCACAATGTAATTAAATAAGAAATCAGTAACAGAAAGGTAACTGGAAAAAAAACCCACAAATGCTTGGAGATTAAACAATGTACTTCTAAATAATACATGGGTCAAAGAAAAAATCTCCAAAGAAATTTTAAAATATTTTAACTAAATGAACATGAAAATGCAGCTTGTCAAAATTTGTGGGATGCATTGAAAATAGTACTTACAGGGAAATTTGTGGCAGTGAATGACTATTTTAGAAAAAAAAGAGCTAAATTATGCCATTATAAATGTGTCCAAACCCATACAATGTGTAGCACCAAGAGTGAACTCTAATATAAACTATGGGGATTATGATATGTGCAGTACACTTTATTTGAAGTCTACATTAATAAAAGGTGATTTTTGTACTTGAATTACAAAAAAAAAAATCAGCCATATTTAGAGAGTAATATAGAGGAATAATTAAATAAAATAAGTTATTGCTACAAAAATTCCATTGAGGAAGATTACACATAATCATAAATTTAGCTAAAGCATATAGGGCATAAATTTCACGTTCTTTAAAATGTCTTTGGAAGCCTTTGCCTAACTGACAAAGAGATGTTGAAGGCCATCTCGTCCCAGAAAATTATTCTCAGTTTAAACATTCCTGTATGAGGTTTTCTAAACTAAGTGTGGAATTATGTGTGATTATTAGGAAATATAAATAGCATGGAAATAATCTCTACAAGTGAAATGCCTCCAAACCCTAGTAATGGTCAGACTTTCATTCATGTCTCAGCAAAGATAATTGATGTGCAGTTAAAGTTTGTGATGGCATGTCTATAACAAAAAGTGCTATATTAGTGAGCAGCACAATGAGCAGATTCTAGAGCTGTTCAGGTTGCAAAGCCAAAGAGCTGCTCCAAAGTCTCACTGTTCAGGACTCTGAAGAGTCTTGCTTGTTTCCAGCCACAGCTGTCGTCCAGACTGGGGAAGTTCATGTCCTTTCCTTTTCCACAGTTATTGGTACATGCCTCAATGAGAGGACTGATAATATTAGTACCTAGCTGAACATTGAGTCCTACTCTGTGTAGACACCATTTTACACCCCAAATCTTATTAAGTACAATAAGCAAAGCTAAAAAAAATGAATAAACTGACCAAGGTTAAACTACTACATAAGTGTCACAACTCTGACTCAATCCAAAACTGACAACATGAAAAAATTACTTTTAACCACTATGCCAGACAGTCCGTATTTTATTATATCAATTGCTTGCATGTGTGTATCATGTCCAAGCCTGGGACCAGAATATGGGACTGGAGATCACATCTTATAGGTGCTCAACAGACATATGAGAGAACCAGTGATTTCTAAGTTGTTTTCAGGCAACAAAGGCTCATGTAAGAGCTTTATTTAGGATATACATTACCTAAAGATTCTATTACAACCTGTCCAGGTTTTTTTTTTTTTTTAACATCTTTATTGGAGTATAATTGCTTTACAATGGTGTGTTAGTTTCTGCTGTATAACGAAGTGAATCAGGTATACATATACATATATCCCCATAACTCCTCCCTCTTGTGTCTCCCTCCCACCCGCTATATCCCACCCATCTAGGTGGACACAAAGCACTGAGCTGATCTCCCTGTGCTGTGCGGCTGCTTCCCACTAGCTATCTATTTTACATTAGATAGTGTATATATGTCCATGCCATTCTCTCACTTTGTCCCAGCATACCCTTCCCTCTCCCCGTGTCCTCAAGTCCATTCTCTATATCTGCGTCTTTATTCCTATCCTGCCTGTAGTTTGTTCTGAACCGTTTTTCTTTAGATTCCATATACATGTGTTAGCATACCATATTTGTTTTTCTCTTTCTGAATTACTTCACTCTGTGTGACAGACTCTAGGTCCATCCACCTCGCTACAAATAACTCAGTTTTGTTTCTTATTATGGCTGAGTAATATTCCATTGTATATATGTGCCACATCTTCTTTATGCATTCATCTGGCGATGGACACTTAGGTTGCTTCCATGTCCTGGCTGTTGTAAATAGAGCTGCAGTGAACATTGTGGTACATGACTCTTTTTGAATTATGATTTTCTCAGGGTATATGCCCAGTAGTGGGATTGCTGGGTTATATGGTAGTTCTATTTTTACTTTATAAGGAACCTCCATACTGTTCTCCATAGTGGCTGTATCAATTTACATTCCCACCAACAGTGCAAGAGGGTTCCCTTTTCTCCACACCCTCTCCAGCATTTATTGTTTGTAGATTTTTTGATGATGGCCATTCTGACTGGTGTGAGGTGATACCTCATTGTAGTTTTGATTTGCATTGCTCTAATGATTAGTGATGTTGAGCATTCTTTCATGTGTTTGTTGGCAATCTGTATATCTTCTTTGGAGAAAGGGCTACTTAGGTCTTCTGCCCATTTTTGGATTAGGTTGTTTGTTTTTTTGATATTGAGCTGCATGAGCTGCTTGTAAATTTTGGAGATTAGCCCTTTGTCAGTTACTTTATTTGCAAATGTTTTCTCCCATTCTGAGGGTTGTCTTTTGGTCTTGTTTATGGTTTCCTTTGCTGTGCAAAATCTTTTAAGTTTCATTAGGTCCCATTTGTTTATTTTGCTTTTATTTCAGTTTCTCTAGGAGGTGGGTCATAAAGGATCTTGCTGTGATTTATGTCATAGAGTGTTCTGCCTATGTTTTCCTCTAAGAGTTTTCTAGTGTCTGGCCTTACATTTAGGTCTTTAATCCATTTTTGAGTTTATTTTTGTGTATGGTGTTAGGGAGTGTTCTAATTTCATTCTTTTACATGTAGCTGTCCAGTTTTTCCAGCACCACTTATTGAAGAGGCTGTCTTTTCTCCATTGTATATCTTTGCCTCCTTTGTCATAGATTAGTTGACCATAGGTGTGTGGGTTTATCTCTGGGCTCTCTATGTTGTTCCATTGATCTCTTTTTCTGTTTTTGTGCCAGTACCATATTGTCTTGATTACTCTAGTTTGTAGTATAGTCTAAAGTCCGGGAGCCTGATTCCTCCAGCTCCGTTTTTCTTTCTCAAGATTGCTTTGGCTATTCGGCTATTTGGCTTTTGCGTTTCCATACAAATTGTGAAATTTTTTGTTCTAGTTCTGTGAAAAATGCCATTGGTAATTTGATAGGGATTGCATTGAATCTGTAGATTGCTTTGGGTACTATAGTCATTTTCACAATGTTGATTCTTCCAATTCAAGAACGTGGTATATATCTCTCCATCTGTTTGTATTATCTTAAATTTCTTTCATCAGTGTCTTATAGTTTTCTGCATACAGGTCTTTTGTCTCCTTAGGTAGGTTTATTCCTAGGTATTTTATTCTTTTTGTTGCAGTGGTAAATGGGAGTGTTTCCTTAATTTCTCTTTCCAATTGTTCATCATTAGTGTATAGGAATGCAGGAGATTTCTGTGCATTAATTTTGTATCCTGCTACTTTACCAAATTCATTGATTAGCTCTAGTAGTTTACTGGTATCTTTAGGATTCTCTATGTATAATATCATGTCATCTGCAAACAGTGACATTTACTTCTTTTCTGGTTTCGATTCCTTTTATTTCTTTTTCTTCTCTGATTGCTGTGGCTAAAACTGCCAAAACTATGTTGAATAATAGTGGTGAGAGTAGGCATCCTTGTCTTGCTCCTGATTTTAGAGGGAATGGTTTCCGTTTCTCACCATTGAGAATGATGTTGGCTGTGGGTTTGTCATATCTGGCCCTTATTATGTTGAGGTAAGTTCCCTCTATGCCTACTTTCTGGAGGGTTTTTAATCATAAATGGGTGTTGAATTTTGTCAAAAGTTTCTTCTGCATCTATTGAGATGATCATATGATTTTTCTCCTTCAGTTTGTTATTATGGTGTATCACACTGACTGATTTGTGTATATTGAAGAATCCTTGCATTCCTGGGGTAAACCCCACTTGTTCATGGTGTGTGATCCTTTTAATGTGCTGTTGCATTCTGTTTGCTAGTATTTTGTTGAGGATTTTTGCATCTATGTTCATCAGTGATATTGGCCTGTAGTTTTCTTTCTTTGTGACATCTTTGTCTGGTTTTGGTATCAGGGTGATGGTCTCCTCGTAGAATGAGTTTGGGAGTGTTCCTCCCTCTGCTATATTTTGGAAGAGTTTGAGAAGGTTAGGTGTTAGCTCTTCTCTAAATGTTTCATAGAATTCGCCTGTAAAGCCATTTGGTCCTGGGCTTTTGTTTGTTGGAATATTTTTAATCACAGTCTCAATTTCAGTGCTTGTGATTGGTCTGTTTATATTTTTTATTTCTTCCTGGTTCAGTCTCAGCAGGTTTTGCTTTTCTAAGAATTTGTCCATATCTTCCAGGTTGTCCATTTTATTGGCATATAGTTGCTTGTAGTAATGTCTCATGATCCTTTCTATTTTTGCAGTGTCAGTTTTTACTTCTTCTTTTTCATTTCTAATTCTACTGAGTCCTCTCTCTTTTTTTCTTGATGAGTCTGGCTAATGGTCTATCTATTTTGTTTATCTTCTCAAAGAACCAGCTTTTAGTTTTATTGATCTTTGTTACTGTTTACTTCATTTCTTTTGCATTTATTTTTGATCTGATCTTTATCATTTCTTTCCTTCTGCTAACTTTGGGAATTTTTTGTTCTTCTTTCTCTAATTGCTTTACGTGTAAGGTTAGGTTGTTTTTTTGAGATGTTTCTTGAGTTAGGATTGTATTCTTCTAAACTTCCCTCTTAAAACTGCTTTTGCTGTATCCCATAGGTTTTGGGTTGTCGTGTTTTCATTGTCATTTGTTTCTAGGTATTTTTTTGATTTCTTCAGTGATCTCTTGGTTATTAAGTAGTGTATTGTTGAGCCTCCATGTGCTTGTATTTTTTACAGATTTTTTCCAGTAATTGATATCTAGTCTCATAGCATTGTGGTTGGAAAAGATACTTGATATGATTTCAATTTTCTTAAATTTACCAAGGCTTGATTTGTGACCCAAGATATTATCTATGCTGGAGAATGTTCCATGAGCACTTGAGAAGAATGTGTATTCTGTTGTTTTTGGATGGAATGTCCTATAAGTATCAATTAAGTCCATCTTGTTTAATGTATCATTTAAAGCTTGTGTTTCCTTATTTATTTTCATTTTGGATGATCTGTCCATTGGTGAAAGTGTGGTGTTGAAGTCCCTTACTATGATTGTGTTATGTTGATTTCCCCTTTTATGGCTGTTAGCATTTGCCTTATGTATTGAGTTGCTCCTATGTTGGGTGCATAAATATTTACAGTTGTTATGTCTTCTTCTTGGATTGATCCCTTGATCATTATGTAGTCTCCTTCTTTGTCTCTTGTAGTAGTCTTTATTTTAAAGTCTATTTTGTGTGATATGAGAATTGCTACTCCAGCTTTCTTTTGATTTCCATTTGCATGGAATATCTTTTTCCATCCCCTCACTTTCAGTCTGTATGTGTCGTTAGGTCTGAAGTGGGTCTCTTGTAGATAGCATATAGATGGGTCTTGTTTCTGTATCCATTCAGTCAGTCTGTATCTTTTTGTTGAAGCATTTAATCCATTTACATTTAAGGGAATTATCAATATGTATGTTCCTATTACCATTTTCTTAATTGTTTTGGGTTTGTTATTGTAGGTCTTTTCCTTCTCTTGTGTTTCCTGCCTAGAGAAGTTCCTTTAGCATTTTTTGTATTGCTGGTTTGGTGGTGCTGAATTCTCTTAACTTTTGCTTGTCTGTAAAGGTTTAAATTTCTCCCATCGAATCTGAATGAGATCCTTGCTGGGGAGAGTCATCTTGGTTGTAGGTTTTTCCCTTTCATCAGTTTAAATCGGTCTTGCCACTCCCTTCTGGCTTGCAGAGTTTCTGCTGAAAGATCAGCTGTTAATCTTATGGGGATTCCCTTGTATGTTATTTGTTGTTTTTCCCTGTTGCTTTTAATATTTTTCTTTGTATTTAATTTTTGATTGTTTGATTAATAGGTGACTTGGCGTGTTTCTCCTTGGATTTATCCTGTATGGGACTCTCTGTGCTCCTGGTCTTGATTGACTATTTCCTTTCCCATGTTAGGGAAGTTTTCAACTGTAATCTCTTCAAGTATTTTCTCAGTCCCTTTCTTTTTCTCTTCTTCTTCTGGGACCCCTGTAATTCAGATGTTGTTGCGTTTAGTGTTGTCCTATAGTGTTCTATTTTGTTTATTGTGCTCTGCAGTAGTTGTTTCCACTATTTTATCTTCCAGGTAACTTTTCCATTCTTCTGCCTCAGTTATTGTGCTATTGATCCCTTCTAGAGAATTTTTAATTTCATTTATTGTGTTGTTCATCATTGTTTGTTTGCTCTTTAGTTCTTCTAGGTCCTTGTTAAACGTTTCTTGTATTTTCTCTATTCTATTTCCAAGATTTTGGATCATCTTTACTATCATTATTCTGAATTCTTTTTCTGGTAGACTGCCTATTTCCTCTTCATTTGTTAGGTCTGGTGGGTTTTTGCCTTGCTCCTTCATCTGCTGTGTGTTTTTCTGTCTTCTCTTACTTACTTAACTTACTTTACTTACTGTGTTTGGGGACTCCTTTTCGCAGGCTGCAGGTTCGTAGTTTCCATTGTTTTTGGTGTCTGTCCCAGTGGCTAAGGTTGGTTCAGTGAGTTGTGCAGGATTCCTGGTGGAGGGGACTAGTGCCTGTATTCTGGTGGATGGGGCTGGATCTTGTCTTTCTGGTGGGCAGGACCACGTCTGGTGGTGTGTTTTGGGGTGTCTGTGGCCTTATTATGATTTTAGGTAGCCTCTCTGCTAATGGGTGGGGTTGTGTTCCTGTCTTGCTAGTTGTTTGGCATAGGGTGTCCAGCACTGTAGCTTGCTGGTCGTTGAGTGAAGCTGGGTCTTGGCATTGAGATGGAGATCTCTGGGAGATTTTTGCCGTTTGATATTACATGGAGCTGGGGGTCTCTTGTGGACCAGTGTCCTGAACTTAGCTCTCCCACCTCAGAGGCACAGCCCTGACGCCTGGCTGGAGCGCCAAGAGCCTTTCATCCACACGGCTCAGAATAAAAGGGAGAAAATATGAAAGAAAGAAAGAGAGAGAGAGAGAAAGAGAAAGAAAGAAGGAAAGAAGATAAAATAAAGTAAAATAAAGTGAAATAAAATAAAATAAAGTTATTAAGATAAAAAATAATTAAGAAAAAAATTTTAAAAAGTAAAAAAAAAAACAAAAAACCAGACGGATAGAACCCTAGGACAAATGGTAAAAGCAAAGCTATACAGACAAAACCACACACAGAAGCATACACATACACACTCACAAAAAGAGAAAAAGGATAAAAATATGTATATATATCTTTGCTCCCAAAGTCCACATCCTCAATTTGGGATGATTCGTTGTCTATTCAGGTATCCCACAGATGCAAGGTACATCAAGTTGATTGTGGAGATTTAATCCGCTGCTCCTGAGGCTGCTGGGAGAGATTTCCCTTTCTCTTCTTTGTTTGCACAGCTCCCAGGGTTCAGCTTTGGATTTGGACCCGCCTCTGCATGTAGGTCGCCTGAGGGCATTTGTTCTTTGCTCAAACAGGACGGGGTTAAAGGAGCAGCTCGTTAGGGGGCTCTGGCTCACTCAGGCCAGGGGGAGGGAGGGGTACAGATGTGGGGCAAGCCTGTGGCGGCTGAGGCCCTGTGTGACATTGCACCAGCCTGAGGCGTGCCATGTATTCTCCCGGCGAAGTTGTCCCTGGCTCACTGGACCCTGGCAGTGGTGGGCTACACAGGCTCCTGGGAGGGGAGGTGTGGAGAGTGACCTGTGCTCGCACACAGGCTTCTTGGTGGTGGCAGCAGCAGCCTTAGCATCTCATGCCCGTCTCTGTGGTCTGCGCTGATAGCCGCAGCTCACGCCCGTCTCTGGAGCTCCTTTAAGTGGCGCTCTGAGTCCCCTCTCCTCGTGCACCAGGAAACAAAGAGGCAAGAAAAAGTCTCTTGCCTCTTCGGCAGCTGCAGACTTTTTCCTGGACTCCCTCCCGGCTAGCCATGGCGCACTAGCTCCCTTCAGGCTGTATTCATGCAGCCAACCCCAGTCCTCTCCCTGGGATCCGACCGACCGAAGCCCGAGCCTCAGCTCCCAGCCCCCGCCCGCCCCGGCGGATGAGCAGACAAGCCTCTCGGGCTGGTGAGTGCTGGTTGGCACCAATCCTCTGTGCAGGAATCTCTCCGCTTTGCCCTCCGCACCCCTGTTGCTGAGCTCTTCTCTGTGGCTCCGAAGCTCCCCAGCTCCACCACTCACAATCTCCACCTGCGAACAGGCTTCCTAGTGTGTGGAAACCTTTCCTCCTTCACAGCTCCCTCCCAGTGGTGCAGGTCCCATCCCTATTCTTTTGTCTCTGTTTTTTTCTTTTTTCTTTTGCCCTACCCAGGTACGTGGGGAGTTTCTTGCCTTTTGGGAGGTCTGAGGTCTTCTGCCAGCGTTCAGTAGGTGTTCTATAGGAGCTGTTCCACATGTAGATGTATTTCTGATGTATTTGTGGAGATTAATGTGATCTCCGCGTCTTACTCTTCCGCCATCTTGAAGCTGCTCTCCCATACGTTTATATATGCTCATCTAAGCCTCACTGGTTCCTGCTAGTGTTGGAGGGTCTCCTGCAGAGACGGCGGGTGGCTGTGGCTCACTGTGGGGACAAGGACATTGGCAGCAGAAGTTCTGGGAAGTACTCCTTGGCGTGAGCCCTCCCAGAGTCTTCTAGAGAATTTTTAATTTTATTTACTGTGTTGTTCTTCATTGTTTCTTTGTTCTCTAGTTCTTGTAGGTCCTTGTTAATAAACATTTCTTGCATTTTCTCCATTCTGTTTTCAAGATTTTTGATCATCTTTACTATCATTACTCTGAAGTCTTTTTCAGTTAGACTGCCTATTTTTCTTCATTTGTTTGTTCTGGTGGGTTCTTACCTTGCTCCTTCATCTGCTGTGTATTTCTCTGTCTTCTCATTTTGCTTAACTTACTGTGTTTAGGGTCTCCTTTTCGCAGGCTGCAAGTTTGTAATTCCTGTTGTTTTTGGTGTCTGCCCCCAGTGGGTAAGGTTGGTTCATCGGCTTGTGTAGGCTAACTGGTAGAGAGGACTGGTGCCTGTGTTCTGGTGGATGAGGCTGGATCTTGTCTTTCTGTTGGGCAGGACCACGTCTGGTGGTGTGTTTTGGGGTATCTGTGAACTTATGATTTTAGGCAACCTCCCTGCTAATTAGTGGGTTTGTATTCCTGTCTTGCTAGTTGTTTGGCATAGGGTGTCCAGCACTGTAGCTTGCTGGTTGTTGAGTGGAACTGGGTGTTACCGTTGGGATGGAGATCTCTGGGAGGGCTTTGGCCGTTTGATATAACATGGGGCTGGGAAGTCTCTGGTGGACCAATGTCCTGAACTCCGCTCTCCCACCTCAGAGGCTCATGCCTGATAGCCAGCCAGAGCACCGAGACCCTGTCAGCCATATGGCTCAGAACAAACAGGAGAAAGAAAAAGAAAGAAAGTAAGTAAAATAAATAAATAAATAAAAGTAAAATAAAGCTATTAAAATAAAAAAATAAAATTATTAAAAATAAAAAAATTAAAAAGTAATTAAAAAAAAGAAAGCAAGCAAGAAAGAAGAGAGCAACCAAACCAAAACTCAAATCCAACAATGATAAGCACTAAAAACTACTAAAAAAACCCCCAAAAAACCAAAAACTGACAGACAGAACCCTAGGACAAATGGTAAAAGCAAAGCTATACAGACAAAATCACACAAAGAAGCACACACATACACACTCACAAAAACCGAAAAAGGAAAAAAAGTATATATATATATATATATATATAAAAAAAGGTAGAGAGCAACCAAATCAATAAACAAATCTACCAGTGATAATAAGCTCTAAATACTAAACTAAGATAAACATACAACCAGAAAGAAATTAGATGCAGAAAGTAAACCTCAAGTCTACAGTTGCTCCCAAAGTCCACTGCCTCCATTTCTGGATGATTGTCTATTCAAGTATTCCACAGATGCAGGGTACATCAAGTTGATTGTGGAGATTTAATCTGCTGCCCCTGAGGCTTCTGAGAAAAATTTCCCTTTCTCTTCTTTGTTCTCACAGCTCCTGGGGTTCAGCCTAGGTTTTGGCCCCGCCTCTGCATGCAGGTCACCTGAGGGCGTCTGTTCCCCACCCAGACAGGACATGGTTAAAGTGGCAGCTGATTAGGGGGCTCTGGCTCACTCAGGCCTGGGGCAGGGAGCAGTATGGAACGCAGGGTGAGCCTGCGGTAGCAGAGGCCAGCGTGACGTTGCAGCAACCTGAGGCGCGCCGTGTGTTCTCCTGGGGAAGTTGCCCTGGATCACTGGACCCTGGCAGTGGCAGGCCGCACAGGCTCCCGGGAGGGGCGGTGTGGAGAGTGACCTGTGCTTGCACACAGGCTTCTTGGTGGCGGCAGCAGCAGCCTTAGCATTTCATGCCTGTCTCTGGTGTCCGCTCTGATAGCCACGGCTCGTGCCATCTCTGGATCTTGTTTAGGCGGTGCTCTGAATCCCCTCTCTTCATGCACCCTGAAACAATGGTCTCTTGCCCCTTCGGCAGTTCCAGACTTTTTCCCTGACTCCCTCCCGGCTAGCTGTGATGCATTAGCACCCTTCAGACTGTGTTCACGCAGCCAACCCCAGTCCTCTCCCTGGGATCTGACCAAAGCCCGAGCCTCAGCTCCCAGCCCCTGCCCGCCCCGGCGGTTGAGCCGACAAGCATCTCGGGCTGGTGAGTGCTGGTCGGCACCATTCCTCTGTGTGGGAATCTCTCTGCTTTGCCCTCTGCACTCCTGTTGCTGCGCTCTCCTCCATGGCTCCAAAGCTTCCCCCACACCCACCCGCCATCTCTGCCAGTGAATGGGCGTCCTAGTGTGTGGAAACCTTTCCTCCTTCACAGCTCCCTCCCCCTGGTGCAGGTCCCATCCCTATTCTTTTGTCTCTGTTTTTTGTTTTTTCTTTTGCCCTACCCAGGTACGTGTGGAGTTTCTTGCCTTTCGGGAAGTCTGAGGTCTTCTGCCAGCATTCAGTAGGTGTTCTGTAGGAGTTGTTCCACATGTAGATGTAATTTTGATGTATTTGTGGGGAGGAAGGTGATCTCCATATTTTACTCCTCTGCCATCTTGAAGGTCCCTCTGTCCAGGTATTTTAAAAGAAGAAAAACCCAATCGGCTTTGATTGACATAGCTTCAATCTATGCAATCTGCCTTAAAAAAAATTAGGACAGAGAATCAATTGGGCTTGATGTAGGAATAAAACCTTTCAAGTAAAGTACCCTAAGTAGGATTATTACATCCTACATGCTGTATAGGAATGATTTGACTTAAGTATGCCAGCTAAATTACCTAGGCTTATGCCTGGGAATTTCTAGGTGTTTTAGATTTTAGTCATAGTTTAATTTAAATGCAAGGGTGTCTTTTAAATGGAGGAAATGTTTGAATTCAGAGGACTACATACTTTTTCCCAAATGTATAGCCTTGTCTAGATGTTGTGATGTGTGTGTGTTTTTTGTGTGTTTTATGTATTTTGACATCTGTGAATAAAAAATTTAACTTTTTATCAAATTAAGTACAGGAAAATAAGTTTTGTGTGTCATTGTGAGGATACAAAGTAGTAACAGAGCCATCTCTTTCAGTGAGATTCAAGAAAGAAAAATGTATGGGGAAAGAGAGGGAGAGAGAGAGAAAGAGAGAGAGAGAGACAGAATAGACCTGCAGGTAATACATAAGCCAAAAATATGTACAAGAGTGTTTTATGTTACAATGATCTCTCTTAAACCATTAGAATCAGTGGACTGTTTGAATGTGTGTTTTCCTTTTTTTCTTCCCTTTTACAAAGCGTCATTAAACCTGCAAACTGCAAGCTTACACTGGTACAAAAAAATATGTCGGGGAATTACAAATATAGATTACATGTTCAAATTCCCATAAATATGACGTTTCTTCATCTGTTTTTTCTTTTAAATTTAAGTATTGTGATTGCGAGCACATGTTGAATTGTCTGGAATATGCTGTCATTTAATTGTCTCCAATATATTGTGATTAAGGGCATTGACTGTCCAGAAAAGTAACTGGCTTAAGATATTAAAATGAAGCCGAGTTAACTTCGTATGATGACAGATGGTAACTAGACTTATGGTGGCGATTATTTTGTAATGTATAAAAATATCAAATCATTATGTTGTATACCTGAAACTAATGTAATATTGTAAATTAATTATACTTCAATAATAGAGGAGTGAGTTGATAAAGTAATCATTTGAGTGGAATTTACACTTAAAAAAGTGATTAGTGCATAGATATTAACTACGTTTCATAATAGAAAATGTTTTCACTCTGTTGTCTTAAGCAGTGACTTTCTTTCTCCTCTGTATAGGCAACTTTAGTTACACAGGCAGTTTTAAAACTGTCTCAGAGCTCAGTATGCTAGCATTTTGTAGGATTCTTCATGTTTTACAAAACAGTATGTGTAGTGTTTATACAGTCATTGTTTTAGAATATGTCACCTAAGCAACCACTAGAGAAATGAAAGACTAAAATGCCATGATGCTGCCTTTTAGAAAGTACCATATTTTCAGGACGCCTTACATGAAAAAAGGCATCTTTCATTACTTCTTGGGTCAATAATTTTTACTACACTATGTCATGAGTCTCTCTTTAACATATAGAATCATTCTAAGTATACAAAATATGTGTTTTTCTGAGAAATGCTAGGCTCAGAAAAATTGGGTTATTTTAGTTATAGGGACATGTTATGTATGTCTCAATATGCAAGGGTAAAAATCATATAAAAGGGACAACTGGAATTTTACCACCATAACCATTTAAAAGCCACAACCCTTGTAAGCAATAGGCTTGAGAGTATTTATCTCTAATATACAAAGAGGGGAAACTAAACAGGTGTGATATTTTTGATAGTGGCCAATTGCTAAGTTGCTCAAATTGCTGTCTCTCACTTAAGAAGCCTTACATTCAAATAACAGAAATTGCAGACTTAAATTCCTTAAACAATTGGAAAACTTTTTTTATACTTAAAAAGACCTAAGGAAGAGTACCTACAGGTTTAGTTCATTCAGTTGCTCACCATTAACACCAAGAACCCAAAGTTCTTTTATTTTACAATCCTCTATGATCAGTGTTGTTCAAGTTGTCTTTTGGGAATCCCCTCCAATTTGAGAGATTGCTGCAAAGTTCTAGGTGGCATATGCAGTGATATTAATATCCAGGAGAAGAAAGGAGCCTTCTTCTTTTCTTAAAGGTCTCTTTTAATTGGTGAGTATATGTTTCCCAGAGACAGCCACACACTTGTACCCATGACTTGCTGCCTGATCAGGCCGCATTTCCATGGTAAATCAATCACATCCAAGGGTAATGTGATCACCATGCTAGGTTAATAGCAATCAGTTAAACAGATGGTTTCAGAAGTTCCATTGAAAAGAAGGAAGGGCATACGCATGAATGTCAGAAGAAAAACTAGGGAGTACCTAATGCTATTCTGCAATGTCATGTTTATAAAATAAATATCTTGTGAAAAGGGTATTAACTAAATTCTGAATGATAGAAATATTTAGAGTTGCTTACTCTATAAAAATAGTTATTTCTCAAAACGTAAGTTAATAAAACTCACTAACATGGGAAATTCATGCAGAGATAACTAAATAATTGGGATATCTGGAGATTTAGATATCCTCTAACACAACATAGATGTAAAAATCCAGCCTATCCTCATGTCTCTCAACAGTTATCCATCTTCCCTCCCAAATAATCTGGAAATGTTTTATCTCTCTGTACTCTATACTCAATCACTTGGATTCACACATGAAAAAAAAAAAACACTTTGATATTTTACACTCTAAAATTATATCAACTACAACGAGCCTTTGATTTTTCCATTGACACTTTTACATCATTTTTTCATTACCACAAATAATAGAATGTTTTATAATATGTGGAAAATTTTTGCAAATAGCTGTTTCTCAGGATAAAATTAAATATGAATAAAATATTTATTATGCAACATTTTACAAACAAAGGGAAATATTTGTTGACCACAAATCTGTTTAAATTACTTTTCCTTGAAAAGTCATGAGGTCAGAAACTCACACTTTGACAATTATTCTAACATCTGTGCTTTAACATTGAAGAACATGCAGCTTGGCTTTATTTCACACTCTGCTAAATAAGGGGAAAGGGGACTTCTTATTCATACCATCTGAAGACATTTTGAAAACCTTTTCTCACAAGTGATATTTGAGCTAAATTCTAGCCTTAATGGTCCAGATGAGTTTTATTTCAGTTCTTGAGCGTGACTGTATCATGACTTTTACAAATCACTGCTCCAAAACCTTCTCTCTCATAAAAGGTATATAATATGAATGACTATCATTTTTACATCAAAATTTTCGTTTTCAAAATCCTGATAGTTTGCATGTAAAAGCTAGGTCAACACATATAATTCTACAAAGAGTTTCTCCTCCTTTTTAATTTAAAGTAGTTCAAAAGAGATTGCATGTGCCCCTGACATCTGTAGCTCAGTGGTTGGTGAGTTATCGATAGTGTATTCTTTGAGATTTGCATTCTTAATCAGAAGTAATTTTTTTAAAATTCTCATGTTGAAAATGTGAGATATGGCTCATACCCTATTTTGAGCAAATATAAAGAGTTTGATGCCCCGAAAATGTAGTACTTGGTTATCCCAATAAAGGAATTCAGGAACTTTTGTTAAGCTAGAAATATTTTTTGTAGAGCATTTAAAATGTGAACATCCAAGAAAATTAATTTTCCTTGTTTCTTTTCAGGATATTTTACTTTATTTTATTTTTTACCATAAAACATTCTCTCTTCAAACAGCCCCTATTTCCGTTATGGAAAAAGGAGCAGCTTGTGAATTTTCACTCTTCAGTTTTACCCATTTGTTAAACATAAAAGCCACTATAAGCAAAGTATCTATGTAGGCCCTTAGCCAAGACTATCTGATATGAATCACACTAATAAAAACAAAAAGATATATAAGTGTTTGTATTAAAAAGTTACAGGAGGCACTAAGCTATTTTTTTATGTATGCATTTTCAGAAAAGTGCAAAAATATGTTATTTCTGAATATAGTTTCTCCCATTCTTTTTGCATCCTCAAAAAATGCATCAGTGATTTTCTCATTCACATTGTGATTATTACTATTATGATTACCTTACCTTTCATATTGTCTCAGAAAATATGAAAAGAAAAATAAAAATGGAGAGATATATTCTAAAGCTTTCCCATTCTGGAAATGCTCAGTTCCCCAGTCATGATTGAAGCTTGTATCAAAACTAGTGGATGGTGAGACCTCACTTCATGACTTTATTTATTTATTTATTTATTTATTTTTGCTTAAGGTACTTTAAGCAGAAGTCACATAGATTGTTCCTTGAAATAATCATGTAGTCTAAAACTAGCCATATACGATCTTTAATCCAATGAACCAGTTGGCTAAGGACTGGTGGGGAAAAAGAGGAAAAATTAGCTCAAAATGGGACAATAAGGATCTGGAGAATATTGCTTTCCTCATAAGCAGCTCTTTGTATGGTGCTTGAGTAGTTGTTTTAAAATTTCCTTAATGTTTTTCATTATGTTCTGAACAGTATTTTATATCTTACTCTGTTTTTCCTGCTAAGTGAAGCCAGTTGAATGATTTGTGGGCTCATTTTTAAGTTAAATATTTTAACAAGAATGGCTTCTTGACATCAGGGAGTCAGTCAGATATAATGGAATTCTGCTAACAAGACATAAAAATATAGAAAACAAGTAATAAATCTGACTTATATAGTTCATACATAATAATTTGAAATTTGGAATAATTGTCTAATGCACTATGGCATTCTTGAAACACTGAAAGTTTGATTCAAACAGGAAAATACATATCAACCCATATTTAAAGCTGATATTCCACTCAAATCAAGTCACCAGATCTCTATGCTGACACATTGGCCATCCTAACCTAGAAATGGTACAGAGTCCTAAGGGTAACCACTGGAAGTATGATAAGTTCCTGGAGTTCTTTGGGAAGGTGACTAGAAAAACGGAAACAGTTTTGAATAGGTTAGCCACAGCTGGTCAGGACATTTTGTTAGTGATATTACCATCAATCTTTGGTTAAAGGAGTACATGGAAGTTCTATGAATTATTAATGTCTCTGAGCTGAAAATGTGGCTGCCACTTTGCCTTAGGGGTGGAAGTTTGAGAAAGCAAAGAATGACTGAGAATAGTTATTTCTTTGGTTTTCCCAACACATGGTTATTTTTCTACCCAACATGACACCCACAATATTGAGGGCTTGATATAAAACCTGATACTGATTTTTCCACAAGTACAAGTCACCTGTATCTAAGAAACATACACAGTATTATATAATTTCAAAGTTAAAATTAAATAATGTAAACAAAAATGTCAGCACCAATATTACTTTAATTTGCATGGTGCTTTTCATCTGACAGTTGAGTCTCTTCAAAAATTGATGCAAGTCTTTAACGAAAATGGCTGACCTTCAGTGAAAATTGTTACACTTGTCTTAACCTCAGAGTAAAACTTTTAATTTAGTCCCATATTCAAAAAATAAAATATTTCACTTAAGAAACCTAACCCCTCATGGTATACCATAAAAGGCAGTCATGTTTTCTTTAATATATGCATATTCAAATAGGATATATTTACATTTGTTCCAAGTGTTTTAGAAAAGACCAGAGAGTAAATCCTAAGACTTCTTATCATAAGGAATTGTTTTTTTCCTTTTTCTTTTTTTTTGTAGCAATATGAGATAATAGATGTTCATTAAACTTATTGTGGTAATCATTTCATGATGTATGTAAGTCAAATCATTATGCTATACACAAACTTACACCATTCTTTATGTCAATTATATCTCAATAAAATTGGAAGGAAAAAAAAGTAAAAGAAATGTTTTAGGAAAGACCAATGTGTGGTTAGTAAACATTGCATAGTAATTGTAAACAATTATTTAATATGCAAATATAATTATTGATCCCGTTTTTACCAACCTAATTCTAATTGCCAATATTAAGCTATACTGCATATTGCCAATGTTTTACCTAATTTTTTTGGGAACAGGATATTAGAAAGATGATGTATGATGTATGATGAAAAGATAAAAGGTAAAAACAGGCCTTCCATTTCTGTATTTACAGCCATCAACATTCATAGACATATATACATAGACAGCCATCAAATCACAGCTTAGAGCAAGTTGAATGAAACAGATGTGGTGGTACAAATCAATCTCCCCATTTCAGTTTTTCCCATTTTATTTTTTCAACCATATGTAGTATAAATCCTACTCATTACATTTTAGCAAAGCAGTTAAAAGACTAGACCAGAGAATGAAACTACCTGTGTTTAAATATTGACTCCATGGTTATGTGAACTTGGAAAAAGCTACGTGGGGTTTACCTTTTATTTCTCTTATGTGTAAAAAGGGGATAGAAGCCCATAGAACTATTACAAGTATTCAATGAGTTAATATGAGATAAACACATAACAGAGTGCCTCACAAAGAATAATTGCTCAATCAACACTAGTTATTGTTAATAAAATTATTATTTCACAAGCATTAAGCTTTTAACTACTTCTTACAGATATGTGGAGAAGCAAAGCTAAAAGCAAAATGTTAGTTAAGCAAAAACTGCATAGCATCAATTTTAGACAATGATGAGCAAAATTAAACCTGACCTCAAGGAGTTAACTTTAATAGGACATTAACTTAATAAAATAAAACTGGAATTTATTTAACTAGTTATAAATTAAATGAATAGGATAGGCACACAGAAGGTTTATTGTGTTTTGATAAACAAAAATACTTTAGTCCATTTTACCAATCTTTATGGATAGTGCTTTATGTGTACTGTTTAACAAACAAAAAACTCTCTATTTTATTGTTGTTGTTTCTTGTGCTTTTGATGTCACATCAAAGAAAAAGTTGCCTAATTCAAGGTAATGAAAATTTATATCTAGGCTTTCTTTCATTAGCTTTTTAGTTTCAGCTCTTACATTAGGTCTTTGATCCATTTTGAGTTAATTTTTATTTAGGGTATGAGGCTATCCAGTTGTCCAGGAATCATTTATTGAAGAGACTATTTTTTTCCCAATTGAATTGTCTTGGCATCCTTGTCAAAACTTATTTGACCATAGATGTAAGGGTTTTTATATGTGGAATTCTATTCCAATGATATGTATGTCAATTCTTATACTACTACCACACTGTCTTGATTGCTGTCACTCTGTAGTAACATTTGAAATAAAAAAGTATGAAACCTCTGACTATATTCTTACATATCAAGTATTTCTTGGCTATTCTAGGTCCCTTGCATTTCCATATGGATTTTAGGATCAACTATTTGCATGTTTTGTCTTTGTTTTCATTTTTCTCATAGTAATTTTGTTATTTCTCTTATAATTTCTTCTTTTCTCCATTGGTTCTTTAATAGTATATCATGAGAAACCCAATGCCCAGCCAGATGTATTATGCTTAATTCAACAGTGTAATAGAAATGTGAAAAATGAATGAACTATATTTACATCCAACAACGTGATTAATTCCACAAGCATGATATTAAGTAGAGGAAGTAAGAGAAAAAGCAATATACTGAATGATTCCATTTATATAGTTATATATGTATATAGAGTATTATATATTATATATAGTATATATATGTATTGTATTTTATATATATATACACACACACTAAATTGTAGTGTGAAGAGATACACGTTTGTGTCGTAAAACTAAAGACTTGAGGTGGGGGTAGAAATCAATGACATAGCTAATATCAAATTCATAAAAATGTGATAGTGGTTAATTTTATTCACAGGAGGATATAGAGATGGGAAGGAGACAACAGCAAAGCTTCTCAAGGTACTGAAAACCTTCTAGCTCTTGCCCTTGGTGGTAGCTACATGAATGTTTACTTTATGATAATTCATTGAGGTGTAACTTTATGTTTTGTTCCATTTTCTGTATGTGGTCATACTCTATATTTCAAAAGTGGGTGTTTTTGTTTATTCGTTTTTAAAGAAGAAGAAAAAAAAAGCACTTAATGGTTGCAGTATTTCTCTTTTTCTTTCTTAAGAAAATGACTTCTTTCCTGAGCAATTCTGCATTGCTTCAGAAGGGAAGGTAAATGCTTGTTGGAGGCTGTTATTTATATTTTCTCTCTATTTTTTTAGCTCCCTCAGTTCCAGTTGAGCTTGGTTGAAAATTTAGATTGTTGGTTACTCTCAAATTTAAAATGTTAGGTATAAATTTAAATAAGCATCTCTCAATAACTATTATAGTGTATCTCTTCTATATATTGTATGTGGGCCATTGGAATATCATTTGAGAGAAAATGTGTAGAATATTATTTGGTAGAAAATGTGTAAAATATCACTTGGGAAGAATGGGTAGAAGCCACATGGCAAGGCTTCTGTTCCAATGATAGAATTGAATTTCTTCAGTTCTGAACAAGTCCCAAGGATAATTGGCTGTACTGCCGATGAAAGTGGAGTCAGTTGAAAATTATTTGTATTAAAGTTCCTTTATGTATTACCTTTTCAACTCTATATGCAAAGTTATCTGCAATGGGCTGATGTGACTGTTTTCAAAGGTATTATATATCTTTTATGTGTAACACCAAGGGAGGGATTCTGCACAGAATCATACTATGCAAATATATTTTATAAATAGATTTTAACTCACTTAGATTCTTTCATGATGTTGAAAAAATACATAACCCACAAAATATAATAAACTATTTAAAGAACATGCATGTTAAAAAACCTGTCTCATTGTCAAAAACTCTTGAGACATGAGATAATCCAGAGGATAGTGTAATTTAGTAGACTGTGTGTAGGATTAGAAATCAATGAAGAGAACACAGATCTTGTTCTGGATTCTTTTCTATGGTGAAATTACTTATCCATTTGGGGTCACGGATTCCTTATTCATAAACCCGATGAATAGGACTCCAACTGTGTGATTTTCAAACTGTATTCCAAGAATCCTTAAGATCCCCAGAAATGATTCAAGGACAGCCATAGGAGCAACAGGGAAGCTTATTGAGCAAGAATCCCATGGTTGATTCAGAAGAACAGCGCCATATTTTCAAGATTATATATCAGGCCTTCATTAAGATAAAGGAAGTCCTGGTGCTAAACTAAAACAAGTAAGAATATCAATGATATGATAAACATAATTTGATTTGATATGATTTCAAAGTATGATGAAATGGTTGTTAGTATGAAACATAATGTGTTTCATATTTTAAGTACATATTAAATGTCTGTTGAAGTTATGAAATAATGAGTAAGTTAGCTCACAGTTACGCAAAGGGATTATAACTCCCATATAGGAAAATTTATTGAAGACCACAAGATATAATAAGGTGCTTTGCTCTCTCGAGTTTTATAGCCAAAAGAAATACGAATATAGGGGCTTCCCTGGTGGCGCAGTGGTTGGGAATCTGCCTGCCAATGCAGGGGACACAGGTTCGAGCCCTGGTCTGGGAGGGTCCCACATGCCGCGGAGCAACTGGGCCCGTGAGCCACAACTACTGAGCCTGTGCTCCGCAACAAGAGAGGCCGCGACAGTGAGAGGCCCGCGCACCGCGATGAAGAGTGGCCCCCGCTTGCCGCAACTAGAGAAAGCCCTTGTACAGAAACGAAGACCCAACACACCCAAAAATAAATAAATTAAAAAAAAAAAAAAAAAAGAACCCCAGGTGATTCTAATGTGCAGCCAGAGCTGAGAACCACTGGTCCAGTTTGAAAGAGCCCTTAGCTGGCAGTCAGGTGCCTTAAGTCAATGCTTCTCAATCTTTTAAAAAAAAAAAAAAAAAGAAAAGAAATACGAATATAGAAAGCTCCCACCTCCTTACTTTATATGAGAGAAAAACAGAGTTCAAAGAGACTATGTGACTAGAACCCAAGTTTCTAATACCAAACACAATGCTCCAAGCATTACAACAAACTCTACCGATTAGTCATGCATTTTTGAACTCCTTTACCTTAATCATGTGTAAAATGAAGAGATTGAACTAGATAAACTCTAAGGTCTCTTTCAGCTTAAAACTTATGACTCTAAATCTTGATAAGAATCTTAATAAATTCTGCCAAATGCTTTACATAAAAAGAAAGAACATTAAGCAGTCTCCAGTGGATCAACCATGAACTATTTTTTTTAACAAGCTAATAATCCTTCTTAATATATTTAAGAACAATACCTCCAGAAGCTTGTGAACTGATAAGGGAAAGTTCAGTAGTAGTTCTTTCATTTCCCTTAGAGTCAGATTTATTTTAAAATTACGTTTATTGAGGCAAAGAATCAGAGAGCTCATATGGAAATGACATCTAAAATTCCATCATTCCAGGGTCCAGTATTGAGTTGTGCATCTCAAATTAAATGTGAGTGCTTACGGATTTAAGCTAGGTTGGCTTAGAGTCCACAATTCTAAAATAAGTGCCTTAAATTTTAAAATATATTCAAATGTTTATTGGGGATTTTGTAGATTCCAAATTTAATTAAGAGAGAATAGAAATTTTGACAAATGCAAAGTTTTACACATACTGTCTTGAAAATATCAGTAGATACTTACAAAAATCTTAAATAGCTTCAGTTCAACTTAAATTCTAAATAGCTTTAAACATTGAAGCCAAAACACAGTAAAGATGAAATTAAAATATATTTGGTACTCAGACTCTAGCTTAAATAGAATACAGAAAAATCTCTAGAGAATATCAGATGGATTTATGGTATCTCTGGGAAATACATCATTCATAGTAACATGCAAACAAACAAAAAAGATCTTCATATCCCTAATTGTTTTAGCTTTATTATTCCTTATAACTGTAACATATTCTGAGGTGCCTAAGAATTTTAGACAGGCAGTAATCATAGCAGCATTCCCATAAAGGCATCAGTGAAACTCCCCTCTTACATACATGGGTGTTTTGGGTGATCATCTTCTCCTGAATAGCTGTCTATGACTTCACCAATTAACTGCAGAGATACTTTGAAGAATGCTGACAGATGCCAAGCTTTAAATATTGCTTCTGTATCTTCTCCACTAACCTACCATACTTAAAGTTACCAATGACAGCATTAAGTTTCTGAAATTGCCCTATTAAAATGAAAAAAATAGTAAATAAGTGTTTTCAGGTTTATGGATCAGTTGCTTTATAAGGTGTTCTTAGGCACAATAGTGACTCTTGCTCTTCACGGGGCGCCTCAGCAGTGAGGCCATTCCCCCATCTACATGCATCTGCTTGACCCTCATTTCATGCTGTTCTGTGGGAGAAGATGGAAACTGATGATCCAGCACCTCTTTTTTTTTTTGCCTCTGATTGCATTATCACTGTAGGTGAATAAAGGCTTGTGACTTATTGTTTTAATTGACCATCTCAACACCTGATGGCTCAACAGAACTGCAATGGCCAGAAGCAGTTTGGAAAAGGAAAACATGGTTGGAGAACTAACAATCTGATTTCAGGTTATTGTAGAGCTACAGTTATAAAGATAGTTTGGTATTGATGTCAAAATAGGCAAATGGGTCTGTGGAATAGAGAACAAGGTACAGATATAAACTCACATATATAAGGACAGCTATTTCTTATAAAGATTCAAAGACAATTCAGTGATGAAAAAATGATTTTTTTTCAACAAGTTTTGCTGGAACAATTGAATATACATATGCAAAAAAATGAATTTGTATTCATTCCTCACACCATATGCAAAAATTTCTCAATATGGATCATAGATATAAATTTAAAATTTAAAACTTTAAGATTTCTTGAAGAAAACATAGGGGAAATTTTTCTGATCTTGATTTAGGCCAGTGGTTCTCAAACAGGGGCAATTTTGTCCCTTGGGGAATCTTGGAAATATCTGGAAACATTTTTATTTGCCATACTGGGAGGAGGTGCTACTGGCATTAAGTGAGTAAAGGCCAACGATCCTGATAAACATCCTACACTGCACAAAACAACCACTGACAACAAATAACTATCTGGGTTAAAAGTCAATAGCTGTCTGGAGACCCTGGATTAGGTCAAGTTTTCTTCAGTGTACAGCAAGAGCACTATCTATTGATGTAAAGGAAAAAAACTAAAAAATTGAACTTCATCAAAATAAGTACTATTCGTCAAAAGACACTGTCAAGGGAATGCAAATACTGACCAAAACTGGAGAAACTCTTTCCAAAGCATGTCTGTTAAAATATTTGTATCCAGAATCTATAAATAAATGTCCAAACAGTAATGAATAAACAAACAACCCAATAAAAAATGAACAAAAGATATGAACAGGCACTCCATGAAAGAAGATATAGAGACAACATATAAGCACTTAAAAAAATGTTCAACACTGTTCATCTTTAGGGATATGAAAATAAACCCACAATGAGATACAACTTCACACCTATTAAGATGGTGAAAAGTTAAAAGAATGACCATACCAAGTTTTGGCAAAGATGTGGAAGAAATGGAACACTCCTACACTGCTTTCGGGAATGTAAAATGGCACAATCACTTTGGAAGTCTTTTTTGTTGAATCTTAAAATATTACACATACACCTACCATTATCATCCACTTTTGTTTATTAACTCAAGAGAAATGAAAGCATGTATTCACACAAAGACATACCCAAATGATCATAGCACCTTTTTTATTTTAAGCCAAAATTGGAAACGTCTCAGATATCTATTGTCAGATGAATGGATAAATAAACTGTGGTATAACCATACAATGGAATACAGATCAGCAATTAAATTAAAAGAATATGCACTACAACATGGATGAATCTTGAAATAAGTATCCTGGCTGAAAGGACCCAGAGTAAAACATATGTGTATATACTGCATGGCTCCATTTATATAATTTTATAAAGAAAAGCAAACTCATCTATAGTGGCAAAACACTGATAACTGGTTATCTAGGGATGGGTGATATCGTGGTGAGAACCAGTAAGAAGGACATAAAGAAACTCCTCAGGGGGATGGATATATCATTTTTGAGATTGTGCTGATAATTTCTCAAGTGTATACCAATGTCAGTACTTTAAATTATTCCGTTTAAATATGTGTAGTCTGTTGTATGTCAATTATACTTCAATAAACTGCAAAAAAAAAGATAATTAAACAACTAAACAGGTATACAAAACTAGAGACATCAGGAATTGACAAAAACAGTGTGTGCATCTATACAGCACCTAAGAGCATCATATTCAAACTAGAAAAACAAAATCTGTTCATGGACTTAAACCACAATCCAAAAACATATTTTTCTATTTCATTTAAGAATTCAAGAACATTGCAGCACTTTAGAAAGATTTTATTTAAAACGAGAGTTGATTTAAAATTATATTTAATGAATAAACCTCAATTAACAGGGGGAAAATCACATATATGGAAAAGCTGAGCCTTTGACTATAACTGGTCAAAAGTATCACTATTCTATACTTAAGTCCATTTTCCACAAGGCATGGGATTTCACACCTAGAACGCTTTAAGGTTCTGCAAGTACAATCGGATAGGATCTGCAGTTCAGTTTCATGCCTATGACATAACAGAGAAGGCACAGTTAAAAATTGTATAACAGATAGAAAGGACTGTGGTTATAATTTGAAATGATACCCAACCATTGTGAATGGGCCTATCAGCACCATCTGCTCCTCCAAGAAAGTTGTGGATTATTGCAGCTCTGAGTGGAGTTGATTCTCCCCCATGACAGCAGAAAGTGGGAGGCAGTGAGAGGCATTCAGGGAGCTCATGCTTGTTTTTAAGGCTGATGATTTTTCTGTTGACAGTACTGGTTGTGAACTCATTCGTGCTGATTAGCAGAGGGACTGCTAAAGACTTGAAAAGCAGGCTGGGAGCAAAACAAAACAAAGAACAGAACTTTCCTCCTCCTCCTCCCCAGCTTCTTACACAGAACATTTCCAAACAAGTGACTCCACCAAGATGTAACGTGACCGCCTATGCATATAGCAGTAGCTTCAGGTGTTATTTTTATAGTGTTTAGCCCAACTCAATACACATGAGACCATTTAAGTAAATATTATGGCATTTATTCTTTTTTCAGCATCTAAGCAGGAAATTAAGGTGAAATTAAAGTCATACAAACTTAACCTAAAGAGATAATGGCATTGGGTAAGATACTCAATTGCATTCAACTTTGGCTGTTATACCGCTAATGCTACAATAAATGTGAGGATGCCAAGAGTTCTCTGAAAAAAATCACAGTTACTAGTCTCTGTGTCAGGAAGGAGTCAGTGTATAATTTCCCTGTGCAGAAACAAGAGCTTCTACATAGTATTTTACAACTCCAGTACAAATTCATAATTTCTTCTTTTTGTTCTGTACATCTTGGAACGGAATCTTAAAACTGAACTAGAACTTGGCATGGCTAAAGAGCCAAGAAAAAACAGACTTGCCAAATCTTCACAATGTTAGGGCACTAGGAGAATTTTTTAGATGTGGCATTTAGCCACCTTCTCTTTCCAGGAAAAGTTTACAAAGTACAAATTATGATCATGGGTCACAAGTTAATACCACTGCCTCTCTGTGATAGTCTGATTCTTATAAGAGAACAAAACAATTTATTTTGTGTATATTTATGTGTGTGTATGTATATATATATATACATATATATACACATACGTAATGTAGATAAATGAATATTTATTTCAAAATTACCTAAGTATCTTCAGCTTTTTATGTAATTTTTCACAATCTCTTTGTCCATTAAAATATTTATGGATGACACATTATGTTTCCTAAAACTTCCACTTGTTAACTATTAAATCTTGAACAAAATACTTCCTTTATCTTTCCCTCAGTTTCTTTTTTATCGGTAAAATAGTAATAGCCTACCTCAAAAAGATTTTCTAAAAATTGAATGAGTTAATAGAATAAAAACTATTTAGATGAGTGCTCAGAATAAAATAAATTTTCAAGATTGTTAACTAATAGCTTTATATGTGCCAAGCATGGGAAAAACCATGGTAATAAGACTAATGTACCCCCTTGCTTTTCAGATCTTAGAATTAAATATTAACACCAACAGTATTACACATTATTATGGTTATTTATTCAATAATAAATATTAATTGGATACAAACTATGTAAAAAGGGGCAGAATATGAAACACGGCAACCACCAGTGCCTTACAGTTTTGTGGATGTGTAAATGTGTAAGGGAGTGCCCAGACAGATCATAAGTAATAAAGCATCCTGTGTTCAATGCAGGCAGAAGATGCTACAGTGTACAGGAAGGAAAATCTCAGTTCCGTTTGTATGAAAAGGAAAAAACATTATGGAGAGTAAAGAGATGAATTATGCTCTAACTTAATTTCTAAACATGGCCATAGTAGGCCTTTCTAGCCTTAAGATCATGGGATTTTAAGCAAAGGTTGTAAGGTGACCACAGGGAATTCCAAAAAAGATGTTCCTGTTGAAACTATAGTTCCTAAAGCAAAATGGTAAAATCTCAGTGATGCCATGAGAAAGACTGAGGAAAGTCACAAAAGAACAAAGAACTTATATACTATCATAGCAACAAAATGATTATGTATTAACAAGTTCATTTTTTCTCAGTGAAACTTAGAAGACAACTACTTAAGGAATGGGAGGGAGGAATTGGTGAGGCCGATTTAGGTAAATATTTTGTTAAATAAAATGGACACATTAAACTGACATTCTCTGCATGTGACATAGTGTATGATGGTTTCCCACATAACTAATGAAATTCTCATTTTCTTTGCTTATTCGTTTGTCCTGAGGATAGTAAAGACATTTTGCAAACTGTGCCTGTTTTTTTGTTTTGTTTTGTTTTGTAAGAACTCCCTTGGCCGGTTTAAAAACATTGGACATATACTACTAAGAGAAAAGAAAACCCTAGTTATGTATATGGACTGAGTAATTGTTTTTAATTCACGTTTAAGGTGCTTATATGTATGTAATTGTGAAATGGGCATGAACGCTGGTGCTCAGAGGTGCTCTGGAAACACAAGCTAATGAGTCTTGGGAGAGCAATGTGAGAGATTACATTTTAAAGTGTTAGATCAAATGAACACATGTTCATTTCCTTCTTATCTGGAGGTGGCATTCAGATGCCCAACTGCGGATACATTATTTTTTTTCACAGACAAGACATTTGGCTTCTTACTCAGCTGCTTACTTGGGAAGACTGTTGATTTGGCAGCTGTAGCCATTTCCCATCATCAGAAATGAATAAAATTGTAAGTTCTAGGATGATTCTTAAAAAAAAAAAACACGAAATAAAACTTCTTTTTGTTCTTCCGTCGGACGCATATGGATCACTGGAAGAAGAAAGCGTTTTCCTTCTGTCTCTGATTAAGCTTTCATGAATCCCTGGCTTCCATTAAGCTAGAAAAACAGAGACTCTGTATAAATGGGATTACATATGGGAAAGAACTTGGAAAATGCAAAGCATTATACAGTTCTAAGGCATAAACACTAATGTAAATATCATAGGTTCTTCCATCTTTTCCATGAAATCATCACTAACTACCTTAATATGTAACGTAACCGCCTTCTTTTATAATCACATTACTATAGTCTTGGTAGTCATTCTGTAAAACAAAGAAGTTTCACACCACCAAGAATGTGTTCAAATCATGCCATCAACATGGAGAATTTCTCTCCTTCCTTTGCTTATATATCGTCTCACCCACTTATTTAAAAACACTTATTGATTACCTACTATCTACCATACACTGTTCTGTGTCCTAGACTATAGAAATGAAAGGGACAGAAGTATTTATCTTTGGAAAGCAAAGATTTTTTTCCCACTATTTCTTCAAGAAGAAAAAAAAACAACAAGGTAGCTGGGTGGGAAAAGGGGAAGCCAGCAGACTGAAACATGGTGAACTGGGGGAGAGTTAAACCATAAGAATTTGCAATGATAAGTAAATTCTGCCACATGGAGAGCCTGGATGTCATGGTAAGGAATATGGATTTCATTGGAAATGCAATGGAAATGTACTGGAAGTTATTAAGCAACAGAGAATAATGGCCTGACTTATATTTTTATAAAATTGTTCTTTTTCTATAATTATCCCCCTTAGTCTGAGGCAACAGGAATCCACTGCTCTGAGCCCTATCATTTGGAAAACTCTGTATACCAGACACACAAACAATACATTTATTACAGAAAATATGCCTGCTTCTGTCATGCAGGACAGGACATGCAGCACTGGCACAGGGCAGCTTGTAACCATGAATACCTACTCCCGAGACAAATGATATTTAGACCCTAGGGCAATGTGTCTCCAAATCTCTTGCCCTATGTCCTTAAGACTTAGGGGGACTGTTTTTCAATGCCATAAAAGTTTGTGATTTGTACCTCTGTCAGAAGTTAGAAACAGACACCACTCCAGTGTTTAAGGAGAATTTGAGCAGCAGGAATAGTTAGGTAAGAGATAAGACAAATGTGTTTAGTTGCCACAGCCAGTTTCTCAGCTAGTATGAATACACTAGATTTGTGTATTCTAAAACAATTTTCCAGTAGTGTCAAGTATTCATTTCCTTGTATCTCTGTATTGTCCAATACACGTTTCTGTGAACACTTAAAAATCAATGCACAATTTACACTTAGGGAATATTTTACAATTTTAAATAATTCCTGTTCTTTTCAAATTTGTATAAATGCATATCTAGATCAGGGGACAGGGCAGAACATTATAGCTCCTAGGTTAAACGAGCTTACTTCCTGTTTGTGTAAATAAAGTTTTATTGGAACATAGCCAGTCATTTTAAACAAATGTATTTTCTGTGCTTGTTTTTGTGTTACTGTAGCAAGGTTGCAGAGTCATTGCTTCTGAGATTCTGTAGCCCAAGAACCCGAAAATATTTATGACCTAGACCCTTAGAATAAAAGTTTTCTCTCATCTACATATACATGAAGTATAATGTGGATTCTTATATTGCCTATATGTTGCTTAAGAAATTGCAAAAAATAATAATATTAAGTGGCTAGCTGTGAAAGTTTGCAAAGTTAATTTCCCAAGAGAAGTAGAAAACTATACCCACACAAAACATACACTGTTGGTAGTAACAGCTTTATTTATAGTATCCCCAAACTGGAAACCACTCAAATGTCCTTTATGAGCTGACAAGCACATTTTAGTTCATCCACAAAATGGTATGATTCTCAGCAATGAAAGGAAATAACTTCTGCATAAACCCAACAGCATGCATGATTTCAAAAATATCATGCTGAGTGATAAAAACACAAAAAAGAACACCTATTGCATGATTCCACTTATTTGAAATTCTGGAATAAGCAAAACTATTTTACATTTAAAAAGTAGTTAAATAGTTGCCTATAGCCACAGGTATGAGGAAAGTAGTTGACTGTAAAAGTGCCTAAACTGGAAAACTCCTAAAAACTTTGGCCCCAACTCAAGGACAAAAAAAGCAGATTTTTGGTAATTGGCCTGATTTTTTATACACAGGATACCTAAACCTAAAAGGAAAGCAGAGCTGAATTTTGCAAGCAGCTAACTTCTTTGCCGAAAGCTATTGAAAACTGTCTGACAATGTGGGGCCTCATGTACTGTCTTCAACAGACTAGGAATAAGCACAGATGTGCAGATGATATAGAACCTGATGATACAGTGTGAGGAATGTCTGTAGTGAATGACATGGTTGCCCACCATGTTTTCTTAGAACCCAGTGCACCTATCTCCCAGCTTTGGGGACTAGGTTCTGTTTACTATGCACTGCTATGTCCCTCACTGGGAATTCTACTCAGCCTCAGAGACTTGCTTCATCCCCATGTAGTGTCCCCTCCAACAAGGCCACACTTGGTCAGTGGCTAGCTGATGAAGGGGCATGAACTCTGTGATCCCTTGCCTTGCTTTGGGACACCTCTGAAGGACCAACTGCAGAGCTCCCCATAGGATCCATAGCATTGGCTAAGTCTTCAGTTGCAGTCATTGTCTCAGCTATGCTCTATGCTCAAATTTCTGACTCTGCTTCCTCGGAGGAATGTCTCATGACAGCTCTTCCCAGAAATTTCTCATCTTAGAGTCTATTTCCAAGGAACTCAGTTTAAGAGCATCAGTGCTAGAAGTGGTCTAAGGAAGCAGATTGTAAATGGGATTTGGGGCTGGATTACTCCACAATGCTAGTCAGCTTCTCTGTCCAGTTCTGCTTTCCCAATCTCCTTATAAATGTACTTCCTGAATATATTCCCAGTAAAACTTCTTCAAGCAATTCACTATTTGGGTATCTATTTTCAGATAATTTAATCTAAGACAATGATGTAACTTGTGACTGAAATTTTTGATCAGATGCACATAGGGATAAAAATTACAAGATTAAATTTAGTAGAGCTAAACATATTCTGAACTTCCAGTTAAACATTGCATTTTGAACATCTACACTTTTACCTCCATCCAAAAATGTCATCAACGTCATAGTTAAAGAATTTTTTAAAAATGTATTAAACCACAAAGTCAAAGAGAATGAGAAACAAGAAGAAATATGCACAAAGTTTTGAAAAAAATAAACCCAATGGACAAGTGGTACCTGACTTAAGAAGGGTAAAAAGGGAGAAATCCCTGCCAACAGGAGATAAAGTCAACATCAAGCAAACTGATTTGCATCTCAAATCCCCAGAAGCTCACAAGTTAGTGATGCAGTTGCCACTGATGGCAGGAACATGGATGGAGGCTGGAGGCTGAATGCTCAAGGATTAGTTAGAAGTCTTTAGGAAGAACAATTAGTGTGTAAGATCACTTCTCCTACCTTGTCAACAAGAAGACTTCTATGTTCATCTGAAGAGCAGACTGCATACTTAATATGTAGCAGTTTAACAATAGAGGTTCTGGATTCGTAACTCCAGCTTTGGATGAGCGTGAAGGTGAGACAGTTTTACTATATTATAAATTATGAGGAGACCCAGGCCTCCCTTCCTGTGTTCTGCCCTCAGAGCTTTCTATCTGCATTTTAGTGCCTCATTGATAAATTCAATAAAGCACTTTAAAAAACAAAACATACAGAAGAAGACAATGTAAAGAAACCAGAAACAATGCATGGAACAGAGGGAAACAAAATTAATATAATCAATACACTCATTGAGTTAAGACAAATATTAACATTCCTCAAAATAGACAATAAGTTAGAGAAACAGAAAATTATGAAAACAAGAAAAGCTATTGGAAATTAACACTAACACCCCAGAAATTGAAATAAAGTTTAGTAATTCAGTTAGAAGACAGTGTAAAGAAAATCTCACAGAAAGCAGATCAAAAAATCAAGAAAGATTATTCCAAGAGATATAAAATCCAAATAAGACCTCTGGAAAAAGAGAACATAAAATATGAAAGAAAATGATATTATTCAAAAACTAATAAATACCCCAGGGAGTTTTGCCTCCACTCGTGTAAAGACATAAGAGAACATCACTCCTACATGAACTACAAGAATAAAACTGGATGACCTACAAAATCATGACATTTCTTGAGCCTGTCGGAGGATTGAGGTCAGATGGCATCCAAGAAAAGTTAATTCCAAAGAGGATCAATCTCCTCCCAGGAGAAACAGATCCCCTTTGGCAGGACAGAGAAGGAACAAGTGGCAACTATTCAAGTGAGATCTAGTGGAAACGGTGGACAACCCAGGAAATTTCAGCAAAGAGATGGGAACTATGAAAGAGTCAAATAAACTTGTTAGGAAATAAACATGATAGAAAAGTTGAGGGATTTCTCTTAAGGCTTATTGGCACCACTAGACAAAACTGTAGAAAATATCAAACTAATACAAAGAAAAAAATGATGTGTGTGTGGGAGAACCCAGCTTCTAAGAATGGTTGGAAAATAGCAAATGTGTAATAAAAGTGTAATACAGGAGTAGAAGAAGGAGGGATGGCTAAATATTTTCCAAAATTTATGAAAGACATCAATCTCTAGTCCCCAAAAATCAGAGAACCTAAAGCTGGATGAAGACAAAAACACATATTAAAGTCAAAGTGCTAAAAACCAAAGATAAAGAGAAATTATTGAAACCTGGCTGGCAGGAGAAAGAAAGGAACAAATGAAGGAAGGAAGGAACGAAGGGAGGAAAGGA
The DNA here is from genome assembly GCF_965194805.1 of Balaenoptera borealis. Taxonomy (NCBI): domain Eukaryota; kingdom Metazoa; phylum Chordata; class Mammalia; order Artiodactyla; family Balaenopteridae; genus Balaenoptera; species Balaenoptera borealis. The sequence continues at coordinate 162,530,072 of NC_138866.1, read as the reverse complement.
AGAAGAGGAAAGAGGAAGAGGAGGAGGAGGGTGGAGAAGGAGGAGGAGGAGAGAGGAAGGAAGAAAGAAATACCTACTTATAAGGTAAAAAAAGGTAAGAATTATACCATGCTTGTCAGAAACTATACAAGCCAAAGAAAACGGAGTGACATAACCAAAGAGCTGATGAAATAAAAGCTATCTGAATACCAAGAATTCTATATCAAGTGAAAATATCTTTCAAAAATTAAGGCCAAAAAGGAAAAAAAAAGATTAAGAAAAAAAAAAAAAAGTTGAGAAAATTCACCAGAAGCCGATCTGCTTCAGAAAGAACTAAGATAACAGATGGAAACTTGGAGTGACACAAATAAATAAGTATTTTTAAAACTCCACAAATGCTGGCTCAAATAAAGGTAAATATAAAAGACTTTTTTTTTCTTATTTTTAATCTCCTCAAAATCTAATTGTCTAGTGAGGTGGTCAGCAAATTACATGCAGGTCAAATCCAGCCTGTTGCTTATTAGTGGACATTGATTGGAACATAGACACATCTAGCCATTTATGAATTGTTTTTGACTGCTTTTAACCTACAACAGCACAGTTGAGTAGTGACAGAAATATTATGCCCCTCAAAGCCAAAAATATTTATTATCTAGCCCTTTACAGGAAAAAAAAAAATTGTGCTGTCTTGACCTAAAGCAAAATAGTAACAAGTTATAGTAGATGTAAAATGTATGTAAAAGTAAAATGTATAAATGTCATAGTACAAAGGATGGGAGGGATGAATTGGATGGATGCTTTTGGGAGGTTCTTATATTATACATGAAGTGGAAGAACATTAATATAAAGTAGAGTGATAGACTGTGATAAATTAAAGATGCATATTGTAAGTGCTTGGTAATCACTAAAATAATTAGAATTGCAGTTACAACTAATAAGCCAATAATAAAGATGAATTAAAATAATAGAAAATATATAATTACTCTAAAGTGGTCAAAAAAGAGAAAAAAGGAATAAACAGTAGATGGAAAAATAGAAAATATATAGCAAGATAGTAGATTTAAATCAGATGTATTGCTAATTACTTTAAATGTAAAGGATCAAACATACCAATTAGAAGACAAATGTATCAGACTGGGGAAAAAAATGCAAGACCAGATTGTGCTGTCTTTAGCAAACCTTTAAATATAAAAGATAGGTGAGACAAAAGTAAAAGATTTTAAAAGATTTACGATGCAAACACTGATGCAAAACACTTGGGATGGTTGTATTAATATCAGACAAAGTAATTACAGAACAGAGGCTATTTCTGGTATTAAAGAGGGACATTATGTGATAATTAAAGGGTCAATTCACCAGGAAGACATAACCCTAAATGTCCAAACAACAAAATGTACCAAACAACAAAAAAATACCTGAAGCAAAAACTGGTAAAACTGAAAAGAGAAAACTAACCATTATAGTTGTAGAGTTCAACATTTCTCCCAGTAATCAATAGAAAAGTAGACAGAATATCAATAAGGATATAGAATACCTGAAAAACACTAGTAACTAACTGTACTTAATTGACATTATACAATGGATAAATGCACTGCATCAAGCAACAGCACAATACATATTCTATTCAAATAAATATAGAATATTCACCACACCAGACCATATTCTGGGCAATTAAACAAACCTCAATCTACTTTAAAAGAAATAAAATCTTACAGTGTATTCTCTGATCACATTGGACTTAAGCCAGAAACCAATTACAGAAGAATATCTGGAAAATCCCCAAATATTTGGAAATCAAACAGGATACTTCTAAATATTAGATATGCCAAACAGTAAGTCAAAAATAGAAAACATTTTGGTTAGAAATGGAAACACAACTTTTAAAGGTAAAGGAATTACTAGAGGGAAATTCACTGAATTAAGCTATTTTATTCGAAAGAAAAGAAGTTTCAAATCGATGATCTAATAGATCTTAAGAAAATAGAGAAAGAGACATACATTAAACCCAAGGTGAGCAGAAGGAAAAATATAAAAGAGAATCAGACTCTGTAAACAAAAGAACAATAGAAGAAATTAAAGCACACTAAATCTTAGCTGAAAAGATCAACAAACGTTTGTAGTCAAACTGATCATTAGAGGATATAGAAAACAAAAATAACCCACATCAGAAATAAAAGAGGGAACTTCACTCAGATCGTGCAGACATTAAAAGGATAATAAAGAAATATTTTGAATGGCTTTATGCCCATAAATTTGACAACTTAGATGAAATAAACCAATTTCCTTAAAAACACAAATACCCAAAGCGCTCTCAAAAAGAAATAGAAAATATCATTAATCCTGTATTTATTAGGTTAATAAATCAAATTACTAAATTTATAAATTTATTTGTGATTAAAACTCCTCCAATAGAGAAAATTGCAACCGTATATATAGCTCTACTGTGAATTCTACCAAACCTTTGATGGAGAAATACCCATTCTATACACACTTCCTAACTCATTTTATGAGGCAAGAATTACGTTCATTAAAAAAAAAAAAAAGACAAACTTAATCAGAACATAAAACTACAGATCAAAATATCTCATTAACATGGATGCAAAAATCCTCAAAACATATCAGCAAATCAAATAATCAAACATTGCAGTATAGAAAAAGAATAAGATATATCTAAATGGAGTGTAATGCAAAAATACAAAATTTGTTGTGTACACAGAAAATCAAGCAATGTAATTCTGCATATCGACAGGCTAAAGAAAACACCCATAGGATAATTTGAATGTATGCACAAGAACATGTAGCAAATTTCAACATCCATTCATGAAAATATTCTTAAAAATGGAGGAACAGAAGGGAATTTCCTCAAACTGATAAACGCATCTACATAAACCTGCAGATAATATTTATTAAAGCAATCCTGGAAGCTAAAAGTAATGGATTGATGACTTCAAAATTATGAGGAAATCTTTCCAGTGCAGCACTTTTTAAAAAAAAATTGGGGTATAGTTGCTTTACAATGTTGTGTTAGTTTCTGCTGTACAATGCATACATACATCCCCTCCCTCTTGGACCTCCCTCCCATCACCCGCTCCATCCCATCCATCTAGGTCACCACAGAGCACCGAGCTGAGCTCCCTGCGCTATACAGCATGTTCCCACTAGCTATCTGTTTTACACGTGGCAATGCACATACGTCAATCCCAATCTCCCAATTCATCCCCTCCCCGACCCCGTGTTCACATGTCCATTCCCTATGTCTTAGTCTCTATTTCTGCCCTGCAAATAGATTCATCTGTATCATTTTTCTAGATTCCATATTTTTCTAGATTAACGTGTTAATATACAATATTGGTTTTCTCTTTCTGGCTTCCATACCTAGCAAATAGTCAGTCAAGATCTTTAAAAAATTCACTCCTCATGCCACCCCTTCTCAGAAAGCAACTGTGAGATATACTTGATGAAAACATATACTAAACAATTAAAAGAAAGAGATGGGGATAAGGAAAGAAGGTATCCAAGTACAGGAAATATGAACAGAACTCTTAGTATGTTAGTAAATGGAGCTCCCAGTATGAAACTTACTCAGAAGCTTAGACAACAAATAATGTAAGTTGGAATAGGAAGAAGGGAGGATTCTAGAAGAAATTTGGCAAATCGAAGAATTATAGATTAATTCATATTTGAAACAACCAAAACCTGATTTTAATTCTATTTGAAGATTAGGAGATAGATTATTTGTTAAGAACACAGAGAATTTAGCAATCAAAAAATAAAGGAGGTAAATATTAACTCAAGGAAAACCGAATAATTGAATACACTGGGAAATATTTCGTAGTTTGATATGTGATTCAATAGTGGTTAATACTTCCATAGTTATAATAAGGTACATTACATGCTGGCTTTAAAATATTGTAAAAGAATTTCCATGGAAAACAAGTTGATCTGAAATTTCTATGAAAAAATAAAAAGAATAAAAATTGTCAAGACAATCACAAAAATAATAATATTGATATATTAGCTAAAAGTTAAACAGTATTTCTTCTAGCCTTCCCTCAAACTTTAGGTAGAATGATTATCAATTTATTTTTCAGCTGAGCAAACTGGGTCACAGATACTAACTTCCTCAAGATTATGCAGGTAGTTAGCAGGCTATCTGGGCTTTGAGCCCAGCTGTTGGTTTCTAGAGTTCTTTCTTGCAACCACTGGGCTATGCTGGATGCCCATTATCAAATGTCAGTACTGAATATAAAGCTGTAGTAATAAAACAAATGTTGATTTACTTGTATTAGGAGAGACCAAAAATGCAGAACTAAAAATAAATCTGTCTGGGATATATGGGAACTTGACTGTGAATATATTGCAAATAAGTGAGAAATTGATAGACTTTTTGATGAATGGTATGGTGCTGGTGATAATTCACTTGAAAAGAGAAAGACCATGGCTGGGATAGGTGGTGATTCATGAAATAGGCTTTTATTTTATTAAGGTAGAGATCATACTTGAATTTTGTATGTTTGTGGGAATTGTCCTGTAGAGATGGAGAAATTGATGAGGCAGGAAGGAAATTATGTACAGAACCTAAATCCTTAAGAATTGAGATGGGAGTGGAATGATTAATCAGCCTCTGATAGGACAACTTTCCTTCCATTGTAATAAGAAGAAAGATAAATGTCATATTCAGATGTGTATAGTTGTACAGATTTGTTAGTGGAAAGATAAGAAAGCTTCTGTCTGATTATAATTTCTAAAGGAAGTGAGAGTGGCAGGAGGTGGGGAGGGGAGGAGAAAGCATCAGGTATAAAATAGTCAACTTGGAAGTGAAGAACTACCAGGTACAATGGAGTGTTTATTAAACATCTGTGTTCATAAACTAACAGTGAAGCCAAACATATGTTAGCATGATTTTTCACGAGTTATGTTCATTGAATTTACTTCAGAGAAATCAAGTGCTTGAATGCACCAAGTTTGGGGTTTTCTTAAGCTTATACTTTTGAGAAGAAGAGGAACAAGTTTGGTGATGTTGACAGGGGAGTGATTATAGAAAAAGTGCATGGAATCCAGGTGAGCCATGGAAATAGTGAGGACGTAAGAACAATGAGCTAAGATGTGCAATGCAAAGTGGGTCAGTGGATGGATTGGAAGTTTCAAAAATGCCCAAGATGTTTTGCAATAGGGACATGAAAGATGCTAACTGTATGGGGTCCTAAAGCTTGTTGGTTTGGGGGCTTCTCTTTAAGCAAGAGAATACAAAAATATCTTGATTTTTAAAATTTTACAAAAGTATGAGAACTCACTGCTAGGTCTCTCCCTGGGACTTGGATGGAGCTCCTCCAAGTGAGCAATCAAAAATGTAAACCTCCTGAGCTTCAGTAATTAACAGGAGAGCAGAAACTTATCAGAAAGTAGGAGGCACAGTGTGTAGATTTCAAAGGTGTTGCAATTACTGGTGGGTGAAACAAATTCTATGGTTTGAGTATGGGGGAGAAAAGATCACTGGAGGTGAAGAAGAAAAGAATAAAAAAGGCAGAGATTTGGATTAGTTATTCCGTAGGATGGCAAAGACATGGAGAAGTATATACCACAAGTAGAATGAAGATGAAGTCAGCAGTCCTGACACTAAACCTTCAGTTAATGTCTTGTTTTTCATCCTGGGACCTTTGCACAGGTTCTGTTTCCCATGCTTTATTTTATTAAATACAGGCCAAAAGACTGGACCAAAAAACCCCAAAAAACATAGTGTCCAAAAAAAGATAAAAGTATTTATTTCAGTTTCACCTCAGAGTCCATAGGCAGACTGACTTCAGGGAAAGTGGAAGCCATTCCTAACCCAACAAGACTGGGTTAGGTACTCCTTCAATATATCTCTACAACACCCTCTACTCAGTTTAGCTCCTTTAGGTCATCCTGAGTTCCTTCTGTCTTGTTTCACCATTCCTTAGGGTATTGTGCTTGACCTTATGTTTAAAGCTGGTTCACAATTACATGTGTATTTCCTCTGTTTAAAGAATCAGCATAGGAGGTGAATAAATTTCCATTCACTTGCATTAATGAGAACTTGGTCATGTGAACCATCCTCCTGATCTTTATCTGGATTGGCCTTGTGTCCTGCTAAAGGTAATGCAGTATCTGGGTGGCTCTGTAACCTGCTAAAGGTAATGCAGTATCAGGGAGTTCATTACTAAATGTAAAAAGGGAAATAGAGGTTGGGCACCATGAACAATCTCCACCCTACCCTTTCATTGATATTCCTCTAGTTAACAATTTCAAGGCATCATGCCTTTGAGGAAGCCATTTCTAACCCAACAAACCGGGTTATATGACCCTTCTTTATACTACCCACCCTATACTTTTAAATTTTGCTAACACCTGCCATAGTATTTATTCATCAGTACTTCCTGTATACTCTAGTATCTGGTAGGTTCACAAACATTTACAGTTGAATATGTACATGAATGGATACATAATTGATGAGCATCCCTTCATTTTAGAAGAAATTCATTAAATTCCTTGCTCATTCCTGCTCTTTTTTTTTTCCTTTGAGTTTGCTATTTCTTCCCCTTTCCACCTTCCCATCTATAATGTTAACCTCCTATGCAATAATATATATTAGAACTCAAGTCAATGTTTAGACCTATTGGTTAATATTTATTAAAATTAAACACAGTAGAGTGCTAAATAGTATAATATTGGTTAAAGTGAGATAGAAATGAATTGAGCTTGAGGTTTAAGAAACTGTTTCATGAAAGAAGCATTTAGAACAATTGTAGAGAAGTCAGAGAGCAATTTAGGCAAAGGTGACCTCCAGATATTAATACATTAATCAATTATTTCATTTATTCATTTTCTCATTAAGCATTTATTGAATTCCTATTACTTGCAAGTAGTTAGCCTATATAATAGTTACAGAGGGCCTATTCCCCCTTTTTATATACAGTGAGCTCACCATATAAGGTTTTATTAGAGGTTTGGGGAAATTGACATAAAATAAATAGAAAGAAATTCAAAACTTGAAATGTTTTATCTCCAACTGGAAATTTATGAGTCTGATATTACTTCTTATTTTAAAAGATTCCTATCTTTTGGCGTCAACAATAAATCACCATTTTCAGGTTGTACCAGTTGTTTTACAGCTTTTGAAGTACTGCAAAGGACACCATTGACAGGCTTTCAAATATATCCCAGACCAAAACAATAAAAATAAATAGAAGAAAACAATATAATCTTTCTGACATTTCCATGAAAATTGAATGGTCTTCTTCTACAAACATAGAAGAGCAGTTTCATTATTGAATGCCAAGGATCACATATCCATAAAATACCAAGAGATTTTGCATGTCATTCAATCACACAGCTGACAATCTTCAAGAAAAACTGCTTTTTAGTGAGATGGAATGCTTTAATAAGCTAATTAGTCAGCTCTGGAAGGTGATTCTGTGACATTACTTACAGAATTACTCTGAAATCTACCTATTCTTGCTGTTCATTTATGATAAATCATACTACCTTATGGATTTAAGTCCAATATTTATTTTAAAAATGGAAATCCTATTTAGTAGCATTTTTCCTTGTATGGCAGGCTATTGATTTTTATGTTCTAGGGATTTTAATACTTTCATTCTGAAATATTTCATTCTATTTAGTGAAATATAATTAGCTCTATCATCAGTGCAAAATGTTCACTCTATAGATCATCTCAGACAAAATATCAAGGTAGAAATCTTCTGAGTCCTAATAATCATGTTTGTACAGTTTTCTAGTCCCCCCCCCCTTCAGACTTACTATACTCTTAGAGACATGGAGGATCAGGACCATGGCTTACTTTGCAACTTTCTAATCATATTACAAAAGATTTGGCACATAAACAGTATTCAGAAAAGAAGAGTCAACTAAATAAAATGTTAGCAATGAAATTAAAAATCAGTAAATGGTTACCCGTAGCCCTGTATTATATCACTCTTAGATGTGCTAGGACAAATCAAAATGCACATGAGGGCAGTGGGCAGGGAAACACAATTGATCATCAGCAACCAAGGAGCTAGAGGCAGGATCTAGATTTTTGAGATCCGACTTGAAAAAGAAGGGAATATTTTATATTAGGGCAGTTCTTTTAAATGGAGTCATTCTGTCTGGCTCACGTGTATGTTTAAGAAAAAGTGTTTGCTATTCAGCTGGCTTAAGGGACCATTGCCTTTAACTCATTACTTGTCTCTCATCTGCCTTGAATTTTCCAGCAAAACAACTGTTAATTATTCTTCAAGCTGTGCTGTCACTCCTCTTTCCCCTTATCCAGGTTGCCGTTCTTGTCCTGTAGTAGTGGACTTCTTCTCCACCTACTATGGTCTTAAATGTAGGTTGTAAGACAGAGCTTTAATAACTTCTCTTCAGCAACACCACTGCCAGTTCAAGTAGATGTCTGTACCTCCATAAATTATTCTCCCTGCATGCTTAAGGTCTGGTAATATGTTTTGGTCACTATGTTAGTCAGAGTTCTCCGGAGAAACAGATGTAGATATAGATGTGGATATGGATATGGATATAGTTGTATCTACAATTACATGATTGTAGATCACAATCACATGATCTTATTCCTTAAAATAAATCTCTTTGTATATCTATGCATCTGTATGTCTATCTATAAAATAGTCTGTCTATAGAGCTATCTGTCTCTCTCTTGCGTGCGCTCTCTCTCTCAATATATATATGTATAAATATATATACATAGAAAGAGTTATTTTAATGAATTGAATCACATGATTGTCTATATAAATGCAGATACATAAGGAGATTTATTTTAAGAAGCTGGATCACATGATTATATATAGATATATATGTACACATAAAGAAACATCTATGTAAATTTATGTAGATCTATAAAGATATTTATTTTAAGGAGTTGAATCACATGGCTGTGGAGGCTTGTCAAGTCCAAAATCTAATGGAGGAGGCTGGCAGGATGAAACTCAGGTAAAAGTTGCAGTTTAAGTCCAAAAGCAGTCTGCTGGCAAGCCAGAAAGAGCCATTGTTGCAGGTGAAGTCCCAATGCTGTGTGCTGGAGAATTCCTTCTTGCTCTCAGGAGGTCAACCTTTTTTTCTATTCAGGCCTTCAGCTGGTTGGATGAGGCCCACCCAAATTATGAAGTGCAGTCTGCTTTACTCAAAGTCCACTTATTTAAATGTCTCATTCAAAAACACCCTCAAAGAAAAATCCAGAATATTTGACCAAATATCTGGACACTGTGACCCAGCCAAGCTGACACATAAAATTGACCATCACAGTCACCATTGTCTCTTCAGTTTCTAACACAGTGCTTGAATCCGTAGACACTTAATACATGTTAAATTAAGAAATAACTCTAAGTCATTAAGCTCTACCAAAGAAAAACTATCTGTTTCAATGTCTAGAAGACAATGGTTTTGCACTGTAGGCAGACTAGCAGAATAGGGCTAATATAACAGGTTTAGTTATAAATGTTATATGTAACAAAAGTGATTAATAAAGCTAGATGTTTATTTTTCAGGGTGCAAACCCTCACTTTTGAAAAGAATAGGAGAATTTAGCCACTTGACAAGGCTGTACTTTCTCTAAAGTGTAGTAAAAATGCTATATATATGCATATTGACTGCAGTCTTTGCTCTGTCACAAGTAAGCATTCTACACACTGCTTCTTTTTAAAATCATTACAGTTAAAGTCTTAAAAAGTGCGCATGTCAAAATAGTATGTTTTCATGTGTGTTCAGTACTGCTAAAGTCAGAGAAAATCTAACATCCTGGCATCAATTGCTTTTTTTAGCTTCTGAAAGAGCAAGTGAGAATCCATAACCTGAAACACACTCACTTCAGAAAAAAAGTTTTTTTTTAAATAACCCAGTAACTATTAGCTTATAAAATGAAAATGTATGCAACCAGTTTCTAAATTTGTTGTTCAAAAAACCAACCTTTGATATGGGATTAATGAAATTTCAAGAAATCCATTTCTCATGATTTTGTATTTTTTAATTCTGCATAATTTGTGTTTTAAACCTTATACTTCATAACATACTTTTTACTTGATTGAGTCTTTATTTTAATATTGTTTATTGTCCTAACTTGTTTAGGGATTTCTTAACAAAGTTGATAAGACACAAAAAAGAGTCAGGAATGCCTTTGATCAAGCCAAGAGTTAGAACTGGATAAGGACTGGGAAGAGGTCAGGCGCAAGCTAGGGTGTCAGGGGTAATCACTCCTTCTAACACAGCTGAGCATTGCATCCTGGTGCTGTGCCAGGTGTGAGAAGGATTTGCAAGCATTGAGACTACTGAATGGTATAGAGTCAAGGTAAATTATTATTTCTACTATTCCTCTGTTCCTGATATGATAGTTTCAAGTCAACACAGTCTTATAGTTGCTCTGCTGAAATATGCCCCACTATTTCACTGTCCTGAAACTAGCATGAAGGATAGATTGACTGACCATTGCAAAGCTATACTATCACTTTAATTGATCAAGACACTACATTCCTATAAATAAAGCCCAAAACTGATGTTAAACTTATATTAGCTTTTTTGGGGGTAACTTATTAATTGACTTAAATTGGACCTAAAACCAATTACATTCTAAAGTAAATATTGCTTCTTGTAGGATTCCCAAGTGTAAGACCTACATTTTTTCAGTGTTAAATTTAATCCTGCAGATTTGACCCAATATTCAAGACTACAGAGAATGTTTTAGATTCTGATTTTGTTACCCAAAATGCTACCTATTTCTCCTAGATTTACGTCATCTACAATGTTAAAAAGTACATGTATCACTGGCAGAAAGTTCATAGTTTAATTGCAGTGATTTCCTTCAGCAAAGGATTATCCCCAACATTATTTCCCTTATGTTACCTACACTTTGTCTATTTTAATGGTCTGTAGTATCCTTTTATTACAACCATTTTTGGAAGTGATCATTTCCCAAATAATTAAGCACATAATAAATTAAATATTTGTGTGCTTTTAATCATTTATCTCATAAAGATAAATATATCAAGCATTTATAAAGTGTTTGGAAATAACATTATTTAATCATCAAAACCACCCTGTGTGGTGGGTATGTACATTCGTAGCCCATTTTACGAACAAGAAAACTGAGGTATAGGGGAGTTAAGTGACTTGCCCAAAGTCATGGAGCTAATAAGTTGCAGAGCTGCATTGGAACCCAGGGTGCCTCTCTTTAGAGTACATGCTTATAATCACTAGTTTTTACTGACTTGTGCATTACCATAAGCATTAAATAAGACAAACTTAAGGAAAAGTCCCAAGATCTGCTTCTAAGATATCCCCACTGTGGATGAAGCAGATGTGTTAAGGCCCATATCATGTGTGTCTTACCATCTGGTGAAACTGAGAGGGTCTTGAATGGCCTCACCATAAGGTCCCCTCCCCATTCTGCTCTCTTGGATAATGACCTAGTCAAACAGCTCTCCTTCCCAAGGCGATCAGGTGCAGTTCCTAACTGTCCTGGAAAAGCAGGCATCAGTTCCTTCCAGCACATGGAATTATTCAGACAAGCCAATCACATCCTCCCTCAGGAACCAGGGGTCACTAAAACTTCTTGATACTATAAATTCCGCCTCCCACTAGCCCTGGCTGCCCAATATGCTCTGGGGTGCAACACCCAAGTGGCCCTAGGCTGTAAGTGCATGTGACCAATGAGCTGCTGTAGATGCTATCTACCCTGGGTCAGGTGCATTGTCTTTGACCATCCCCAAACTCCAGGGCAGGAAACCCTCCTTCACCAGCAGGATGAATAGAAAGTGATTAAAAACCACTCCAGATGAGTATGTGCAAAACAAGCTAGCCACATCTATAAATCCATCCATTGGGAAAGCACAAGCATTATTCTTTAGATGGTATATAAACTCAGTCTATGTTAAAGATTAAGCTAAATTATTAATTTTCTTATTAATGTATTGTTGACAAGCAACAGTGCCATGATCTTTCTTCCTCTGACACTTCACCCGGCAGGCAATCTCCAGTGTCAAATATTTACAGTTTTATTAGCCACTTGACTATTTTGTGCATCTCTTCAGCCATATGCAGTGTGGCCATAAGCAATGTGATAACTTATGTTTAATAAGATGCAGCAGTGACTTCTTCTTTTCTAGTTTTAAAAGCAAAAACAAACAAATTTTGCTTTTAACAAGCTTGTAATATTTATGTTAAAATTAAAAAAGTAATTTTTCTTTAACTTCTGAATGGTCAATCTCAAATGGATGCTCTAATTTAAATGGCATTGTAATAATATTTTTAAATGTTTGGTTGCACAAGACACCTTGAGTTAAATTATAAGTAACTATAAGATGAGGGAAAGATAGATTTATTTGGTATTATTTATTTATTATTTAAAGGGTTATCCAATTTCTTTTGAATAGATTTTCTCTTCCATCAGTGAAAAAATTTTTCTGAATGTCAATTTCATGTTTTTTGGCATATTTGGATGAAGACAGTGTAGCTTGTTTTGACTAATCAATTCTTTTACTCTCTCCTAAATCAAAAATTTAATCTTAAATATTTAACAATATTTTATAATTTTCCTTTTATTTTAGACTAGTACATAATTTAATTCTAAAATAATGTTTTAATTTAAATTTAAAAATTTAGGAAAGTTTTTTTTAATAAAATGTTATTGCACAAGAAGATGATTATATGTGTTTTTATCTTCTTGTGTTTCCATACGGTTCAAGGAAAACTTCAGGATTTTGATATAATAATTTATTAAATGATAATATGTTTACAATAATTATAGCAACATAGGAAAAATAATGTAAACACAAAATGCTGAAAGTAAGCTCTGTTAATTTCTGAAAATCTACATATCTGTACCCTAAAACTTCTATTATAGAAAATTCTGTATAACACAGGACTCAACACTACATATTCCATTAGCCATTAAGACAAAGATGTCATTATCATATGTATAGCCTCTTGTAAATACTACCATTCACTCATGAGAGAACAAGAGTAAACAAAGAAAATGACATGTAAGTATTAGTATGGAAACAGTGTTTGACAATTCAAACCCCGTGAAAGGGTCTGAGATCCCTCCCCAGGGTTCCTCAGATACCACCATAAGAGACAATAAGAAATTAGAAAGACTAAATTATTTGGAGTCAGAAGATCTTGGTTTCAAATTATTCTTACAGTTTCATTTTATTTTAATATGTTCTATGTTTTTATGCTCCTGTACGATGTCAGAATTCATCAGATCACTACATAAGTAGGAAAAAACACCAATTAAAATTAATCTTCCCTTTTTCCCCCGTATGGATATAGCTAGCTCTTTTGACAAATTTTCATTTTTGATACTCTTTTATTAATCCTTTAGCATCATTCTACATACTATTTCTTTGAACTATGAATATCTATGTATGTACATATACACAAACATAACTTTTATATATACACACATACATACCTGTATACATATACATGTAATTCCTTATTTACATGTTATATCACTTTAATAAATTTATTATTAATTACCTTTTGATAAATAGATATCTAGACGAATCTATGCTATTTATTCTCCTTCAAAAAAAAAAAAAACTAAATGCTATGCTGTGTCTCTTCTACCAGGGTCACTTCATATACTCATTTAATATATCATTATTGGTCAAAATTAAGAATATGAAGAGTTCTACTTGAAATCAGCAGAATAAAACATCTGCTGCCAAGTAGGTTTCAGTAGGTCACCCCATGCCAACACTTTCACTGCAGCAAGTATTAAGAAAAGGGGAAAAAATTGTAAACAGGGCAGTGGAAGCATTGGCAACTAGGTGAACAGAGATGGTAAACCACTCTGAGGGGAAATGACAAACGTAACCACTAGCTGTCATTCCCTCTGGGAGAGGTAACTATCTGTCCATCCTCTGAAGAGCACTGCTCAAGATCATTGCTAGAAGAAAGAGAAAAAAGCAAAAATTTTACTATGACTGGAGAGATTCTATGATCTGAAATTTTTCATGGGTAACTGTCTGCATGGTTCTTGACCTATGATGGAGGCTAGGGAACTAAGCCAACATTTCCCAAAGTCAGAGTAAAACTGCCTGCAGTCTTTCAGAAAAGATTGCTAGAATAACTTATAAAAATGATCAAGATAATAAAAGCAAATCTTGAAAGAAACTAGAGAGAAAAGACAAAGAGCCTTCAAAGGATCACAAGAATCACAAGCTGACTTCTTTATAGAAATGATGTAAACCATTAGATACAGGAAGATAACACGAAGGATATCTTTAAAATGCTGAGGAAAATATATAGCAACCTACCATTATTTATCCAGCAATACTATACTTCCAAAATGGTGAAGAAATAACATTTTTCAAGGAAATGTCAAACAAAAACTGATATAATTTATTCCTCGAAGTAATGTTCCAAAAGAAAACCTAAAGATGGACAGTGATTCCAGAGAGGAATAGAAAAGTATAGGAAGAAATAAAAAGCACAGGAGAAGGTGAAAATGTGGATAAGTACAAATGAATATGGATTATAGGAAGTAATAATTGTAATGCCCTATGGAATGTAATTTATGTGCATAACTGAAAATGTGTGAAAATATAGGACAAAGGTAGGTGAGAAGTAAATGGAGTGAAAAGGATTTAAGTTTCTAACAGTACCAGATAAATTAAGAAAGTAATAATTTATATTAGACTTTAATAAGTGAAGGTGAGTTTTGTTATCTCTAGGTTTAAATCCAAATGGATAGTTTAAAAAGTATTAAAAATAATATAAGAAAAATGTATTAATCCAAAAAGACAAAGAAAGGAGAAAAAAAAATAAAGCAGATATGCAGATTAAAAAATAAATAGTAAAATGATAGCTATCCACCTAATTATATCCATAATTTCATTAAAAATAAATGCACTAAAATAGGAATCCTTGGTTAAAAAAAAAACACTTTGGAGCCAAATCTCTTGAGTTTGAATCCTGACTCTGCTACTCTTTAAGTAGGTGATTTAAGAAAAGTTACTTAAACTCATATTTATTACCAATAAAGGAAAATAGTAATAGAATATACTTTATATGTTATTACAAAGATTAAGTGAGTTAATATCTGCAAATCTCTTTAGAAAATGCCTGACATGTAGTATATGCTGTATAAAGGTACATAAAGCCTATATGAATTGGATAAATTGTAGAGTTTTTATATATATCAAGTGTGATAACATACATGGAAGAGCATTAAATATTTCTAATAACTACAGAAATACAACATACTATTTTTGAATCACTGAAACAATAATGTAAATTAATACACAATTCTAACCTCATATACACTTCTTAATTAATACTATTTAATCATACAGAGATAAAGACAGAAAGCTTGTTATATAATAGTATTGTCCTTGTGATTTCATTTTGCCTGTATGATTTCCTAGGCTCATTTTAATATGTCTTCAAATTTGCCCGTGTCTCTAGGTAAATTTGCTAACAATTTGGGAATGTGGTGCCGTTTGTCTAAAAAGTTGAATCATACTCTGGAAATAATTCTTCCTTCTGTTGGATCTCTCTCCTGACTATTCATATTATTATCATCAAATATTATTCCAGTGGTTAAATATATTTGGTGAGTTACAAATTGATGAAGAATATGTGCTTTCTGCTGAGAGGATCCAGCCTCTTTTCAGATCACTTTATAGGTAATTGATTGATAACCATTAGGGGAAGCAGTAATATGAGTAAGATGATAAAAAAGTAATTACTATGAATGTTTTTCTACAACTATAGTGTTAACACTAATTTAACTATAGTAACTTTTTCTACTTTTTCTAGAACTTTCTTTGTGTGTATGCCCATGCGGGGAGGGTGTGTGTGTGTGTTTTAATATTCCTAGTAGGATAAGCAAAAGAAAGAAAAGTGCCTGACTTCTGTTATGCTGGTTGTCTATATATATGTCAATTTATTCATTTTTAAGTAAACTTTTCTGAAAGAGGCTTATTTTTATTTTTACTGTGAAGATGTTCCACATAAATGCACATTGACTACACTATCAGAGTAAATTACAAGTGTTTGCAAAAAATTTGGTAGAGATAGGAAGTTTGTGCCTGAAACTCTATGAAAGATACTGTGAATATATAAATACATTTAAAAGGCTTATGCTGTCAGGCTTATTTTTATCTTTTAATTACCGATAAAGAGTTTTTGTAATTTGGGGTTCAGAGGCCATATATCTCTCTACAAAGGAGAATGATTCATTTAAAACATTAATTCTGTTCTGAGCTGCAGTACAGCAAATTAGACACCATTCTCTGCTTGGAGGAAGATTTAAATCAAATTATTAGAGAATTCCTGCAAGGAAGGTAAAAGGAAAGCTCTTATAGTCATCAAGAATGTTGTGCTTTTATATATATGTTCCTTCAATTTGGTACCCCACAAGAGGTAATTTCACTCTTATAGATGGAAAATGTACTGTAAAAAATATCTACTTTCCTTGGCTCACCATTAAGACAAGCTTCAAACTCACAGATGTTGGCAATTTTTAAAAATATTTTTGAAATTCCTACTCAAAAGCTCAATCTATTTATTTTTAAAATATATTATTTTTTTAAATTACGTATTTTTAAAAATGAGGGTACTTAGTATGATACGGTCACTTCAGTATGCCCTCCTATGTATGTTATTCACATCAAATTATTTTTTTATGTAGAGATGTTCTATTTTTTAAAAAAATATTATTGTATTTTATATTTCCATATTCTTTACAAAATAAGGTTAGCTTTGAAAATTATTTCCTTTTAAACTCGTTTATGCCTATTGTATTTGAAATATTCTTCTCTGCATTTATAAAATCATCTTAATTATTATTTTGCCTTGCATACCTTTTTCCTACTTTCTGCTATATTTTATTTTAAAGTGAAACATACCATTTAAAACAATGGAACAAACAAAACTCTTGCTATTACTAATGGTGTGAAAATTTCATGTTGTGGAAGAAATCTAAACCCAAACTTCAAAAGACCCATGATTGCCTAGTGGATTTATTAATAATATATCCAAATCATCTCCCAGGCCATTGATGTTGTTTTTGCAGAAGGAGTGAGTGGACAATATAAACTCTTCCATGTGACTGGAGAATAGACCTAAAAGAGCTTGGACCACAGCCTTCCAATACTAGAAAGATGGTCACATGGAAGACACCCTTCCTTTTAAAGTGATCCAGGATGAATTGTCCTGGAGTGAGGAATAGAAAGTATCGAGTGAACTGGGGGCTGGAAGGAGCTAGGAAGACACTCTATGATAAAAATGTTCTTATGAAAGTCATCTGTTAGCTTTTAAGGTTGCTGTAAACGGAGTGTCTATAGCAAAACAGGAACTACCTGAGGAATCTTTTTTTAATGTGTGCAGTGAAACATGGACACACACATATGAAAAGAAGATATATTTAAAGTCGGCTGCATCACATTATTTCTAGACACATACTCCAGATGTGAAAAGTTATGTCTTCTGTTAAGAACCTATGTCTTTAGGAGGTACTCAAGGCCAGCACACCATGTGCTTTCCACGAAACTACATTGCTTGGCTCACCTTTTTCCCTTTTCATTAAAACATTACATATTTTTGTACACCAGATTAAATTTATCCCTACTCTGCCATTTTCCAAAATAATCTTAGGAGGCATATAAAAATATATGCAACAAATACAGTCATGTTATGAGCTGAATGTTTTGTGTCCTCTCAAATTAGGCTTAGATGAGGCCATGAAGGTGGGGCCTGCACGATGGGATTAGTGCCCTTATAAGAAGAGGAAGAAGGGAAGGTTTCACTCTCTCCCCATGTGTGTGCATGGAGGAAAGGCCATGTGAGGACACAGCAAGAGGGCAGTTGTTTACAAGCCAGGAAGAGAGCTCTCACCAGGGACAAATATGCCTGTGATTCCCAGCCTCCAGACTGTGGGAAATAAATGTCTATTGTTTAAGCCACCCAGTCTGTGGTATTTTGTTGCAGCAGCCTGAGCCGACTAAGAAAAACTGCAATGAAATAAAATGAGGAAAGAGGAATAGGGAGAAGTGGAACATTAGGGCAGAAGTGCTGTATTAACTCTCTTAGCAAAGACAGGAAAATGATCAGTTACCGAAGTCAGGTGTTCCATTAAATTTTACATAATGAATGTGTTTAGAAGAAGCAAAATTGTTGCTTGTGTTTGGATACTGAAGCATGAAATACCACTCTCCACCCTGTACCCAGGTTTTCCTACAGAGAGAAGATAGTATGTCGTATAGGAGACAAAAAAATTCAAATGCAACTCCAAAAGGGGCACAAAAGCAAGTTTATTTGTTAATTTTGAGTTCCACTTTTAGTAAGAAGGCATGAGATGGGTGGATCCAGAGAGGAGAGCTGGTGGTTAAGAAACAATATTTTAAGGTCCAATAAGTAAGTTCCCTGCTACTCTTGCTTGATTTAGGAATAAAAATCCCACATAGTTTGAAACCCAGTTTAAACCTAAACTGTGCTCATGAGGCATGTGAAAGAGGTCTGACAGTTTCAAGGGAGCAGGGTCATCGAATCGTACATGCACGAAGAAATAAGGAGTTTTAACATTGTGTTGTGATAGAAGATCATGAAAAACACAATTGTTTGGGCAACTAACAAAAATTTCATTATCTCTGGGGAAAGGTAATTCTGAATAGAACATGTTGCCATCCTGCACCCCAGCCACCACTGGACTATATTTGAGGCAGGGAAATAAAATATTCTGTTAATTCTTGGTTGCAAATAGGGTTGCAAAAAGTAAAAAGGAAAAATTCTGCAATGCATTGGAGCAGAGTTTCTTTTTGGAACTTCTTCAGAAAAGAGTAACACAAAGGACGAAGACAGTTTGCGTAACTGCAAAATTATTGCACAGTTTTTGCACGAGAGAAGCTCCTTTGCTTTAACTCAGGCAAGAGATAAGAAAACTGGGAGGGGACACAGCAGTGCTGAATGGGAGGCACTAGTGTCTGCAGAGAGACAGAAGTGCTTAATGGGCACAGGTATGTCTAGGAAATCAGCAGAGGTGGCCAGCAGGAGCAAGAATATCTCCTACTTTTTTCTCTCTTCTTCTGGGCATCCACCAGGACCGCTGTGTGTGCCAGATGATGCATGGATGCTGATCAGATAGTTGGCCAGGCTTGTTTTTTTTTTTTTTCTTTTCTTTTTTTCTGCTTTGCTATAGATTGAATGTTTGTGTCCCCCAAAATTTATATGTTGAAATCCTAACTCCCCAGGTAATAATATTAGGAGATAGGGCCTTTGGGAGGTGATAGGTCATGAGGGTGGAACCCTCATTAATGGGATTAATGACCTTACAAAAATTACCCCACCGAGCTTCCTAGTGCCTTCTGCCATATGAGGACACAATGAAAAGACACCCATGAACCAAAAAGTGGGCTCTCACCAAACATTGAAATTGCTGGCACTTTAATCTTGGACTTCTCTGCCTCCAGAAGTATGAAAAGTGAATTCTGCTATTTATAAGCTATCCAGTCTATGGTATTTTGTGATAGCAGCCTGAACAGACTAAGACATTCTTCGATCCTTCCACCCCAATCACATGAAGACTTCACAAGGGATTAAGTTCTTGCAATTGTGATGTAGGTAAGAGCAAATGCAACATAGAGTACACAAGAATATATAGAAAAATGGATGCTGGTTTACTTCTCAGAAAATATTCAAAATTTTATTTCACGAAAAAAAAGCATTTGGAGAGTTGAGAGGCAATAAAAGTGGCAGTTATATTGCCTGCAAATATTTTAGATTACAGGCCCTCTATGTGTCCATTAATGGCAGATCTAAGAACTTTAAAAATCAACCAAGTGGAAAGTAGGATTGGCATACTCATTAAAACTAAAGCACCTAATGCAAACTCTCACCTGCATCAAAGGACACTTCCTTAAATGGTGACTGTTGGCAGAGTCAAGATTTTTACCCTTGTGGATCTTTCCATTATACAAACACAGAAACTGTTGCAGCCTCAAAGTGGCTATAGTCACAATGATTTTGACTTTAAAAATATTTGCTTTTTGGACTAAAGTAAAATAAGAAAATCTCCTAATAATGCAGCGATGAAGCACCTAATTGAGTAGACACGCTGGAAAGTTCTTCAAAATCAGTTGAAAATAATTGATAGCACCTGGTTTTGAGAATTAGTGACTATAAGCCACTCATTTAAAATACATCTAATAAATATATGATTTTGGACTTTAGCATAGTTTACTTCCCCTTTACCCCAAAAGAATTCTGTACCAAGACCAGTTAGCTCTGAACTTACTCTAATTTGTTACAGTAAAACCATATGTCCAAGTGAGAGAGCATCATGGACTTACATATACTGCCAAATGTAAAATAGCTAGCTAGTGGGAAGCAGCCGCATAGCACAGGGAGATCAGCTCAGTGCTTTGTGACCACCTAGAAGGGTGGGATAGGGAGGGTGGGAGGGAGACGCAAGAGGGAGGAGATATGGGGATATATGTATATGTATAGCTGATTCACTTTGTTATAAAGCAGAAACTAACACACCATTGTAAAGCAATTATACTCCAATAAAGATGTTAAAAAAAAAAAGTCATCTTAGTATAAGATATTTATCTAGGAGTGGGATGCAGAATTGGATGTACTCAGTTCATTCAAAAATATTTCAAATTATTAAGTCACTAATTGAGAAGATTGTGGAAATGGGGAAGAAAAAAATCCCAAATCCTAAATTATGCTGTTGAAAATGGTCTGGTCCACCAAGAGATGTTTCTACCAACCTGAACTCTGACTTCAGGTCAGGTTCTGTTTAAACTTCTGAAGGTTTTTGACGAGTTCACAAAACTTAGACCATGATAGATTTGTATCTTCCAGATCAAAGATGGAAGAGCTATGTAACTGCAAATAATTGTGAATTACTCCAGAAAAATGTTTCAATTATATGGAAAAATAATGTTATCTGGTATTTCTTTAAATGTGAACTCCCATAATCTCATCAGATGCATTACCAAATTTTTTCTCACCTGTCAATTGAAAAGTATAAAGCATCCGTGTATTATTCAACGACTTACGTTCTTAGTGTTTATAAGGAAAGGAAAATTCCCTGTAGTGTCATACTTTTATAACTTTTGTTAATAGTTTTTAATAATATGCAATTTTGGAATAATTTTTCTTAGAGCATTCTTGCTTTCCATGTAAAATGTTCTCTGAATAATCACTCACTTTCAATATATCAATAAGGGTCCTGTCCTAGCATGTACATGAAAGGTAAATGATAGCCTTCCATCTACCACCTGTACCACTGACCTCTGGAGTTTTAGATTCAGTGTTTCTTTTATATTTTATTTATAAAGAGATAGGTTAATTTGAGCCCCAAAGAATCACAGTTATAAATTTAATGTGGATAAAAAGAGAGCAGGGGGAAGGTGCATGGTATGATGGATTTTGTGTGGGTCAACTTGGCTAGGCTGCAGTCCCGGTTAAAATGAGTGAGATTATTCTATATTGTCTTGAAAAACATCCTTTTTCTTACTTACTAGATCTTGTACATTTTCTCATGTAAACACACACACACAATTTTACGATAGAGATCACTCCCCCCATTTGATGAGAACTTAGGTTGTAATCTCACAGATACTCCCATTCTATAAAAATAACAAGCCAATGTACATCTTGAGGTTTTAAAACCAGTTTTAACTTGTTCTGTCAGAAGTAGTCTACCTAGGACCTAAGGAGAAATGGGAGGCATTATGGGTGAAGTATAAAAATGACACTAGTTGCTTTTTCGTATTTTTCTCACTCTGGGCTTGACATTTATTGCTTATTGTGAGTCTACCCAATGTGTCAATTTTTATGTAAAACTAAGTAAAAGAGGTATAGGACATTGCTTCTTTTTAATTAAAATTAAGAGGCCAATGTCTAAGTCCTAGGGCTTATATAAGGGGTTAGTGGTGGTAATTCTAAGAGACCATTTTATCAAAGGAATGGTTAGCTTCTTATCATGAACAAAAATGAGTAATTTGTAATTTTGACTATGGAGAAAGAGATTCTCTAAGTGAGCAAAAAAAGCACCTTCCAATATTCCAATATTTCTTAGTGTTCTTCACCACAATTTCAAGGTGGCATAAATTCCAATAAAGATGATATGAAAGAAATAATTTACCACTGAGTGAAGATTGAAAAACATCTACACAATTTTTCTATCAGTACCAAATTGACTTACTTTAAGTCACATTAATTTGACTGAATTTATTGTTCAACTTTTTGGGCCTCAATAAATATGTAAGAATTAACTTCCCATAATTAACACAAATTTGAAATAAATTATTGGATTATACTAAGATGCATTATTCACAAACAAAATGAACTTTAACAAAAGATGAATAACAAGCATTCAGTTATAAAGACATTAGAGCAATGTAATAATTGTGCAACAGTCAGTACATCAAGAAGAAGAGTAACTTCTATTTCAGTACCAAAGGCTATTAAGGCATGTATGTTTATGCAAATTTCATTTCTTCCGATGAAGGCTTTAATTGTACTCATTTAAAAAGCTAGACTAGAGAATTTAATGTTTTATATGAAGAGAAGAAATATGAACCTTTTGGTGGGAAGGTGAATTTAACTAATTTTGAAATAAACACTGAAAAATGTTACTCAAAATGAAACAACAATTGGTTTTGGCAAGTTAAATAACTCACAATATTAGATTACTTAGTTTTTGCATATCAGCTCACTCAATTTATTATAAACTTTCTGCTGAGAGAGAATGCATGAATGAGAATTATTACATCAATATTGCTTTTCTATATCAATTTAACAACACATTAACTACAAATGTGCAGCTGCTATTAGTACTTACCTCCTTTGAAATACATTGCCATGGAAAAATTATTGAAGAATTTAATCAAATGCTAACAAGGTAGCCTTGGCCATGATTGGAACTGTAATTTATTTGCTTAAAAATACTTTTAGGAAATAAGTCTTTTACTGACCTTGTTTTCTATAGATATTTTATAACAGAAATCATATTCGATAGAGAAGTAAAGGATGACCTTTGTCTTTAAGGACTTTCTCTAGAAAAAGGACAAATATTCATTGATGCTGTACATAAAAAATAATTAGCACTCAAACCATCTTTAACTTAAAAATCAAGAGTCCACATTACCACCAAAGCAGTTACACCAGTCATGTAAATTAGTTGGGCTCAGAAACTCAGAGATTAACAGAAATCAGAATTGTCAATCAAAAACAAAATTACGGTTTTATACAGTTTAGTCACAGTTTACTTTTACTCACTTCCCATTAATGATCCTCATGTCAGTGAAATGAGTTACTTTGATCATTTATTTTAAATAGTTATTGTTTTTGTTTTTCTGATTATAAAAATAAATGTTTAGTGTGAAAATTTTTAAAGATATAGAAAAAGTACAAATAAGAAAGTAAAAATAATCCTTAATCCCACTATCCAAAAAAAAAACAACAAAAACAAAAAAACAAAATGAAAATCCTCTGTTAAAATTTTCCCTCATATACTTCCAGATACACACGTGTGTGTGTATATATATGTATTATATATATAATATATATTTCCACAAAAGATTTAATATAATATATATTTGTATAATAATATAGTATGTATATAATATAATATATTTCTGTATTTCCACAAAGGATTCATGGCTATTAATGTCCTTTCTAACAATCTGGCTGGAAAATCAAATTTTCTGGATATAAATAAAAAGTAACTTTCTGTTATGCTTTCTCCCAAAGTCCCCCCAATGGGTTTTGGAATACCAGTATGGCACATTGACCAGATGTAATCAAGTGAGTGCTTCAGTAACACCACTCCAAGAGTAATGGTCGCCTCCAGTATCTATAGAGGGGCATTTTGCATAGTACAGATCATTTATTAAGCTGCAGCAGAGAAATCCTTGCTGCTGCCGAAGATGATCAGACAACATAACTAAAGGAGTTCAACAAATCTTCCGAACTGGACAGCAGCAAAATTTAAACAATTTGCTGATCAACCAAATAAAGGAATGTGAAGTAAATAGTTAACACTTCTAAAACCAGAAAATACTCCTAAGGGGAAAGCGAAACAAAAAACTTTCAAATCACTGAAAGCACACAACATCAAAATGCATACGGTGTAGAATAATTAGACATTGAGAATTACACCCACATCTGCACACAAAGGACATGTGATAGACTAGGAAGTGAAAGATGTGTGAGCAAATTATTTTTAAGTTGAACCATGTAGAGGATGTCTCTATGACAAAATATTAAAATGGTCATATTTTTGAAATATGACCAGATATGGTCAGATATTGAAAAAGAGAAAAAGTAGTGATTTTCCTAAATGCTCACAAGAGTTTTCTAGTTTCCAGTTCTACTTAGCAAAAATACCAACTAACGGCGGCTTAAAGATCGTACTCATTGTCGAAGCATTTAGTTACTACAGAAAATTATAATCACTGACCTAATGTTTTCCTATGTTTGTTTTGGTTAATAATCTTAAGCAAATAAACAAAAAAACGATATATGCTTTGAGGCTGGGACCAAGAGCTATTTAATTTACAATCCCTCTGTACCCAGCGTGGTACTAAGTAAATGTATAAATCTGGTCTCACTAAGTAAGTAAGTAAGTTAATATTTTTCTCAGAAAGCACTATGGTGTTTCCTTTTTAAGATTGTGCTGCCTATGATATTCAAGTAGATCGTTTGACTGTGTTGTGTTTCATTAAGCCTTACCGTTCTGATTCTGACCTAAACAATGCAAATAATAATTTAAAAAAAGACAGGGTTTGTGGATGTTTTTCTTCTCTGGCTTAAGTTTATTTTCTTCATTATTTTGATATTTCTAAAGCTTATGCTTTCAAATTATATTCCCAATTTTTCCTTTCTTGTTCCTCATTTTTAAAGAGTAATGCATTCCATAGTCTTTCTTTTATTCTCTTTTCTTTTCTTTTCCCTTCCCTTCCCTTCCTCTTGCTTCCCTTTTTTCTCTCTCCCTTTCCTTCTTCCTCCCTCCCTTCCTTCCTTCCTTCCTTCCTCTCTCTCTCTCTCTCTCTCTCTCTTTCTTTCTTTCTTTCTTTCTTTCGATAGATGACAAAGCTTTATGATCTCTCTATTTAAGCCAAGGTTTCAGGAATAACTAGAAAAACAGTGTTATACCATACAATTTCTCAACATGGCTATACATTCAAGCTTGCAGTTCCTACAAAGTATACAATAGTGCCCTCTAATGCCATTTTTTAAAACAATTATACTACAATTTTGGTTTCTCAGGATGCTAATTCCTTTCCACTTAGGGATATTATCAATGAATAAAGTACTGTAGAATATTTTTACTTATAAATAAATGTCTTTTGGGACAATACTTACAAAATCTCCCTGATTATATTGTCAGGTTTATGTTTTTTTTTTTTACTTGAAATTCAACAATGTCTAGCACATTCAGTAAGACACTTAGTAATAAAAGTATTAACTGAAACCAGTCTCATAATTGGTAAAAATATTTATTCATATATTAAAATATATGCCTGACATAATTAGGTGCATTTTCAGAGTTTTCTATCTTCAAAATGTCATAAAAATTATTTTGCTAAGTATATTTTAAGGACATAGCTTTTAATCTGTTACATGCAAGTTTTTTGTGGTCAAAAAACTATAATTTATCTTAATTCCATTTTATTTTTATAAATAAAAGTCATCTATTACAGTTTTTATGATAATCATTTTCTTGAATTTTGAAAACATTAAAATGTTATCTAATACAGTAATAGATAAAGGCAAGTCCTTATGTCTAAACGTAAAATAATGCATTAGGTTGAATGCATCTCTAATCTCTCAATAATTAGGGATTTCAACATTGTCCTGAAAATTCCCTAAGACATTCTGAATATGAAATATTAATGGAAATTGAATATTTGAATAAAGACATAGAGAAGTATAGAGGTAAAAATGAGATAGAATGATGGATACATTAGAGATTTGAGCCTACAAAATAAGTCTATCAAGGGTCAAGTACACAGAGTCACCAAAGATATTTTCAAGGTGATATCAGTTTTTTGACTTGGTTGTGGTGTGAATAAATAGTGCGAACTATAAAATGTCCTGGCAATAAAGATGAAAATTTAAGAAAAAGAAACTTGTCTAGATATGTGTAAGCGATACTACATCTTGGAAAGAAAAATGTAAACACCTCGTTCTTACTGACAGATTTTGAATTAGTTATAAAATCTGTGGGAAAAGATCTTGGTGTCATTATAGACAGATCAATGAAAACATTTCCTCAATATCCTTCACATTTCAAATCTCATCACAAGCCCAAGATATTCTTCTTCTGTGCTGTGTTAACCATGCTTCTGGCTTCTGTAAACTTGATGCTTTAATATATGTCCTACATGTACATGCTGGACAGCCTAATAATATTCCTGAGTCACCTTGCCTTGGCCTCTTGCCTCCCTCATCACTGCCCCCCCAACCTCCTCCGAAGTGTACTTTTCAAATACAAACCAACAAGGCCAGAGCCCACACCCAACCACATCCTTTATTGCACTTTCACACTCCAGGTCACTGTTCACCTGCCCTAATCACCTCGGGACCAGGTACTAGACAACAGTCACATGCCTCAGAGTCTGTTGAAATGATTATATTTCCTAAGCCTGCATATCTTGTTTCTCCCATTCTTTCCCACAGAAACAACAGTAAGAGCTCTTGTGCAAGTACCCCCTCTTCTCTGCCTCCTGACCTACCCTGGAGTCTTCTCCAGGTGGCTTCTATGGCATCATCTTCCTCCTGTTCTTGAGAACTGTGAGTAATGATCTATATTTTCAATGGCGATTGTCTCCTGATGTGCTGGCTTTACTATACCTAAAATTTACTACCAATATACTATGCTTTAAAATATGTATTTCTGAATATTTCTTAGTAGTTGTTTTTATTTTATTTTTGATTTAAGATCAGATGCTCTTTGGTGAGAAACGCAGACGACTTAGATTCATTTCCTTCCTATATAAATTATGCCACTGTTATATGGGAGAAAATCTATTTATCAGTTTTCTTCCAACCCAACCTGTGGAAGAGAGTCTAGAACCTAAAACATACCCACCAATTGTTCACAAGTTTTTCTAGACCTCAGTCACCTTCTTTAAAATTTGGGGGGATTAAACTAAATTTTCTCTAATGGCTCCTTTAGTTCTAATGGTTGAAGAATTCTTATCAGCCTTCTTAAGTCATGAAAAATTAGAAGCAGTGCCCAAGAAAAGATATTAATGATGTCAGCAAAGTAAATAAGGGAGAAGTCAAAAACTGCTCAAATTATCCAAATAGAATCTAAAGAGCGATAGAGATTGTTCACAAAGAGGAATCTGTTTCCTCAAGAAAAGGTTACAGTGTGTGTATACAGTGCTATTCTCTATATAAGAAGGCCAGAAAACCTAATTTCCTAGAGTTAAAGTTAAATTTCCAATTAAATTCATTTTGAGATTTCACTACTTAAAGAAAGAAAAAGCCAGTAACATTTTTTTCATTTATTAAAAGGATATCACCCCATTTCCTGATAATTCTGGTTAAATGATTTAATTTCAGAAAGAACTTATCTTCCATACAACATGTATTATAAAATGCTTTGTGTTTGAATTTCACAATCCACATATTATCTCTCACATTAGGTTGCAAAATCTATGAGGCAAAGAGTTTTATAGCTATATGATTCATTTGTTGGTTGTTTCATTTATTCAGCCAGTATTTATTGAATATTTATAGCATGGTGAACACCAAGATAAATATTATTGATGTTTCCCCTTCAGGTCTGCCCTTCACATTTGAGGCATCCAAGGCAAAAGCATAAATGGAGGCCTATAAACCTTATGTGTAATGATTTAAATGTTATAAATCAAACTAATATAAATATGTTCTATAATCCAGCAAATATAGCTTCTTAAGAACTCAAAGCCACAATTCCTCAAACTATTCACCCTTCCTTATCAGAACTGGTGGCCAAGGGAGGCCAACTGAATCCAAGCCCCAGTTAATCCTGTAATATGAGGAGTTATTTCCATACTCCTTACAACGAATGGATACTCCTTGGTCCTTGGAATGTGTACACCCAGGTGTTTTGGCCCCTAGGAAGATAAACCTTGGGTAGAGATCTGTTTAGGTTTTGGAAAAAGGTTCAGTGAGGTTCACAGGGAATCCCAAGGTTCTAGGTCCCTGGAAGGTGGGAAAGAGGTGTGTTCTCCATCGAGCACATTATCTTAATGCTGCAGACCCCTGGCCCTTTGAGGAGGCACAGCCACGTGACCAGGGTAAAAGTGGGAGATAAATTGTGGGACACAAAGTTTATAGTCTTTGTGGGAAAGTGAAGAGAAATAAAGAATTATAGATGATTGTAATATGGTCATTGCTAAAAAGAAATTCAGTCAGCTAGACACAAGGAAGAATTCAAATCATAATATAAAAGAAGAATCAAAGAAAGAATCTCGGAAGAGGTGAGATTTTTGCATATATGTTTTGACCACAATCTTGGCATAGTATGTGCCATAGGGATTAAGTATATTTATAACGCTATAGAACAGTGGCTTATTACACATCTGTTGAAAAAAATTACCTTACATATTTATTTAAAATGTCTATTTAATTTTATTTTTAGTTTTAAGATATAATGGTAGAAATTTGAATTCTATCTAAATATGCATGGTAACATTTTTCACCTTGATTTTTGAAAGTTATTCTTACTAAATAAATCTAGATGGACACTTTTTTATAATTCAAATATGTCATTCTATTATCTTCTGGTTTGCATAGTTTTGCATAGGAAATCTTGTCATTTTTATTTTTATTTCTCTAAACTTAATGTGTCTTCTTTTTTGGCTGTGTTTAAGATTGTTCTCTTTATCATTGTTTTTGCCACGTGATTATCATGTGTCTTGACATGACTGGAGGGATTTTCTTATGCTTGAGATTCATGGAGTTTCTTAAGTCTCTGGGTTTATAATTTTCATCATACTTGGAAAAAGTTTAGCTCTTATTTCTTCATATATTTTTTTCTGTTTTTTAATGATTTTCTGATAGCACCAGAAATTTCAAATATTTGGGTACATTTAAAGTAGAATTTTCTTATTTTTAAATCTGCTTAAGAAATAATTCAGCATTTAATGCAAAATTACTAAGGAATTGTGGGGTTTTAGGAGATAGAAATAATATGCATGAACAAGGAATATTACTATGAATAAAATAGGACATATTGACAAATTGATCAATTCATCAAAGAACAAAACATTTCTAAATATCTATTAGCCTAATAATAGTGATTCAAAATATATGAAGCAAAAACTTGTAGACCTGAGAGGAGAAATAAGCAAATTACCATTACTCCTCCATAGTAAAAGAGACAACAAGATAGAAAAACTTCTGTAACATAATTAGGTAACTTGACCTAACTTATATTTATAAAACATTCCACCCAACAATATCAGAATAAATATTTTAATAAGTAAGTATACTTGGACTGTTCATCAATATAGATCATTCTCTAGGCTATAAAGCAAGTCTTAATAATATATTTAAAAGTTAAAATCAAAGTATATATTTTGACCACCAGGAAATTAAACTAGATATTAGTAATTGAAACACAGGTTTAAAATGCCCAAACATTTGGAAATCAAATAACACATGAGTCAAAGAAGAATCCGTAAGGGAAATTAGAAAATATTGCGAATGGAATGAAATTACAACATATTCAAATTTGTGCAAAGCATCCAAGACAGTCTGTATCCATCTTTTCTCTTGCATTGTGTAAGGTGCAATTAATCCCATACATTGTATTTTCATTTAGAATAGTGTCATTTTCATCTCTAAGAGTTCCACTGGGTTTTGTAATAGACTCAATTTATTTCCTCATCATTCTTGTGTTTTTGTTTACCTTCTTGAGCATATGAAATATATTTATAATATCTGTTTTAGCGTAATTTTATTTTAGTTCATTAATCCTCTTTATTTGTGGATCTGTTTATATTACTTAATTTTTCTTTTTGTTGTGGGTCATATTTTCCTACTTCCTTGTAGCTTTCATAATTTTTAATAGTTGCTGAATATTGTGAATTTTATATTTTGACTGCTAAACTATGTTGTAATCCTCTATGTAGTGTTGGTTTAGTTCTGGCATGTAGTAAAATTACTCAGAATCACTTGGATCCTTTAGGGCTTGCTGTTAGCTTTCTTAGTGTGGGACCTGAATAGCATTTAATCCAGGGCCAATTTAGCCTCACTACGAGGGTGGGAATTCTACCTGACACTATAGGCATTATAAACTCTACCATGGCTGGTGAGATCACAAACTAGACCTATTTCTTTGCAGAGTCTAGGGATTGTTCTGCGTTAAATACTGTTATTAGAATATAAGGAAATTCTCAAATCAATGTGATAAGCTTTCAACTTAAAACCAGACATTTAAGTTTAATTAATCCTAAAATAAGTACAACAAAGGTAATAGTAAAGAACAAAAAAGTAAATTTAAAGTAATAATAAAGAACAAAGCAGTGGATAAAAGCAGAGAAAAATATAGAAAAATCAATACAACCTTTCAAGAGCTGATTCTTTAAAAAATCAGTAAAATCAATAAATAGCTTGCTAGATGTAGGAGGACAAAGGGAGAAAACATAAATTATCAATATCAGAAATAAAAGATGAGGTATCACTACAGATATTAAAAGGATAATAAGGGGAAATCATGAACAATTTTAAGGCAACAAAACTACAGCAGTGAAGACAGTGCAACATTGGCTTATGAGCTGACAAAATGTTTAATAGAACAGAATATAGAAAACAGAAATAGACCCATACATATATAAGGTTATTTTCAACAAGGGAATTAAGATGATTTATGGAAGAAACAATGAACTTTTCAACAAATGGTGCTGGATTAGATAGATATCCATAGCTTAAAAAAAAAAGAAAAGACACTTAGCCACACTACTTACAGAAAAATTTACTTTAGTCGGATCAAAGACATGAATGTCAGAGATAAAACTATAAAACTTCTAGAATAAAACACGAGAACCATTTGTAATCGTGTGTTTCACAAAGAGTTCCTAACTAGCACCAAATAGCATGAAACATAAATGTAAAAATGGGTAAATTAGAGTTCTTCAAAATTAAAAATGTATGGTCTTCACAAGATACTGCTAAGGAAATGAAAAGACAAGCCACCCACTGGAAGAAAATATTTGCAAACCGAGAGTATTCATTGGCAGCAGATCTTGATTTCAAGAGATGTTAAAGAAAATTCTTTAGGCAAATATCTGATGGAAAAGATCTATACAAGGGAAAGTTTACTCTTTTTCAGTGGTTTTTGCCCCTCCCGAGATAGTTTTCTCTCAAACATGCATAAATCTTTACTCAGCCAATGTCTTGAGGGGATCTCTCTGCAGATCTCTGGACCTCTCTCTCTCTCTCTCTCTCTCTATCTATCTCTCTCTGTCTCTCTCTGTCTCTCTCTCTCACACACACACACACACACACACACACACACACACACAGACACACACACATTCTCTCTCTGTCTCTCTCTCTCCCATCTGCTACTCTGCCCAAAAATTACAGCTACTTTCCTTTCTCCGTACTCTGATCTTTGAATCCTTGACTCAGGGAGACTTCTGGGTTCTCTCTACATTTTTTCTTCCTACACTGAAGCTTGTAAATGCCTTCTAGCAGTAATCGCCTAGAATTTTAGGACTCACTTGTTTCCCTTCTCTCAGAGATCATAACCCTGCATTGCTTGTTGTCCAGTATATGAAGATTCTTGCATCTTATATTTGATACAGTTTTCCAGTTGTTTAGGTACGAAAGGTATATCCGGTCCCTGTTACTTCAACTGGTCAGAAGGACAAGTTGGATTTTCTGTGTTTTAAGAGCGGGTCAGGAAATCAGATTTCTTAAAAGTCAAATATATTTTTTATCTCTGACTTTCCCACTATATGGCCTCTTTGAAAAAAATTAAATTGATTTCAAAATTAAAAGATGTTTAAGAATTACATGTAATTGTGCACTTTTCTGCTTTAAAGTTTGTATCTGTCATTCTTGTTCTCACCAATGCTACATGTAAATGTATATAACTTTGACCAAATATATAACAAATTCAAACATTTAAAATGCTCTCAACATATTTTAAAAACTTCATATGTTAAAAATTTTTCAACGATTCCCATAAATTAATTCTTCTGGCATACCAGTGACATACAAATCTTAAATGTGCTTAAACTATATATACAGCAATATCCAAAGATCTAACTCCCGTATTCAACAAGCTAAAATTCGTGTGCTAACTACAAAGCATGTAAAATTTAAACTGTTTTGGTTGTGACCTTACTAAATAGCAGGGCTTGGAGAGCATAATTTGAAAGACTCTTAGAAGTCCGTCTTGAGCTGGTTTGAACTGATTATTTTTTCTCCTCTAGGAACATTTCTCTATAGAAAGCAAAGACATTTATAATTATTTTACTGACTTCACAACTGCTTGAAATGCAATATTAAAAGTTCAATTTATTTTTTATAAATATGGATAAATATAATAGTATTTCCTCCCACTAAAATATATATTTTCAAAAATAAAAGCAAAACACATTCACCCCTCTTTACCTTGCCCTCTGTCCTAAATTCACTCAACATTGGGCTAAGTAGAAATCTAATAAAGGCCACTTCAAAAATAATAATTACCAGATATTCAAAGACTTCAAATTTAATTCCCCAAGACATAATGAAAGCATTAAAAAATTAATTGGGAAAAAATAATAACCACAATATTAAGAGAACTTAATTTGTGTGAGACCCGGTGTTGTATTGCACTATAAACATTTTCTCACTTAATCTTCACTGCAATATCTATGAGTAAGTATCTTCATTTTTCAAAGGGAAAGTCAGATCAAAAATAGTTTAAGTTTTCCAAGGTCACATGGCTAATATGTGTTAGAGATGGCAGTGCTTGTGCTTTTATATCAATGTCTCAACACAACTCTGTCGAATGCTAAGAAAAAGTAGAATCTTTATTATGTTGATGGTCTCTTCAGTAGCCACAAATTAAGTCATCTTTCTATATAATTAAACATGGATATTCTTACATAAAGCTCAAAACAACATCAAGCAATTACATACACCTGATGTGCATTTTATATATTTATAATTTTCTGCAAATATATATGAATATTTTCTAAGATGCACATAAAGGCATATTGTCACAGAAATTATCCCAGATTCCATATGATTTAATAACCTAAAATTAACTAGGCACTTTGTGTAATGTTGATATAGTCTGTGCATAACTGCTGCTTTTAGATGTAATGTTTGCATGGCTCCTTGTATATGTGGACAGTAAGTATGTAGCTATCAAAGAGGATTTTTTTATGTTATTAAATCGCCTCCACAGAAGATTAGCTATCGTTAGATCTGTTAATACCTAGAAAAAATGTGCTTGCGAAGTAAATTTGTTTTCTTTCTTAGCTATTCAAAAGCTACTTCTATACCCATAGCATATATTTACCTTTAACTTGGTCATTAAAATAAAATTGTCCTGTTTCTTCACTTGAAGGACAGTAGTACTCAACCTGTAACTCACTGTTAGGTGTTTTCGTTTGACTGTTTGTTTTTAACATGTAGTACTACGTCACTTAAAATTAGTGATGACAAGTGTTTGAGAATTACTTGCTTTCAAAGTGCATGACTGCATATTATAGATAATTCCTAAACCTGTGTGTCTCTCTGCATATCAATTGGCTCAACTCAACTGAACTCTTTGCATATGAACATACACACAAAGTCATGAATGGAATCAATTTTTCTGGCACAGATAGTTTTTAAAAAGCTCTCTTATTTTTAGTAAATCTTTAAAATTTCACTCAAACCTTGTAATTTATTATTTCAACACTAATTGTGATGATCAGTCAGCCCACAAGATATCAAACGCAATGACAATTTGATACAAAAAAATGATATGTTGACAGCTATAAATAACTCCTAACCACATTCTGTCCAGTTTTGGAGAAGTTTAAAATTCATGTTTGCTAAGATTAGTGTTAGAATTATACATGGAATAGGTACTTTTTCTGCAGTTTTCTTTGGACATGTTCACAATGTGTGAAAAATTTCAATTTTATGGACTTTCATATTATTCACAAATGCAAAAAGTCATCCCACAGACTTCATATACAACTTTCTATTCAGCAAGTGAATTTAATTATTTGTACCGCATTCACAACTGCCAAACAAAGACACAATGCACAGAACTTGGGTGGCTGTGCTCATTTAAAATACCAATTACTAACTCGATTTGTGAGTGCAAACCTACTACACTCAATAAGGTAGGCCAGCTCTTTAAAATTAGCAAGCACAAATCTCCTGCAACTAAAATATAAGCCTTGTGCCGATTCTCTAATTCTCTAACTATTATAATTAGGCTGCAAATATAGAACCTTGTATGTGGAAAATCAACAAAGGTAAAACAACTATGGTATCTTTTTTGAAAAATTATTTTTAAACAGTGCTTTTCTTTGAGGATAGTATATTGATGGGCGATATGGCAGGAGAGAATTGAACAACATGATTGCTTACGTGAGTTCTGCCCTTCTATGGAGTAGCTGCTGACTCCCTTATAAGATTGAAACTTCAGTACACCATGAGGTCTCTTTTAAATACTCAGGAAATTGACTGTAAGAGTCCTTCCATTCCACAATTTGATTTTTATTCTTTTATCTTGAAC
Organism: Balaenoptera borealis; assembly: GCF_965194805.1. Classification (NCBI taxonomy): domain Eukaryota; kingdom Metazoa; phylum Chordata; class Mammalia; order Artiodactyla; family Balaenopteridae; genus Balaenoptera; species Balaenoptera borealis. Next base: position 162,495,370 of record NC_138866.1, on the reverse strand, counting down.
TCTTTTGATATTGATTATATGGAAGATCTGAGTACAACTGAGTGTGCCACAGCTCTCCAATTGGTCGCATACTTATTACTTTCAATCTTACATTTTGCTTCTCTTCAGGGCTGCATATTTCAGATCTTCTCTTTGGAAGGAGAATTCCACAAAAATAAGCTTTCTGGATAAAATATGTGCCAGTTCCCCTTTTTTCCCTTTTTCTCTCCATTCGGGATGTGGCATGTTTCACCAAAACAGCATTAAATGACCTGCATTCAATAACCACAAAATTCATTTACAGTATATTTTATCCATATTTAGTTTCTTTAATTAAGCAAACTGTGTAAGATGCAGTCAATTCTAATGCAGTACACTTTCCCTAGGAACTCCCAAAATGTTTACCAGGGCTTATATAACTGTTTATATTTAGTTTTAGAGTAGAGTTTATATTTAGTTTTATGTAACTGTTTATATTTAGTTTTAGAGTTGAGTTTTAAATACTTGTTTATACTAAGCATTTTGTTTGAGTGAATTTAGAGGTTCTTTCTATTTGCTTCATAACCACATATCCCATTCTTCAACTTATAAATTTATTTCCTCTCTTTAACTTTGAAGTTTATAAGCAGATAAATATTAAAAAAAACCCAAAAAACTAATGCTTGGACTATATTTATGTTGTCCTTTTATAACTAAGAATTTCAGTTGATTGAGAAAAATACTTTATACTACCGTTCTTAAGGAATCATGCAGAAATTGGTCCATAGTCTACATAAAAAGGTACAAAGGAGAAATTTAAAAATAGAGTGCTTTGTGTTCCTTCATAGGAACTTTATTTCCTTTTATTTATTTTTATTATTTTGTTTGATTTTGTTTCTCCTGGATATTAGTAGGATTTGTATCTCACCTACATAATTCATACGTTTTAGTATGACCCCCTTGGAGTTTTCTGGACATAGGAATACCTTTGAATCTGCATAGTCATGCTATTTTCAAATTTTTATCAAATTTTTACTGTGATTATGTATCCTACCTAATTAAGTTAACTTTTCCTCAAGAAGAATAATTTTATTTTCTCCTCTGTCCTACTGAAAGAAAAAAAGAGCAAATGTTCAAAAATTGTCTTTCATATTATTGATTTTTTTGGTGTGTATTATTCTATCCCTGTAATTATTTTGATAGTGTAAAATTACTATATACACACAGACACAAGTTAAGCATTATTGTAGTGAAAATGTAAATTTCCATCAATCCATACTCAAGTGTTAACAATTGCTTTTTAATATTCTGGAGTTTAATATTTGAATGTGAGTATGAGTGTATGTGGTTATGTGTAGCAAAGTTCAATTCTTGGGTCAAATTTATATCTTCCTTAAAGGCTTCCATGACCCCCCATAACTGCAGTCATTTTATGTCTTACCAAATCACATTGCCCAACTCCCCCATGATGTGCATAAGAGTGGGAAATATGTAAACACTGTTGCACACTTTCTGGTTGAAAATTTGACAAACTATATCAAATTGTAAAATGCAATTACCACTTTACCTGCAAATCCTATTTCTAGAAAGTTAAACGAATGCCTTTGTTAATGTATAAAGATATTGATTGTAGTAGTGCTGTTAAAAATAGTAAAAAAACTCTAGAACAGCTAACATGACCTCCAATAGATTTCTGATTATATAAATCATGACATAAACTGCAGTGAAATTATACTATGTTAATAGTATCACTGTATTCACTTAAAAAGAAAGATATAACAAGGTATATCAGACATAAAATTATAAGCAAGAAATACACATGCAAGCATATGTAAAGTTTAAAAAGTTTCCAAATAGTATGCAAAAAATATCGTGTGTGTGTATACCAAAAAAAAAAATAAAGAAAGAAAGAAAGAAAAAAGAGAGAGAGAATAAGAGAGAAGGGAGAGCAGGTAATGGTGAGTTTGAAGTGGCAGAAGGAAGCTTTCATTGTTTTGTTTTGTTAAACTTTCAGTTCACTTTGCGTTTTCTAACCTTATAAGTAAATCACATTTATGCATGCAAGTGTGTATTTAATGACAACCAGACTTATCCAGTCAGTAACATGATGTGGCATTTTTCTCTTACTACTTCTCTATATTAGAAAAGTATAACTGTGGTTTCTAAAAGCTTATGTCAATTACAAGTCTGCAATAAACATAAAGAGTCTGTTTCACAGACACAGATAATTTAGTGTTATTTGGAAGCCAAAACTCAACACTTGTTCACATAAAAAATATTATAAATGCTCTTTCCCAGCAGGTCACAAAACATAATTGAGTTTGCCCATCCATATGTAGTTCATGTTATAGGCTTATGAGAGCTTTCTCATTTTCCTTCTAGTTCTCTTTATTTTTGGTATCCCATGTTAAATAGGGGGTTCTGAGAGCTTGTCTGAAGCCTTCTAATGTTTTAACCCTGGAAGCTTTGGGGATGAGACACTGTGGAACTGGAGCAATCTTTGCTGAGGTGGCAGGTGCTGGAACCTGGGTCAAGGAAAAGGCGCTGAGACCATGCAATTAAGACATGGAGAAATGAAGAATGCTAAAGAAGCCACTGGAATGCGTATTATACAAAGATAGCAGGATAAGAGCAAGGATATGACTACGGAAGTCTGGGATAGTGGAAGATATGTGATGGTGAGGGTTTGGAAAGAGATTTATATTCAAGTCAATTCAGCCTCAGCATTATTGATAGTAAACAATGACTCATGAATGAATATTTTCCACTACGACTTACTGAACAAAGATTATTGGCAGTCTTGGTTAAATGATGATGGAATGGTAAATATAGCTTGGAAGTTAGAGATGGTCGATTGCTCTAGATGAATTTAAAGACTTACTTCCTGGAACTCCCTGGAAGTCCAGTGGTTAGGACTCCTTGCTTCCACTGCAAGGGGCACGGATTCGATTCCCGGTCGGGGAACTAAGATCCCTCAAGCTGTGCAGCATGGCCAAAAAAAAAAAAGGGGGGGGGGGTGGGAGTACAAACTTACAAACCTTTTCTTCTCTCCCAGAGAGGATATACCCTCATTGTGTCAGCCTGCAGGGAATTGGAGTGTAGGGAATCAATACTGGTAAGATGTTCTGTGAGTTTATAAAGGATCTGTTTTCTGATCCAGAGATTTTGAGCTTCTTGTTAGTAAAAAATTTAAATGAGGAGATAAAATGGAATATCAATAAATACCTTATTAATCCAAAGAACTCCAGAAAGGTGAAACAAAAAAATTGAAAACGTAAAAAAGAATAATAGCAAGAAAATGGACTTGAATACAACTACATCAATAATCACATTAAATATAAGTAGACTAAACTCTCCAATTAAAAGAGAGTTTGCCATATTGACTAAACAAGCAGGTTTCAGCTCAATTGCTTACCAGAGAAGAGATACACTTTATATATGAAGCTGCAGATGTATTACAAGTAAAAGAATGAAGAAAGATATATTATGTAAACCATCAGGAATATGGAGTGGTTCTATTATTATCTGAAAAAGTGGACTAAGAGATCAGAAGTATCCCTATAGATATAGAGGGATCTTTAAAAGTGATAAAAGGGTCTATCTATCAAGAAGTCATAGCAACACTGAATTTGCATGTGTACACCTAATAACATATATTAAAATATGTGAAGGAAAAACTGACAGAGCTAAAAGGAAAATTGGCAAATCTACACTTACGGGCAGAGATTTCAGTATTTCTCTTTCAGTAATTGGTAGAAAAGCAGAGTATTTTATTAAAGAAATTAAAGATTTTAATTGCAGCTACTAGTGATGAGTCAATATGGGACTTACATTACTTTTTATCTTTCCCCTCCATTTTTTTTGAATTTTATTTATTCTTTTATACAGCAGGTTCTTATTAGTTATCCACTTTATACATATTAGTGTATACATGTCAATCCCAATCTCCCAATTCATCACAGCACCACCACCACATCCACCACCACTATCCCCTCTTGGTGTCCATACATTTGTTCTCTACATCTGTGTCTCAATTTCTGCCCTGCAAACCAGTTCATCTGTACCATTTTTCTAGGTTCCACATATATACATTAATATACGATATTTCTTTTTCTCTTTCTGACTTACTTCACTCTGTATGACAGTCTCTAGATTCATCCACGTCTCTACAAATGACCCAATTTCGTTACTTTTTATGGCTGAGTAATATTCCATTGTATATATGTACCACATCTGCTTTATCCATTCGTCTGTCGTTGGGCATTTAGGTTGCTTCCATGACCTGGCTATTGTAAATAGTGCTTTCATTTCATTTATTTCTGCTCTTATATTTATGATTTCTTTCCTTCTACTAACTTTGGGTTTTGTTTGTTCTTCTCTCTCTAGTTCCTTTAGGTGTAAGGTTAGATTGTTTATTTGAGATTTTTCTTGTTTCTTGAGGTAGGCTTGTATTGCTGTAAACTTCCCTCTTAGAACTGATTTTGCTGCATCCCATAGGTTTTGGATTGTCATGTTTTCATTGTCATTTGTCTCTAGGTATTTTTTGATTTCCTGTTTGATTTCTTCAGTGATCTCTTGGTTATTTAGTAACGTATTGTTTAGCCTCCATGTGTTTGTGTTTTGTACGTTTTTTTCCCTGTAATTGATTTCTAATCTCATAGCATTGTGGTCAGAAAAGATGCTTGATATGATTTCAATTTTCTTAAATTTATTGAGGCTTGATTTGTGACCCAAGATATGATCTCTCCTGGAAAATGTTCTGTGCACACTTGAGAAGAAAGTGTATTCTGCTGTTTTTGGATGGAATGTCCTATAAATATCAATTAAATCTATCTGGTCTATTGTGTCATTTAAAGCTTGTGTTTCCTTAGTAATTTTCTGTTTGGATGATCTGTCCTTTGGTGTAAGTGAGGTGTTAAAGTCCACCACTGTTATTGTGTTACTGTCTATTTCCTCTTTTATAGCTGTTAGCAGTTGCCTTATGTATTGAGGTGCTCCTATGTTGGGAGCATATATATTTATAATTGTTATATCTTCTTCTTGGATTGATCCCTTGATCATTATGTAGTGTCCTTCCGTGTCTCTTGTAACATTCTTTATTTTATAGTCTATTTTATCTGATAACGAGTATTGCTACTCCAGCTTTCTTTTGACTTCCATTTGCATGGAATATCTTTTTTTATCCCCTCACTTTCAGTCTGTATGTGTCCCTAGGTCTGCAGTGGGTCTCTTGTAGACAGCATATATATGGGTCTTGTTTTTGTATCCATTCAGCAAGCCTGTGTCTTTTGGTTGGAGCAGTTAATCCATTCATGTGTAAGGTAATTATCGATACGTATGTTCCTGTTACCATTTTCTTAATTGTTTTGTGTTTGTTTTTGTAGGTCCTTTTCTTCCCTTGTGTTTCCCACTTAGAGAAGTTCCTTTAGCATTTGTTGTAGAGCTGGTTTGGTGGTGCTGAATTCTTTCAGCTTTCGCTTGTCTCTAAAGCTTTTGATTTCTCCATCGAATCTGAATGAGATCCTTGCTGGCTAGAGTAATTTTGTTTGTAGGTTCTTCCCTTTCATCACTTTAAATATGTCATGCCGCTCCCTTCTGGCTTGTCGTTTTTCCCTTGCTGCTTTCAATAATTTTTCTTTGTCTTCAATTTTTGCCAATTTGATTACTATGTGTCTCAGCATGTTCTCCTTGGGTTTATCCTGTATGAGACTCTCTGCACTTCCTGGACTTGGGTGGCTATTTCCTTTCCCATGTTAGGGAAGTTTTCGACTATAATCTCTTGAAATATTTTCTCTGGTCCTTTCTCTCTCTCTCCTCCTTCTGGGACCCCTATAATGCGAATGTTCGTACGTTTAATGTTGTCCCAGAGGTCTCTGAGGCTGTCTTCATTTCTTTTCATTCTTTTTTCTTTATTCTGTTCCGCAGCAGTGAATTCCACCATTCTGACTTCCAGGTCACTTATCTGTTCTTCTGCCTCAGTTATTCTGCTATTGATTCCTTCTAGTGTATTTTTCATTTCTGTTATTGTATTGTTCACCTCTGTTTGTTTGTTCTTTAATTCTTCTAGGTCTTTGTTAAACATTTCTTGCATCTTCTCGACCTTTGCCTCCATTCTTTATCTGAGGTCCTGATCATCTTCACTGTCATTATTCTGAATTCTTTTTCTGGAAAGTTGCCTATCTCCACTTCATTTAGTTGTTTTTCTGGAGTTTTATCTTGTTCCTTCATCTGGTACAGAGCCCTCTGCCTCTTCATCTTATCTATTTTTCTATGAATGTGGTTTTTGTTCCACAGGTTGCAGGATTGTAATTCTTCTTACTTCTGCTCTCTGCCCTCTGGTGGATGAGGCTATCTAAGAGGCTTGAGCCAGTTTCCTGATGGGATGGACTGGTGGTGGGTAGAACTGGCTCTTGCTGTGGTGGTCAGAGCTCAGTAAAACTTTAATCCACCTGTCTGCTGATGGGTGGGGCTGGGTTCCCTCCCTGTTGGTTGTTTGGCCTGAGGTGACCTAACACTGGAGCCTACCTGTGCTCTTTGGTGGGGCTAATGGTGGACTCTTGGAGGGCTCACGCCAAGGAGTAGTTCCCAGAATTTCTGCTGCCAGTGTCCTTGTCCTCACGGTGAAACACAGCCATCCCTGCCTCTGCAGGAAACCCTCCAACACTAGCAGGTAGGTCTGGTTCAGTCTCCTATGGGGTCACTGCTCCTTCCCCTGGGTCCCAATGTGCACACTACTTTGTGTGTGCCCTCCAAGAGTGGAGTCTCTGTTTCCCCCAGTTCTGTTGAAGTCCTACAATCAAATCCCAGTAGGCTTCAAAGTCTGATTCTCTAGGAATTCCTCCTCCTGTTGCCAGACCCCCAGGTTGGGAAGCCTGACATGGGGCTCAGAACCTTCACTCCAGTGGGTGGACTTCTGTGGTGTAAGTGTTCTCCAGTTTGTGAGTCACCCACGTAGCAGTTATGGGATTTGATTTTATTGTCATTGCGCCCCTCCTGCCGTCTCATTGTGGCTTCTCCTTTGTCTTTGGATGTGGGGTATCTTTTTTGGTGAGTTCCGGTGTCTTCCTTTCGATGACTGTTCAGCAGTTAGTTGTGATACTGGTGCTCTCGCAAGAGGGAGTGAGAGCATGTCCTTCTACTCCGCCATCTTAAACCAATCTCCCTCACCATTTTTTGTTGTATCATTTTTATATTTTTATAGTCTACAAAATTTATATTCTGTTCTAATACCTGTGTGGTTGCTTTCATTTTGATACTGGATCTGCAGTTAAATATATTCAGCCCTATCACTGGGCCTTTGCTGTTATTTTCTAAGTCAGTTATTGTTTGGTTGGAGTTTATTCTCTAGTATTTGCTCACAATGACATCATTGGAAAAAATATTCACAGAGTTTTTAAAATTTAAATCTGTTTGAGAGTATCATTTAAATTTTTTAAAATAAATTTATTTATTTGTTTATTTATTTATTTTTAATTTTGCCTGTGTTGGGTCTTGGTTTCTGTGCGTGGGCTATCTCTAGTTGCAGTGAGTGGGGGCTACTCGTCGTTGTGGTGCACGGGCTTCTCATTGCGGTGGCTTCTCTTGTTGCAGAGCGCGGGCTCTAGGTGTGCAGGCTTCAGTAGTTGTGGTACATGGGCTCAGTCATTGTGGCTTGCAGGCTCTAGAGCGCAGGCTCAGTACTTGTGGCACATGGGCTTAGTTGCTCCGTGGCATGTGGGAACTTCCCAGACCAGGTCTAGAACCTGTGTCCCCTGCATTGGCAGGTGGAATCTTAACCACCAAACCACCAGGGAAGTCCCGAGAGTATCATTTAAATTTGAATAAAATTTTGTCTGGATATAAAATCTTTGACTTGCCCTTTCTTTCCTTGAGTTTCTTGAGGTATTGCTCCAGTATTATCTGGCATTGAATTTTGTTTGAAAAAGTTTTACAACAACCTTATTTTATTTTACTTATAAGAGGTTTGATATATTTGTTTGGCTTCTTAAAACATATTTAACTTTAAAGAGCCAATATGTATTAGAATATATTTCTGTATTGATAGTTTGGAGTCAATGTCCCCTGGCACAGAGTGTATGTATCCTTTTGATATGTAGATTTAATCTTCCATTACTTCAGGAAAGTTTTTTTTTTTTTTTTTTTTTTTTGAGATGGCTGTATTCCATTTTGGGGAGGTGTAGGATGGAGTTTCTCCTTTGGGCACTGGTTATAGATATCCATTTTTCTAGTCTCCCTGTTTTTCATTATGTTTCGTTTATTTTTTTTTCCTTTTCCCTAATTATACAAATCTATGTTGTCTATTCTACCTTGTGTTCCTCCTTATTTCATCTTTATTTATGAACTGGGCGTGTCCTTTTTTTTAAAATTCCTTCCTTTCCTGAGAATTCTAGGTATCACTTTTCCCCCCCTATATTATCTAGTTATCTGGTCATTGCTTCCTTTTGTTCTCTAACGTATATATTTGATTGCTTCATTAGTTGTTCTTTCATGTCAGAATTTGGGGTTACCTTTTTCATCTGTTTTATGTCTAATTTTTGGTGATATTTTATACATAGATTTTTTGCATTCCATTTCACTTTTCTCTTAGTGCACATTTTTCTTGTTCTGTGCTTATTCTTGTTTTGCTGCTCAATTCTGAATGAGCTGAATTTTCAGAAAGCTATTAAGAGATGATTCCTTTGGAGGAGGGAGAGATCATTATAGTCTCTGGTATCATAGCTCAGAGGCACCTTCTTTTTTGCTACAGCAATGGACTCACCTCTCATAATATGTACCCACTTTGACTCTTCTGACTCTCATAACATACCTGACCCAGGAGAACTTTAACAGCTGGCACAACCATGTTGCTTCAATAGCCACTACCATCAAGGAACATGGTCACCACTTTCCTAGATGATTTCCTTATTTTCAGAAAGTGTATTTTGCACTACACATTCTGAAAGACAGCAGATGTTTTAGTTCCTTCAGGGTGATGTAAGAAAAATACCATAGACTGGATGGCTTAAAGAACAGAAATTAATTTCTTATTGTTCTAAAGGCTGAGAAGTCTAGTATCAAGGCACCAGCAGATTTGGTATCTGGTGAGGACCTTCTTCCTGGTTCATAGACGGCCATCTTCTTGCTGTGTCCTCACATGGTGAAAGGTGTGTGGGAGCTTGCTTGGGTCTCTTTTATAAATGCACTAATTCCGTTGATGAGGGCTCCGCCCTCATGACCTAATCACCTCCCAAAGGCCTCACCTCAAATACCATCACAATGGAGGTTAGGATTTCAACATATGAATTTGGGGGGCCACAAACACTCAGTCATAGCACCAACTCTGGGTCTCTCTGGGTATTTCTGTGCCTTCTCTCTCTACCTAACCTGTTGGTTTTGCCCATTATCCCTACTATTTAGAGGGAATATTTGTATCAATTTTTGTGATAGCCATTGAAGCGCTACACCTCATTTTTTGTTTACCTGTAATATATGGATAATAACAGTAGGTGATAGAGTTGTTACGAAGCTTAAAGAAGTTAATATTCATAAATCATTTCAAACAATACCTGGAACATAATAAGCACTATTTAAACATTTGTTACATTAAAACCAACAAATAGATCTACTACCTCTAGGCCCCATCCTCTCCCAATTCTTCTTGGCAGGAACATCATTGCTTCTCACATGAAGTTTTCTGGTCGCAGCAGGTATTAGCAATACTCATAAATTGTTTGGAATTCATGAGTTTTCTCTGACTCCTAGTTTCACTAAAAGTATAGTTTGAGTTTTTTCTCTACTCTTATTTTCTGTTTTCCTTCCTGGAAAAAAAAATGGGAACATTCAGAACATGCAGCCATATTCCTACAGAAAAGTCACTTACAATGTTGGAATCATTTGTAGTATTGTAGTATTTACTTTACTTCAGACTGAAGTCCTAAATTAGCCTGATTTGGAGATGGAATATCTTATCTTTGTTGTTTTCTTTATCTTCCCATACAATGTAAGACCCAGTGAGAGGAACTGGCTGAATCGCTCTTGATTTAACATTAAGGAAGTTAAATATGAGAAAGAATTAAAGATGTTTTCAAATCTTAGACAAAGTAAATAAATCAGTTCTCTTACAAACATCCATTTGTCATGGGCTTGGCATTTCTATCAACATACCTAGACCCCCATGTTTGTCCCCGAAAGCAAAATTTTAATCACAGACTTGGTATTCCTGTGGGCATGTAAAAGCTAGCCCAGTGGTCTAAAATAAAATATATAATATAATGCAAGATGTTTTATTTGTTTGGTTAAAATGACTGTTTTTCCTATATGAGAGTAAAACATAATAATTTCTCTAATACCCAGGTAACAGTAATGCCATTTATTCCAAGTTGATTTTAGCAGCTCAACAGGAACACGGCAGAAAACAGTGTGAAAATTAACAGAAGCACATTAGGCTCATTTGCACACACCCACACGCTGAAAGTGCAAAAAGTATAAATTTGCAAAATTACAAAAAATGGGTGCGATTACATGAAAAAAAACAAGCATTTGGAAAAGAAATAAAATAAATAACAGAACTTCTACAAAACTTAATGTTCTTGTGATTCTAACAAGGATGTATAATTTTCAGGGATTTTTGTTCTGTGAAGCAAGGAGATGAAGTCCTTATTTTCCTGATGTCAGAAAGAAAAAAAGGCCGAAAGAAAAGACCAGAGAAAAAAGACTGAAAAGACCTGTTGGTGCTTGGGAGAGTCTCAAAATTTCCCCTGCATCCAAATGAATGATTAGGCAGATTAAAGCCTAAATGTCATCTTAATTGCTGAAAGCCTACGTTTAAAGACAGCCTTACCCTGTAGCTAACACTCCGTAAGAGCTTGCCCCAAGGAAATTTTGAGTTTGCAGACATGTTTACCCAGGTCACTACCTACCTACCCAACTGTAGAAAGGAGAAAAAATATTCTCAAACCCCTACCCTTACAACTTTTGACAGCTCAAGTCCACTTAAGCAGAGAACTGGTACTAATCCCTGTTGCTCAGCAACCAGATACATTGCTAGTTTCCCGCAGGTTGGGGAAAGAAAAAGCAGATACAGGGAAATGTCCTTACCTACAGAAACTGCCGGAGTAGAGAGGAGGCACAAACACAAGTGGTCTTTCTTTCTTTCTTTCTTTCTTTCTTTCTTTCTTTCTTTCTTTCTTTCTTTTAACTAGCCTTAAGGATGGGTTTGTGGGAATAAATGAAGACCACCCAACTGAGAATACAGTCTGTTTATTCAGAACTTACTATAGCAAGGGAGTCAGCCACCATTGCTTGTGTTTGGCAAAGAAACAAAGGCAGGCAGGAGAGTGGAAAAGTTTTAGAGTGGAAAAAAAAGGGCAAGTTTTAGGTATTCTCTGACTGGACATTGTTCACATGGTGAAGTTAGAGGCAGGCAAACTAGAAGCAGTGCAGCGTATGTGGTTGGTTTGAGGGGAAGCATTGGCTTTTCTAGTTTGTCCTGAGGTGGAAGGAGGGTAAAAAAATTGTGCCAGGCTAACTCAATTTTTGTTTAAGAGCACATGATTGGCATATTGATCTTAGGGAAAGATTTTACCTAGAATCACTAGAATCCCTAGTTTTAATCAAATTTTGGAATGGCGCTTAGGATGCATGTTTAATTGCAGCATTTAGTAGGCTCTGTATAAGTTGTATACTGTCATTTCAATCGTTACCTTTATCACCTCTTCTCAACAAACCCAAGGTACTAAAAGAGGTCATAAATACTCCCGTCTCCATCTCAGGAACTCCCTGGAAGCTCCGTAGTTCTATTCACCTACTTTCCCCAGTTTTCAAGTGCTTCTGCCTTTTACGCATAATCTTGTTTAGACTTGCCCAGTTCCAACACTAGTGGAGGTGCCCTCAGAGACTAGCCCTGTAGCTTTTATCTCATTGGGCCTTCTTAGATCCAGCTCCAGACCAGGTCCCTCCCCTGACTCCCCTCTGGAGCCCACCACAGCAAATGACTCAAATACCAGTAAAGTAAAATTTTAGAGAAGGACCAACTTTAATGCATGAAGGGAGACATGATCATACAAATTGAAGGCCCTACTGCTGAAAATATCTCCCCTAAAATTCCTCAATCATAATTGGTCTTAAAAGGTTAATTCCCTATAATAAGGGTAATAATCCATAATCCATACCTAGTATGATGCAGATGAAGGAGCTTTGTCCAAATAGCTGCTTTAGATATGGTACTTGAAGGAAATAGATGGACTAACACGTGTGGAAGAATAGAAAGGGTACTTCTCCAACAAGCACACCTCTTCAGGCTGAATGCAATTGCCTTCTGCACTGGGGCTCTAGATAGTGCTATAAATCAGGGAAAATTTGCACAGGAGTTACCTGGAGAAAAACAGGAGAGGGAAGCCTGCTTAAGAAGGTGTTCCAAAACAAACTTTGGAGCCCTTTTGCCTGAGTACAATTACTAATTACGTGATTTTCGCAAATTAATTAACCTCTTTTCAATTCTATTATCTGTGAAATGAGTATAGGAGTCTCAACTTCCCATTGTCATGGAATGTCATGTTAAACACCTCGTGTAAAAATTATTCTGTTTTCTTTCTACTTAAGCCTAATCCTATTGGGAATTTTTAATTCTGTAAGTATAATAATAGAGAAAGATGGAATGGCAGTACAATTTGTGAGACTTCTCAAGATATTTTTTTCCTACCACTGCTTAAAGGGTAATGTTCATTTTATTATGGGAAGAAGGGAAAATAGAGCAAATTCAGGGAGCCCACAAATTACTGGGACTTCATATTTTCACTGGTCATATTAATCAAATATCTCCTAAGGATATAGCCACAATGTAGTAGAAAAAACCTAGATCAGGATCTATGAGTTAGAACAGTGACTGATTCATGATCAGTTAATTCCATTTGCTTGTTTTTGAGACAGTCATAATCCTCTATAAGGCTCATCTTTCTAATCCTCAAAAGGTATCAGTACCCCTCTGTCAGAGTTTTATGATTATCAAATGACAAAGGTATTTTAAATGCATCGAAAAATAAAACGTACTGAAATGTCACGGGGAACATCTAGTTTCCATTACCTGTTGATTGAAGTCTCTCCTCAGCTATAATTTTAGCCATAAAAATAATTTTTGTGTAAAATTTGGTACAAATCTGATGCAGAAAACCAAGGCAATGCATCTCTTACATTGTATCTGGATACATGGACCATGAGGGTTCTGTGCTGTTTGTTCTAGTGAGCCCATTAACAAAGATCACTACCTGTGGGGGTATTGGGGGTTTTCCTCGCACCTCCAAAGCAATTCTCAGCTGGGTGTCCTACAATTCAGCTCAATTCTGACACTATCTACCTGGAGACAGCATCAGATTCCACAGGTTAAGGGCTCAGTCCCATAGTACTGATACCAGTTACAAATCCAGGTTATTACCTGTACTTTTGACCAACTGGCAAAGTCAAATATGTTGATGATACAGCTCAGAAATTTGACTTTTAAAAAAATGCAAACATTTTCCTTTTATAATGCAATGTTTCCTTGCTGAGTTGACAGATATATGCCTTTTCCAGAGCAAGCACAGTTGTTTCAGTTAAAGAGTTTGAAGATATTTTGAACTTGATGTGTACTGTGTCCCACTCCTGGATCAGTTTCCTGAGATAATTCCAAGGCATTTATTTCCCTAGAATATGGGGTGTGTATGGGGAGTGTGTGTGTGTGTGTGTGTGTGTGTGTGTGTGTGTGTGTTTGGTTTGTTTGTTTGTTTGTTTTGAAAGAGAACTGCTTAGTTAGTGGTATTTTGTCCCTGAGATCTATTATTGGAAGAAATATCTGAGATGCATAATTGGAGCAGTAGACGCTTTTCATGCTTCTTTGATATTAATAGAGGCAGATTCACTCTTGAAGTGTAGCATAAAATATAAAAAATCAACCACCCACATCACTGATTTTTATGAAAACTATTATCATAGATATATTATACTCTGAAGGTTTCATATGGCATCACAAGAAATGTTTTGCAGCCTAAACAAGTACAGAGACCTCACTATTATTTTCTACAGAATGTATCCAGATTGAGAAGAAAGTTATCCATTAGCACGCTTGCATTATGAAACAAAAATTCTTTCTGCATAATACAAAAACAATTCAGCTTGACATTCTCCTAAGGTATATGTTAAAAACATAAAAAAGGGCAGAATGCAGTTACTTAATATAGTAAAACATGTTCTAGTCAGGTTTATTTTTCTAACTTATCTTCCTTATGTCACTCTGCATTTTTTTACTTTATTCATCTATCATACAATTACTCTCTGTTAAACTCTAAAAATCCTATTTATTTGAAGACTTTCTCTTTTCATTTTTTTCTGAATACTAAATAGTTTGCTTTATTTTAATATCCTTCTAAATGTCTCATTTTAAATTATGTTGCATCTTTATGAAAAATGTATTGCATTCCAAACTGCCAGATCCTTTGATTACCTGGATTTTTAAAAATCAAATCCCTTTTCTCTAAAGCTCAAATCCTTAAGACTCTCTTGTTCGTCACCTTGTCATGAAAATAATATTCTCTACCTCCAAAAACTTTAGTAACTCTGCAAAGTACATTCTAAATAGCAGCTAATCTGTAATGCAAGTTCTCCTTTGATTCTTTATTTATCAAACTGCATTGAGACTTTTCAGGAATCTCTTTGCCTTTTAAAAAAAATGTAACAACACACAGTGATGTAGAAGACTTCTTAAGCTGATTATTGTCTCACCTGGGTAACCATAGATATAGATGTTCCATTGAGTTTGACTTGTTTCCTGTCAATGTATGAGTTTATAAATGTACACATTAAATTGCCTTTTTCCATTTTCTGACACAGTCAGCAAAAGTTATCCTCAGCCTAAGAAACTGGAAGTATCTGTGTGGTCCTAAGGGATGGGCTTCTTCCAGAGTCACTTATGTAAAATCAAGAATATAGTTTCAGCATCCCTGCAGTCTGATCATTATGTTTTATTTCCACGTTTTTTTCCTCCTTCCATACAGCACACCAGAAGATGAATGAGGGAAGTTAGATTTTAACAATTTCACAAAAGATGAAATATGTGATGTGGGAAACAGAGATAAAGATTGACTCTCCTTTGACAAATAAGTAACTTCGTATTAAAATGTTTTCATTTCAACATAATTTACATAACTGTGTCAGATATTACTCTTTTCATTCTTTTCTGTTTGCCACAAAGTGCATATCATCATAGCTATAGTTAAATGAAGATTGATTTTCAAAAGCTAGATCTAAATCTTATTTATTTAAGAGAGTGGTAGTAAATGTAAGTATTTAGCCATAAATTTGATCCTAAGGCTGACAAAGTTTACCAGAAAAAGTAAGAATGAAAAATAAATTGGTGAAACCAGCAGAGAAATATAACCCACAAATTCTGAATAATGTGTAAATGTTAACATAACACAGTAGAATCTGGCAAGAAACAATGATGGGAAACAACCATTGGAGTGACACGGAAGAAGAGGAATTATAGAAAATTTTCAGGCACAGCAGTGTTCAAAAATTGTCACGAAATTTGCAGTGGTACTGGGGAAGGAAGTGAATGGAGGAGGAACAGAAGTGCTGGCATGGGAGTGGAGTCCAGTGGCCACAGGTGGCAAATCTAAAAAAGTATCGTACATTTGAACGCCTTCAAAAAGTAGGTTAATTGGATTGTTCACCTTGATGGCTGTACCTGGGAAGAAACTAACAGAGCTCGTGCTGGCAGAAATCATCCTTCAGGAGAGGGATAGATTCTTAGAGGCAGGTGTAGAGAGGTCTACATACCCATATTAAGTGAATAGAAGAAAGAGCTTTGAACTGAGAAGCACGGAAAACCAGTCTGACTCACCTCCACCAGAAACCTCCTGGTAAGAGCACATCCTGGAAAATTACACTCACTCAGAGACAGACTCTTTCATTGTGTTCTTTCTTATTTACTTGGAGTCCTAATCCCCCTGTTTTGTGTCACTACCTTATGCTATATCATTTCCTCATGTAGTTTGCAATTATTATCCTTGACTGAATCTTTAGTTCAGTTTTTCCTATGTGGGAGTCTTATGCACTTCGTATTGTGAGAAGTCCCAGAGGAACAATTCTGCTTCCACTAGTTTCCTGCAGGGGACTATCTAGTCTGGAACCAGTGTCTACACTAATTTTTCAAGTTGAGATTCCCACACCACTCAGTTGGTATAAATGTGGGTACTTGTGCTTAGTGTTCCCTTTTGTTCTTCTAATGGGAAATTATATTTTTTTCTGTTTAGAGCCCTTGACAGAGAAAGTCTTCCTTAACACTTCACTGGGTCAGTGGGCAGAGCTGTTCTCATTCTCTGTCGTGGCATGGCCGGTTCTTTCAAAGCCCAGGCTTCATGAGGTGGTCCCACATCTATCTGATTGCCTTATAGTGGTTGAAAGCCACAGTTTCTGTCTCTATTCAGCATTAAAACTTCATTCTCCTACAGACTAGGATGCATATCTTAGTCTTATAAACCACCACAGCTTCAGCACTTACATTTAATGCTCAGGACTTAAATTCTCTCTTTATTTCTGACATTTAACACCTCTCTCCGCATACACATTTTATTTCATCCCATTAATTTCAGCTATATTTAAATAATGATATTTTATACACATTCTATATGGTTGTATCAGGAGAATGATTCAGATTAGATTGGTCAATAAACCTCATATTCAAATACATTTTTGAAAGTTAGAATCAGAAAAACTGTTATAGAAACTCTAAAAAGTGATACCTTCTTCAGAGTAGATTTGGGATAATGGAAGGCCATGATGATCAATTAAAAACACAAATAGGATTACCCGAAGACTGACATCATCAAAATGGAAGAGTAGGAGTGTTTGTTTGTTGGTTTGTTTTTACCATCTTCCCACCAAAGAATATACCACCACCACCACTTTGGCAATCACACATGGATGAGAGAATCTTTTTGAAAGTCCAGGAGTCCAGCAGAGAAGTTCCAGCACACCATTAGAGCAAAAAACAAAAAAACAAAAAAATCTGAGGCTGTACACATTGAAGACGGTAAGAGGAATGTCTTTTATTTAACCACGTCACCCCTCCCTCAGGGCAGTACAGCTCAGTGCCAAGAGAGCCCTGCTCAGCCTGAGATTTCCCCACAAGGGAAAGTGAGAGCATGTGAGTGAGTGCTTGGCTTCCCCAGCTGTTTGAGATGCTGACAAAGAGGCCCATTTCTCTCTCAACCCATCCAGAGGACTGAGTCGTGAGCTGCACAGCTCAGAGGCAGTGAGGGACAGGGGACCAGCAGCCAGCGCTCAGAGCAGAACAGTAGAATGGTGGTTGCCAAGGGCTGGAGGAGAGGGAAATGAGATGTTGGTTGAAGAGTACAAACTTCCAGTTTTAAGATGAATAAGTTATGAGGATCTAATGAACAGCATGGTGACTGTAGTTAACAATACTATATTTTATACACTTGAGAGTTACTAAGAGCGTAGGTCTTAAATGTTCTCAATACATACACACACAAATGGTAATTATGTGAAGTGATGAAGGTGTTAATTGACCCTGTTGTATTGATAATTTTAAAACATTTTCCTCTTGTAAAATAATCGAGTGCATATAAGACGTCCAGACGTTTGTATGTATCAGGTTGCATATACTTAATCATTGCTGAGGTAGTTGGATGCCATTTACTGGTAGAACTACAGATGATGCTTTGTGGGGAAATCATACAAAATAGCCATGGATCATTAGATAAGCAAGTTTTCAAGCATTTCTCACATGAAAAACATTGTTAGAACTGTTGTATATATCTTTGGAAATGTATCGCATTATGTATACATTGGATGCTATTTAAGTGCTATATTCATTGACTATGCATGCTTTAGCAATCTGAGTCAAAAAAGCTGTACCATTTCCAAAGTAACTGTGAATATACCAGTTAAGAAAGGGATATAAATGTTCTGTGGTGTTTGTAACATTACTTATTTATACTATCAATATTCATTTGATGCTAACTATTGAAGGTTCAGTGGTACACGCTTTTAAAACTAAGGGCGTAGCATGGAAAGTACACTGTATACTTTCTCATTGATTATCAAGGATACTCCCAAGAGGGTCTTAGCAAATTTGAGCATAGTTTTAAGTCCCCAGTCTTAAATGTCAAACCCACTTTCTGTGTATGAGTGTATCTCCTACTTCTCTGAGAAACTTAGCAGACTTTGAATGTTCTGAGACAACATAAGTTCATGGGGGATGGGGCAAAATGGTGAAGTGAAAAATACCAGGAGTGGTAATATAAATGTTCTTTTTCTCTCAAAATCGTTCATCTTTTAGGGTGCCATGAAAACATTAACCAATTCTGTACATCTACATCTTAATTCTTTATCTAATATTAACTAGTAGCAGTAATAACATGTTTAACTATGATATTATTAACTAGCCAATGTATTAACAGTGGATCAAGTGGTTCATGATGTAGTTCTGTTAATCAGCTGCTAGTTAACATATGAGATACCCTGCAGAGGACTTGTCTTAAAATGTAAGGGAGAGTGAACCACCAACAAAACACGTGTTATTGGCTTAAGTGATTGTCTTGTTTTCCTTTATCAGCTAACAAATCAACAGCCACAAAAGACTAGTTCAACTGAACAATGAGAAAAATGGCAAAAGGTTTTGGGATAAAGAAAGAAAATCTAAAAGTCACTGTGTACAATTTTGATGCAAAAAAAAAAAAGAAAACATACCCTCCACAGTGTGACAAATATATGGGTGACACTATATATTGGCCCTTTTGGGTGAGGCCTTTACCCTACTTCATTGCATGCCTTCTGTCCTGGAAACTTTTCTGACTGTACTGTCTCTGAGCAGTCTCATTTACCTCAGTGGTTACAACTATATCTCTCATTCAAATCTGATTTTGAGATTTAGACTAGAATATCTGACTCATTTTGGACAAAATCACTTGATCTTCCCACTTCCAATAAATCATCCCTTGAGTCTGATCAATTCAACCTCTAAGTAACTCTTTAATCTGGTGCTTCTCTCCTTCTCTGCATCAGCCCCTGGGACCTCATCTTTTCTCAGCTGGATTGCTACACCATCAGTGGGTTTCGGTCATGTCATACAAAATCTCACTCCTTCATTGCCATTCAAGTCCTAGAATTTTTCAAATCTTGGATCAGTTGCCATTGCTTTCATGCAGCTTTTCCAATCCCTCAAGTGAACTAGTCTTTGCCATCTCTGAGACTCTAGAATGGCTTATTTTTGACTTTAATGTGAATGGCATTCTGTGTTTATGATGTTCATTTTTATTTTACCTGTCTTTCCAACTAGACTGTAGTATGCTTCTAGAGGACAGAAATGCCTTTCATCTTTGGGTCCTTCCGAGTTCATAATACCATGTGTTATCTATAACAAGCAAGAAATAAATGGTGTAGAATAGAAATGAATTAAAGTACCTTAACAATTCATATTTTCAGCAAGAGCATTTATACTGTATCTCCTCATCCTTGTAAATGCTAGTTACAAATAGACTCTAAGCTAAAACTAGTAAATGTAGACAGTGAATGTCCCACATCTTTTTGAATTTTGAATCATAGCAAGTTTCAAATATTTTTAAGAATTTTAGTTCTGATTGTGTATATGCAGAATACTTTGAATATTTTTAAATTCATGTCATTGATTGGTTAGCATATAATACCTATATTATTTATATCACATTTTCTATTAATTTAAAAATATTTACTTCACACTTTATTTCTCCTTTAAATTATAGCGTATTCTTAATAATGAGATTGTTGTTACAATAATTCTGAAATTTGGTAGGATATTACTTAAATGCAAACTTGATTTCTGTATGTCAGCAAATAATGACTAGAGGTGATTTCTAATTATGTCAGAATAAGGTATATTTCAAGATTTTTGGATTATCAGAATATCTTAAACCATGATATCCACTATCTCAGAAATGTCAGGGCTTCTTTCCTGTTCAGAAATGCATTTGTTGCTAGACTTAAATAGATGTGAAATAAAAATAATGATACTGACAGGGGCATGGACAGCTACCAAGACTGTGGTCATAGAAATGCCTCATAGCAAGAGGGCTTAAGATACAAAACATCAAGACTGAGTTTGACCACAGGGATCTGGAGACCAGCTCTATGATGAAAACTAAATTCAGACTCATCCAACTCTTGTCCCTCAAATCAGAAATTGGTCCAAACTTAAAAAATACTCAAGTAGATTTCCTGCATAGGCTTCCTGAAATTAAATACTCAAAGCCTCCAAATATATTGGGAAAATCCAAAAATGTACATAGAAGAGAAAACTTGACAGTGTTATTTTATTAAGTGGCTCATCAGAAGAATGCTGATATGAGAGAAGTTTAATTCTAAATAGCAAGGGGGAAGAAAGCCATTGACCACTCAAGTAGTACTGTAAAAGGTACCGCCATTTTCTCTGTAGACATGGCCCAGTTCTTAAGTCCTTCTAAAGACTTCACATGACTATCAATTCTAGTATGTTTTGTGTATATAAGAACTACTTTGACTGTATATTCTTTCTTCTTTTTTGAGTGTTGCTGGATAATTTATCTATTCCCAGTAAAGGGAAGTTACTCAAATCTCAGAAGTAAAGGAAACACCATTCCAGATCATTGATAATTCTTTTCTGAAAATCTGGTCCAGTTATTTCTCATTTCATGAGGTCCCTTAAGCCTTTGAATTATAGAACACTTCTCTAAATGATAAAATTATAAAGGTACATATTGTTTTGTCAGGCTTAGAACCATTAGGGAAATCAAATAATTTAGAAAGTTACATCTAGAGATTACAGACTTATTTTATAAGATATTTTCCAGTGCCTTAAAAATTACTTGTGATGCCAAGGTCAGTGGCAAAGAGGCACTGAAAAAATTGACCTGAACGTCTAGGTACTTGTTTCTTTTACCACATTTCCTATAACACTCAATGCACCTAACTTTCCTCCATTAAATAAAACAGAACTGTAAGTAGTGTCTTTAAAGCAGATAGAAACAAAAGGAGTTATTAACTGATACTGCAGAAAACAATAGAGAATTAAGAATCAATGTGTATAAGGGTGTGGGGTGGGAAGAAAAGGTAAGATAATCTTAAATTGACTTTCTTTAAAGTTCTTAAAAGTTATTTGTGATTTTTATTTTATTCTACATTTCTAGATCTAACATATGACATGAAAAAGCTATACTCTTAACCATAAATGGGGGAGGGAATTAACTTTCTTGACAACCCATAGACCAATTTGGTGTCACCAACTTTATTAACTACATTATTTTCTTTTGTGAATAAAAGAGTTTAGAGTTTGAAAACAAATTCTTCTAAACAGTGCTTACCTGAAGAAAAGTTTCTATATTTAACTTTAACTATTTTTTAATTGAAGTAGAGTTAATTTACAATGTACAATGTTGTGTTAGTTTCAGGTGTACAAAAAGTGAATCAGTTTACATATATATATAATGTGTATATATATATATATATATATATATATATATATACACGTGTGTGTGTGTGTATATATATATATATATATATATATATATTCTTTTTCAGATTCTTTTCATTATAGGTTATTACAAGATATTGAATATAGTTCCCTGTGCTATTCAGTAGGTCCTTGTTGGTTATATATTTTATATATAGTATTTTGTATCTGTTAATCCCAAACTCCCAATTTATCCCTCCCCCACCCATTTCCCCTTTGGTAACCATAAGTTTGTTTTCTACACTGTGAGTCTATTTCTGTTCTGTAAATAAGTTCATTTGTATCATTTTTTTAGATTCCACATATAAGTGATATGATATTTGTCTTTCTCTGTCTGACTTACTTCACTTAATATGATAATTTCTAGGTCCATCCATGTTGCTGTAAATGGCATTATTCCATTTGTTTTATGGCTGCATCGTATTCCATTGTGTTTACATACCACATCTTCTTTGTCTATTCATCTGTCGATAGACATTTAGGTTGCTTCCATGTGTTGTTGTAAATAGTGCTACTATGAACATTGGGGTTATGTATCTTTTTGAATTACAGTTTTCTTTGGATATATGCCCAGGAGTGGGATTGCAGGATCATATGGTAACTCTGTTTAGTTTTTTAAGGAACCTCCATACTGTTTTCCATAGTGGCTGTACCAATTTACATTCTCACTAACAGTGTAGGAAAGTTTCTTTTTCTTCACATCTTCTCCAGCATTTATTATTTGTAGTCTTTTTAATGATGGCCATTCTGACTGATGTGAGGTGATAGCTCATTGTAGTTTTGATTGCATTTCTCTAATAATTAGTGATCTTGAGCATTTTTTCATTCATTCACCCCTAGAAATTATTTTGTGTCCTAGTATAATAAAATAATATAGCTCAAAAAGTTTTTCACTTTGGAATTTAAAACATCTACTAGTTTTATATATCTATGTTTAATTCTCTTATAGTCCTTATTAGGCAGCTCTTGCTTTTATGTGAAAAATGTTTAATATTAATAGCCAATGTTAATTAAGAATTTAACACAGGGCATTTACTGTTCTAAATGATAGACTACACGCACACACACACACACGTCTATATGTGTATGTGTGTATAGAGAGATAGATATCATTTGTATATGTATGTTAGTATATGTATATAGATAGATATCTATCATTTATATATGCATATGTATATATAGTGATATATATCTCCCTATATATGTATATCAGAGTTATATTTTAACAGATATATATCACTAACATAAGTATCTGTATTTATATATAGATATATATCATATATATAAGTATATATATATTTATTAATATATATAGATATATATCAATTATATATGTATGCATGTCTGTATATATATATATATATACACACTATGTGTGTGTATACATATATATATATGTATACACACACACACACATCACTCAGACTGAGATCTGAAACTAGGAGAACTAGATTCAGGGGCCAGCCACACCATGCCATCTGGCTTCTCCTATTTCTTTTAGCATTCTTAGTGCTCAGGGCATAATAGATTTCCAAGAAATGTTTGTGAAGAGCTGGAAAAATAGAGGGGTAGGGGCACAACGGCATGAGATTTTAGAAATGAGAATTTGAATCATGTCACTCTGACTCTGAATCTTAAGTTGCCATAAAAGATTTTATAACCAATATAAACCATTACCTTCTGCTGCCTTTCAACAGTACAAGGAATTTAAATTAACAATCTGCCTGTTACTAATATAGTCATTCAAAATGAGGGTTTATTCAGTGATGCATATAGAAGGAGCCAAATTAAAAGTATGTTTGAAACTCTAGATTTGTGGCAATAAGGATAAAGAGTTAAGAAGTATGTAGAGGTACTGAAGAACATTCAAAACTTTTTTTAAAATCTTAGAATCTAGTTTAGCTTATTTTTCTTTAAAAGTTGATGCCTAACTAGAATCTGTTAATCTGATGAGAAATAACTCCTAGGGCTTCCCTGGTGGCGCAGTGGTTGAGAATCTGCCTGCTGGTGCGGGGGACATGGGTTCGAGCCCTGGTCTGGGAGGATCCCACATGCCGCGGAGCAACTGGGCCCGTGAGCCACAGCTACTGAGCCTGCGCATCTGGAGCCCGTGCTCCGCAACAGGAGAGGCCGCGATAATGAGAGGCCCGCGCACCGCGATGAAGAGTGGCCCCCACTTGCCGCAACTGGAGAGAGCCCTCGCACAGAAACGAAGACCCAACACAGCCATAAATAAATAAAAATAAATAAATAAAAATTAAAAAAAAAAAAAAGAAATAACTCCTAAAAGCCCCCTTTTGGAAATATCCAAGAAACAGTTTAAACGTAAATATCTGGTCTGTAAAATGTATGCAGAGTACCAATCTGAAATTCTCTCTTGCATATTTTTTTTTTTTTAGTACTCAATCATATTTGTTTGTTGTTGATATAAAATTTCTGAGTCAGCAGGTTTATCCCTTTAATGCACTGGATGTCCATACCCTTGTTTATGCTCTTCTCCATAATTAAAATACTTTTGTGTCTTGGCCCATTTATCCATGTCAAACCCATCTACTACTTTGTATCCACTTCCCTGATTTGTGGATTTCCTATTTTGTGTATTTGTTTTGTGTTTTACTACAAAATTCAGAAAAGACAGGGCCAAGCAAAAATACTAGTACATAGGTACTTATTGGTGGATATTAATTTATTTCACGTATACACTTTGGTTAGAGAACATGTAATTCATTTTTTAATTATTATTATATTTTTTGAAGAAATGATTAGGTTTTTTCTGAAAAATAAGCCCACATATCAGCTTTGAAGGCAAGGTACTACACATTAGTATACTTTCCAGAGAAAGGTATTGCTATTTTTTGGGATAAAAAGCTAACCACTTAAATCAAAGTTGGACCACAATGGAAGGCAAGTCAATTTAATCTCCAAATGAGATGTGAAGAATGAAATTACATTTACCTTTCAGTGTTTTATGGAAATAAAATGATTGATGTTTTCCTTTAAGAACTAGGTTATATTATCACTATTACTAACTCCTACCACAGTAAAGAACAACTTTACCGACTATAATACTGTCCTGTATTTTTGTCATTTTTTTCAATTAAAAAATATGCCCAAGATATAATCCTCCAAGATACGTTTGTCCAGCAAGCCATTATACCTGTTCTGTCTCTTAATCCTCAAACTCAGTCTTTGGGTTCATAAGAAAACAAGGATTTCTTACCCAAGGCTGAGATAAGAATCATCTCAGCTGGGGCTTCATTTTAAAGTTATTTATGGGTAGTGAGACATGGCTTTTCCTGAAAATAAATTTCAAGCATCTAAGGAGGGTAGAAGCAGCTGAGACCTTTTGCTAAAGGATCCCCTTGCTCAAGAATGGAGACCCTTTGGATAAAATAGCTTTAGGATCACCTCTGCTGGAGAGGTAATGGATAACACACATTCCTGTGGTATTCTGGCACAACCATCTCAGATATGGGATGCTCTTGATTGTCTTTAAAATATACAGTATTTTTCCCATATAACTTAGGCTGTGGCAAATTATTTTAGGGATTAATTTGACAGTCCTTTAAAAAGCAAGAGTTTATGTTCTTAGTCCAGGAAGAAATCAGGATGGGACTAAAAGAAAAAAATATAGTCTATATTTTTTCTAATAGCTGCCACCTAACATTTTTAAAATTATGGAAATTCACAAGCCAGGTAATTATTTTAGATAGTTTCTCTCATCATGGCAGAATAACCATTGAATAGATACAATTTTAGCTCACCAGCTGGCACTGTCACTAACATGCTGACAGATACCTGTTTTGAATGAATTGACAGATTGCTAAAATGTTGTTTTTTGGGTTGTTATTTGTTAATTTAACTTTGAAAATGGACGTAAAATTCAGTGATGAAGAGTACTTTTAAAAAACTGAAAAGAAACCTCAGCTGACCAAAAAGATGTATGGTAATTAACCCTTTGTTGTAACCTGTTTTTTAGATAGTATTGGTAACTTCTAAAGGTAAGGGTTTGTTTCATATTTATCTTTGTTGCATCAATGGTTAGCATATACTACATAGGTGCTTAATGCCTGTTGTAGTAAAAGGATAATATTATAGCTACAAATCTTTGAACTTTTTAAGAAGTCTGATAGGTGCACTTATATGTAGGGATTCTGATGGTCCTAAGTTCTGTAATGACTCTTGGACTCTGTGCAGAATGAGAAGTTCATGTTTTTAGAGATACTCATTTTTTGCTTCACTCACCACTGTCTGGGCATGCATACATGTTTCTGATACCTAGTAGTACATTTTGCTTCTATTCCACCTTTAATCCTTGCCTCCTGGGAATAGAATTGATACTAAGGCCTGAAATTCTCCTCTTGAACTTGAAACCTAAAAAAGCACAAATTCCAGTACAGCTGGAAGTGAAGAAAAATGTCTCTACTGACAAGAGCTTCTCAATCTGCATAGATTCCAGTAGTCATTTAAAAATGTGGGACCATCAGAATCCCTACATATGAGTGTATCTTCCAAACCTCTTAAATAATCCAAAGATTTGGATTTAATTCAGTTGTGCTAATATTCTGTTTGAACATAAATAATGAGAATGGCATTCAAGATACTTTTCAAACCCTCATTTGATAGAACATGGTTTTCTCCCTTGCTTACCTAAGATCATTTCTGTTCTATAACACAAATTTTCAATCACAAGCATATTAGTTTTGTCTTTTCATTGCAGGTAAATTTCTCTGACTCCAAAGAGTAAGCATGTCTCCTTCAGATTTTTCCTGAAGGGCTGATACTGAAATTTCTGGAAGTGTGGGATAAGATAAGGGAGGAGAGGGCAGAGAACCCAGAAAAGAAATGAGGTGGCAACTTTACCTAAAAACTATGTGGCATCATATGCCACTGAAAAGTTTGCTTTGTGCCTAACGCCATACTGTTGAATTAGTGTTTAGCTCTGAAAAGTCACTAGTGATCCACAATCCAGAAAGACATGTAAGTTAGCATCAGCTTCTGATTAGCATTTATTGAGCACGTGCTGTGTGCCAGGTGCTGTTCTAAGTGCTTTCTACGCATAAATTTATTTAATTTTTATCGCAACCCTATAAGATAAGTACTAGCATTATATCCACTCTACCAATGAGGAAATGAAGGCATGGAGACCCTATATAATCGACTATAGAACACACAGCTGTCATACAGAGAAACCAGGATAGCAGTGCAGTTTGCAGGTGGAGCCACTGTGCTCTACTGCCTCCAAAAGGAGTAAATCAGTATTGTAGCGAATCTCCCAGGATGTTTCCAGTGTTCTGCCTGAAATATCCCATTTGTAACCTTAACCTTTTGCTTTGTATTCAAACTTGGGCTCCTGTAAATTTTCCCTGATCCATCCAACAAAGCTGCTACCTTACCCTTTGTGTTTCCACTGAGCCAAGAATATGTCTCCAGTATAAAATTTAAGGCACTGTTTTGCAGGTTTTTTTCATTTATAGGCTTATCTTTTTTCTTACTTGACTTTAAGTTTTGAAGGTAGAGTCCGTATTTCATTTGGTTCCTAATCACCAGTATCTTGCAGAGCTCTGCTTCAAACACTCGGATGAATGAATGGCAAATGATCACAGTTTGTCCAACCTTTCCCCAAGAACAGACCATTCAGTGATTTTAGCAAACTCCTTTAGAAAAACATAGCTGCTATCTTGAATTTCACATATTCTGTTGAAACTCAGAAGGAACATTAACATTCTGGGAAAGTTTTTGTAAATTTTGGCCCACATGTTATCTGGTTTATCTGATACTTCCAAAAGTAAAATAAAATGTTTAGTATGGGTAAGTGAATCTTAGGTTAAAGGAATTTTTCAGAGACCCTGGGGATCCACACTCCCTATCATAGTACATGTTATTACGGTGGATGTTTTCCCTCAAGGTGTACCTAATACAAAAATCTTATCAAATTGTCCATTTCAGTTAATTTATTTTTTATCTTAAAAATAGTCATATTGAGATATAATGCACCTACTGTAACCTTCACTCTATGAAGCATACAATTCAGTGGGTTTTTTTAGTATATTCAGAGTCATGTAACTATTGTATTATGTAATTTTAGAAAATCTTTATCCGGCCCCCCCAGGAAACTTCATACCTATTAGTAGTCACTCCCCCCCACCTTCCCTTAGCACTGGAAACCACTAATCTTTCTGTCTCCCATGAATTGACCATTCTGACTGTTTCATGTAAATCAGATCATAAAGTATGTGGCTATTGTGATAGTTTTTTTTTTCATTCAGCATAAAATTTTCAAGGTTCCTTTATGCTGTAGTATGTATCAGTAATTCATTCTTTTCTAATGTCAAATAATATTCCATTGTATAGGTATACTACATTTTATTTCTCCATCTGTCATTGGATGGTTATTTGGGTTGCCTCCACTTTTTACCTATTATGAATAATGCTGCTATGAACATACATGCACGAGTTTCTGTGTGGCATATGTTTTCAATTCTCTTGGGTATATACCTACAAGTGTATCATATGGTAATTCTATGTTTAACTTTTTGAGGGATTATCAACCTTCCATTCTCTCCATAGCCTTGTCAACACTTGTTTTGTTTTTTAGCCATCTCAGTGGGTATGAAGTGGTATCTCATGGGAAATCTAAATTGTATTTCCCAAATGACTAATGAAGTTGAGCATATTCCAGGTACAAACCCCATATCAAACATGATTTGCAAATTTTTTCTCCTATTCTGTGAGTTATTGTTATACTTTTTTGATGGTATCCTTTGAAGCAGAAACTATTGCCTAATTCAAGTTCATGAATATTTACTCCTATGATTTTTTTCTAAGAGTTTTATAGTTTTATATCTTACATATAGGTCTCTGATACCTTTTTATTTAATTTAATTTTTATATATGATGTGAAGTACAGGTCCAGATTCATTTATATGCATGTAAATACCCTGTTGTCTCAGGACCATTTGTTGAAAACACTATTGTTTTCCCCATTGAATTGTTTTGGCATCATATGAATTCTTTTGAACATAAATGAATACGTTTATTCTGGACTCTCAGTTATACTCCCTTGAGTTATAGGTCTAGCCTATGTCATAACCACACTGCCTTGATTAGTGTAATAACTTCTGAAATAAGAAAGTGGGAGACCTCTAATTTTTTTCTTCATTTTCAAGATTGTTTTAGCTATTCAGAGTCCCATGCATCTCCATATGAATGTTAGAAAAAAAACTAACCAATTTCTGAATAAGAGATAGCTGGGATTTTGAGAGAGATTGCAATGACTGTATAGATCAATTTTGAGAGTGTTGTAGTCTTATTGGTAAACTTTCTGATTTATAAATAGGGTATGTCTTAATTTTCTTTCAACAGTATTACATAGTATTCAGTAAATAAGTTGTGGTCTTCCTTTATTATTCTGTATTTATAAGTATGCTACTCATTTTGATTTTATTGTAAATGCAGTTGTTTTCTTAATTTCATTTTCAGATTGTTTATTATAAGTGTATAGAAATACATTTGATTTCTCTACATTGATAGTATATCTGGCAACTGTGCTGAAATCATTTACTCATTTATTAGTTGTAAACAAGTTTTTGTTATGGTTTTCTAATACAAGATTATGCTATCTGTAAGTAGAATTTTATTTCTCCCTTTCCAATCTGAATTTATTTCATTAATTTTCTTGCCTGATTGCAATAGTTAGATCCTCCAGCAGAATACTCTTGAATTTTTTCATGTACTTTTCTGCATCTGTTGAGATTATCATGCTGTTTTTGTCTTTTATAGTGTTAATTAGGTGTATATTAGTTGAATTTTGTATGTTAACCCAACCTGAAATTCCTGGGATAAATCTCACTTGTACATGGTGTACAATCTTTTTTTTTTTTTTAATGTTGCCAGACAATTTTTTTCCTGGAGTTTTGCTTTTCTTTTTTCCTCTCTATTCATAGGGCATATTGGTCTTTTTTTTTTTTCCTGTGATGTCTTTGTCTGGTTTACTATCAGAATAACATTGGATTATTGAATTATTGGGGAAGTCTTCCCTCTTCTATTTTTACAAAGAGTTTGTGAAGAATTGGTGTTAATTCTTCTTTAAATAGTGTAATCCATCATTGAAGCCATATGTGCCTGAGCTTTTCTTTGTGGGAAGGTTTTCTGTTATTGTTGCTGTTTCTTGTTTGTTTGTTTTTATTACTAATAAAATCTTTCACTATAGGTCTATCAGTTTTTTTCTAGTCAGTTTCAGTGATTTGTGTCTTTCTAGGACTTTTTCCATTTCATCTGGGTAATCTAATTTTGGGGGGCACAATTGTTCATAGTAGTCTCTTATAATCCTTCTTTGTATGTCTGTCACATTAGTGTGGATGTTCCTCTTTTGTTCCTGATTTTAGTAATTTGTGTTCTCTCTCTTTTGTTGGTGAATCCAACAAAAGCTTTGTTGGTGAATCCGCCTAAAGTTTTGTTAACTTTTGTTTCATTGACTTTTCTCTATTTTTTTCAAAGAACAACCTTTTGGTGGAATTGATTTTCTCTTTCTCTTTTCTCTTTATCATTTATTTTTGCTCTAACTTTATTATTCCCTTCCTTCTGCTTATTTAAGCTTACTTTGCTCTCTTTTTAAAAATTTCTTCAGATATGAGGGAAAGTTATTGATTTAAGATTCTTCTTCTTTTTCACTTTTGCTTTTATAGCTATGAATATCCCTCTAAACATTCTTTTTAGCGGCATCTGATAAGTTTTGTTATGTTGTGCTTTCATTTTCATTCATCTCAAAGTACTTCCTAATTTCCCTTGTGATTTCTTCTTTGATACACTTTTAATTTGGTAATGTGGTGTTTAACTACCACATATTGGTAAATTTCTCAAACTGCCTTTTCTTGTTGATTTCTAATTTCTTCCTCTTGTGATTGGAGAGCATACTTTGTATTATTTAAATCCTTTAAAATTTTTGATTTGTGACCTAACATATAGGCTGTCACAGAGAATGCTTCACATGCACTTGGGAAGAATGTTGCATTCTGCTGTTGTTAGTCTACTACCTAGTTATTCTATCCAGCATTATAAATAGGGTGTGAAGCCTCCAACTATTATTGTTAAATTTTCCATGTCTTCTTGCAGTTCTGTCAGTTTTTACTTCATGTATTTTGTTGTCCTCTAGTTAGAACCAAATGTATTTATAATTTTTTTTCTTACTTTTAGATTCACTTATTTATTATTATAAAATGTGCTTCTTTGACTCTAGTAAAAATTTCCTTCCTAAAATCAACTTTGTCTGATAGTAGTTTTGCCATGCTAGCTCTCCTTTGGTTACTGTTTGGATAGTATATCTTTCATTTATTTGTGTCTTTGAATTTAAAATGCGTTTCTTGCAAACAGCTTATAGTTAGGCCATTTTTTAAAATTTGTTTTGTCAGTATATGCCTTTTGATTGAAGTATTTAGTCCAGTTACATTTAATGTAATTACTGGTAAGGTGGGATTTAATGCCTGCTATTTTGCTATTTGTTTTTTATACGTATTCTATCTTTTTTGTTCCTCTAGTCCCCCATCACTGCCTTCTTATGTCAAATATTTTCTAGTATACCATTTTAATTTCTTGCTGAATTTTCTACTGTACTATTAGTGTTATTTTCTAAGTGATGCCTTGGGGATTATAATAAATATATTAACTTACAACTATCTAGTTTAGTTTATTGTCAACTTAATTTCAATAGTAAACAAAAATGTTGTTTCAATATAGCACTATTCCTTCCCCTTTTTTGTGCTCTGATTGCCATACAAATTACATATTTATATATTATAAACTATCAACACAGTTTTATAATTATTGCTTTATGCAGGTGTCTTACAAATCAGATAGGAGAAGAGAAGCATTATGAACAAAATTATAGTTTACCTTTACTTACATGTTTACTTTTACTAGTGCTTTTTATTTGTGTGTGTGTGATTTTTGATTTATTGTCTGTTATCCTTTCATTTCAGCCTGAACCTGAAGAACGCCCTTTGGTATTTCTTGTACAGAAATTCTGTTAGTGAAAAATTTTATCAATTTTTGTTTATTTTGTAATGTCTTAAATAATTCTTTGATTTTTTGATGGATCTTTTTGCATAGAATTCTTGATTGACACTGATTTTCCTTTAGCACTTTGAATGTATCATCCCAGTACCTTCTGACATCCATGATTTCTGATGAGATGCCAACTGTTAATCTTATTTAAGATCACCTTTACATAATGAGTCACTTTTATTTCACTGCTTTCAATAACTTATCCTTGATTTTTGGCACTTTGACTATGATGTTCTCAGGTGTGGGTCTCTTAGATTTAATTCTACTTGAAGTATGTTGAAATGCTTGGATATACGGATCGATGTTTTTTATCAGATTGGAGAAGTTTAGACCATTATTTCCTCAAATATTCTGACCTTTTTTCTCTTTCTTCGTTTTTTGATGCTCCCCATATGATTATGTTCATACACTTTATTGTGTCTAACAGGTCTCTGAGGGTATATTCATTATTTATTTATTTTTTCATTTTGTTACTTACTCTGGATAATCTCAATTAACTTATTTTCCAAGTCATTGATTGTTTCTTCTGCTAACTAAAATTTGTTTTTGAGCCACTCCATGATTTTTTTTTAAATTTCATTTATTGTACTTTTGAACTCCAGTACTTCTTTTTGGCTCTGTCTCACAAGTTCTGTGTCTTTATTGATATTCGCTGTTTGGTAACACATCATTCTCATACTTGTCTTTGGTTCTGTAAGCATGATTTCTCCAGTTGTTTGAATATATTTATAATAGCTAGTTTTAAGACTTTGTCTAATAAATCCAATATCTGAGCTTTCTCAGGAATAGTATCTATTGACTGTTTTGTTTTATTTTGTTTTGCTTTCTTGTGTATGTGCTATAGTTTTTTGGTATGTCTTGTAGATTTGTTTTTTACTGAAAACTGGAAATTTAATAATATAATGTGGTAACTCTAGAAATAAGTTTTCTTCTTTTTTTTTAGATTTCTTTTTTGATGTGGATCATTTTTAAAGTCTTTATTGAATTTGTTACAGTATTGCTTCTTCTTCTTTTTTTTTTTTTTTTTTTTAATGCTTTGGTTTTCTGGCTGCAAGGCATGTGGGATCTTAGCTCCCCAACCAGGGATCGAACCCGCACCCACTGTATTGAAAGGTGAAATCTTAACCACTGGACTGCCAGGGAAGTCCCAAGTTATCTTCTTTACCAGGGCTTTATTGATGTTTGCTGTTTGTTTAGTGTCTTTATGGACTAATTCTAAAAAGTCTTTATTCTTTGTCATGTGCAGCCCCTCAAGTCTCTGTTGTGTTACTTTGGTGATCAGCTAATGAGTGAAGAGGGATGTCCTTAAATGACCCAAAAAGTCTCTAACCCTTTGCTTAGGGGCTCTGTGAATGTGTTAGGGGGACATCTTCAATGCTTTGGCTATTCACAGCCAAAACTGTCCCTTTGCCTTCACTTCCTCTTTTTACAGAGCCTCAGGTGAGCCATGCGGGAGACATTAGGGCCTTTCAGGTCTTTCTTGGCCATGGCCACAGCTGTACATGTGCACATGATCTTCCTGATTTCCAGGAATGTATTAGAACTTTTCAAAGTGCCCTCTGAACATCTCATTTCCCACTTTTTCATTTTAAGTGGTTTTGGTCAGCCTCATATTTGTTCCAACTGGCATCACCATTTCAGCCAGCTCTGATGTTAAAATATTGCCCCTGATTGTTTTTGACAAATGCCCTGGGATAGAACTGTTCTCACAGAGTTTTGAGTCAAGTTAAATAAAGACAAGCCCTGAGAATGGGGCTTTTCCAGGAAACTGTCATTCAGGTCAAATAGTAATGCTCTGGTGATTAGGTTTTTTAGGGAACATCAAACCCATTTACACTCTTTAGTAGCTGCTAGGTTGCTGGTTTTCACAGCTACTTTGGTTGTGAGGCTCTTAGTTTTTAAGGCTATGGCAGTGAGAGGGGGATGGGAATTGGATAAGTTAAAATGCCACAAACTGTGTGTTCTTATGACATTCAGTCATTTTTTTCTTAAGTAAATGCTCATCATATTGTGGCAAACCTCTGGTAAATTTCCAGAGTTCTAAAAAAGTTAATTTTGACCATGTTTTCCATTGTTTTTGTTGCTTTTGTAGAGGATTGGATCTTTGGAGGCCTTTACTCTGTTATCCCAGAACTGGTTTCAGTTAATATATTCTTACTGGGCTGTTAAATCAGTGTATATTTTCTGAGAGAATTTTTTCCCTCTTTGGGGGAAATTTTTATAAATTATTTCCCCACAGAATTGTTTAACTTACAACTTTGCATAATTAATTAAATCTTAAATGCCATGGAAGCAGAAATAAATACTTATAAATCATTTTTAATCTATTAGGAATATATTTGATCCTTTCTTGAGAGTAAATGTTAGCCATTGTTGGCTGTGGTGTTGAGTAATAAGAAAAGGAAGGAGGTGGGTCAGGAGTCCGGGGAATAAATTTCTGACCATCCCATTGTACTATGTAATCTAGCCTTGGGCATCACTCTTTTTTTAACACATAAATAGCAGTTTGCCATAATTTGCTTTTACAAAGGGTATTAGGGCATTGTTTTAATATTGAAAATAGTTTTTCTTCAAGGTTTCCTGAATCTTTTTTACCTGAAATTATTTTAAACTGAAATAGACACCTGCATCTAAAAATTGACTACAATTTTCCTTTACTATGGTGTGTTGTAATGCCAAATTAGCAACTATTTCAGAGGCTTTATGAAGAATAGGAATCTAAAGAGCAGTGTTAATCTTGGCAGCTCTCTGTGTCAGTACACTCTAAGGGTACTGGCACAGGCATTTCATACATTTTACAGTGTTAGAAAATATTGGAGTACTGGAGAATAGATTGAAGCCCTATGTGGGTGTCCGGAAAGGTTTTGAGTCTTTTAGTTTTTGTTTCCTCTTCTATATTCTGAAAACATAAACAGTCTATCCCTACACTCAGCCTAGACATTGAAAAATGAAACCATACCTGTTATGCATTGCATTGTAGCCCCCCAAGACATATTTTGAAGTCCTAATCCCCAATACCAGCAACCATGAGATTCCTAATATATTTTTAAAGTTCCTTCTCTGTTTAAATTAACAGTTAAAACAACATGAAACTGGTAAAAGTATGAATGTCAGGGAGATA
Organism: Balaenoptera borealis; assembly: GCF_965194805.1. Taxonomy (NCBI): domain Eukaryota; kingdom Metazoa; phylum Chordata; class Mammalia; order Artiodactyla; family Balaenopteridae; genus Balaenoptera; species Balaenoptera borealis. The sequence continues at coordinate 162,460,733 of NC_138866.1, read as the reverse complement.
AGTAGAATTTGACGTTTGTTATCTGGCCTGAGTAGGTAGAGTGGATACTGAGGTAGTAGTAAAGGATAGGCATCTGGCAGCCCCATGACATATAGTAATGCTGGAGTTAATAAAGTCATTACCTGTAGTCACCTGAGTTGCAGTAGCCTATGAAGATAAGGATGTGGGGGACAAAAGATGATGGAATTATTCAGTATCTTGACTTGAAAATGGGGCATTTATCTAACATTAATTTATACTTGAAAAGATGAATTTTACTCTAAATAAATTATGCCTCAATAAACCTGAAGAATAAGAAGGAAAAGGAAGAGGGGAGGAGAGAAGAACGAGAGGAGGAGAGGAAGTGGGGGAGGGGAAGGATGCAGAGAGGAATCAGAAGCAGGAGAAGGAGAAAGAGAAGGGCCAAGAGCTTCAGTCTTTCAAGGAAAAGTGTTTGGGTCACTTAATTGGAAACATGAGTACAGTCTCATAGTAAATCAGCTGAAGGCAAAGGATCTTATAGGAGGACATTCATAAAAGATAACAATGGTCTCAGTGCCAGTTGCAGAAAAAAGATCTGTGCCATTTTACCCATACTATGTCATGCATGTGTTTATCTTGTTTAACTACTTTTCTCTTGCTTTCTTCTCTGTCTTATCTGTTATATAAAGTGTATATACATATATATATATTCAATGGGTGTAAAATTTCAGTTATGCAAGATGATTAATTTCTAGAGATCTGCTGTACAACATTGTGCCTGTAATTAACAATACTGTATTGTATACTTAAAATTTTGTTAAGATGGTAAATTATGGGCTGTTACTGCAATTAAGTAAGTAAATAAATAACATATTAGTGATTGTTGTGAAGAACTGTAAGTTTTTGAAATTTCCTCTACTGGCAAACTAACAAGTTAGTCAGGCACAGTATCATGGATACTAACAGAAGACACGAAACTCCTGGGTCAGAGACAAAGGACTGTTATCACTCATAGTATAGCCAGCAGCATGAGCTTCACATTCCCATGATCTCCTCTTGCCCCTCAGATCTTGTGTAAGTGATTCAGAGAGGCCCAGTGGATGGTGCACATGCAGTGAGTGTGCATCAAAACTAAGAAACCCCAAGCTTAGGAAACCCCAACTTTGAATTTAAAAGTGGCTGCTCACAAATAATGTCCAGTGTTTTCCCCAGAGGGAGACATTATCTTTATTAGCCTGGTCAGGAAGTAAATCTACCTCTGTACCAGTTGGAGGAAGTATCTATCTTCCAAGATTGTCTGATATGCAAACATCCATGAAAATATAATCTGGAAGAAAACTGTCAGTGCTTCTTCTAAAACCATGCAGAAGAGCCACGGTCGCATAGAGAGTTGTTTCCCACCAATTGTTCATTTTATGGTTAACCTATAACTTTACAGGATAGTGAATCAGGATAACAGTAGAATTAAAGGAGCAGTGGTCATAACCTAGCAATCTTTAACTTAGAGTTGCATGTGCTATTGAATGAGACTTTGAGTTGACCCTTTTGAGGCTGAGGTTTTGGTAGGTGAGAGCTTCTTTCCATTCACTTTCCCTTTTCTCTGTCTCTGTCTCTGTCTTTGTCTCTGTATCTGTCTCTCTCTTTCTCTCTCTTTTAATATACTTTAATCATTTTCATTTATTTTTCCGCTACCTAACAAAATATATACTTTATTAATTTATATAGCCTATTGTTTCAGTCTTTCCTCTCCCACCTGAATGTAAATTCTACAATGGCAGAAATATCTGTGGGGCCTATAGTTGTATGCTTAACAACTACATTACTGAAAGGCACCTGGTATGCAATTTATACATTTTTGCTAAATAAATCTCAGCAGCTGGGGAATATACGTAGTAGACATATGTCATAGCTTTTGTCACCTAGTGTGAATATTCTTTTCACCTGTGGGGAATCCACCCCTGAGGTAACCAAGCCTATTTACCACCAGAGCAGCATCAGTGATCATAATGTTTGCTATCCCTCCTTCCCCTGCAGCTAAGGTATGGACATATGTTCTAGACTGTAGTCATCCATAGGTAATCTCCAATCCTTGAAAGAGAAGCTAGTGATGCAGTAAGGCGTGAATGCACAGGATCCACTTTGGCAAGGATGATGGCAGCAGAAGCTAGTAGTAGCTGCTGATGACAACAGTGTCTCATGCAGCATTTGGTCCCTGGCATGGCTGGAGCCATGGTGTCCTTCTCCAGGGGTGTTCATGCACCCAGTGTACTTGCAGGTGTTGTTTCTGGTGTACTCCAAGCCTGTGTCTCCAGCCCTCTCAAATATTGTTCGAGCAATCAGATATTCTTTTAATGAAACATTTTAATGTCTAAATTAGCTGAAGTTGTTTTCTGTTGCTTACATTTACATATATCAGGGTACTATGAAATTTTCAGAAGCATACAATGCAAAAATCCAGTTGAGATCGATAAGTAGCTTTTCAAGTGTTTTGGTTAATGTTCTCTCTACCCCTCAGTAATGCACATAAAAATGCACATAATAATAAATAATAGATAAACAAATAAATAATAAATGCACATAATAAAAAATTTGTAACCTAACTAGAACAGCAGCATAATACATTTAACTTCATAGATTTAAGAAGAATTAAAAAATAGAATTTAAGAAGAATTGTATGGTATTATTTTTATTTAATATGCAAAATGTATTAATTTCAGTATTTTTTAAGAGTTTTATAGGCAATTGCAGACAATTAACTTGTATATTCACAAGGCAGAATGCTCTTTGAATGACTTGAGAAATTTTAAGAGTGCCTTTTTAATGCTTTTCCTTTCTCTGTCTGGAACACCTCTGAAATACATAATGCAGTCAACGCAAAACTATGGTAAAGAGAAGTCAGCTATAATGATTTCCATTTTCTATTTCATTTTATTAGAAAAGTCTTAGTCGAAAATACGTACATAATATTATAGTGCTAAGTCACTAAAGAAGAAACCTGGGGCTAGTCCCATTTGATCATATCTTAGATGCTTCCTATAGTGAGGAATTTCCTATATATGTAATGCATGCAATTTCAAAGGCCACATGCTTTTCTTTGCCTTTTCATATTTTATATCAAATTAATTTCAAACATGCAAATATCCCTTTCATAACTCAGTGTGCTACAGTAAACTGAAGAACAATTTTTGGAAAAAGGAGGTGGCTTGGATTGAACAGATTCCATGCATTTCTGTGCTAATTTGGTTTGACAGCTCAGTGATTGTTCTATACACAAAGTTAAAACAGCAGAAACAAAGACAGCTGGGTAGCAACCACTAGGAGAAGTTCTCTGCTTCCCTCTGCTGGATACTGTGGGATATCCATGCATTCTGTAGGCTTTTATCTATGGGGAAAGAAGCAAATGTTGGGAAAAATGTTTGCTTTCTAATCATAATTCCTATATGTGTTTTAGGTGATGGAAGGATATCAGGAATAAATTAATTTCAATACAAAATATTTTTAAATGTACACTGTGAATTGTTTTTAGATTTCTGACTTGCCAGAGATGATAACTTAAGAAATACGCATTCAGCGTGATGTTTTGGAAGGGTATAGGAATAATTTGTTCCCTCTTTATAATTTGCAAGGGATTTTCTTTTGCTCGTCTGATATTTGAAAGTAAGCCACTTCACCTACTTCTGAGTAACCCGTGGCCTTTCTAAACTTGTATTCCATTTCATTGTTTTTTGTTAAACAACTAGATATTTATTGCTGGTTATCCTCATATGCTTTAGAAGACATTCCTAATAGGAGAAAGAGAAACAAGATAAAGGATGAGAAGTGGACTTACAACAAAATTTTCTATGATTTCTTGGCAAGGTGAAACCAGAAATGCTAGCTTTATGAGTGAGAGAAAATCAAATCAAGTCAATAAGTATTTACTGAATTCTGTCTAGATAAAAGTCTCTTTAGTTGTAGTGTGTAATCAAAAATTAGCATCTAAGAATAGAATAAAATGATTTCTTTCTTTCTCTCATTTGCTTTTTCTCTGTGTCTTCTCTTTCTTTCTCTTTCTTTTCCCATTCCCTAACAATGGAAAAGAGTAAGAATAAAACTATAGACCTAAGGTAGGAAAAGTGAAGAAATAGTGTAAAAAGCTGTAAATTGAATTATATGTTTATTGTTTAGCACATAAAAGTTAAGCATACATGACAGAAAATAAACTATCAAAAGGCTGCTAGGTAGTCTTTTCAAGTTCTACATTTTGGGAGGAGCCAGGAAATTAATTGCTACTTGGAAAGCCCTTAGAATGGAAATAAGCCACCTTTGAATGCTATTCTGAGTATGAGAAGATGACATCATGAGAAATGAGAAGATACAAATATGGAAGTGTTAAGTGTAGGTGGAATTAGTCTTCCTGCTTAGCAGAAAAAGAGGGAAAGCAGCACGGAGGGTGGAATCTTCCAGCTGTCATTTATGGTCATGGTACTCAGGTCCTACAAAGTTGCTGTGAAAAGGAGTAGGATAAATGTTAGCCCCAGTCTATCTTCAGAGAGATTTCATATCAATCAAGAGCAGCCAGGCAAATAAAAACTATCTTTAGTAGTAGAAGGAAATAATTTGATGGAGAGAATTAAAGTCTTGCAAAACCATTAGAAGAACTGTGCAGCACAGATCTCTAAAGCCAAAGCATTCAGGAAACAAGAAAGAACTGGACTCACTGGAAATTACTAGTGATGATCTTGGCTGATTCCCCAAGTGAGTCAGCAGTGCTGATCCTCAATGGGATGCCAGCTCTTGATATATTATGTAGCCAGTACTTCTTCCTACAAATCTTTTGACTCCACAAACTCTTTATTCCTGTGGAAGTTTCATATTTTTATGTAATCATATCTATCTTTAATCTTTGTAGCTTCTGGATGTTGTGCCTTATTTAGAAAGATTTCCCCCAATGCAATATAGCAAATATATTATTCTGTATTTATTCTAATATTTTTTACAATTTTAGGTTTCAGATTTAATTCCTCTGGAGTATATGTTTGCCTGTTATCTTTCTAGATTGAACTATAGAATCAACCTATAAAACTGTATTTAAAATAGTCCATAGAGATTTTGTCTGTAGTTAGGTTGACTATATGGACTAGTTTCAGAAGAACTTCAATCATTACACAATATTGAATCTTTGCAAAACATAGTGCATTTCTCAATTTATTAAGTTGTCTTTTTGATTTATCAGTGAAATATTATACCTTTATTTAAATTTTATTTTCTTTTGAGATTTATTCCTATGTATCTTTTTCTTTTGTTTAAGGAATCTTATTTTTTTTTATCTTAAAAAAATTGTGATCACTCACATAGAGAAAAAACATTGATTTCTATATGGTGTTTTGGCATTTAGTCACACTCTTAAACTCATCCATGACTTTTAATTATTTTTCTATTGATTCTCATGTTTTTCTAAGTCTAAATAAACAGAGATAATTTGTTTCTTTATTTCCTACTATTTATATCTTATTTTTTTCTTGCCTTATTGCAGTAGGTAAAATAGTATGATGTGAATGGCTGGAACAATAGCAGGCATTTTGTGATAGTCTGACTACATTGGAAACATTTGTAATATTCATTATTAAGTATCTTTTTTTGCTGAAGTTTTCTAATATATATCATTATACATATTGCCATATATATCACCTATTCTAAGCTAAACAATTTTCACCAGGAATGATTATAAACTATTAAATTATTTTGGAATCTATTGAAATCATTTTATTATGTGTTTTTTTTTCCTTCCTTACTCTGTAAATCTAGCAAATTATTTTAATAGCTTTTCTTGTATTGACCCCTTTGTACTTTCTCTCATGGATCGTCAATAGGAAATATCAGTTCTGGGTATTTGTTTTAGACCCTCTCCATTAAGCTATTGAGTCTTGTGATGCGATCCAGTGATTAATAATGTTAGTTGTCCTTGTGTTTTATTATTAATTTTTTGGTCTATTTATGGCTTAAAGTAGAATTTCTTAAGTAATGGTGCTTTTTTTTTAGACAGTGAGATAGGAATGAGGCAAGGTAGGGAATGAGGCAAGGTAAGGAATGAGGCTGGGTTCTCTTGGTTAAGGGTAGAGCTTAGGGAGAGGTTCCTCCACACTCTGTCTTTTCTGGGCATAAATTGAGAGAATTTGTCCTCACGAAGCCATGTGGAAGGGGAGAAGTCCTGTTTTCCAGTACAATTTCCTTAGCAGGATAAGCCGCCTCTGAGGTTTGCACACAGAGAGCAAAATATATCTTCTCCATGGACTGAAAGGATCCAATCTAGCCAGTTGCCTGGGATTCCTAGTGAATGGTATAAAATGCTGATCTTCAGCTTCTGCCTTTGGATCCTGTATCCTCCCAATAGAGTAAACAGTAACAGACAAAAGAAACTCTTCAGAGCATACTGGCAGTAAATAAAACCTGAAGGTGTGTTGACTTCTTTATTTGCATAGTAAATTCTCATCTTTTCAGTTTCTCTAACTGTAATTGGAAATAATAATAGTAACTACATCAAAGAGATGTGCAGATTTTATAATATGTAAAGTATTTAGCACAGCTCCTGACTTCCCCATATTGGATGTCTAACTGCACGTGGGTATAATTGTATGTGTCATCTGGGAGTTAAGTTCATTTCCTTGCAGCTGTAGAACCACAGACCTTTGCACATCTTCTTTATCCATTCGTCTGTCAGTGGGCATTTAGGTTGCTTCCATGACCTGGCTATTGTAAATAGTGCTGCAGTGAACATTGGGGTGCATGTGTCATTTTGAATTATGGTTTTCTCAGGGTATATGCCCAGTAGTGGGATTAATGGGTCATATGGTAAATCTGTTTTTAGTTTTTTAGGGAACCTCCATACTGTTCTCCATAGTAGCTGTATCAATTTACATTCCCACCAACAGTGCAAGAGGGTTCCCTTTTCTCCACACCTCTCCAACATTTGTTGTTTGTAGATTTTCTGATGATGCCCATTCTAACCGGGTTGAGGTGATACCTCATTGTAGTTTTGATGTGCATTTCTCTAATAATTAGTGATATTGAGCAGCTTTTATATGCCTCTTGGCCATCTGTATGTCTTCTTTGGAGAAATGTCTATGTAGGTCTTCTGCCCATTTTTCGATTGGGTTGTTTGTTTTTTTAGTATTGAGCTGCATGTGCTGTTTGTATATTTTGGAGATTAATCCTTTGTCCATTGATTCGTTTGCAAATATTTTCTCCCATTCTGAGGGTTGTCTTTTTGTCTTGTTTATAGTTTCCTTTCCTGTGCAAAAGCTTTTAAGTTGCATTAGGTCCCATTTGTTTATTTTTGCTTTTATTTCCATTACTCTAGGAGGTGGGTCAAAAAAGATCTTGCTGTGATTTATGTCAAAGAGTGTTCTTCCTATGTTTTCCTCTAAGAGTTTTATAGTGTCTGGTCTTACATTTAGCTCTTTAATCCATTTTGAGTTTATTTTTGTGTATGGTGTTAAGGAGTGTTTTATTTTCATTCCTTTACATGTAATGGTCCAGTTTTCCCAGCACCAGTTATTGAAGAGACTGTCTTTTCTCCGTTGTATGTTCTTGCCTCCTTTGTCATAGATTAGTTGACCATAGGTGCGTAGGTTTATCTCTGGATTTTCTATCCTATTCCATTGATCTATATTTCTGTTTTTGTGCCAGTACCATAATGTCTTGATTGCTGTGGCTTTGTAGTATAGTCTGAAGTCAGGAAGTCTGATTCCTCCAGCTCTGTTTTTTTCCCTTAAGGTTGCTTTGGCTATTCGGAGTCTTTTGAGTCTCCATACAAGTTTGAAGATTTTTTGTTCTAGTTCTGTAAAAAATGCCACTGGTAATTTGATAGGGGATTGCACTGAATCTGTAGATGGCTTTGGGTAGTATAGTCATTTTCACAATATTGATTCTTCCAATCCAAGAACATGGTATATCTCTCCAGCTCTTTGTGTCATCTTTGATTTCTTTCATCAGTGTCTTATAGTTTTCTGAGTACAGGACTTTTACCTCCTTAGGTAGGTTTATTCCTAGGTATTTTATTCTTTTTGTTGCAATGGTGAATGGAATTGTTTCCTTAATTTCTCTTTCTGATCTTTCATTTTTTATGTATAGGAATGCCAGAGATTTCTGTGCATTAATTTTGTATCCTGCAACTTTACCAAATTCATTGATTAGCTCTAGTAGTTTTCTGGTGGTATCTTTAGGATTATCTATGTATAGTATCATGTCATCTGCAAACAGTGACAGTTTTACTTCTTCTTTTCCATTTTATGTTCCTTTTATTTCTTTTTCTTCTCCGATTGCTGTGGCTAGGACTTCCAAAACTATGTTGAATAAGAGTGGCAACAGTGGACATCCTTGTCTTGTTCCTGATCTTAGAGGAAATGCTTTCAGTTTTTCACCATTGAGACTGATGTTTGCTGTGGGTTTGTCATATATCGCCTTTATTATGTTGAGGTAGGTTCCCTCTATGCCTACTTTCTGGAGGGTTTTTATGATAAATGGGTGTTGAATTTAGTCAAAAGCTTTTTCTGCATCTATGGAGATGATCATATGGTTTTTCTCCTTCAGTTTGTTAATATGGTTTATCACATTGATTTTCATATATTGAAGAATCCTTGCATCCCTGGGATAAACCCCACTTGATCATGGTGTATGATCCTTTTAATGTGCTCTTGGATTCTGTTTGCTAGTATTTTGTTTAGGATATTTGCATCTATATTCATCAGTGATATTGGCCTGTAGTTTTCTTTCTTTGTGACATCTTTGTCTGGTTTTGGTATCAGGGTGATGGTGGTCTCGTAGAATGAGTTTGGGTGTGTTCCTCCCTCTGCTATATTTTGGAAGAGTTTGAGAAGGATAGGTGTTAGCTCTTCTCTAAATGTTTGATAGAATTCACCTGTGAAGCTGTCTGGTCCTGGGCTTTTGTTTGTTTGAAGATTTTTAATTGCAGTCTCAATTTCAGTGCTCGTGATTGGTCTGTTTATATTTTCTATTTCTTTCTGGTTCAGTCTTGGAATGTTTTGCTTTTCTAAGAATTTGTTCATTTCTTCCAGGTTGTCCACTTTATTGGCATATTGTTGCTTGTAGTACTCTCTCATGATCCTTTGTATTTCTTCAGTATCAGTTGTTACTTCTCCTTTTTCATTTCCAATTCTATTGATTTGAGTCCTCTCCCTCTTTTTCGGGTAGACTGCCTATTTCCTCTTCATTTGTTTGGTCTGGTGGGTTTTTACCTTGCTCCTTCATCTGCTGTGTGTTTCTCTGTCTTCTCATTTTGCTTAAGTTGCTGTGTTTGGGATCTCCTTTTTGCAGGCTGCAGGTTCATGGTTCCTGTTGTTTTTGGTGTCTGCCCCCCATGGCTAAGGTTGGTTCAGTGGGTTGTGTAGGCTTCCTGGTGGAGGGGACTGTTGTCTGTGTTCTGGTGGCTGAGACTAGATCTTGTCTTTCTGTTGGGCAGTACCACATCCAGTGGTGTGTTTTGGGGTGTCTGTGACCTTTTTATGATTTTAGGCAGCCTTTCTGCTAATGGGTGGTGTTGTGTTCCTGTCTTGCTAGTTGTTTGGCATGGGGTGTCCAGCACTGTAGCTTGCTGGTCGTTGAGTGGAGCTGGGTCTTAGCATTGAGATGGAGATCTCTGGGAGAACTTTTGCCGTTTGGTATTATGTGGCGCTGGGAGGTCTCTGGTGGACCAATGTCCTGAACTCGGCTCCCCCACCTCAGAGGCACAGGCCTGATACACCACCGGAGCATAAGACTCTGCTGCTGCTGCCGCCACGACTGAACTGTCATCTTGACTCCGGGTAGAGTAATCCTGGTTGTAGGTTTTTCTCTTTCATCAGTTTAAGTATATCCTGACACTCCCTTCTGGCCTGCAGATTTTCTGCTGAAAAATCAGCTGATAGCCTTATGGCGATTCCTTTGTATTTTTTTTTCTCTTGCTGCTTTTAATATTGTTTCTTTGAATTTAATTTTTGATAGTTTGGTTAATATGTGTCTTGGTGTGTTTTTCCTTGGGTTTATCCTGTATGAGACTCTGTGCTTCCTGGACTTGGGTGACTATTCCCTCTCCCATGTTAGGCAAGTTTTCCACTATAATCTTTTAAATATTTTCTCAGACTCTTTCTTTTTCTCTTCTTCTTCTGGGACCCCTATAATTCTAATGCTGGTGCATTAGTGTTGTCTCAGCGGTCTCTGAGATTGTCTTCAATTCTTTTCATTCTTTTTTCTTTATTCTGCTCCTTGGCAGTTATTTCCATCATTTTGTCTTCCAGCTCACTTATTCGTTCTTCTGCCTCAGTTTTTCTGTTGTTGATTCCTTCTAGTGTATTTCTCATTTCAGTTATTGTGTTGTCCATCTCTGTTTTTTTGTTCTTTAGTTCTTGTAGATCTTTGTTAAACATTTCTTTTATTTTCTCAATATGTGCCTCCATTCTATTTCTGAGATTCTGGATCATCTTTACTATCATTACTCTGAATTCTTTTTCAGGTAGATTGCCTATTTCCTATTCATTTATTTGGTCTTGTAGGTTTTAACATTGCTTTTTCATCTGTTACATATTTTTTTGCCGCCTAATGTTTTTTTATGAGTGGAATTGTGTTCCTGTCTTACTGGTTGTTTGGCCTGAGGCTTCCAACACTGGAGTTTGTAGGCTATTGGGTAGAAGTGAGTCTTGGTGCTGAGATGCGGAACTCTGTGAGACCTCACTCCGATGAATATTACTTGGGGTCTGAGGCTCTCTGTTAGTCCGGTGGTTTGGACTCGGAACTCCCACCACAGGAGATTTGGCCTGACCCCCGGCTTGTGAACCAAGATCCTGCCAGCCATGTGGGGTGGCAAAAAAAAAAAAAGAACAACAACAAAGTAAAAAATAAAATTAGACTAGGAAAGGAGAAGATATGTGAGAAAGAATAGAAAAAGAAAAATATAGATGAATCAACAACCAGAAGGTACATCAGTACCACAATCGTAAAAAAGAGGAGGAGGGAAAAAAAATACAGAAACAGGGAAAAGGCCTTGGCTGTGGAGGGCGGGACCTAAGCAAGGGCAAGGTTTGGGCAGTGGGTGGGGCCTATTTTTAGGACCCACAGTGCTGGAAAAGGCACTGGGTGCTGTGGGGGGTGGGGCTTAGGTTCAAGGAATAGAAGAGCCCAGGCCTGTCCCCACCCCTGGTCTCAGAGGGCAGGGGACCTCATCTGGGGGCCCAGCAGGCTTCCTGGGCTTGAGTGGTGTCGGGGGCAAACACTCTCCTCTCCTCTCCTGCTCCTCCGGTCTGGGGGAGTTCCTCTTGCCTACCTCTTGTGATCCCCTTGGCCTCTTTCCTATGCCCCCAGGACCAATGCTGCCAGGGTGGAGGGCGGTGCCTTGGAGGGCAGGGGACCAGCCTGGGAGCTCAGCAGGCTCCCTGGGCCCTTGTGGGTAGCACAATCGCTCTCTGCTCCTCTCCCACTCCTCCTGGAAGGCCCCTCCTGCCTGCATCTCCTGATCTCCCCAGCCTCCCTCCTATGCCCCCAGGACCCGTGCAGCCTGGATGGGGCTTTGGAGGGGGGCTACCGGCTTGGGAGCTCAGCAGGCTCCCCAGCCCGAGTGGGCCAGGTGATTGCCCTCCTCTCCTCTCCCACTCTTCCACTCCCTTCTGGCTTGTAGAGTTTCTGCTGAGAAAGCTGCTGTTAACCTTATGGGAGTTCCCTTATATGTTGTTTGTTATTTATCCCTTGTTGCTTTTAATAATTTTTCTTTGTCTTTAATTTTTATCAGATTGATTACTATGTGTCTCAGCATGTTTCTCCTTGGATTTATCGTGCCTGGGACTCTCTGCGCTTCTTGGACTTGGGTGGCTATTTCCTTTCCCATGTTAGGGAAGTTTTCAACTATAATCTCTTCAAATATTTTCTCACATCCTTTCTCTCTCTCTTCTCCTTCTGGGACCCCTATAATGAGAATGTTGGTGTGTTTAATGTTGTCCCAGAGGTCTCTTAGGCTTGTCTTCATTTCTTTTCATTCTTTTTTCTTTATTCTGTCCCACAGAAGTGATTTCTACTATTCTGTCTTCCAGGTCACTTATCGGTTCTTCTGCCTCAGTTATTCTGTTATTGATTCCTTCTAGTGTATTTTTCATTTCAGTTATTGTATTGTTCATCTCTGTTTGTTCTTTAATTCTTCTAGGTCTTTGTTAAACATTTCTTGCATCTTCTCGATCTTTGCCTCCATTCTTTTTCCGAGGTCCTGGATCATCTTCACTATCATTATTCTGAATTCTTTTTCTGGAAGGTTGCCTATCTCTACTTCATTTAGTTATTTTTCTGGGGTTTTATCTTGTTCCTTCATCTGGTACATAGTCTTCTGCCTTTTCATTTTGTCTATCTTTTTGTGAATGTGGTTTTCATTCCACAGGCTGCAGGATTGTAGTTCTTCTTGCTTCTACTGTCTGCCCTCTGGTGGATGAGGCTATCTAAGAGGCTTGTGCAAGCTTCCTTATGGGAGGGACTGGTGGTGGGTAGAGCTGGGTGTTGCTCTGGTGAGATTAAAGTAAAACTTTAATCCACTTGTCTGCTGATGGGTGGGGCTGAGTTCCCTCCCTGTTGGTTGTTTGGCCTGAGGCAACCCAGCACTGGAACCTACAGGCTCTTTGGTGGGGCTAATGGCAGACTCCGGGAGGGCTCACGCCAAGGAGTACTTCCTAGAACTTCTGCTGCCAGTGCCCTTGTCCCCGTGGTGAGCCACAGCCACCCCTCCCTCTGCAGGAAACCCTCCAACACTAGCAGGTAGGTCTGGTTCAGTCTCCTATGGGGTCACTGCTCCTTCCCCTGGGTCCTGATGTGCACACTGCTTTGTGTGTGCCCTCCAAGAGTAGAGTCTCTGTTTCCCCCAGTCCTGTCGAAGTCCTGCAGTCAAATCCCACTAGCCTTCAAAGTCTGATTCTCTGGGAATTCTTCCTTCCGTTTCCAGACCCCCAGATTGGGAAGCCTGACGTGGGGCTCAGAACCTTCACTCCACTGGGTGGACCTCTGTGGTATAATTGTTCTCCAGTTTGTGAGTCACCCACCTAGTGGTTATGGGATTTGATTTTATTGTGATTGAGCCCCTCCTACCACCTCATTGTGGCTTCTCCTTTGTCTTTGGATGTGGGGTATCTTTTTTGGTGAATTCCATTATCTTCCTGGATGATTGCTCAGCAGTTAGTTGTGATTCCGGTGCTCTCACAAGAAGGAGTAGAGATGAGTTTTTAATTGAAAAGAATATTCCTTGTCTTTAACATTTTAAAATGTCAAGTCTATAAATGTGTGTTTTGCTTCTGGCTTTAATTTTTTTCTTCTTGAAATAATATAGTCACCTACTTTTCTTTCATATTTTGAAATTTTGGTTTTTTTAAAAATTGATCTAAAAATTATTTTGGCATATGTCTTAGATTGGATTCTCTGGAAGTAGAGCCTGGGGTAGAGTTGTGTTTTTGTTTTTTTGTTGTTGTTGTTTTGTATTTTTGTTTGCTTGGTTTTTCTTCTCTTTTCTGTTTTTGTGTGAGTGTTTTATGGAGGGAATGCTTTCAGGAGAAACCTGTAAGGGGATGAGGGAAGCAGGGTAGAGAAGAGGGAGAAAATATGCAGGGGTGAGGTTCCAAAAGTCTAGCCTTGGTGACCTTTTTGTGATTCTCTGGAACTGAAATAGCACTGCAGAGCCTGTCCCACCTTGCAGCAAGGAAGTGGAATTTTGCACGTCCCTCCCCCACCCTCCAGCATCCAGGTTCTGGGGACTCAAGTACAATTCGTGTACCTCTGAGTGGAGAGGTGGCCCCAAGTCACCTGAAAGTGGTCCTCTGAAGAGGTTTGCAGATGGCGGCCTTTGGGAACAAGACCCACAACCTGTGACAGATGGGCACACCAAACCAGTTAAAGTATCCTATGGTAATGACCTTATTAAAACATTTTAATAATATAACAATAATATTTAAACAATGACCACCACATCCTTTGTTGGGTTTCACCTCTTCCCACTTCTGCTAGGTTGTTTTTGAGCTCTCCTGCCTTAAGTTCATCATGAGCACATATTGGCTGAGCAGAGGTAATTTAAGTGACAGATAACAACACACCGTATGCTTCTTTTCTCTACTTCTCAGACACGGGCCTGATTCTCCTCAATTCTCTTTTCCTTCTCAGTTCTTTTGCTGGGCTTCCTCCAGTATTCACGTATCTAGACTCCTCTTAGACACAACCACCTCTCAGGGAAATGTGCCCTAGTCCAAGAAAAATGCATCTTAAACTCATGCCTAGACCCCCATGATATATAGAGTGATTTTCTTTGTTTTTAATAGTAAACACTTTATTTTAAATAAAATCAAATGGATATGAATAGAAAAATCACATGATAGTGTATTAAACATCAGCATTTCTCCTACTTTGTTTTTCTTGTATATGCGTCTTAATTTGAGTACAATTTCATTTTTCAAGGAAAATTTTCACAGATAACTCTGTCATGAGTGGTAGCACCAGGGAATGAAGCCCAGAATTCTAAACAGGAAGGCAAGGAAACACGAAATCTTTCCTATATGAAGAATAAAGCAGAAATGAGATGTAAATTATGTAAAAACAGACTCTGAGTCTCTAAGTGCCAAGTTTAGCCAAAGAAAATACTTTATAATATGGTTTCTGCCTGAGTCCTGCACCCCTTACCCAGACTTTGCTCCAGCCATATTAAGCTGCCAGCAGTTCCTCAGAAGCATACTGTTCCCTTCACAAATCATGCTTTTTATTGTCGAACTTTCTTTTGTTTTCCCCAAATATTTTTATATCAGTTCTGCCTAGAAGCCTAGCCTCTGGTCAGATTTAGTTATCCATTCTCAGTGTTTTCTTGGCATCCCAGGCTGTGCCACTCACCACACTGTTATAATTTTTGAGTTCTTTGATGTATTCCTATTAGAGGGTAAGCTTCTTGAGGATAGGGATTGTGTCTAATTATCTTTGCCCCCCTCAATGCCTAGCACGACATCCACACCTATCAAGTCACATTCAGCTACTGGGATCTTTTTCTTCAAATGGCGCTATTTCAGTAATAGCCTTTCTACTGTGTTAGTGATAAAATCACAAGGAGTCTTTGCTTGGACCCATTTCCCTATGGATGTATCTCCAAATGCTCACATTACATTCCTGAAGAGCAGCCTTTACATATTTGAAGAACTTCCTCTTTTTCCACATGTACTCCTTTAGTTATTTTTGGTCTTTGACATTGGTTTCTATGAGCAACCCAATTTGAGGGCAATCCTTTGTCCTTTGGTCCTTTATGCTCCAGTGCAATGGTCCATTTTATGTGGCAGCTCAGTCAGCCTATAGTCCTCAGGTAATCATTTAAACATGAATCTAGGTGCTGCTGTGAAGGTATTTTGTAGATGTAATTAACATCTACAACCAGTTTATTTTAAATAAGGAGATATAATCTTTGCTAATTTGAGTAGATCTGATCCAATAAGTTGAAAGACCTGAATTACAAAACTGAGGTTTCCATGAGGTAGAAGAAATTCCACCTGTGGACAGCATCTCCCACACAAGACTTTCCAGCTTATTCTTTCTGACAGCCTGTCCTATGGATTTTGGACATACCAAGCTAACCTTCACAATCATGGAAGCCAATTTTTTTCACTCTCTGTCTGTCTGTCTATCTATCTATTCATTCATCTACCCATCCATCCATCCATCCATACATACATACATCTATCCATCCACCTTATTGTATCTTTTTCTCTGGTGGACCAGTGACCAATATATTCAATCTTGAGGTGAAATGGACCTTAGGGTTCATACATGTCTGTAAACATGTGTGCTGGCTTTTTTTCATGTACCGTCCAGATTCCATTTCCATCCTCCTTTACCTGATCTGAACTTGAGAAGCTAACCTCTGTGGCCTACATCAATTAGGCTACTTTATCCTCTGTATTCAGGCTAGATTCAGCCAAAAGTAGATTCTGCCAGCAGACTAGAGAGTAGAGGGAGAATGAAGTTGGGGTAATTACTTCCCCAACTCCTTGGCTGACTGAGCCACAGTTCCTCCACCCGAGGCCATCTTTGACGGCCCCTAATCCCTCCACTTGTACCTCCATGTTTAGGGGTCATAATGGCTCCCTGATATTACTAGCAACAGGGCCTTGCACCATCTCAAACTGATTGTCTTAAACCCTGCCCCACACCCTTTCAAATACATTTTCAGTATGGTGTTTTCAATTATCATATTTGAGCAGTCCAACTACTGCCTGCCTGGCCTCATATTGACACATCAGGGATGCAGAGAAGATTTGTACATTATTCCTGATCACCCAGCCTCTGCTAATACTACGACATAGGACAAATATTAAGAACAGATGATATGGGAATGACTTGAAAGTATGAGCCTGACTGCAAATTGAGAGAATATGCAGAAGCCCCATCATCATGTACATCTGCTGTGTGAGTAATACAGAAAAAGTTAGCAAGTGATAAAATTAAGCTTATTTGATATTCTACCAGTCCTAAGAGGACAAGGAAAAAAAGTAACTAAAATACAAATAATCTGGGTGACTTTAAAGGACCATTGCTAAAATAAATACAACATATAGTTCCTCAGATGTGAAATATCCTAATTTTATAACTTGAACATTTTCATCCAAGAATTTCAGAGCAGCTTTTCAATGCACATGACAAGAGCATCAGACAAATTTGGGCCTTATATAACTAAAGAGGCTACCTTTTGTCTTAAGAGAACCTTTAAATCATTCTTCTAATGTTCATTCTATTAAGTATCACAGTCGTCAGCTCACTTCATAATTATTAGTCTTAATAACAGAATAAAAATGATCAGGTTTCTCAATTCCTTATTAAAACAGCACCTAGTTTATCCTGCCTTCTTGCCAGCAACAAAAGTAAGGAAAAACAGTTAATATATCATTAGGCATCCTAAGTGCTATATTTCTGGACCAGCAGGCAGTATTTTAAGAACTGTTTATTACAAAGATTTCTCAATGGAAAGATATAATAATAAATAATTATCTAAGTTATGATACTAACAGCATTTAGAGTTGTTGAAAACATTGCTTGAGATCTCCTTAATGGCTCACAATAAACTGAATGTAAAGGGTCAAGCAAGCAAATCACAATTGTTATACATAAAAATTTTCATTAAACATTTAAAAGTGTCTAATTTCCTTTAACAGTTTGGAAATCTAAGGATTTTAGGCACTACTGATTTTAAAACAAAACGTTTTACACCAGAATATGGCACCATACAAGTTCATGTGCCAAAGTCTAGAATAGGGACTTTACCTTTCACAGTGTTACATTTTAAACTCCTAATAAAGATTTGAAGATCATTTAGAGTTTTTGTTCAGGAAGATTAATTCTGATGTATTTCTGAACATCCATTATGTGCCAGAAACTTTGGATGTTTTGGTTCACATCTTCACATTTTCTTCCTTGAAATATTATAACAATATCCTAATTGGCCATCCTGCCTCCATCAGGTTCCTTCAGTTTTGTTCTCCAAACTATCACTAAAGCTGCCTTTCTGAAAAATACATTTGATTACATCTCTCCCCTGTTTGAAGTCTTCAGCTGGATTCTCTTTATGGCTGAAATCATATCAGAGAAAGCCCTTCATGAACTGGATTCTCTTCTATTTCCAGCCTCATTTCCATCTCTATACCTCACTGCAACCCACTCTCCCACAGGCGACAGGCGCTGTGCTTTAGCTATTCTTGAGTCTTCGTAAATGTTCTGAGTGGCCTTGAAATCTCTTTCCATCCTTTAAATTCCATTGGTCCTTCAAAATTCTGTCCAGGTGCCACTTTTTCCAGGAAGATTTTTCCAATCCTTATCCCATAATTCACAGTCTCCCTCCCACTTAGCTGTTCCGTCTCCATACTTTGCAAATAATTGGAGATTGTCATACTGCATTTTAACTGTCTTCTGATCTCTTTCCTTACACTAAGGTGTATCTTGAGTATTTCAGAAGTTAATATATTGGCTACAGCAACTGGTAAATACTCTTTTTTTCAATATAACTTTGTCACATTAAAAATCTATTTTTGTTTTCTCAAAGAATTTAAATATGGGATAACTTTTTGAAATTTTTCATTTAAGGCAGCCACACTTTTCTTCACCTCGCTGCCAGATATTTCTTAAAAGAGTACTGTGAGAAATAAAAGCTGTAAAAACTGGATAAATGCCGGCATTCTCCAACTTGAATGTTTATAAAACAAAAATATACATTTATTCTAAAAATAGGTATTGAGTATCTATTATATTTTGGTTAATGCACCAGAACTGAAATTACAACAGCTAATAAAAAAGACACCCCATAAACTCCATGAGTTTACATGCATCTATATTGCTGTGTTCAGGGCCTAGAAACAAGTTACCTGAATTTGAGTTGGGACTCATACGCGTCCTAACTATGTCAATTGGTACCTCAGTTTTCTCATCTCTAAAGTTATGGTAGGAACATGCATAACAAATTTAGAGTAATGGTATAATGTATCATGGTTTATTAGAGCTTTCAACACTAATTCACATTCTTTATCTCATTCAAAGAAGCTTTCTCAGAGTAATATTCTTATTCTACTAAAATCTGGTTATGCGTTAAAGTATAAATATTAATACATGTAAAGTTCTTAGAACACTGCCAAGTACATAGTATGCTTTCCATAAATATTGATCATTATCCATGTTGTTATTTGAAGCACGAATTGAGTCTGCCTGTCTGGAACACATAGCCTATAAGAATCCAGATCCAGCTCTTTGATTTCTTCTCCATACAACTCAAAGTAACCCATCCTGAACTTCCAGTGAGGCGCAGACTTTACTGTTTTGGGAAAGAATCAGTACAGCAACATGTATTACAGGTGCACAGAATGAATAAATGAGTGAGTGATGAGCAAGTGAGAACACTCACTCATTAATGGCATCATCCTGTGAGAAAATATTGGCCATATGCTGACTTCTCTGAAAGAAAACTCTAACTCCAGATGCTCTGGTTAAAAATCAGGCACATGTCTAGAACAGGAAAATCTACGAGAAACAAAGTCAATTATTTGCCCAGGGCTGGCAGGGCAGGGGAGGATGGTCAGTAAATAGTGAGAAGTGACTGCTAATTAGTAGGAGAATTCTTTGAGGCAGGGGTGAGGAAAATATTACAAAATTAGATTATGATGATGATTGCACAACTCTGTAAATACACTAAAAACCATAGAATTGTACACTTTAAATGGGTGAACTTCATGATATGTAAATTGTAAATCAAGAATGCTAGTTTCTTTTTAAGTAAACAAGAAAAATTCAGACATCTAACAAACATGCTTGTAAAGGAGTGAATGAATGAATTTGAGAAGATAATTAAAGCTGAGAAACATTATGTTATTTCCCAGGGATAAGCAGACCTCTCTTAAAATTGTTTTACATTTTGCCTTCTGGCTCTTGAAGGCCACTTAAAAAGAATATTGACTGAGTTTTAAGCTTATTTTTAATAACTGTATAAAGGCAGCATCTTTATAGGCTAATTATACTGGACTGCCATCTAGTGGTAAAAAAGGTAACTGCTGTATTTTAAGTACATGTAACCATATTAGAATAACAATCTCATGCAGTGTGCTGCATTATAAATTTCAAAACCCCTTCCCATAGTTTACCTCACTCAGCTCTCACAAAAGTGCTATGAGATTCATATTATTATCATACCCATGGTGGAAAATAACTATACATAACACATATATCTTTCCATTGTGTTGACTCCCCGGTGTCTGCCCGTCTCACTTTTTTTTTTTTCTTGGATGAGTATGGTAATCATAGAATGTTGCCCTTCTGGTCACAGGAGTCAGTTTATGACCCCAAACGTCCTGACCCACTTGCCTCATGTGACAGGCAGGAGCAGTAGCTCCTGGGCTGGGCATGTGACCCAAACTGACCTAGTGGGAAGCTCCTCAGAGACTTTCAAATATAGATAATTAAAAGAAGGTGCTTTTTCTCTTTGATCATAAGCTGTAGGTATGTCAATCCAGAGTGGCCCATGAACGTGTGTCCTTTTATATGGTAAAGCCAAAGTTAGAGAGTCAAACCTCTCTGCAGAGAGTATCAGAGAAAAGAGACAGTACAAACACTCACAAAATCCAGTTTTAGGAACTTAAAGCTCCCCTCTGCCCTCCCTAATAGAAATGCTATCTATTAGGTACCTGGGCCGAAAAATTATTTCCTTAATGTTCAACAAACTGGGTTTCTATGGCTTGCAATCAAACAATTCCCTCAAATACAATGAGTAAACAAAACAGTGGCTTGTCTATGTTGGCACATTAAAGAGTGAGGTTTGAAATTGAGGCATGCACACAGCTCTTCTGATGACAAGTAGCTTTAAAAAAAAAAAAAAAATAGGATTGCTACACCCAGCCGAAGAAAAATCTGGGGAAAATATTGTTTATGTTGGTTCAGCTCTTAATCTGTACCATCAAAGACCAAGATTTTTCTTTAAGTTCCACCATCCTTAGAATGTTGGATTACATCCTATGCTTGTACTCCAAAGATTGCCAGATGAAAGGAGAAAGAAAGTGTTAAGGAGAGAGGGGGCAAAATGGTAAAAGGCTTTCACTCTTCATTTGTAAAAGAAAACCCTCCCCACAAGACTTCTGCCTACATATCATTTTCTGGAACTGAGTCACATAACCTCTGCAAAGGAAACTGGCAATTCTCTCCTTTTTAGGTTGTATAACTTCAATAATGGAAAATTACAGAGGAGAAGGCGGTTGCAGTTGAAAGTTGGTTCAGCTAATCCAGCTTGGCCAGCTTCT
This sequence comes from Balaenoptera borealis, assembly GCF_965194805.1. Taxonomy (NCBI): domain Eukaryota; kingdom Metazoa; phylum Chordata; class Mammalia; order Artiodactyla; family Balaenopteridae; genus Balaenoptera; species Balaenoptera borealis. The sequence continues at coordinate 162,439,980 of NC_138866.1, read as the reverse complement.
GCCAAATTTCCTCTTCAACATAGTAGACTAAGCATAACTGTCTACTTCCCCTTTTAAGATTCTCATTTTAAAAAAATTAAATCAGAAAAACTATGATAAAACATGTAGATCAATAATGGAGCTGGAAGAAGAAGAAGAAGAAGAAAAAATAATAAAAAGATCCATTCACACATCCTAAGATGGGCAACAGGGAGCAGATTAAGACAGGCCTGAGTCAGAAACCAGAGAAGTAAAAACAACAGCCCCACACAGAGAAAAGGGCTGCCTGTGGTGAAATGAACCTGTCTTCATAGGGAACTCACAAGCCTTGGAGTAACTTCAAGTAACGTCAGCAAGTACAAGGAATCAGACTGGCCTTTGGGTAGTTATAGGGGTAATTAGTGAAAGGACTATCAGCCGTACGCCTCCTCGCTGGTGGCTGTAGAGTTTGTCCTCAGACAAAAGCACTGAAAAATAGCTCTATGAGCAAAGTAAGAGACCTGTAGGAGGGTTGGCGTCTGGAAAGTAGGGCTGGGAGTGGAAGATAAAAAGAGATAACATGAGAAAATTCTAAAACTCTGAAATAGTAAAGAGAGGGGGAAAAAGAAGGACAACCTTGGCTATTAATGAAATACACTAAAATTCTCCACAATGAATGTAAAGTTTCATTATACTGGGAATTATACACTTCCCAAAATTCCTTTCCTGCTTCTCACCCAAACACCGTCAGGGAGAAACTAACTGTCAAGATACTCAGCCCAGGAGCTGCCGAGGCAGCAGTCAGCTCTCTGGCAAAGGGCATGGCAGAAATGGAATTAGCATTCTGCAAGGCGGAGTCAAAGAAATCGCCCAGAACATAGGGAGAAAAAAAGAGAGATGCAACAAATGAGAGAAAAGAATCGTGGAGAATAGATAGAGCAGATCCAACATCCGTGTAGCAAAGCTCCCAGGAAAAGAAGAAAAATAAAAGATTATATGGCAGGTATGGAATTGTGGGGAGAGAAGTAATAATTGTGACTAAATCAATAATTCATTGAAGAAGAATTCCTACAAATTGAAAAACAGAACAAGTCTTGAGGTTAAAATGGCCCTTTGAGCAACAATGAAGAAAAAATAAATGAAAAGCCTCTCACCTAAACATATATTACTATAGCTTATGAACTCAAAAAATGCAGGGAAAAAAATCAGAACAGTTAGCAGAAAATTTCTTTTTGAAAATCTAGCTGACAAAATGTTATCCACTTTTTTTTAATTTGAAGGAAAATATTATTTGAAGTTAAAATTTTTATCCCTCTGAATCATCAATGAAGCCTGAGAGCAAAGATATCATAGAACATGTAAAGACTCAAAAATGTCACCAACAAAGCTATCTTAGGAAAAAAAAAGTATCAAAGATCCACAGCAGCAAAATAAAACATAAGAAAGAGGAAAAACTTGGGTTTAAAAAACATGAGAGTTAATACATAGTAAAATTAATCATTAAATCTTAAAATGTATTTACAATATAAAAGTGAAGATTATGGATAGTATTCATAAAGAATTGCCTTCTGACACAAAAAATTGTCTGCAACTAGAATTTCATATATTTAAACAACAGTTAATGAAAGTTGAAATGGGATGGTATTCAAACATCCTGGCTTGTTCGACAAAGGAAGTTTGTATATGCTCATTAGTTTATCATGATGCTTGAAAAAAATGTTAAAATACGTTTGGTTAAGCTTTAATTGTGACCATTATAACAATAAAAATAAGATTTAGTACATCCAAACACTAGAGGAAAGTGAAGAAAAAATGTACTTTCTTTTTTATCTGACAGTTATATATTCTTTATGTATAACTGCTCATTTAATACTCATAATATCACTATGAACTATTTGCTATTAATATCCCATTTCATAGATGAAAGTTTATAAATTATGATAAGTTAAAAAAAATAATTGACAAGGAATAAGTACAAACGTATGGGTATTCAAAATACTCATGAAGGGTTAAATTCCTACATTAAGAAAAAAGATATTCTCAGATGAGTAAAATAATTCCATCTATATTCTATTTGTATGATAAAACATTTAAGTAATGATACTGGGATATTGAAAGTGAACAAAAGGTTCCTTAACAGGAGGCCAGTATCCCCAGCTTTTAATATATCACCAAAGGGTCAACACTATAAATGCAAATCTCATTTTAAGAGTTATTATAGCGACTTTATCATATCGGGACTATTGTGATGATACTGAAAACATAAACAGCCACCTCTCCAAGACCCTCTGAAAACTGTGCTCATTGAATATTAGGTACTTTTATTCACTGTACTCGGGGAAGGACTATTCTGCTTCTATTATTTGAAACCATGCACTTGGAACCGGGGCCAAGATAATAAAATAAAAGAGATCCTGCTACTTTGTGCCTCTCTTTGTGAAGACCTGCTATCTCCAGGTCTGTGCTCCCAGATGGGTGTAGTTCACAGCAGAAAATAGGATGTTCAGTGAAGCTGCGCTTGAAAAGGCCAGTGTTATTTTTCTTTGTATTTTAACTTGCTCTGTAAGCGACCTGGATCATATAGTCTCCAAGGCACAAAAGGGCTTAATTTACAAAACCTTCTAAGTAACTGATTGCTTTTACACTATGGGTTCCTGAGCTGTATGATCAGTCACAAACACACTTGCTGGGGGGAAAAAATCATTTAGTTTCTCTATTTTCAAGAAATATAGAGAAATAAGAACATTCATGGGAGATAAGGAATTTCATGATACTGGGGAACTATCAGATCATTATTTTTGTGACATGCTGTTTAATAAGCACATATTGGTGCCATCCCATAACACGTCAAGCTTCCCTTTTTGTTCCTAATAAAGGGATTTCTCTGACTTGTCAGATGTCTCTGTTGGAATGAAGAAGTAAGGAGCTATATCCAGATCCTCCAGTAATGCTATCCTTATTTTCTTGATTATATTCAAGAAGAAGAGATTATATCCTTACTAAATGAAAAAAAAATGATTAAACTGACTGCTGCGTGAACATGTATCACATGAAACAAGAAGTCAATTATTATGGAAAGAAAAATACCTCTTTAATGTAAAGTTCTGTTCTTAATGGGAAAAATCTCTTTCTTCTTTTAATGAAAAAAAAAAAGACCATCATTATTTTAGATCTAAGATATCTCATCTGTCATACTAATACTCATGTTAAGTTAACATACTCATGGGCTCTATTATAGTTTTCGGAAATACATATTCCACTCGCCTTTACGTGCACACACACATGCACACACACATACCCTCTCCTGAGATTGTTTTCTGTTCTTATTCTTTACCTCAGCCTCCACAATAAGCCCAAGTTTCCAAGAATCTGCTTTCAGAACTGTGTCCCTGACTTGCAATCTGACCCTAGGTTTTTCTCCCTATGTCCCAGATTCTGGTCAGGAAACTGTTTTTGATATGTTCTCACAGAACCATGGTGCTACTCTGAACATTGATTATCTGCATAGTCTTGTTCCTTAAGGACTGGCCTTTCCACAAGATCAGGGATACTTCTGACTCCCATCCTACCATTTTTCATCTTTTCCCTCACCCTCAGCCCATGATAGAGGTTTAAACATAAATCACAACAGTGCTCACAAGACTTTTGTCAGCTGTGACATTTTCCTTTGCTTGAGTTTCTGCATTTCTTCTGGGTTCTGAATTATCCACTAAGGTTGATATTAAACTGTATTTTTGACTGGTCCTCATATCTCCTTAGGTTTCTATTGGCTGTGACAGTTTCTCAGAATTTTTCTTGGTTTTGATGACTTTGATAGTTGAGGGACATTGGTCATATATTTTATAGATTGCCCCTCAATTGAAATTTGTCTGATGTTTTTCTCATGATTAGACTGGAGTTGTGGATTTGGGGAAGGAGGACCAAGGGGTAAAGGTTTCGTGGTTTCAAATGTCATTTTCATAACATAATATCAAATGTACAATGCTATCAACCTGACTTATCACTGTTGATGTTAACTTTGATCATGTGGCTAAGGCAGTTTTTGTCACTTTCTCTACTGAGCTTACTCCCCTTCTCTCTCCCTTTCTCTCGCTCACACACACACACACTGTACTCTTTGGAAGGAAGTCCCCACATGCAACCTATGTTTGAAGAGTGAGAGTTATGTTTCACCTCCTTGAGGGTGGAGTATCTACACAAATTATTTATGATCATTCTGCATGGAAGATTAGTATATTTTATATACTAATAGAATATAAGTATGGCTCAATGGATACTAATTTTATGTAGTATAAATACTATTTTATTTTGTTACTCAAACTTCCCCAGCTTTTGACATTGAGAATTATTTTATATGGCACAGTGTATCTTTGCCATACCCTCATTATTGTGGGGTTTTATTTTGGTTTATTTTTGAGTACATCCTCACTTACTAGAACTATATGATGTTCTAGGATCGTCTTATATATATTTGTTGTTCCAGCTATGGATTTAGCTATTTTTCTAAGGAGTCATGAGTTCTTCCAAGAGCATAGTAGTACGTGTGCTTATTTCTACAGGATGTGATTGCTTTTAGGTCCTCTCAGCCGACAGAGCAAGTTAATATATGTGTATACTAATCCTGGTATAGTTTAACTACAGATGTAGTTATTTTTGGCTGTGGATATAGATAAGTGTTTTTTGACTAATAAGTTCACCTCAAACAGCACTACACCTCTTCACGTCTAGTGCAGTGCTTTATAGCAGAGTATCCTTCATTCTTCCCTACCACCATTTATGACATTTTTAATATAAATGTATGCAATATATGTGTATATACACACACATATTTTATATGTATTATATGTGTATTTTTGTATATCTATTAAATTGTACATGTCAATGTATCATATATATTATATATGTACATATATATATTTATCCATTACATATGTACATATATATATAATGCATAAGTATATATCAGTATATATTCATCCACTTTTTAGTTTAAACTTCATAATTTTGTTGCTTTTATTCTCATATGTGATAACTAATTATTGTTATATCTATCTATTATTTTGAGATTGGTCTGAAAATCTCCCACTAAGATGCTGAGTTTGCCAGTTCTTCCTTGAATTTCTGTCAATTTATTTTTTGGTATTTACTTGGAGACTATGTTCATAGGTGAATATATATTTAAAATAGTTAAATGAATCATTTCTTTTTTAAATTTAGAGATACTCTTTAGTCTTAATGCTCTTTTGACTTCAAAGTCTATTCTGAATAAATGTATTATTTTGGTTAGTGTGTTTCTTTGATTTGGTAGCATCTTAAAAATAGCATTTAGTTGAATTTTTAACTTTGAGCATCTTAACATTCCGAAGAATATTACACTGATCTACTCTGCCTGTGACCTCATGCTATTGGTCTTGACGAGTAGAAAGTGATGAGTACCCTAGAAGACCTAACGTAGCAGATATATACCAGAAAGTGGCAGATAAACATCACAGAAATTCAAAGTCTAGTCAGTTAATGAAATTTTTAAGAGTCCAGTGGTTTGGGTTTTGTCAGGATATCACTTCTAAGATAATGGACAAGTAATAGTTACTCACATCCCCTGCCACTAAATAAAATACACAGCACTTTGTGAGTCTCTGTATATTTCAGAGACAGAATATACCACACATCAGATATGGTTCAGACTCATTCCTTTTTTGAGTAACTCAGAGGCTGATGGGTTTGTGGGGGGCCGAAAGCAAGAGAAGGTTCTGCCTCAGTTCCAGGTTTATTTACCTCTTCTTATTGGTGATGAAATAAAGAGCTTAAATAGTTGAAATGCTATTTTTGATAAAAAATACAGACAGTGCATTTAAGTGAAGAAGCCATATATGCAAAAATTTGGGGGTGAAGGTTCCTACATGCTCCAGTGTTGCTAAGAGACACTGAACACAAAATGCTTAGTTGTTTAATTAATAAATTAAGGAGCAGTAGTTATTAACCTACTAAGTTTCAGCATATAACTCGTGGAACAATGTGTGCATTTTCAAACAAGCAAAATTTTACTTAAGCATTCAAGAGCAATATTTTTCAAGCAAGAGTACTAATATAGCCTATGTTTATAGAATGAAATATATGCATTGACTTTGGAGTAAATGACACACGTTGAACATACAGATGCACCCATGACCCAGAATAGGAAGGAGTGTTTATTCTCAGCGAAGGATTATTGTGACCAATTCATGTAAATGTAAAGGGAAAATCCAAAACTCCTTTCTTTTGATTAGGCCTACTTTTGATTTTAACAAAGAAATTGGAAGCATTTGAAGGAACCAAGAGTTATTCCTAGTAGATTCTTTCTATCTCTCCTAACCTCAGCCATGCCTAACAATTGAAATGCGTAGACTCACAGGGAAAGTAAGAAAGGAGATAAAAAAGAATGATTATTAGGTCTGACTAAAAAGAAGATCTTTTCAATGGTGAATGGCTGCTTGAAAAATAATTCATTGATTTCATTGGAATATGATTTTTATAACTTCCTTTATTCCACAGAAGTCAAGGAAAGATATAGTTATAAAAAGGTCTTATACAGGATTATGTTAGTAGCTCTGAGTGATTCACATGCAAATTCTTTTAGTTTGACTCAAAAAGAAGCCAGAGACATTTTCAATCAAGAATGTGCTCTTGGTTACATATGGTACACTGCCAAGAGCTCCAGAAAGAGTATTAGGGGAAAAAAATTGACCCAAGAGTTGTTTTCTTTTTAAGTTTTGAATACACTTTTTTCATTGTTATCAAAATTAAATGAAAGGAAATTTTGAGCTGATAAAAAGTTTTTATTTGGTTTTCTTTTTCTTTTGTTACCTTTATCCCTTATTTACTATCTCATATGGAGTGATCTGTATATTCACAGTGAATAAATATGTTTTACTTCATTCAGCAGGTTTTGTGTTAGCAAGGCAAACTTTGTTGAAATGTTTACATTACCAGAGAGTCAGCTTAAAATTCAGAAAACTGCTAGTAGGTTCATGGTGCTGCTTTGAGTATTGGGAGAATCGGTCAACTGGCCAGTCCTTGAAATTACCATTCTGAATTCTACAGCATCTATCAATGTTCTCTTTAAAATTATAGAATGGCTTCTTAAATTGCATGCATTTTAAATAAGATTTTTATAACAAATTTCAGCAAATAAATATGTATGTATACTTATTTGAAAGAACTTAAAACACTGCTAAATACACTGGATTGTCTCTTCTTTTAAGCTCCAGCTGTTTCCCATCTCTGCATATGTTGAATTTTCTTTGTTACATTAAGGGTCTATTAAACTCTGATTTATATGTCAGGATTTCCAAATCCTGGGTACTTTATGGGCTGCAATAGAAACCCAAGTCATTGATTGTGTTTCTCTCACTGCTGCTTTAATAATGAGTCAATAACGTGTGGTCCACCTTCATTTTTCCCAGCACTATTTTCAGTGATTTTGTACTTTGCATATACTCAACTCCTTTCTACTTCCTAGGTTTGTAATGTGCTGTGTCATCTATGACGTTAACAACCCTGGCGTCCTAAGGCCTCTCCTTAGACTGGCTTACTTTATGAGTGAGTTTGGGACAAGGAATGGGCATGTCTAACTTGTCGCCTTTTCCTTTTCTCTTTGGGATCTGCCTGCTCTCGGAAAGCACAGCTATAGTCTCCTTGCTACCCAGCAGTGAGGAGCTGGCAAGTCTTAGGGCTCCCAGTCCAGTGTATGGCTGAGTGGGTAAAACCCATCTATTCGTGTGTTACAGTATTCAGAAGCCAGTGTTGTCACACACGTAAGCCACGTTCTTCAATGGCTTTGTCAGTAATAGAGAAGACATATTAATTTCCATTTGCCAAACATCCTTGTCTCTCAGAGGTGGTCAAAAATTTGATCATGTAAAAGACATATTATTTATTAGCCCTCTAATATACTAATAACTAGTGTATTACTACATCTTTTCTCCACATTCCACAAACACACACACAAGCACCACAAATATATATATATATATGCACGTTTGCATTATATTTATTTTTTTATCTATCTATATATAGTAAAAAGTATGAGATCACATTGTTATTCAAATTCCTGTCCAGCCTCCCAGATTTATTTTCATTTTCCTGCTTTCTATATTTGTAACCCTCTATATTGACTGTAAGACACCTGATGTCATTATCTTTAATATATTTATGTACTTAATTAACCTCTCTCTTCATATGTTCTTGAGCTATTAGGATGAAATTTGTCCTACAAGCCATCATTAAAAAGACTGCTATTGAGAAAGCAGTCATTATAGAGTATGAATGAACAAATTTATTAAATTATATCTTGTGATGTTATTTAAATCAAATGCTATCATGCCTATCTTATAGATGAAGAAATTGAAAAACCAGAACGTTTAGGTTCTTGCTGGGTAACACTGAAAAAGGTAGAGGATAGCCATACCAGTATAATATAAGATCCCTCCTCCCCCATAAACTAACTCCTAAAATACTATGATAAAGGAAATTTTTAAAATTAGCTAATATTAAAATATAATAATAATCTCTAAAATTTACTATCTTTTGAGGAAGTGAGAAAATTAATGGGAATATAATCCAGGTCCTTATGATTATTACAAGATCATTAACCTGTTTAAATTCTTAAGACCAATATCATGCTAATTTAAGAAAATAATGCACATTCCATAAATATTTATTAAGCACTCTGTGCAAAGTGTTATGCCAAACATTGTATTAACTGTGTCCCTGAAAGAATGCCACTAAGAGATTTTGGTTAAAGTTTTTATTATCTAAATTAAACCAAAGCACATGTATTTTTCACTAAAAGTTATATTTCTTTCTTTTTCTCTCACAGAATAAACAAAATATAATGGCCACAAAACAATATTAAAAACAAGCGGCACAGTTTCAATGTAATTTGCTTTATAAACTAAGAACTTATTTCTCCCAATCCTGATTTCTTCCCTTGATATAACTAACCTAATAAGTCTTAATGTACATATTCTTCTAGTTAATGTGAACAGTTTCCTTACATATCTGGCTTCAGTTTGGCAGGTTTTGAATACTCACAATATCGTTATCAAATATTCTATATTTTAAAATGTGACTGTTGGGATTACCAGTAATTTTGCTGGTACTTCATCCATTGTAAATTGTTCAGAGATTAAAGCATTTACTTGGGTCACTTTTCCAGGGATACTCACCTAAAGTTAAGCAGATAGTAACTGATCAAAACTGTATTTAATCCAATCTAAAGTCATTGCATGAAAATCCAGAGGAAATTTTCAAGGGAAAATTTAACTTTCAATTTAATGATCCAATGAATAGATCATTTCAGGTTTTCCTTTATTATTTTCATCCTGGACATGGATAATTAGTCAGGAAAGAAAATGAAAATTTTCCCCTTAAATATTTTTCCCTGAGCCTCAAGAATGTGGTCCCCTCATTTGCCATATTTATAATATTGGCAATGCATGATTAGCAAAAAAGAAGGACCAAGGGTTTATTTGTGAGTGTCTGTGTATGTGTATCTCCATTTTGTTTCAATTTTATGAGTAGTATTATTTCAAAATTAAAATTCTAACTTTCTGTTTGAACTATCGTTTATGAGAGGTTTACTTTTTAACTTCATACGAATAGAGTGTAGGCAAAAAGAACCAGTTGTAACTGCCCTTCGGTAGGAATATCTGGGAAAATTATCTATTTTAATACATTTGACAATAATTTACTTTAATACCAAATGCCTGCTATGTGGTAGACACTGAACGAAGCTTACAGATCATTTGTTCTCAGTCCTAGCTTTGCTTTGGAATAACCTAGAATGATTTTTAAAATACAGGGCATGGGTAAGTCCCTGTGGATTCAGGCTGCTCTGGAGATACAGGCTAAGCCTTTGAAAATTCAAAAGGTCCTCCCCTGATTTTCATATGCAGCCAAGATTGAGACCCATTGAAAATAGAGGAATAATATTTCTAAACAGAGAGAATCTTGGTTTGTCAGTGACTCAACAGACTTCTCTCCTAATCTGACTTCTGTTTCACCCTACATACTTTAAGCTCCATTAAGTCAGGGATTTGGTCTATTTTGTCATAGTCTCTGAGAGCTCAGTATAGTGTCTGGCTGAGTAATTGCTTAACTAATATTTGTGGATGAATGCAAATGGTTTTTGAAAGATAATGTAATTTAATCTCCTATCTTTAACATTTATATGTGGATAGCTTTTAAATCTGTATCTCTCATCATATCCTTCTATCAGTAACTGGGCCTTTAAAATATTCACAGTGGTTTAGTCTTTTCTTCATAAATGCAATGTAGGACTATTGAGACTTATAATAGCAGCAGCACTCTATTTCAATTTACAGATACTTAAACTGAGGTTTGGAGGTCATATATTTAATAAATAGCAGAGACCAAACCAGATCCAAATATTTTTGGTCCCTGAGTCTATCACAGCTATACCATATTAATAATAGTTTAATATTCTCTGTAGGACCAAATGATGTTGGTCATCACTTGATGTATTGGTGAAATACACCTGGTTTCACAGTTCATCAATTTTGAGTCCTGGCTCTAGAGTAACTCAGGATCCACCAATCAGAGGCCTTGACTGTATTCTGTTCTAATTTTCCAGTCTTGCGACCAATTAGGGTTGTGTGGACTCTTCTTCAGCATGTTAACATCCAGCCTTGAAGGGGTTAAACGTGTCAAAGCATGACAGTCCACTGTCTTTCCACAGGATTGTGAGGTTTAAACAGTAAATACCTCAATATTAGAGGGCACTGATGTCTTCAAATAATCTTTTGAGTTTCCCTTGCACGTCATATCTCAACTGCCAAAAATGAGACAGCATGAAGAACAGAAACCAATGCCACGAGCAGCCCTGGATGTATCCTGTGATGGCTTGTCTGCAAGCAGAAAGATGAAAGTTACTCTCCTGAGCCCTGCAAGTACAAGGCTGGCCCAAATCCTTCCCGATAAGCATCAAACTGAGACAACTAGCTACAAGAAATTCCTCCAGCAACACAATAAATATTGGCATGCCGAGAAATAATCTACTGATGGGAATAGAGGCACTGAAAATCATCTAGTGACTAGTCAATCCCAAATTCATCAGCAAATCCTCATCCTGACACAATCAGGAAAATGTCAAAGTTAGTATATTTTCAGTCAATATAAAAACAATTATTCCTGGGTTTTTCCTCCTGTTGGCAGTTCTGTGCTTTCCCATTTATTGCTCCAGAGTTGTTCTTGCTACACATTTACTCTGGTACTAGAGTTGATTTAACCAAGAGAGTCACTGGGTACTTGCTGATTGGCCAGTGGCACAGTTTGCATAATCCCACCCTGAGATTGATTGGAAGAACTGTTTTGCAGGGGCCAAGGTCCCCTACCTGGTAGCAATACATGACTTTCTCTATGGAACGAAGCATTTCAGTGCAGCAAAGAGACAGAATAGAAGTACGTAAACCCCAGTCCTAGTTCCAGCATTTTCACTGTGTTGTGTAGGAACTAATTTTGCTTTGCAAAACTCACATACTGTTACGTGGATAGAGTATGGTATGTCCGGTGGGACTTCCTTCAAGATTATAAATTTATATGGAAAGGGGTTCTGTTATTAATATATATGCTTTATGAAAGCTATTTTTATGAGATTTTTGCTGTCATTTCTCTTTGAAATAGACCAGTATCACTTAAATTACTTTGCATTCATGAAGACAGATGGGTAAAGAGCGTGGTAGCCCTCTCACAATAGTTCCATGGATACTTACCATTATTAAGTACTGTAACTTTTTAGCCATTTCCCCTTGCTTTGTAGGCCTCTCAATGTTTTTGGACAGATTTTATTTTTGTAGTCAATACAATTAAAAAACTTATACCACAGAACTAGCTTATCTTTTTGCCCCAGAAAAACAATGAAACATGAACAACTCTGATCTTTTTGTTGAAATCATAACTATTGTTCAGGTAAATAAAATAGTTTAATGTCTTGGCCAAAACAAAAAGTGACATTTGTGCCTTCCTATCTTATACTAAATCCAACTGATTTATGATAAGCATTTAAATATAATCTTTTAAATATTATTTTATTGGCTGTGAATAAATACTCCTCTTATTTCCATGCCCCATGAACCTTGTGTCATTTAATATCCATAATTTCTAGTCTACACTAAAATTAACACTACGATTAATATCACTCAGCAAGTAAGAGATGATAGAGCTGGGATAGATACCTAGACCCAGAATTTTCAATATATTATCTGCCCCTGATAAAAATGTTTTTTAGAATCATACTAATGCCAAACTCTGGTGGTAGTAATAGGCCCTAAAAAACAAGTCTTTTTCTTCTCACATGTCATTCTGAATCATATTCCATTGTACAGTAAACCTGGTCATGTACAGTGATGGAGTGGCTTAATTTATGTAATTTCTGCTCAGAATGTTATTTCGTCACTAACCAGCTAGTAACAAAATAGGGTTCCACATTTTCTGTAAGTTATATGTAGACAGACTAAATAGAAACACATGTCAGCAGTAGATTAAGATTCAGAAACAGCTGTTCTCTAATCTGAGGCATCCATAAGGACCCATAAGGATGCCTTTTAAAAAGTAATTTGCCGGAAATGAGCTATTAAGAGTAGAAAGCTGACTGAGATTACTCAAGGTTTAGTATGGAGTAGCACATGAATAATCATACTGTAAAGATCATTGACCACACAAAACACAAAATCTTCCAACAAAAATTTAAAAATTTTCAGTTTTAAACTAACCAACTTTCAGTTCATTATGAATCTTGAAAATTTCACTCAGCATGTTTTAAGTACTCTGCCCTCCTTGCAGTTTTTAAAGCACAACCTTCTCTCTCTGTCTCTCTCTCTCTGTCTCTCTCTCTCCCTCTCTCTCCCCCTCCCCCTCTCCCTCTCCCTCTCTCCCTTTCTTCCAGTTTCTATCAAAGTCAGAGATATCCATGGATCCAAGGAACATTTTTTACCTTTATTCATTTTTAATATCAGTGGGTATATCTCAAATAAGAACTCAGCTTCCTGGAATATCCAAGTAGTTTTATTAGCAGAAATATGTTTTGCTCATGAAACTTTTTTATTAACTATGCGTACCTACCTGCTGTGCATCAGCAGATTCACTGATAATAAACGTTGTCAGTAGTTCAAATTTTGTTACATCAAAAATAGGGAAATCAGGTAAGCATTTGTGATATTCAAGGGGTAAATCTACTTTTCCACTTTGGCGACTTATGCTGGAATCATCTATCCTTCGTGAATTATCCATATGGAGAGTCACATTGGCTTTGCCTATATTATTTGGAAACTCAGTTTATCTGTGATCTACTCTTTCTTTAAATTTCTTTGCTTTGCTGTGGATGTCCACTCCTGCAGCTCAGTACTCCGAGTCAAATCCTTTGTTCCCATAAGACATACATAAATCTAGGCTTGTGTTTACTATGGCCTCAATCATATTAAACACCATTACCAACCAAAAGAGAAGAAAGTAGAGAAAGAAAGTCAACATTTAATATTAACTGAACATTTTAGGATGTTGACCTAAATAACCAGTAGAGGTCTCTGCTGCTCTATGTAAATGTCCCTTAAGGGCAAAGCAAAATGCCTTTAAAAAAAAAAAAAAAGCCTTTAAAAAAGTGCATGGGCCAAATTGTGGTGTGGTCACATGGAGTGTATTAGAAGAGGAACATGTATTCTTTTAATGGTGGGAAGACAAGAATAAAAGTGAAGGGAGAGCTGGTGCCAAATATTTGGGGTCTGGCAGGGTCTGATGAAGGAAGTGCCCATAAGGCGAGGTGGGAACGTGAAGCAAATTGTATGGGAGGATTTAAGTTAGCCTTCAGGTAAGGAATATCGTTAACTCCAGGAAGTCCAGTTGGGATTGCATCAGGGTAATGGGGACTCAGAGTTGGAGATACACAATATCAAATTCGCCAGAGAATTATGTAGATCTCCAGCTACCATGTGGTTCAGCTACAGTAATTCTGTCCCAAGGAATAGCAACATGAAACATGCGGCTCAACAATTCTAAAGGAACTGGGTATCAAAATGCATCAAGGCAGGGGTTAGTCACACAGGAACAAATCAGGGGCTTAAATATTGCCCTTGTCCTAGAAGGTTAGAATATTGTTATAGAAAGAGAAGCTAACGTCACTTGTTAGAATTGGGTGTAAAGATCAGCGCCGTACAGGTTAAGTAGTAAGATTGACCAGAAGCTGAATCACTTGAATGATACATATCTGTAAACTCCCTCTGCATGGGAATCAGACTGAATTCAAATCCTGTGGGTTGTCTAAACCTGCAGAGCTGAGTGCAGTTGCTCCAGGTGTACAGGATTAGGTCCCTATGCAGCCCAGTACAGGCCAGACTTAAACCTGGTTGTAATGGTTCCTCTGTGTTTTTTCTTTAATCTTAACTGTAGATTGAAATAATCCACAAAATATTGGAATTCTCACCCATGAAAGGGAGAGGAGGAAGCAGGATTGGGCAAAGGGAGAAGTAGAACTAAGATGTAGATGCAATGAAGTCTTGGCTAATGCAGTGGAGAGCTCCGGAAAGAGTAGCACCCATCAGAGCTGTCACACAACAGGCTGGGCTTTGTCCCTCTCCCTCCCTCCCGGCATTCCGTCACTGTATGCAGGTTGCCCAACAGGGGCACAACCCTAACAGATCTTTCAGATAGAAAACTAGAAGCCATTCTTTAAAGGCCATTGTTACTTTAAGAAGACAGAGGACAAGACTGCAAAGGGATTCAACCGCTGAATTTGACAAGTAAGAGAACATTGAGAATCTTGGTGAAATTAATTGTTCTAGATTGATGAAGCCCAAGTCAGGATAAAACAGGTTGTACAAATACTATTTGGGAGAGAAGAGATTTGTTAACATGAGGATACAATCTTTTTGGCATCCGAGGACTTGTTAGAATGTGTGGGTATTTTCTGATTCTCAGTGAGCCAGCAAAGAAACTCCGGCATCTGTTTATAACATTTCCAAGTGTCCTCATGGAGCAGTCAATAATCAATGGATCAGTTCCTTTGGAATTTTGGGTTTTTTAGTGGGATAACGAGTGGGTGTTATTGGAGAACTAATGGACAGACAGCAGAAGTAATCTGTGTGGTTTCTAATTAGATGAAGCCTCAGTTAACAGCCTCCTCACTAAAAATTCATGAATCTTTAGTCTTCCTTTTAAATTCCTCCAATCTCCACTCTCCACCTTTTGGGGGGTCACCACCAATGAGTAAGAAATGGAAGTTTTTATCAGCTTAGTTAATTACAGAATACTTCAGGATGTACTATTCAACAGGCAGTAGGATGTGACCAACAGAATCTGAGGTATTCATTCTAGCCTTAAATGATCATTACCGCAGCCCCGACTGTTGTGAAGTTACCTAATTTCTTGGGGCCTCAGTTTCCTCATCTAACATGAGTGCTTTGGAATAGTTATGTCAAGCGCCATTCAGCTCTAAGACTCTATAATTAAGGTTTTTGAAAGTAAACCATATTTCATAATCACTTTGCAAGTTAGGTAGAATTTTGTGAGCTTGCTTTGGAACTTAACCTCCACATACAACATAATTTCTCTGCACACAAAATATTCCCAATCCCAAATTAAAAATAAACAGTGTTAACCTAATACATTTATCGTGTAAACTTTGCTTGTACTATAAGCATTTTTAAGAAAACCTTATTAAATTTGTGATCATTTTATCCACAAGATGTCACTGTCTGCCACAATTTGTTTTATAATCAGCCTGCTTACTTACTTTCCCCATGGGGCTTTATGATAGCATGCCCCATGTTAGAGTCACGCACATTGAGAACTAAAGCTTTTGTTATAATTTCGGTGTTCAGTGAGCTCCTATGTATAAGTAGCAGATTTCAAAGTAAATATACATATCTCACAATAGTATGTTCTGAAAAAAAAATCCTTTTAACCTTATCTACTGATTTTTAATAAAAAATGTTTTTGATATATAATTTTATGAAAGAATCATAGGAAAAGAATCATATCAAACACAGAAGAATATTTAAGAGGCTGAAAATAATTCTTATAGCAAAACACAGTATCTTCTAAGAAAATTAGAAGGGGTGTTTGCTATGTCTTGCGATTGGTCTAAAATGACAAGGAAAAAGTTTTGGCTAAATGCAGAGTGTACTTTGCAGTAGTTTGATATCACCTGAGCGTATAGAAGGCACCTGGCATTTCTATCTATTTATATAAGACTGACAGTGCTGTAGACTTGGCTCTTTCCCTGGGCCTTTATGCAATGCCTGTGCCTTTGTTTACAAGGCTTTTCCCATCATCTGTGCCTCATTAGCAATACCAGAACTCAATTGCACCACCCCTTCTGGTTGAGGAACCTGAATGACAGTGTTGAAACCTCATTAGAATCATTCATGTCACCTTGCACCCCAGAGTGGAACGTGTGAACATCGAGTTTAGTAGCTGATATAAACAAGTATTTCACTGTGTGACAGTTGAACCTGTAAAGCATTCCCTTGGCATAGACTTTGAGGATATTGTTGGTAAAATGACCTTACTTTTAATTGCCTAAACTCAGATCACAATTATCAATATAATCTGACTCCTAGAATAAAGATTCAACACGTTAATCCTTACGGTTGCTAACAACTGTAATCAGATTCTTCGAAATGTTTCCTAATCATATGTGGAGAATTGGCAGCTCAAGCATAACGATCAAATTAAAAATCTCTGTTTTCAAATAAACATGTAGTATTTGGGGAGGCCACGGGATGTCAGGCTTCACTCCAAAACCGTTAAATGTGTTCGAAGCCACGCTCATTCACCTCACATTTCCCTGGATTTGAAGTTATAATAGGTAGTTTTTATATTCTAATCTTTTGGAGGGCTATTGATTTCATCTGAATCTAATTATATTTTTCAATGGATGTATGGATAATTTTTTAAAAAACATAGATTTTGTTTTCCTGTTTGATATGCCCACATACTGGTTTTTAGATGACCTTTCTATTAATGTTAATATTTCTACATTAAAGAGAATGAGTGAAATAAACAAAAAGCCCCTTCCTCCCTCTTCTCGTCTGAAGTTTGTTATTTGGCATATTGCTTGTCTCCATGACAGCATCGCCATAAAGATAACTGAATTTCTCTACTATTCTCAAGTTCTTTCTGTGGTTTGCATTCTGTTAGCCTTGCTAATTCTGTGTCCAGGAATTCATCTTGGCTGAATACTAGGAAATCTGACAGAAGCAGTAACGGTGGGATATACTGGAAACAACCGGGACCAGGCATAAGAGACCTGGGTTCAAATCCTTGTTCTGCCACTTTCTAGCTGAGTGACTTTAAAAAAAGTTGTGCATTCCCTCTTGGCTTCAAATCTAAACTTTACAAAATTAACATATTGACTGCTTTCACAGAAGTCTCGTGAAGGCAGTAGTGTCTTATTTTATTATTGCCAGTTGATAGCCAGCATCTCAGAGTTGTGTTAAAATTTTAGGAGCAGCAGTTTCATTTTTCCATTAGCTGTATTCGCAAATCCAGCCCAGAGAAGCTTTATCCACTGACCGTAGCCTTTACCAGCAGGATGTTTTTGCTGCTTGATGAGGGACAGAGATGAAACTGCATGAAAAGCTGGAAGTAATCCATTTGCTAGGCCCAGCTCACTCAACCAGATAGAAAGCTGGGCATTAGCACAGTACCCTAGAGCATGAGTCTGGCATGCAGCTTGTTGCCTCCTTGGCCCTGAGTCATCTTTCAACCTGCTTCGGCACGTACTGGCTTTATTGTTTCATTCTTCTTCCCCATGGGCAATCAGAACGTCTTTGGTTAATGTGCTGCCAGGCTAACAGAAGGCACAGCTGTTCTGTCCCTGGCTACTACTGGTGTCCATCTTTGGTGCCATGTAGGATTTGCACTGAGGCAACTGGTTATGTGCCCATGATCATCTTGGTCCTTAGCATCAGTCTGTAAACAGGTAGCATCTGTGGGAAATAGAGACAGCCCTGGTTCATGTATCCTTAAAGAACTTAGACACCAACAGACAACAACTTCTGCATTTCTTTAAGTTTCCCAGAAATCTTAGGACATAGTCTTAACATTGACTTTGAGCTCTCATCTCTTCTCATTATCTAATCTCGCTTCAGAAATTAAATCAAAGTGAATCTTGCCCTACTGCATTTGTGAGGCAGACAGATTTAACTTTAAAGTACTTATCAGCTAACCAAATCTTACCAATTGATTGTGGAGAAAAAAGAGGAATGTAGTGAACTTTTCTTCATGGCCAAACTCTCTTGGCTTGGAGCAGTCAAGGCCTCTGTACGTGGTAAACCTAACTTGCCTTTAAGTACAGTGGTTTCTCTGGACATTCTGATCTTTCCTCACCTAAAAGATCCCATTCACCTCTGCATCCCTGTCAACCTGGGTGTGTCCAGCAATGAAGAAACTGAGACTGCTGATGGATTTGCAGAGTCTATAGAGTTTTTTGGATGGCCAAAAATGTGGCTATAATTCAAGTTATTGTGAAAGGAGATGAAGAGGTGTGTTGTAAACATTGCTGTCCATCATTAACAGAGATATTCATCTTTATTGAGAGATGGAGATGTGTGTTGTAAAGATTGCTGTCCCTCATCCAGAAAATATGTCATAAAAGATTATTTAAGACAGCATGAGCAGGCATGTTACTTTAATTATTTTACTGAGCAGTAATTAACCCTGTGTAGAATATAACTATAACTTTGCAATATGACAGTAGTATAACTTCTTCAATATATTTCAGCCGAACATTTGATTGGAGAGATATATTTTAATTGTTAAAGATTGCTGGCAGGAACAATATTTTCCTCCTACTTGTACCCCATTATGTTAACATGTGCTTTATGGCTGGACTGGGATTAATTTATTGATTTGGGGTCACAATACCAATTTTAATTCATTACATTTTACATCTTCATTTGTTGAGCTAATAATCCGCAAACTCTAGAGAAATTAAAAGAAAAAATCTGTGAGGCTGCAGTACCAAGTATCAAAGAAAGGATCTTCCTCCCCATTATAATTATTCAGGGCAATGTTTATTCATCTGCTCAGAGGAGCCCGTCATTTTGTACCTCCCTATGCCTGTTCACCAGTGACAGATTCCACCTATGGTATTTTTATTTGTCTGATGAGCTAAAGAAAATCGTGGGATTAATTTACTTGGATAAAGGAACACAGTGATGAAATAGGCAAATGTTTCATGTTATTCAGAGCTCAAACGAAAACCTTTACTTTCAAAAATATTCAATTCATTATGAAAAAAAATGAATAGCTCTTTACATCTGAAATTTTCATTAAAAATATATTCAGACAGTATATAATTCTCTGGCAAATGTCTGGCATGTATCATCATTTAAATACAAATCAAGCTTCCTTTAAAATTACACCCTCACACCTTGGGTTTGTGAGCAGTTGACATCAACCTCCTAGTTTACCTCTTGTCATCAACCCAGGGTAGTTTTTATCATGTTAAAAGATCATAAGTCAACTCTTGCATGTAAATTTCTATCTTTTTCTTTCTTTTTCTTTTTTTTTTGGTTGAGGGGTATATAAGGATTGCAGGAATTAGCCTTTTGACAGTTAGAGATGAAATGGGAATAAACTTTGGCCAATAAACAGTGAACAGTGACTTAAGGCATCAAATTAGAATTAAATTCGTGGTACTGTAAAATAGTAACCTCATTGAGGATCAAAGTCATGCTTTTTTATCCAGCGCTTCTTTGTGACAAACACATTATGTCAGCTCCACTAGCTCATTTGTCTGCCGCAGTTCCACTTTATCAGGCTGGAGTAAAAAGAATTGATGTGTCTGGATAGATAAAGTAAATGGAAACTCAGGACTCATTCCAATATGCTGTACTTTGATATATTTTGCAAACCTGAGAGCAGCTGGTGTAACACTAGTTACTGTTTGTATTTAAATATTGTACATTAGAAGACCTTTGAAAAGGTGTTTTATAATGTTCTTTTTTTCCCCCCTTTTTAGCACCTATTGGCTTTCAGATTATTCTTTTTTCTTTCAATTCCTTATTGTGTTCACAAATATTTTCAGAGCCTGCTCTTTCAGAAACTTTTGTCTCATTACCAAGTCAAGTAGAACAAGATTCTTTGCAAAGTGCTAATGGAAATATAATTTTAAATTGTAAGAGTCACTTGCCTTTACCATATATCCTCATTCTTTACTGTATTAGATTGGGGCTTTCTTGAATTAGTAAGGTTTATTTTCCAAAATTTTCTGTTTTCAAATCTCAGTCCTTCTGATTGAATTCCAAAGTGCTACCAAATTTAGCCTAACAAATGTATCTTCTTTAACTTTAGATCAAGAATTGATAATAAATACAATAAATTTATTTTCATATAAAATTACATTTTGACATAAAATAAAATACTTCATCAAAATAAAAATATTTAATATGTTTTAACAAAACCAAAGGAGCTACCAAAAATTACAAATACTAGAACCATAATGTTTCTCAAATTATTAGACTCAAACAAGTATTGAAATGTGGATATTGACACTAAAATTGCTAGTGATTTATAGGTTTGGATGGCAGACATGTTTAAGATTATAATAAGGTACAATGGGGAAAAAGAATAAATTTTAATAATGAATAAATTCCTGAAAATTATTTCTGTACTTTGTCGTTTCTTTCCTTTAAAACTTTTTTATACCATCAAATTAAAATGAATTATTGGGAATATCACTTAGGTAATTGAAACCCAAATGTTCCTGTTTCATTATTTGTATGCTTTAAGTTGTGTGGGGTTTTGGTGGGGGGGGTTTGTTTTGATTTATCTTAATAAATACTCTGCTTTTTCATTCTGGACTCTGTTACACATGGTTAAAATCTTGATTTAGAATTAGAGGGCGGGAGTATAATTATGAAACCTCTGAATGAAGTTGAACTGGTGCCAGATATTATGCATACTAAGTACATTAATAGAAAGAGATAGGGGAGGCTGTTGAGACAGGGCGGTATCAGGAATGAGTGGCTAAAGTGACACACAGATCTTTCTTTTACCAATACATTTAGGAGGAGCTAAATCAGCTACTGATAACTCTGCTGATTATGGGCTTTCTCAAGCTGCCTTTAGGAAGAACAGGGAGACACGATGGGCAGCTCTTATCCCTGAAGAGGAACTTGATCCTGATGGAAACATTCTAATGGAAAATGTGGTGTTGGGATGAGAGTCTGTGCTGGAGTGGCAGCTTGGCCCCAAAGTCACTTACTGTCATCTGTGTGCCTCCTAACTTGAAATCTTCAGACAGATTTTTACACGTAGGAAAAAATGCAGTGATATAAAATGGCCAACATAGGGTCTACATTTCTCTTGATTCCTCACTCACATGTCAATTAACATTTGTCTTTAGAATACAGTAGACTTTTTGAAAACATAAGTGAGAAAACAAAGGTATCTTCATTGCTCTCCTTGAAAATATGCTGTATGTTTGATTTTTATTGTAGATATTGTGAGAATATTTTAATCCAAAGGAAAAAAAACAGTGTGAAAGAAGGCAGAAAAAGCAAATTAGTATGTAAAATATATCCATGTAAACATAAATGAATTTAAAAAAGTATATTTTAACATCAGCCTTTCAAACATGGATGCTGAATTTTATGAGTTTAATTAAATCGAGTTTTTTTCAATAATGTACAGACTCAAAAAAATTTTTAAATTATACTTTGAAAAACTCTTATTCACAGAGATGGCCCTTGGCATGTGTGGGATATATAATCAGCATTTAGAATACACTGACAAGGACAAAAATGTCATATGTGACAAATACATACATACCTATATACTTTTACACTGAAACAAAATGATAAAGATTCTAATCCTAGCAACCAAGAAGGTCTTTCTTTGTTTGGAAGATTATTTGAAGAGCATCTTGATTCCTGTATGTCTTTTATTATGAAAAGTAACAATGAAAAAAGAGAAGCAAAATAAAAAGAAAGTATTCAAATGTTCTAAAGAGTATGAGGATTTCATGTTAATGAAGCTCCAGTCAAATTGAGCTGATGAAGGGGCAAAATACAGAATCGGGTCTGTAATAGAAGTAAGGATGATTGAGAGCAAATAGGAGAGGGAAGGGCAGAACAAGAGAGGGGTGTTATTTAGGATGTGTGTAGTGTAGACACCGTGTGGCTTGCTCTCAGCAACTCAAAATGTCATGCCATTGTTCAGTGTGTTCAAAATGCCATATATGCCGCATGGTTTGTGCGGTGACATTTTCTATCAGCAGGGGAGAACAGTGTGTAGAGTGTCATGGGCCCTCCTATGGAATGCAAGTGCACGCATTCAGTGATGTCACTGAAACCAAGCAATAGATGTCAGCCAGCCTGTCTTCTAAATGCCGCACCTGATATGGTAGGGGTGCAATGGCAACCCTCCCCATTTACTGAACTTCCTTCTCTGCAATTGGCCAGAGCCAATTCCTTTGCAATACAAGTGTGTTAAATAATTCTGCATTTGCCAACTCTGACATATGTAACCAGGTGACCCAAAGACTGCAGAACCTGCTCAGTGTGACAACCTCTGAGGTGGAGTGACTGCATGTTACAGTATGAAAATTCTGGAGTGAAAGTCCTGAGCGTGGAGTCCTGGTTTGACCCTTCCCTGAGTTACTGAGTGACTTTGGGGCATGCATTTAATCTCTAAGAGTCTCAGTTTCTTTACCTGTAAAGTGAGAATGATGGGCTGATCTTGACAGCTGGGGCTTTAGTTCTAAAGTTCTATGAGACGTGAGGAAGAGGAGTCAGTTTCTCTATCATGGAACCTGATTTCTAGCAAAAGAACAGTTGGGAATTCCAAAATCTGCTCCTGTTGATGATAATAAGGGTGATTTATCTGCCATTTGGGATATAAAGATTTCAGGTAGTCCTTTGAAATGGAAATCCTCAGAGAGAGCTTGAAATAGCTAGCTTTTTTTTGTTTTTTGTTTTTTTAGTATCACTTCTCTGAGCAGAAATTTTGCATACTTTGTCATATTTAAGTTTTGTAAGAGTCCCATAAGGTGACA
The DNA here is from genome assembly GCF_965194805.1 of Balaenoptera borealis. Classification (NCBI taxonomy): domain Eukaryota; kingdom Metazoa; phylum Chordata; class Mammalia; order Artiodactyla; family Balaenopteridae; genus Balaenoptera; species Balaenoptera borealis. Next base: position 162,416,969 of record NC_138866.1, on the reverse strand, counting down.
GAAGTTGGTCCCATTTTACAAATGAGAGATCTGAACCTCAGAGAACTGCATAGCTAATTGGTGCCAGAACTTGCACAGTCTTCTGGATCCAAGCTCATGTGATTTCCGCTTCATTACAGCTGCTGGGAAGGGAAGAAAGGCATGTCTTGTGTGTCTACAATATGTCAGGTACTATGTTACATCATTATTTAATCCTTATTCCGAATGAAAGGCAAATTATTCTCATCAGTATTTAAGGTGTTAAAAACCCAGCCCACTGCCGGCGTTTGCAAATAAAGTTTTATTAGAACATCACCATACCTGTTCATTTACATATATTCCCTGACTCCTTTCAAGCTACATCAGTTGAGTTGAGTAATTATGACAGTCAGGATGGCCCACAAAACCTAGAGTATTTATTATCTGGACTTGTACAGAAAAAAAGTTGTTTGATCATTGAGTTAAATAAATTCTTTGGGAAAAGAGGAGATCACTGATCACGAGAGAAAAGACATTTGGTTGGTAGCCTTAATGCAAACATAGAAACCTTCAAAAGAGGTAAACCAACTCTTTTGAGTTTTTTGACGAACGAAAAATGCAATGAAATCATAAAGTATCTATTAAATTAATATGACTAATTTCTTCTTGTAGCTTAAAACTGACTCAAAGCAATTTGAGAAAAACAAGTTTTTAAAATACTTTGAGCAATGGCAGCATTATTGGAATAACTGAATAAGTTATTCATTACATTTTAATATTTATTATAAGTTTATAAAAAGCTTTTATTTGGTTATTATAATTGAATAATAATTTTTTGAAAAAAAACCATGCATTTATTTGTGCAATTTCTGGTGGGTTATTTTTTTAAGTGCATATCATTTTCAGCCTTCTTTTATCAGAACTATTCCTGGTAGGACGGGGTAAGCTAAAATGTAACACAAGAAGATAAATATACATGTACGGTGTTGAAATTCTTTTAATCTCTAAAAACTTTCTCATTATGGCCTGATGCATTTTCCATTGCATAGAAGAAAGCAGGAACTAGAATGTGAGCCAACTCTAAACTAAATTAAGTGGATACCTTCTGTCAGTCCTCTCTGGTTGCCATTGTGCTCCAAATCGACTTTCTCTTTTATAAATTATTTTCTTGTTGCTTTCGGGAACCCAGAGCTCCCCATTATAGAACTTTACCCAGATCTGCTTTTCATGCCTTAGATATAACTTGCTCCATCAAAATTTATGAGGATTGTTTCCTTCTCACAGGGGACTGTGAATCTCCAGCAGTTGTAAGGTCTTCCATATGATTTCTACATTTTCAGCTTCCAAAGTGTACTCAGGAACAGCCAGCAGATTTGTTGTGCTTACTATGCGCTAGGCACTGCTCTAAGTGCCTCACACATATGAACTTATGAATCCCTCACAATCACCTATGCATAATTAGTTACTCTTATTAGTTCTATTTTACTGATGAGGTAGCTGAGCACAGAGAGGTTGCCCAGTCATCATTCAGTGCCTTGGTGGAATGGGAACACAGGCATTCTTGCTCCCTGTGCTCTTTGTCACCGCACGATACTGCTTCTCTTCCAGCACCTGTCCTAACTTATTTGATCTGTACAACTGCCCCATGAGGAAGGTAGATGGGACAAGCAGGTTTATTATTTCCTGACCTACAGAGGGGTGAAGTAACTTCACCTGTGCCGTAGCTAGAATGTGGCAGATCTAGAACGAGAGCCAAAACCTTCTTTTTCTAAAAACATATTCTTTTCCACAAAACCATTCCTTCTGGGAAATAATGGAACAAACACATTCTTCTTGAGATGATAAGGCTTTATAAATTGTTTAAAATTTTTGGAATAATTATGTTCTATTAGGTGATAACTGGAAAAAATGGCCAGCTCATAGGAGTAAATCTCTAATAGAGTCATATTGAAAATCATGGTAGATTGGTGGGGAAACAGATTCTTGCAGAAGGGGTTGGGATCTCTCAAAACAAGGCAGAAGGTATGTGACTATCTGGACTTCCTCGTGAAAGTTAGAAAATAGCTACAGATAATTCTACTAACCTCACATCAGCCACCTTCAGAATTCATGGAATCATCTATTTAGCATCCTGAAAAGGTACTGACGTCCATTAGCTCAACTCAATCCCCAGACTGTACGGGCAGTAATTAACTGAAAGAGCACACAAAGTTACTGAAGAACTGAATTGCTTAAAAGATACCAGCAGTGAACACAAGCTGACACCTACAAAAGCTGTCTGTGACTAATCAAAAGACTTTATCAGTGGTTTGCTATCACGATTTAGTAACATGGGCATCGTATTGAGACCTAAATGATGTAATAATTATGTCTAGCAATGAAATATAGGGGCAACTGGTGAGATTGAGAAAAAGAGGAAGAAATATCATTTCTTTTCTGTCTCGAACTAATTTTTTTAATAGACATGATTCATGTCAAGCCCCAAATGGATTCAGAACAAATGAAAATATGGTTTAAAAAAAACTTTCCTTTTCAGTCAAAACCAACTAAAAAGAGAAAGAACAGATTATGGATGGGAGAATCTGTTTGGCTGTGTATAGATTTTTGACTGTGATGTTGGAAACAGGTGGTTAACCCAGAATTTGGCAAATTCCAGCAAAAGTGAGAAGCCCTAAATAATCAGTTGTTGATGCTGATAAAGGTGACCAAGATAAAAGCCTGGAAGGGCAAATAATGTAGCTGGTACCATAAAGCCTTTCAAGACAACAGATGCGACAAAACATACTGTACTGTGATACCAATACAGTTTGGCCTCTTTTCCCTTGAGGAAAGAAAAGCCAAATTTATGCCTAGTTTCAAGCAAGAAATATATTTCTGGTTTTGGAAAGATAGTGGCAGACTCTGTCATGTATGAAAAAAAGTCAGTGGAGAAATCACCTGCAGGAGCCGTTTCAAAGAATATCAATTACTTTGTGGTTTCCATTATCGTGGCAGACCCAGGAAGAGATCTTTACCAAGTGATTGACCTCCATGGCCCATAGCACTAGTATCCTAACTATTTAGAAGAAAAATAATTCTTCCCTCCAATCACTCTCAATTAACAATGCCTAAATGAAGCATTTTCCCCAGCTATTCTGTTTCCCAAAATAAGAATTTATATCCTGACTCAACATACATAGCCAGATTTTAAAATGTTTCATAAAACAAAGCTTATGCTTTCTCTGGGCAATGCAGTTGATATTTTTCACCTCTATTCTATTTTATTCTAATATGTTGCCTTTCATTTGAAAAATAAACTAGTTTTCACCTACAAAATTGATTAAACCACTCAATAATGATTCTCAATCACAGTGTGAAAAATTAAGACATACCTTCTTAAGTCTGTGAATGCATTTTCAAGTATACAAATTGGGTGATACAAATACCAATGTAAAAAGCCAAGTTTGTTTTTTTAAAAATAATCAAGTTTGGTTGAGATATCTTGGAGTACCAAATTCCATTTTCATCAAGTCCATTTGAAGAGATATCTTAAGCAAGCTGATATTTTTATGACAAATAAGTCATTAGTTATGTAAAGAAATAAAATATTGGTCTAGAAAGTATTAGATCATTAAAGCATCATGAATATTTAAGAAACTTCCTGTATGTTTAGGTTGTGAGAAACTGTTTTTCAAAAGTATCAGTTAGTCTTGCCATAAGGGAAATATTGGATTCAAAGCAATCAGAAAAACAGAAAGAAAGAGAAGGAAGACCAGTTGCCAGCATTTGCTTTTAACGTGCCAAAGATATTTTTTTCCAAATTCTTCAAAATCTGCCTCTTTTAAGAGCTCTGATATGAAAGAAATGTAACAAATTTTTATAGCACTTGCTATTAATTTCAAATTTTTTGGATCATATAGATCTTTCTAGACTGAAAGCTCTCCATGCACTATGATTTGTACATGATTAGCTCAGTAAGAGATTCTTACTAATGGACTTGGAAGACTGCGCTACATAGATGATGACTTCTCAGGGTCAGGGACTATATTTTATTTATCTTTGTATCATCATCACTTAGCACTGGGCCTCTCACACCATAGCTGCTCAACAGGAGTCTGTTAAGGGAATAAATCTGTTCCATTTATCATCTTACCACCATCTATATCCTAAAAAACAATTGGGCAACAAACTCATGAGTTGGTACTCAAGAGGATGGTAAACCATAGCCATCCGAACACAACCAATTCAGTTATTTGGTTGAGTTAGTTACAAAGTTAAAAAAAGCAAAAAACAAAAAACAAAAAATTGAGCATCTTGTTTTCTGAGGTCATGCTCAGCCATATCTATAGGGTATCTCTGGAAAACTCTTTGAAAGTATCATTTTTTATAACTGAGAAAGATGCGAAATTACAGAGTTCCATCACCCCATACCATTATCATCAGAAAGGATTTCAAAGACAAAGATTCTCTTGTAGATTCAGTGGTCCCTCACGTATGGTCATCCACATAATGGAACCCCATAAGTAGTGATCACAGATGATATAGATACATCCAGTGTAGCTGCTTTGGGAACAGTTAACACTTTTCAAGACTACTTACTATTCTTTGAATGTACTGTCCTTGTGTTTCCATTTCAGCATTGTTTATCATTCATAAACTTCCTGTTAACTCCTGAACTTGACTTGTTGGCATTCAGTCTGTTCTGCAATGTCTGGCTCACTTGTTACATCTTCAAAGAAGACTGTTGTGATTTTCTCACATGGATGGCATCTCCTTCTCTTTCTTGTACTGAAGGCATTTATAATTCTCTCATATATTATTGTGTACAATATTTATTTTCTGTTTTAGAGTCTAAGGCTTTATGACTTAAGATACCTTATATAATACCCTCAAGGTTGTACCCCGATAGGATCCAGCAGTGTTTTGAACACAATTGATTTTCAACTCTTAAGCATTTGTTCATTCATTCAACAAAGTTTTACTGAATGTTTAACCCTGCTGACAATGTTTAAAGCACTGAGAATATCATTCTAAACGAGATAGATAGGGTCTCTGCTCCTTAAACACCTAAATTTACACATGAATGTCTAAATTAAAAAATGAACAAATGAGTGAATGGATGAATGAATGAATGAATTGAGCTCTTATTTAGAACAATTTTTGGTTTTGTATTTGGACTACCTTAGGTTCAAATCTTGGACCTATCATCTATAAGCTGGGTGAAGCTGGAAATGTTATTAAGATATACAGAAACTTTAACAATAATGCTTATCTTACAATATTACTTGGAAAATTAACAAGCATATAAATTGTTCGTACACATTTGTCACTCATTAAGTGTGAATTTCCTTCCAATTACAAGAGGGTAAGAAATCCTTTCTTAGTTGTTCTTTGGAATACATCAACAAAATAAAACAGATGAAGGTCCTTTCCTTTGTGTAGCTTTTATTTCAGTGTGGAGATACAGTAAACAGGCAGGATAGTAAATTAATAAGTTACAAAGTATAATATAAAAAGAAAAGATGCCATGGGAAGAAATAAAAGTAAAGCAGGGTAAGGAGATAGGGCGTGCTAGTGGGGTCAGGTAACTTTATAGGGCCATCTCTGCGAAGTCCACTCAGACCAATCACGACAGATACAAATATTAACATGCATACTGGCTGAAAATCAGTCCTACTTGTAGGCCGTATTAAACATTTTTTGTATTTAGACATAACAGGCAGTGGCTATTTGGGAGGATGAATTGACTGTGGTCACAGACCTCTACCTAGTGTATGCTTCTCTTAGGTCAAATAATTATTCTTGACAGCCAAAAATACATAAACAAATAAACAGGCACTTATTTTGTATAAAGTTTCCCTTTATTGCAATTATATAAACATTCTTGGGAATGGTTCTTTGGGGTACTGTTTGTAAGATATCACCTCTTGAAAGGTGATGAATATTTTGCTATTCACTGCCAAAATATTTATGGACAAGGTAAGTCATTCTCTAGAAGATGTAATTCCATCTCTGCTCTGAAAGTTGCTATGTAGCCAACTATCTTCGGATAAAGCTAACCTGCGGCTATCAAAGACACCTACAGATATAGTGGTTAAATAATATAAATGTTTATTTTTCACACATGTAACAGTTCTGAGGTAGTAAGTCCAGGCCAGTCGGGCTGCTTGGCTATAAGCCGTCATTTAGGGACCCAGATTTTATCCTGTACTCCATATTTATATATGTAACTACTGCTACACTGATTTTTTTTTGGGGGGGGGTGGGTTAAGATTAGAGTTCATGATAGAGAGTCTTTCCTGTATGATTGGTGCCTGTGTTTTAGTGATCATTATCTATTTTGAATATTATCCCTAGTTCTAAATCTCTGTGCAATATGGCCACGTCTATCTTTCCAGCTTGATTTTGTGTCACCACCCCTCTCTACAAGCACCTTGCCTCCTCCTTCTCCTATATCTCTGTCCTTAGTCACACCTGCTTATTTTTGGCTTAGAAACTCACTGTGCTCTTTCTGGCTTATGCCTTTCTCTGTCTAGAATTACATCCTTGTGACCCCGCCCTTTGCATATCTAACTCCTACTCTTTCTATGAACCTCACCTGAAAGGCCAGCTCCTTAGGGAAATCCTCTTTGGTTCCATAGAACCTCCATGCTAACCAGGTTGAATTTCTTTTTACGTATAGATATGGTTCCCTGAATTTCTCTTTTGTAATATTCATGATCATTAGCTTGATGTCAGTCTTTTCTGAGAGACTGTAAGCTTCCTGAGGGCAGGAGCTGTTTCTGCCTTGTTCTCTGTTTCACTGTTTTATCCTTAACATGTTGACTTGAGCAAGTCATACAGGAGATGCTCAGCAAGTATTTGTTGAATGAATGAAGGAGTGACTATGTCCTGTTGTCAGAGGAGAAGTAGTCTCATAATATTTACACCTAATTTCTGAGATAGTTGAGTTTATTTTGGCTTCTTCATAACCAAAAAAAAAAAAGTGCATCAATTGAATCAGCATTTAATGAATACCTACCATTTACCAGGCATTGTGTGATATGTTGAGAAAGATACAATGATGAATAAGGTAGGATTCATTCTTTACAGAAACAACAATGCATTTTGGAGCCTTCCTGGCACTTGGACTTGACTTAATCATGAATGAATACACACTAGAGAATGTGTTACAAAATTTGTACCAGTACATACTTAGTAAAATTTAAAATAAAAATATCTGAATGGGTATTTGGGGTTTGTTATCCTTATTTTTAAGAACCAGTATGTCTCAGTTAAAGCTAAGTAATTTGGATTTAATTTACCACTTTTATTTGGTCTTCAGGTAGCCTTCTTGTTAACAGAAACTGAAAATGGCTTACTTTGGATTCCACCATAGGGATATTGGTAACAGAGAAAGACACAGCTTAACATGGTAGAGTAAACACAGAGCCCAAAGTAAATGGCCTGCTAGGAAAATCTTTGCCTCTTCGACAGTACTTTTCACATTGGCACAATTATTAGATGAGACTAAATGAGCTTTGAGGTCTCATGAAAGCATTCTTAGTGCCCAATGCACAGAGAACTTGAATGTATAGTAAGTCTTGCATTGGGTTCCAGATTGTTTACCCAAAAGGTAGGTTATATATTTGAGAATGTATTGTATAATATTTGAACTGGAAGTCATATGCAGGCTGTAAAATTTCCAATTAGAATCAGAACATGTCCATATCCACCAGGAGGCTTATCTGGATGAAGTCAAGCTACCACTTGTAATTGAATTCCGTAGCTTCTTTAGATATAGATTTATGTAAATAATAAATTATTGAATTAATACTTTTCTTAATTTTATAGAACCTTTACTTGTGGTTAAAACTTAGGCCCATCATTTTTAATAATTGTTCCTGTAATGCTGATCACAAACCTCAGCAGAAGCATGAATTAATTAAAATTAGCTGCACTAACAGTGTTTTTCATACCTTTCACTTAAAAATACACATGAATCCCTAAAACGATAAAGCTTAAAGAAAATTGTTATTAATTCCTAGTTTGTTTTTTAACAAACTAGAAGAAAAGAAAATTGTTATTAATTCCTAGTAGTGTTTTGGATGTTTGTTTGTTTATTTATTTATTTATTTTTGTTTCTCCTCTTCCCTCCCTTTCGTTCTACGTGTTTTGTCTTGTTTTGTTTCTTCTTGCATCTGTTTTTCAGTTTATTGCTCTGGTGATGAATTTTAATTTATATTTATTTTTTATTTCTAGAGTATTTATTCTGTTTGTACCCACTGACTCACAGGCCAGGATGGTGATTGTTGTACAGTAGTTTACTTTTAAAAGAAATAGGACTGCTCAAGCAGCTAATACGGGAAGATGTATCACCAGCCTGAATAATTGTGACAACCATAGACCGTATCAGTGTCTGTTTGTTTGCACAATACCCTCCTGCATTAAGAAAGCCGTCCCAGCTGTCTTGGGCTCTGGAGTCGCCCATTTCATCACTTGACACTGCGGCAGATGTTATGGATTGATAACAGACTTCACTTCATTCACTCCACATCTAAGATTACCTCTGGAAAAAAAATCTAATACATTATAGTCCTCCCAGCCATTTGTTAAAAAAAAAGATCAGCAATTTATTCCCCTTTTTAGCATTAAATTGTGTTCCCCCCCACCTCTTTGAATGCATATACTATTTTAAAATGGCCATTTAACACATTCATTGCATGGTTTTCTGTAGGCAAGAAAATCAGTGCAAGACAAGAATGTAATGATTTAATTGAATTAGGACCAGATCAGATTTAGGGTTGATGACTCATATTCCTATTATATAAGAAAGATGCTGCTTGCCTTTAATGATAGAGATATGTGCTGCATTCATAGTTTCATTAGAAATAAGTGCTTCTAGGTTTAAAACTGAAAAGAAGAGCTCAGTCTGGGATTTGAAAGGAGGTATAAAATCTGTATTAAGTTGAACAGATTTCTTAGCTGAACAGCAGATTCTCCTCTTTAGTTTAGGAAATTCAAGGATTCCTGTAAGTGTAACACAAATAGGATTGACCATTGCTTAAAGATTGTTCAATGAAACAGTCTGAAGAGTGGGCATTTCCTACATACAAATAGATTTTATAGAAAAATGTGGATGAAATGAATAAAAATGTACAATGGGCCTGTGCACAAACAGTGTGATTTTATTGTTGAGGCTGTAGAATAGCATGCAATTGAAGTGCGTTTCAAAATTAAGTGTGACGGGAGGAAGTGTGTGGATCAAGGACACCGTTTTTAATGTCAGTCTTGAACTGGCACACAGAAGCTTCACATTTGCCTTCTCCATTCAGGCATTCTCACCTTTTTTTCCCCTCTATTCCTAACTTAAAATTAGCTCCTTGGGGCGACTGTCGGTCTGTGAATCTGGCATAAATCCAAGTGCCACCACCCGTAGGCAAGGTCATCAAATCCCAAGGTGGCCAGAGGTACTCAGAGTATTAGGGCCAGGAGAGAAAAGAAAAGGGCTAGAAAATGGGCATCATGAGACAAGACAGTTTCCATTAGAATTATTATTCCTTTTCCCTTTCAGGTGCACAGCATTTTAAAGTTCACAGATTCTTTCACATTTTGTTATGTCATTTTGTTTTGATTCTTCATTGCACTAGAATGATGCACACAGGGCAGGTATCAGCCCTTGGTTTACAAGGGGGAAACTGAGTCTCAGAGAAAGGAGAAGACTTCTGTGAAGTCTCGTAGCTGGTTGGCGGCAATTACCATTTTCAACCCAGGTCTTCCAGTGCCAAAATCATGTGTTCCTTCTACTACGTTTTATGAACTCTAAAGAGAGTGACAAACATCTTTTAAACAAAGGAACAATTGCTCTGGTAGCTCTTTTTTTTTTTTTTTTTTCCTGTTCCCCCCTTCTCTCACAGAGACCCAGTGAAGTATTGGCCAGGGCAGCAGATAGGGGTAAGGGACCACCATGAGCCCAGGTCAGTTACAACAATGCAGTTCACACACCACATCAGTCTAAACCAATGCGAGGGAATTCCGTAGTGGCAACTGAGTTTTGAATCCACACCAAACATAAAACAATACACCGTTAATTAGAGGAGACTCGACTTGGGAGTCTGAAAGTGTTCAGGAGAGATGAGCTTTCTGTTTTTCTTATTAACGTTGGGTTTTGGTCTTTAGTTTGGAATCTCATGTTGATGGGGGTGGAAGAGGCATTATTCTGGTTATGCTGACAATCAAGCTCCAGCTCCCCCCAAAATGCAGGTTATTTGAAGTCTAGAAATACATGGTCTAGCACTAGGGAGGGCTGCAGGTTTCGAGCACTGCTCTGGAGAAAAGTTGCTGCATGGTGTGGGAATCCAGCAGAACAACGTGGGAGCTGTGGAGACAGAATGATCACATCGATCTCAGAGGAGGTCGATGAGGGGAATGAGGGGAATAGAGGCACCAGGCAACAAGCAGTTCTCAGGCACAGCCTCTGTAAATTACAGGATTCTCCCTAACTCCCATGCTGAAGAAACTAGAAAGAGCCACACAGAATTCTAGGTTCCCAATCAAGCCAGTAGTTATGGACTGAATATGTGATGCTCCCCCACCCCCAAAAATGCATATGTTGAAACCCTACCCCTCAGTGTGATAGTATTAGGAGGTGAGGCCTTAGGGAGGTAATTAGGATGAGATGAGGTCATGAGGGTGGGGCCACCTTAAATGGGATTAGTGCTCTTGTAGAGTCAGGAGAGAGCCAGCTTCCCCTCTCTGCTTTCTCCCATGTGAGATAGAAAAATTCAGCAGTCTACAACCCAGAGAGGGCTCTCAGTAGAACCCCACCATGCTGGTGCCCCGATCTAAGACTTGCAGGCTCCAGGGCAGAATAAGTTTGTGTTGTTTATAAGCCACCCGGTCTAAGGTATTTCTGTTAGAGCAGCTCCAACAAACTAAGACACCAGTCTGGGCTTTGTACAATCTCAAGGTCCAGGAAAAGGCTGGCATGTCAAGTGGGAAAACAGAGGTAAAGTTGTTAAAAGCAAACAAACAAACAAACTAGCACTGTGATCAGAAAGGGAAAGTGGTGACTTCTAAGGACACAGGTTCCCAGGATTAGCCCTGTTGAAGGATATCAGATTTACTAGGACCCCACAACTGGTGGGGCAGTAATCATTATGTATTCCCAGTTATGGTAAAGTTGATTCAGAAATTAGGAAGGGTTGTTTATGTAAGTGGCAGGCATAAAGCTGATCTAAGACTTGGTACTAGTAAAAACTAGTCCTAAAGTTTCTTCACTGCAAGCTGCAAAATACCCTCTTCTATATTTCATCACTTGTATATCACCTATGCTTTCACATTTGAACGTTGAAATGAGAGTTCATCTCAGAATCAGTGGTATCTCATTTTTATAATTAGTGGTGTTTTTTCTTTCTTAGTTATGCAATATAATTGTCCTTGTTGCAATAGCAGTTGTCTAAAATTTAATCAAATGATTGCCAGGTATCTGCTATGAAGTGAATAACCAAAATGAACCCCACAAAAAAACAAAAACAAAAAACTCTGTTGAAATATCTAGATCCAGGCAAAAATAATCCAGAATTTCCTAGAACAGTGGGTCTAAAAAGGAGACTCCAGCAAACCTCTAGGTGGAGATCAAATAAAAAGAAAAAAAGGATTTTGCTGAAAGAATAATACATCATTTGAGTAAGATGACTTTTTATAAATTGTCTCTCAGTCTATAATTTGTAGCTGTAAGATGATTATTAGCATTGAAGGGCATATTTTATTTTAATTTCAATTATATACAGCAAAGAAAGGATATAAATTAGAGCATGAGACCAAACCTTAGACAGACTGGGAGCATCAGTGTTGATGGGAGAATTTTCTCAATCCGTTGGTGTATGAGGGTTGGGAGGATGCTCTAGATGCAGCAGGAGACATATCCTGTTTGATTATGTCCTTGACGGGGAAACACAGAAGGGAAACTTGCATTTATTTTTTATCTGGTTTAGATTGCATTTTCTACTTTATAAAATTATGTGTGTTCCTGAAATGTCCTATGCTACGTTGATAGAACTTTAAAGAATGAGAGATATAATAAGCCCTGGGCAGACCTCTTTTGTAAAGTAAGTAAATGTTCTCCGTTTATCTATCCTATGAATTTGAATTGTCAGGGTGATATACCTACCTACACTTAAAATGGTAATGATGATGATGATGATATTATAAAACCATTAATTAGCTCCAGCTCTGTGATCAGTCTTGTATATAACATGCTCAGATATAAAACTCATGGCCTTAAGAAGTTTGCATTATAAGACAGAGATTAAAATGTAAGGAGGGTTTGTATTCTTATGAGACCAGATATCGAATGTCTTGGAGGTGAAGGTTAAAATGTTCTCTGAGTTGGCATGAGAGGAAGGTAATCACATGTTCCTTTTGTGTCAGGAAAATATAGCGGCCTTTAACTGTCCCAACTAAGTTCTGAGGTTTTCCATGCTCTTCTTAGAACACTGTGGTCTTTTTTCCTGATCCCTTGCCAGCAAGTAATCAGTGGCAGCAAAGAGGGCTTACCTCTTAGGGGTTTAATGGCCACCTACAAAGTCTCTGGTGCCCTTAGGGAGATGCTTCATCTTCCCAGCACATTAGTTTTGTCTTGTCCTGGTTGTGACTCTGTGATCTACCTGACTGCAGTAGAAATACAGGGGAATTACACTGGTGATCTTAATTGCCCTTTTTTTTTTAAACTTTGGAGAAGGCACTGCTCGAGGACAAACTGGGAGCTAAGGATTCTCATTTCCACATTATTTCACAGAGGAAGGATTTTTCCAGTTAGTTCCTCATCAGTCTACAGAGATCAAAAACTGTTTTGCCTTTTACCACTTGATGTCATTCCACTGCTTGAGAAATGCAAATGACCTGACCTATATGGATGATGAGGGAATTGAAAACATTGATTAGGCAAAGGAAAATTGCCATCTAGTTAAGGGTCTCAGTGACCTAAGACATCTGTTAGCTCCAACCAAAGTAGAATTAATTGGAGAGTCAGATGATAACGCTGACAAAAAAGAAAAAGTAATGAGTCTGATCAAGTAGATATATTTAGATCACACACACACACACACGCACGCACACAAATGCTTCTTGGAAAAGTAAAGAGATATTTTCAAATTTAAAAAGTCAATAGAGGAACTGAAAAAAACGATTGTCAAATTACAAGATAAAGTAAAATAAATCTTCACAACACAAAGAAAATACCCAAAGAGATAAAAGAGATGGACAACAGAGAGGAAAAGATAATAAGCAACTTGGAGGAGAAACCCAGAATTATAGCAGAAGAGTGAGAGGTCTGTGGTATAAAACAAATGAAATAGATGGGCTAAACATAATTATAATATGGAATGAGCAAAAAAAATTTTTGAACTAAAAGTATGGAAACAACACAAGTACTGGTTATAAGAGAGTAGTGAACAAACTGTAGGATGCTTACTAAATGAAATATTATACAACAGTCAAAATAAATGAACTAGAGAAACACAAAAAATTGGGTAAATTTCAGCAATATTAGTCACAGATTTCTAAATACAGCATGACATCCAATTTATAAATGTAGAAACACAAAATTTTTAAATTATATATTTCAAGTAATGTATATTGATGCAATAAAAGTCCATAAAAAAGAAAGCAAGGAAAAGTGAACACAGATTTTAGGATTATGCTGCCTAATTTAGGGAGAAGTAGGGAGATGTGTTGATAGGAGGACAATATGGTTAAATGCACATTATTGCCAAGATCTTAACTTTTATTTTGCCTGGTAGCTTTGTAAGTGCTTGTTGCTTTATTAATTTTTTAACTAGATAATGTTAGTGTGCCCTGATTGAAGGATAATAATTAAGTCAATTTTCTGCAGCTGAAGTCCCATCACCCCCCAATTTTTAAGTAAGGATAGGAATGGATTATATTAGCAAATGAAAATGAAAAAAGACATAGGGAGTGGCAGAATGTGAAAAGTTAGCAAATAGAATTCATGCCAAATGCATTAAACAGGATCAAGAAGACAATCACATATGATAATCACCACCACTCAGCATTACAATGGAATCATAAACTTTTGTGCACCAAACATAAAGCAAAATACATTTGGAAAGTTATCCTAGAGGTTGATGGAGAATTTAACTACAATATTATAGAGGAAATGCAATGTTTTTTCTTTGTGAAAGAACAGATTTTTAAAAAGACTCAAGATTTAAATAATATAACCAACAAGCTCAATATAATAAATATTTGCATATATAACATTGTACCAAGCAAAGAAAGAATATAAATTCTTTTCTTAGAGCCATGGAAGATTTGCAAGAATTGCTCATGTACTTAACCTCAAAGAAAATTTAAATAAATTCCACAAAGTAGAGAGTTAAAGATCCACATGGTATGAATGTGATCCCAGATACCAGAAATAAATAACAAAAATAACTGAAAACTTCTCAGCTGCTTGGATTTGAAACACATCTCCCAAAGAATCCCTGGACAAAGATGAAATCACAAAATATTTCTCAGGAAAAAGTAATGGGAAGAAGAACACTTCATAGCAATGTTGGCAACAAACAAAAGCATTCATAAAACCAAAATCTAGCGTATGTCAGTGTCGCTAAAGAGCAATCAGTGTAAACTAAAATCGAATTATCAGTGGAAGGAGTGGTTTTAGTAGAAATGCTATCACTTAGTATTGCTTGAGCAGGAGCTTCAGGGGAAACGTCAAGACAGATTTTACAAAAAAAAAAAAAAAAAATAGCTCTTAAAAGCCATGCTTAGAAGAGTTTGGAACAGCTCAAAAGAAACACGAGAATTGTTTGAGAAGGAGTACCTAGAAGACATGAGGGCCACCTTGAAAATGTGGGTGAGATGACAGGTTGCAATAAAACATGAGATGCCAGGATTCTTGGTAAGACAGAAAAATAGTTAATGTGCAACATTTGTCCTATCTTTATGCATCTGCTGACTGCTATTTTTTCAAAGCCTCCAGATCATGACCACTACATAGCAGAATGTACACAATCTTTTTCTCTCTCCTTTTCCTTCTCTTTAATGAACAGTTTGGGGGGTGGGGAACAAGGACAACAAACACACACAGGTTCACACACAAACAAGAGAAGCTGCACCGTGGTAGGTGGTAGAAAAAGGAGATGCTTCGATTTTCCCCCCAAAGATGCCTTTGCTTCATTTGCCAAAACTGCAGTGAGGGCCACTTGGAAAAGAAACCACTTTGACTATTTCAATCTGCAGCAGTTTCTTTTTGATACAACTGCTTCGGAGGTGTATTGTTGTGTCTGATAAAAGGTTGTTATTGGAACAAAAAAAAAGTGTTTTTTCCTTCCCATGTAATATGTAATAAAACTACTCTATGAAGTCTCAATGAACTCTCTCAATTGAGAAAAATACAGACAATTTTCATTATAAGTGAATGTCTCCAATTCATTCCTTTTCTATGGAAGGAAGACATGCAACAGTAACTTACTGTGGGCCACATTTCATAAGATATAATCTATTCCATTATTCTTGTGTATGTTTCATATGAAAAATGTTATGAAGTTTTTTCCCCTCACAAAAATACATATTCCCTTATCTCATTAAGTCCCTATCTCACACAACACCCATTCCCCTGCTGCCGCCCGGCCCCCCTGCTTCCTCACCAGGGTCTCCCCAGATTACGTTGCTATTTAAAAAGTATAAAAGAAATGCATCCATTTTGTTCACACACAGTCAGTCCATTACTCAATTTAAAATCTCAGGTGCATGTAGATGAAATCCTGAGAATGAAATGAACCTGGGTTTGGTTGACTGTGCCTGGTGAGATTTTGGCATTATCTCCCAAATGCTATTACTTACATTTTTTTGTTGTCTGTAGAATGTGATATTTGCGTCCATCAGTTGTAGTATTTAGGCTTAGAGATGACCTTATACTGGTCAGAGCTGCCCATTTTTGGTTTTCATTTATGTGATGCTTGGGTACTCATGTGAGAAAAGTCTGGGAGATGGTGCAACCTGGAAAATTGCATTTTATCGAATACATTTAACATTTTTGTGTGCTTGGATTTTTATTTATGTTCAATTATAACATTAATACATGCATATTTGTGAAAATCCAAACACTGTAAAGTATGTAAACCAAACATTGAAGGTTTCCTACTTCCTCTGTCTCCTACCAATTCACAGTTTACTCCTAGATATTCACTGTTAAAGGTTTGGGATCTATCTTTCACACAGACACACACACACACACACACACACACTCACATATTCACATATAAATATCCATTCTTCTTTTTAAAATTATAAAACAATATTTTACATGCTGTTCTGCAAAGATAGTTTTTGCTTAGAATATTATAAATTTCCATGTCACTACCTGTAGATCTATTTCATTCTTTTGAATAGCTCTATAATATTATTTTTACTCTTAAAATCAAAGCTGCAGTGAACATCATTTTACCTAAATATTTGATTGCTGGACCAACAAATATATACTCTTACATTTTGATAAAGTAATCATTTTGAAATTTTAATCTGATAAAAATTTTGCTTTAAAAATGTTTAAATGCCCTATAAAAGTTATACCAATTTACATTCTCTGTTACCTACTCTAATAGTATTAATTCAATGAATAAAAAAAATTCTCTTCTTTCTGACTCACTTAATGTAGATATCTTAGTGTCAGGGAAAAGATGTGGAGTGGCTCATTTTAATAAGTAAGACTTGAAGCCCTGTAGAAGTGGGTTTTAGTCATAGCTCTGCCCATCACATATGTGTATAAGTGGTCACAGACACATTATTTAACCTCAACATCCATATTGTCGTAGTGAAGGTGGGGGCATATGTACTAAGTGCTTACAGAATTTCAATAAACAAAAAGACAAACATGCAGGAAAGATATATTCAATTAAAAGCACAACAGAAAAAAATACATTTAGCTATTCATAATCTACACATCAACACACACATATAAATGAGATAATACATTACAAATAAGATGAAATTAGACCAAATCTCATTAGTGTCAGTTCATATATATTAATGGTGGGCCAAAGAAACTAAAATGTGTTTCCTCATCATTCATGATACTTAAAAGATCTCAAAGCTTATCTCACATATGTAGGCCATTGAGACATGAAGGATCAAGTGATAAAGTTCAGTGCAATTTATAGACATTAGTAAAATAAAAAGTTTACAACTGTGCTCTTAAGAGGTCAGGGTCATTTTTGTGTGCAGAGGGCCGCCATTACTGATTTATATGAAAACCCATTATGTCTTTTCTTTTTCTTTTTTTTTTTTTTTTAACATCTTTATAGGAGTATAATTGCTTTACAATGGTGTGTTAGTTTCTGCTTTATAACAAAGTGAATCAGCTTAATGCCTAGGTTTACCTAGGGAACTTTGGCTGAGGAAATAAGATTTAAGAAAATGACGTATTTGTTCTAGATGTAATATTAATTAACATAGTGCCAGCAATATTGCATTTCATAGAAGAAAATGTAAAATGTTAAAATTGAAGCTATGTTACAGTTCAAGAAAATTTTTATTTAACTCTTACCTATCTGGTTTAACCTATAGAGACATAGTGGCCTTATTTAACTACATTTATTCTTTCATGCTTGTATCAAAATAGGTTCTATTGATGTCAATCAACTAATACCATTCATGCATTCTTATATATCTTGAAAACATGTGTGCAAAAGCAAAACAAAATGCTTTCTTTGAGGAATCAAAACAAAAAACCTCATCAATTTATCTCTGTCATGTGTAATAGAAAAGAAAATCAGCAAGCTTGGGAGGCCATATAGAAATCGTATAAACCTAGTAACTGACTAACTGACAAATGTTTCTCAGCCTCATCACTAAAAATCAAGACATATTGTAAGCCAGTATGTGATAGTCAGCCAGTCAACAAGTATGTTTTGAATTTCTTCATTTGAGGTCAAGACAAATCTATTTTCTTAGCAACTTCCTTGAAAATCTTTGTTATTAACCTGTAGAGGGAAAACACTTTCATAAGTCTGTTTGGGGACTTCCCTGGCTGTCCAGTGGTTAAGACTCCATGACTTCACTGCAGGGGCCACGGATTCAATCCCTGGTCCGGGAACTAAGATCCCACATGCTGCATGGCGCAGCCAAAAAAAAAAAGTCTGTTTGTGTTAATGATAATAATAATAGTAAACCCTTTTGTAGCACTTCTTGTGAGCCAAGCACAGCTGTAAGTATCGTATGCACATTAATTAATTTAATATTCCTGAAGTTTCTTTATAGCTGAGGAAAATGAGACACAGAGGTTAAGCAATCCACACAGCAAGTAAGTGACAGTCTGGATTTAAACCCAGACTATCTGGCTACAAGTCCTTGCTGTTATCCAGATCACTATATAATCTCTCTTTTATGCTGTGACAGATAGATTGATCCCTTTAATGTGTAGGTATTATCTAGACCAATTTTTCAGAGAAGTAGATACACAATTGTTGGATAGAAACACAATTTAATTGCTTTCCAAGAAAACAGTTCCAGCTAACATTGAATGTTTTTTTTTTTTCTTTTCATCTCCCAACTCATTAATTGACTAATTAGGATAATCTTTAATATAATGATGGAGTTGATACCTTGGTTAACTTAAAGATTAATCATTTTATTTCTGATGAATGTATATATGATATACGAATCTATATGCATCTAGAAATATGAAATAGAAACTTGAAAAATCCCATAGTTTAATTTACGCAGAAAATACTGTTATAAAGAGGAAAATGATTCATACAAAATATAAAGGCAATTACTCATATGCTCAGAAGTCAGGTACTCTTAGCTGGTACAGACATAAATCTGGAACTGTAAGGCTTATCTATGTTAATTTCCTAAAGTACCCTGCAGATACTCCTGTTAGCTTCAAGACAAGAATATCTTGAGGGTTAAGGTCACTCATATCATTATCACTTATCTGGGAAGCTTCTTTAGAGTGCATTGTATTATGATCCATCGAAGATTGATTATTGAACCATCAGATAGATGCTCTACCAATTAGCCAAATATTTCTCTCTAATCCATTTGCAAAATAACAAACAATAGAGAATCGATATGGGTAGACATTATGGGAAATACAGCCCTGTCTTGTTTATCTGCGTAGTCTCAGCTGTAACACCAACTATAAGACTGAGAAGGCATCAGTTGTGAAAGGAATCAGTTGTGAAACTGAATTGTAAAAATTGGAGTTTAAGATATGATTCTGAGCTCCAAAGTGCTTACAATTTGTTTGAAGAGACAAACAATGTGTCAGAAACAATAGAGAGAAGAATGAAACATCAAACTACTTGTCATAAAATCTAAGAGTAAGTATGAGTCCATAGTATGGGAAGATGAACCTGAAACAGAAAAAATAAAACTTAAAAAGCTAAATTTTAAAAAAATGTTGGCTGCGTATTTAAGGTTTTTGTAAAATCTTGGGTAGCACTCCAATGGGAAAGAAAGCAAAGCTGAGGGAGGCATTTGGACATGAGGTCCATTAAACTGCACCAAGTCACATCCAAATTAATAGCAAATCTCTGTAAGAATCCAGAAGGCCAATGTTTAAGGATTTTGTTTCCCCAAACTACTTGTTTGAGAGTAAATGAAATGGTGATACAATGTGTAAATTTGAGTTCTTGCATCTTCTTCCTCTTGGAAATTAGGAGAAAACAGCAAATCTATAGTGACTGTGTCCTTGATTAGTGGCTCAGATTCCATGACATGCTTCCCCCTAACCAATCCCCATCAACCTAGGCATTTTCCTTGTCAATTGATGTCCTCATATTTTCCCCAACTCCATCTATACACCATATATTTCTTCAGGTTAGTCCATAACTCTTATTCTTTTCTCCTCTCGCTCCATCTAGAAAATAAATTTCAATTACATGTTCACATATCCTAGGAAACAATTGTATTCAAGGTCAAGATCAAGTGAAATCACTTAGATTTCTCTCCCTCTCTATCTCCCTCTTCCTTTCTCTCCTGGGCTTTATAACTGAACACCGTGGACTTTCCTTTGGAGACTTTGCAGGAGTCATTTTTCCAATTCTTGGTCTCATATATATAACTATTCACAAGCACATGTATGTGTATGCATACATGTATATATATGAAAGGAGAGACAGTTCACTTGTTGATAAGTGTATGTGTAATATATAATTTTGTAAGAACACAATAAAGCCATCGCCACCTTTATCTGTGAAGAATTTGTGTTCTAAGATAAGTGAGGACTTTTAGAAAGGAGAGCATATTGCTTATAGATTTTGTGAAAACTTGGTGTTTCAGTTAACAGCAACCTAGAGATACCGATTTTACCTGTGTGCACAAGTGTAATACTGTGCTCCAAAGCTTGTCTCCCCACCTCCCTTCCCTCTCTGCTCTCCCCTCATGCCCAGCATCACCCCAGCCTACACATGTACAGAATGCACTTGGAGCCTGTCATTTGGGGAAGGCAGAAAAAATGTGTCATTCATCCATCTCTGAGTTCCCATGGCTTGAAATGCGGTAGATATGTCATCAATATTTATTGAATCTTAGTAGCTAAATGAAAACTTAGATAATCATATATAGCAATAGATTTTATGCAAAAATGCATTGTGAAGAGCTTAAGAGTAAATACAGGGTTCCAGAGGCCAAAGAGCCAGGGAATCACAGGATAACATAGCCCACTGTGGACCTTTGTCCAGTCTAGTCTGACTCTCCACTTCCCCCTCTGGCCTTGTGTTTTCTGAACTCATATATTCTACACACACTATCTCTTCTCATGCTAACAACTGTATTGCAGCTAGGAATTACTATCCATGTTTAACTACCAACAAAGTGCCCAGTGGATGAACTGCACTCAATAAAAAGCATCCCCCTTGTTCGGCCATTAAACAGTTTCCTATTTAATCCCAACTCAGAGTGATTTCTCTGCCCACACAGAACATATCTCAGAAGTTGTTGGTATTTTTTGCATTTTCCCATCTAGTATTGAAAATATCTTTTCTCACAGGTCTCAGAGGTTCCCCCACAAATAGGGAAGTTGGCCTGATAGCCCAGAGTTTTGTAGGCTTGTTTTCCCATGACCCTTGATTGTAGCAGAGATACTTATTGGCTACATGTACAATATGGAAAGATGGGAAAAGATGGACAATGATTTCTATACATCTCTTACCCGCAGGTTTCAATATGATTGTGGCTCAGAGTTTGATGTGTGTTTGTGTTGCCTCATCACCTCATACATTCTTTGGTGGGTGGATAAATTCATATTCTCATGGTTTCCATGAGTCAGAGAAGTAAAAGCTAAGTCAGTGAGTGACCCTATGTTTCAGTCTTCTCCATGACTCTTCTTGTATGATTTAATGCAATTATTAGTCCATATCATAGTTAAACTTTACAGACACTCTCAATTCACACTGGAAACACCAGAGTCTAGTTTTCCATTTGAAACATAAATCAAATCCAGCAAATTCAGGGACAAACACTGTCCCTTGGCGCTCATGTTTCATTCTACTAAATTTAATTGAGGGAAATATTTTTTATATCTCTTTATGGTCCGAGAGTTGTACCTCTTCTTTGTTTCACTTTGTCAGAATGAATCTGGCTTTTTCAGATGCGGACTTTAGGAAAAGTATTCATTACCTATAGATAATATAGAAGATTTAGAAAATTAACTACATAGATTTGAATCTGGGGTGAATATCTTATAATTCTGTATAGGGTGAGTTAATGTATATGCTATTCAAATTCATACAATTCTGTTAGGGTCTCTCGACAGAATTCAACACCACATATCACCTTTTAGCCTCTTTATCCCACTTTCTCTCTTCTTTGGTGTGAGTAGAATTCTATTTTCCTTTTTTTTAATAATTCAAGGAAACTGCCATCTCTAATCAGAGAATACAGATTTACTAGACCAAAGGCATGAGGAAAAATATTTCCACTGCAATTAGAAAGTTTTAAAGTTTGATGGTGGTTCAATCTGTAAGAACATACTAACGGTCTATGATAAATTCTATTATTAACTTTCTAACTTTTAGCTTTCTTAAATAATAAATGTTTATTTACAAAGGATTCTGCTGTGGCAGGAATGAACAAAGAAGTAAGTCAATTCAATTCTTATACTTTCATGTATATCTGATCTCAAACTCAACCAAGACTATTATTTAAAAACATTAAATGAAATGAATTGTTTAAAGTATTTGACTAGTGTGAGAAAAACATCCAATAGTTTAAGTGATGTACATTTTCATGAACTTTTACATAGGAAGTATCCTGTCTGTCTCTTTATTTATCTAGTCTGTGTTTCCCACATAATGATCACTTTCAATTATATAAATATTTTATCATTTTATGAAAAAATGAGAATTAAATTATTGGAGTAAATTATCAGCCTTCATCTTTTTAGTAGACCAGTCTTAAGCCTTCATTTATTTTATTTTTTTTTTAATTGTGATGAAGTTGAGCATTGTGAAAGTAGCATAAAATTTTAGGAATTTTTAAAATGGTTTCTATGATAAGACATTTATTTTCTTTCTGATGGTACAAGATAAAGTACACTTATTAATAGCATTCATCTTTACTTTTACATTTGAAAATATGTAAACCTTAAGACGTATCTGGAGTTTTTTCTATAACCCCTATGTTGTTGGTTAAAGAAACTTTGTGTTTTCTATCACTGGAAAATCATTTTTAAGTTATTGACTTTGCTTGTTCACTATCTTATAATCTCACCTTCCTTCAAAAAATTTAGTATATCTTAGTGATTTGGCACAAAGCATAGCTATAAAAATACTATACAACTATTTTACTTTGATTTTTTTCTTTCTAAATATATTGGGTTAATATTAAATCCATGAATATTGAGCATATTTTTTTTAACATCTTTATTGGAGTATAATTGCTTTACAATGGTGTGTTAGTTTCTGCTTTATAACAAAGTGAATCAGTTATACATATCCATATGTTTCCATATCTCTTCCCTCTTGCATCTCCCTCCCTCCCACCTTCCCTGTCCCACCCCTCTAGATGGTCACAAACCACCTAGCTGATCTCCCTGTGCTATGCAGCTGCTTCCCACTAGCTATCTATTTTACGTTTGGTTGTGTATATATGTCCATGCCACTCTCTCACTTTGTCACAGTTTACCCTTCCCCCTCCCCGTATCCTCAAGTTCATGCTCTAGTAGGTCTGTGTCTTTATTCCCGTCTTACCCCTAGGTTCTTCATGACCTTTTTTTTTTTTTTTCCTTACACGCCATATATATGTGTTAACATACGGTATTTGTTTTTCTCTTTCTGACTTACTTCACTCTGTATGACAGACTCTAGGTCCATCCACCTCACTACAAATAACTCAATTTCGTTTCTTTTTATGGCTGAGTAATATTCCATTGTATATATGTGCCACATCTTTATCCATTCATCTGTTGATGGACACTTAGGTTGCTTCCATATCCTGGCTATTGTAAATAGAGCTGCAGTGAACATTTTGGTACATGACTCTTTTTGAATTACGGTTTTCTCAAGGTATATGCCCAGTAGTGGGATTGCTGGGTCGTATGGTAGTTCTATTTGTAGTTTTCTAAGGAAACTCCATACTGTTCTCCATAGTGGCTGTATCAGTTTACATTCCCACCAACAGTACAAGAGTGTTCCCTTTTCTCCACACCGTCTCCAGCATTTATTGTTTCTAGATTTTTTGATGATGGCCATTCTGACTGGTGTGAGATGATATCTCATTGTAGTTTTGATTTACATTTCTCTAATGATTAATGATGTTGAGCATTCTTTCATGTGTTTGTTGGCAATCTGTATATCTTCTTTGGAGAAATGTCTATTTAGATCTTCTGCCCATTTTTGGATTGAGTTGTTTGTTTTTTTGTTATTGAGCTGCATGAGCTGCTTGTAAATCTTGGAGATTAATCCTTTGTCAGTTGCTTCATTTGCAAATATTTTCTCCCATTCTGAGGGTTTTCTTTTGGTCTTGTTTATGGTTTCCTTTGCTGTGCAAAAGCTTTTAAGTTTCATTAGGTCCCATTTGTTTATTTTTGTTTTTATTTCCATTTCTCTAGGAGGTGGGTCAAAAAGGATCTTGCTGTGATTTATGTCATAGAGTGTTCTGCCTATGTTTTCCTCTAAGGGTTTTATAGTGTCTGGCCTTACATTTAGGTCTTTAATCCATTTTGAGTTTATTTTTGTGTATGGTGTTAGGGAGTGTTCTAATTTCATGCTTTATTGAGCATATTATAGTAAAAAAGTTAGGTACCACAAAACTACATAAACAAATGAATCAATACTTTACAGAACTATATGTAATGAGAAGGTTGTAATTCTCAGCAGGAGTCAGGGACCAAATGCAGTAATAGCAGAAACAAGGAAGAAATTCTTTGGAAAAATTAGGTATTCTAAAAATTTTTATCTGCCAATCAAGTTAGTCCTTTGTGTGGTAAAAATGTCAATAATCTAACATCTACTTAATCATATTTTTCTAGAAGTTTGTATAAACTCTAATGGTAGTGTGTACTATATGTACTAGAAATAATGCCTGTCTGCTTTATAAGTCACTGAAGATTTGTTTCTTCCATAAAGCTTTCCTGGCCATCCTTACTCATTCCCAGGTGTATGGTGAACAATCCTCTCCTGATCTTTCTTTATTGCCATCGTTATTACATAATTTCTATGTATTTCTCTTATTGAGATGTAGCAATAATCATATATTTGTATTTGGGCTTCTAATTTTTGTGTTAGAGCCTTAAATCCTATATTTTTCTCATTCTACATGGGTTTTTAAATGTGTACTCGTTCATTTATTCCATAAATTTTTTTTTGATGTGGACCATTTTTAAAGTCTTTATTGAATTTGTTACAATATTGCTTCTGTTTTATGTTTTGTTTTTTCAGTCGTGAGGCATGTGGGACCTTAGCTCCCCAACCAGGGATCAAACCCACACCCTCTGCATTGGAAGGCAAATTCTTAACCACTGGACCACCAGGGAAGTCCCTATTCCATAAATATTTCTAACGTGTCTATAATATATGTATGTATATATACATGTATATATAATATTTCCATACATCAACCACATAGATAAAGCACCCCGCTTTGAGAGGCAATGGGATGATTTAGAAATAGCTACTACCAGCCTCAAAGAGTCACTGCCTGGTTAGGAAGATGCACTTTGGATTAGGAAGGGAACAGTGCAATGTAGACCATGTTCATGCTGATAGAGAGGGACATATGAACTATTTTGTATATTCAGAAGGGAACAAGATTCCTTATATTGAGGTAAGCAAGAAAGAAGTGGCTTCTAGTTTACATTTTAAAAGATAATAAGAAGAATGTGGCCATGCAGAAATATTAAAGAATTAGGTACCAAAGAGATAAAACAGAAAATACCCTATGCTTGGAAATTTAGGTACAGGAACAGCAAATAATTTGATTTGAGGATTAGGTCTTAGTAAAGAGAGGAGTCATGGGTGAATAGCATGTAGAAGGTTAGAATGGAGTGAAACTTGAAAGCATCTTGAATACAAAGATTAAAAACTTTGGATTTTGTTTTAAGGTCAGCAGAATAGTCAAGCATTAGCTCTTTGTGCCTCTGCTGACTCTTTGAAGCTACCTGCTTTTGGAGGGTAAAACTACAATTTTATAAATACTTTCCATATTATTTTGCACACAGCACTATTCATATCACTTGGGATCCAATAACTCTGACCTTCCTCCAGTGATATAGCTAAAATAGTGGGGGTTCTTAAGGATACCAAGCCCAAGGCTGGCACATCATATTAAACAGTAATTGTCAGGTCAGACCTCCAGTGTTTGGTATGCCTGCCAAAGACTTATCTAAATATATCCAACCACTTTGCCCTACAAGTTAGCTTAGAAATCTTGATAAAGCAGGCTCTCTGGACAATTGTTATTTCCCTTCTGACATGCACAAAGCAGAATTTACTCTGAGAATGGCCTTTTCCCTGGTATTTTGATATATCTACTTCTGAAACTAGGAAGTTAATGACATGTAAATTTTTTTTTCCTTAAATGTCACTATAGCATTATTTAAAAATCAGAACAAAACAATTAAGTAGCCTTGCTCTTTTTTTTCTTATTTCATCTCCCTATCCATTCAATGCTAATTGAGCACCTACTATATACTAGATACTTTACAGGATGACAGGAAATGAAAAAGAATATGTTTCTGTCCTGCAGAAGCTCTAGTCTGTTGGAGAGTACACACAATGGAACAGTTATATTAAATTGTAAGGAGTGCTACAACAGAGATATGAAATACTTGCTTAAAGCCCCAAAGAAGTAGTTTCTGTCTCTCACTGCCTAAGTTTGGTATTGTTACTAAAAGTTCATCTAATACCTTTTTAAATAATAATATTAATCAGGATAAAGCAATTCATTCATTCATATAAACTCCCCTGTATCTGTGTGTTCATATGGCAGTGGCAATATGCTTTATAACTATGCTGGTTCAAAGCCCTTTCTGTTGAATTATAAGGTCAAGTAGAGATTCCAAAGGAAAGCCTATGTTTTCCATGCCCAGCCCCCAACTCTTCTTTTCTGTCAATGAGATTTCACACACTGTGTGGTCTATTGCCTTGGAGAACTAAACTGTGATGGACGGATGAATCAGACAAGAAAAGTTCTGGTTTATTAGCAGCCTACATTATGAATTCTGACTGCCAGTCTCTGTGCTATTGGACACGGTGGTTTATGAAACTGTTTCTATGCATGTGCTGCAAATTTAACATAGTTCGTTATTTTACTGTGGGTTCTTATAAAGCCTGATTTAGAAATAAAAGTCCCAAAACAATGAGAATTTTAGTCATTTGCCTTAAGTCAGAAGGTGATCTTTATGAACGTTGAATTCAAAATCTTAATTCTTCTATTAGAAAATTAAATGAAACTGAAAAATTTTAATACCTTTCCCCCAGTATATCTCCCTACATACAGGTTATTTTGTTAAAAAAGTATTAAACTGCAGGGAAAATTTTCATTAAGGCTGTAATCTTCTGCTTATTCCACTTGAGCGATCCTTAGAGTTGGCAAATTCCTAACATTATGATTTTTTTTCTCATCGACTCTATTCGTGTGGGTCTAACAAACCTTTCCACAGTTAAAAAGATGATAGAACTATAGAAGCTGACACACAGACTTGGAATGATCCTTATCTCTCTTGTGGTAATATGATTCTGCTGTGTGACCAAGACTCCAGGAACCTTACCTCAAACCCACATATCAACAAGATACTGGATCTTGAATAACAAATTAGTGAAAAGCAGAGAAAACATTCTCTTCAATAATAGAAAATTACTCCTACACAGAGGCTTGTCCTCTGTGAGCACGGTGGTCCCCTATGGGCAGTCATTTTTTAATTCAGAGAAAAGTTTTAGTTAACTTCTTCTTCCTGAAGTCAAGGTCACTTCAGGGAGAGAGTTTATGATCTTCTCATGTTCTTCTGGCTACCTCTTCTGCCTTGTCATCCTAGCCAAGTCATGGGGGCAAATGCTGTTTAGAAATGGATGTGCTGACGTCCATGGCACCTCCAAACCTTCCGCTGTGTTCCTCTCAGTTCAGGGAGTCCGTGTTCTCTCCTTTCTGCCCTTCTGTTTCTTCTCTAACACTATTCCTTTTAACTCCCTTTTCTTTCCTATTCTGAAGAGTTATTGTTTACGAGTGTGAAAATACAGGAAAAAAATAACTTTTATATGCAGAATTTTATAATGTTTCATTGAGTTTTCCAGGCTGACCAATTCAAAAGACCCAGGAATTCATGTGTGGAATGTATGTCCAAGACAAAACAACCCTAAACCCAAGTAGTGGGGTAAAAAATAGTCCTCTACAGATCCTACCTTAATAAGATACAACTAATGTGGTCACATTTCTATACGAACAGCTTCATTCCTCAATTAAATAATGAAATGAAGGAGCTTTTTGAAGGAAAATAAACTATGGTACAGACCAAAGCATTAAGACTTCTTGAATTTTTCCAATTGATTGGTTTCTAATTTTCTAAGCACATGCCATGTTTTCTATGCAAATCTAACAATTTATTATCAAATAGTGTTAATACACATATGTCCTGATCCATAATCACTTTAATTAACACATCAGGTTCCTGGGCGTAATACCATTAATCTAATTAAAACAGAGCTAGATTTAGACGTGAACTTATAAAAACCAAGACTTGGGTATGGGGGATATGTTCTGTTTATGGATCACATATCTGTTTGTGGTGTTACATGGACTGAAGTTCTAATGAGACATAATTTTTCCTATGTTATGTTGTGTGTTGCCTGAATTGCTGAAATAATTCACAGTATAGTATAAAAGACAGCCACACGAAATAATATTTTTTGATGCAGGATGCTAGGAAAGCACCTAATATGCAATGTCAAGGCAACTAAAATATCAGATAGAAATATTTATTTGTAGTCACATGGTTAGCCTTTGATATAAGGTATCTGGAACTATTTCCAAGTGTTTGTTGCTTTTTATTCAAAATTACTTCATTCAGACGCAGAGAGCCTTTCTACTTACTAGTCCTAACAGTGGATGGAATTTGTCCCCTTAAGATACGTGGTAATTTTTAAACCTTCTAAAGGATCTGCTGGAAAAGTATCATTCTATCAGGAATAGTTAGGGAGGGTTGGAAAAAGTATGCCTGAAAAAACCAAATCCATATCCTTGAGCCCTTATTTTTGCATCCTCTCCCTTTCTCTAATGATGTGAATGTTACATCACGTCTGTTACTTTTCACTGGGAATGTGAAGGTGGAAGATATGATTTCAAAAATTACTATTCCCAAAGGAAATACTGAAAAGCAAAAGCAACATAAACCCAGTCAAGGCAGGAATCATTAACTGAATCCCCTACTTTACATATATAAGATATTGCAAGTAGAGAGTATATATGAGCACGAAGGGGAAGGTCGTCTATAATGTCTGGTACATTTGCAAAATATATCTGTGGTGCTAAAGAGAGATTTAATGGACGTTCAAACTTTTCTAGTGGAAGTAAATAAAAGTTCCATTTTTTATATTTTATTTTTGTTGGAGCAGGGAGAGGAGGTTAAAAACGATGCAAAATTAGAAAAATGAAGTGATCATTTAAGAAGCTTTATCTTACTTCAGGCTTGTCATTTCCATTGATGTGAAAATAAACGTGAAACATATGGCTTGGGTTAAGAGGTCACAGAACAACAAGTTTAAAGTCTTAAGGCCAAAGTATTCATGGCAAATGCTTGTTGATTTCTATAAGAATTCAAAATCCTAATAAAAGTCTTGAAAACCCCAAGGAGACCTGGAGGCACATCACTCAGGAAACAGAAGTCATAAGAGAATGCACTGACTGAGGCATTCTCAAGGATGTTCCAGATCCCAGGCCACCGCCTGAATGTACGTAGGAGAAAGTGTTTCCGGACCATTGGAATCTTTGGTCTGCCAGTGCTGGTGGGACCTTCCTGGGAGTCAACTGGCTACAGCAAAATAAAGGAGAACAAAAATAGCTTGGGAGAGTAGATGCTAGAGGCCAGCTTATGCCTGACTTTATAGACTGTGGCTAAGGGTTTTAATTTTGCTCTAATGGGAATTCACTCTAGGTTTTGAGCTGGGATAGGTGTGTGGGGAGCAACATGGTCCAGTTCACATTTTAAGAAAATTACTCTGGTGCAGTGGGGAGAAGTAATTGGAATAGGGCAGGTATGGAAGCTGAATAACCAGTTAGGAATCTGTTTTAATAGACCAAGCCACAGATTCTGGTCCTTGGACTAGGTGATAGGAAGAAGTAGAGAAATAAAACTGAAAACACAGCCTTGGATTGTATATAGTGGAAGAGGGGACTAGAGGATACAAAAACAAATTCTAGATTCTGGCTTGAGTTCCTGTATGGGGCACACTAATTGGAAATGCTTATGGATATCAAAAGAAGAATTGCTAATATTTATCATGTGCTTCACGATGTAGCAGTCGGAGTTTTAATCAGTTTTAATAAACACATCAATACAATACTTTCGATAACTTTGCTTCTATTACTACCCCTATTTTACAAATGAGAACACTGAGTAATGTTAAATAAAGCACTCTAATGCCACATGCTAAGAAGTAGTGAAGCTGGAATTCAAGTCTGTGTAGTCTGATTCCAAAATCCTTGTTTTCAAGAATTTCATTTATCTCACCTGACCATTATTATTATACTACATTATTTAGATAAGTAAGCAATTATACATATGAGTTTGAACTTCAGAAGAGAAGGTTGTACTACAGATATAAATTTAAGAGTCACAATTATGAGAACAGTTTCAGTGGGGCAAAGACAGCAATAATGCATCTGAGCGTGTGAAAGTATGAGGGCATAACAAATGAAAGACAACAGCATACACTGATGATTCAACAAGTTTGTCTCTGGAGGGCAAATGTATAGCAGTGACACAAACGGATTTGGCACAAGAAACACACATAGAGCACAGGCACACACATGCACACACACAGTATTACAGAATCTAAGGATAGTGAGAATCATGCTGTTGTCAGCTGCATAAAGTACACCAGAAAAGTCCAGAAAAGAATTTTTTTTAAGACTATCACATTGTACTTTAAAAAAAAAAAAAAAAAAAGATTGTTAATAGCCTTTTAAACAATGCAACCCTGGAAAATCAGGTTTTTCCTGCAGTTCTGAGTACAACATCCCTGGTTAAAAATTGAAAAGAACTCTTGATCACCACACAGTCCTTTCTTTTACCTTCCTTTTGCTGAATATTTGTTTCCACTGGAATTAGGATCCAGCAGAATGGGTCCATTAACTCCCCAGGATTTCCTGGAGAAGCCTCGCCTCAACTCACCAATATCTTTCAAAAATAATTGTGTCCTCATATTAATCAAACAATCAAAAATTAAATACAAAGAAAAAATTTTAAAAGCAGTAAGGGAAAAACTACAAATAACATACAACGGAATCCCCATACGGTTAAGAGCTGATCTTTCAGCAAAAACTCTGCAAGGCAGAAGGGAATGGCAGGACATATTTAAAGTGATGAAAGGGAAAAACCTACAACAAAGATGACTCTACCCAGCAAGGATCTCATTCAGATTCGATGGAGAAATTAAAACCTTTACAGGCAAGCAAAAGCTAAGAGAATTCAGTACCACCAAGCCAGCATTACAACAAATGCTAAAGGCACTTCTCTAGGCAGGAAACACAAGAGAAGGAAAAGACCTACAATAACAAACCCAAAACAATTAAGAAAATGGTAATAGGAACATACATATCAATAACTACCTTAAATGTAAATGGATTAAATGCTCCAACCAAAAGACATAGACTGGCTGAATGGATGCAAAAACAAGACCCATATATATGCTGTCTACAAGAGACCCACTTCAGACCTAGGGACACATACAGACTGAAAGTGAGGGGATGGAAAAAGATATTCCATGCAACTGGAAATCAAAAGAAAGCTGGAGTAGCAATTCTCACATCAGACAAACTAGACTTTAAAGTAGAGACTATTACAAGAGACAAATAAGGACACTACATAATGATCAAGGGATCAATCCAATAAGAAGATATAACAATTGTAAATATTTATGCACCCAGCATAGGAGCACATCAATACATAAGGCGCAAATGCTATCAGCCATGAAAGGGGAAGTCAAAAGTAACACAATAATAGTAGGGGACTTTAACACCCCACTTTCACCAATGGACAGATCATCCAAAATGAAAGTAAATAAGGAAACACAAGCTTTAAATGATACATTAAACAAGATGGACTTAATTGATATTTATAGGACATTCCATCCAAAGACAACAGAATAAAATTTCTTCTCAAGTGCTCATGGAACATTCTCCAGGATAGATCATATCTTGGGTCACAAATCAAGCCTTGGTAAATTTAAGAAAATTGAAATTGTATCAAGTATCTTTTCTGACCACAACACTATGAGACTAGATATCAATTACAGGAAAAAAATCTGTAAAAAATACAGACACATGGAGGCTAAACAATACACTACTTAATAACCAGGAGATCAAAGAGGAAATGAAAAAATACCTAGAAACAAATGACAATGAAAACACGATGACCCAAAACCTATGGAATGCAGCAAAAGCAGTTCTAAGAGGGATGTTTATAGCAATACAATCCTACCTCAAGAAACAAGAAACATCTCAAATAAACAACCTAACATAACCCCTAAAGTAATTAGAGAACGAAGAGAAAAAAAACCCCCAAAGTTAGCAGAAGGAAAGAAATCATAAAGATCACATCACAAACAAATGGAAAAGAGGGACTTCACTGTGGGGCAGTGGTTAAGAATCCACCTGCCAGTGCACAGAACACAGGTTCGAGCCCTAGTCCAGGAAAATCCCACATGCCACAGAGCAACTAAGCCGGTGCGCCACAACTACTGAGCCTGCACTCTAGAGCCCACAAACCACAACTATTGAGCCCATGTCCCACAACTACTGAAGCCCGCGTGCCTAGAGCCTGTGCTCCACAACAAGAGAAGCCACCACAATGAGAAGCCCACCCCTCGCTGCAACTAGAGACAGCCCGCACGCAGCCACAAAGACCCAACACAGCCAAATATTAATTAATTAATTATTTTAAAAAAGAAACAAAAGAAAAAGAAATGAAGGAAACAATAGCAAAGATCAATAAAACTAAAAGCTGGTTCTTTGAGAAGATAAACAAAATTGATAGACCATTAGCCAGACTCATCAAGAAAAAAAGAGAGAGGACTCAGTAGAATTAGAAATGAAAAAGAAGAAGTAAAAACTGACACTGCAGAAATAGAAAGGATCATGAGACATTACTACAAGCAACTATATGCCAATAAAATGGACAATCTGGAAGAAATGGACAAATTCTTAGAAAAGCAAAACCTGCTGAGACTGAACCAGGAAGAAATAAAAAATATAAACAGACCAATCACAAGCACTGAAATTGAGACTGTGATTTAAAATCTTCCAACAAACAAAAGCCCAGGACCAGATGGCTTCACAGGCAAATTTTATCAAACATTTAGAGAAGAGCTAACACCTATCCTTCTCAAACTCTTCCAAAATATGGCAGAGGGAGAAACACTCCCAAACTCATTCTACGAGACCACCATCACCCTGATACCAAAACCAGACAGAGATATCACAAATAAAGAAAACTACAGGACAATATCACTGATGAACATAGACGCAAATATCCTCAGCAAAATACTAGCAAACAGAATCCAAGAGCACATTAAAAGGATCATACACCATGATCAAGTGGGGTTTATCCCAGGAATGCAAGGATTCTTCACGATATGCAAATCAATGTGATACACCATATTAACAAATTGAAGGAGAAAAACCATATGATCATCTCAATAGATGCAGAAGAAGCTTCAGACAAAATTCAACACCCATTTATGATAAAAAACCCTCCAGAAAGTAGGCATAGAGGGAACTTATCTCAACATAATAAAGGGCATATATGACAAACCCACAGCCAGCATCGTTCTCAACGGTGAAAAACTGAAACCATTTCCATTAAGATCAGGAACAAGACAAGGTGGCCCACTCTCACCACTATTATTCAACAGAGTTTTGGAAGTTTTAGCCACAGCAATTAGAGAAGGAAAAGAAAAGAATCCAAATCGGAAAAGAAGTAAAGCTGTCACTGTTTGCAGATGACATGATACTATACATAGAGAATCCTAAAGATTCTACCAGAAAACTACTAGAACTAATCAATGAATTTGGTAAAGTAGCAGGATACAAAATTAATGCTCAGAAATCTCTTGCATTCCTATACACTAATGATGAAAAATCTGAAAGAGAAATTAAGGAAAC
The DNA here is from genome assembly GCF_965194805.1 of Balaenoptera borealis. Lineage (NCBI taxonomy): Eukaryota > Metazoa > Chordata > Mammalia > Artiodactyla > Balaenopteridae > Balaenoptera > Balaenoptera borealis. The sequence goes on along the minus strand of NC_138866.1, from coordinate 162,383,207 downwards.
ACTCCCATTTACCACTGCAACAAAAAGAATAAAATACCTAGGAATAAACCTACCTAAGGAGACAAAAGACCTATATGCAGAAAACTATAAGACACTGATGAAAGAAATTAAAGATGACACAAACAGATGGTGATATACCATGTTCTTGGATTGGAAGTATCAACATTGTGAAAATGACTATACTATCCAAAGCAATCTACAGATTCAATGCAATCCCTATCAAACTACCAATGGCATTTTTCACAGAACTAGAACAAAAAATTTCACAATTTGTATGGAAACACAAAAGACCCCGAATAGCCAAAGAATCTTGAGAAAGAAAAACGGAGCTAGAGGAATCAGGCTCTCAGACTTCAGACTATACTACAATGCTACAGTAATCAAGACAGTATGGTACTGGCACAAAACAAATATAGATCAATGGAACAGGATAGAAGGACCAGAGATAAACCCACACACATATGGTCACCTTATTTTTGATAAAGGAGGCAAGAATATACAATGGAGAAAAGACAGCCTCTTCAATAAGTGGTCCTGGGAAAACTGGACAGCTACATGTAAAAGAATGAAATTAGAACACTCCCTAACGCCATACACAAAAATAAACTCAAAATGGATTAAGAACCTAAATGTAAGGCCAGGCACTAGAAAACTCTTAGAGGAAAACATAGGCAGAACACTCTATGACATAAATCACAGCAAGATCGTTTTTGACCCACCTCCTAGAGAAATGGAAATAAAAGGAAAAATAAACAAATGGGACCTAACGAAACTTAAGGAAACCATAAACAAGATGAAAAGACAACCCTCAGAATGGGAGAAAATATTTGCAAATGAAGCAACTGACAAAGGATTAATCTCCAAAATTTACAAGCAGCTCATGCAGCTCAACATCAAAAAAACAAACAACCCAATCCAAAAATGGGCAGAAAACCTAAACAGACATTTCTCCAAAGAAGATATACAGATTGCCAACAAACACATGAAAGGATGCTCAACATCACTAATCATTAGAGAAATGCAAATCAAATCTGCAGTGAGGTATCACCTCACAGCAGTCAGAATGGCCATCATCAAAAAATCTACAAACAGTAAATGCTGGAGAGGGTGTGGAGAAAAGGGAACCCTCTTGCACTGTTGGTGGGAATGTAAATTGATACAGCCACTATGGAGAACAGTATGGAGGTTCGTTAAAAAACTAAAAATAGAACTACCATATGACCCAGCAATCCCACTACTGGGCATATACCCTGAGAAAACCGTAATTCCAAAAGAGTCATGTACCACAATGTTCATTGCAGCTCTATTTACAATAGCCATGACATGGAAGCAACCTAAATGTCCATCAACAAATGAATGGATAAAGAAGATGTGGCACATACATACAATGGAATATTACTCTGCCATGAAAAGAAACGAAATTGAGTTATTTGTAATGAGGTGGATGGACTTAGAGTCTGTCATACAGAGTGAAGTAAGTCAGAAAGAGAAAAACAAATACCATATTCTAACACATATATATGGAATTTTAAAAAAAAAGGTTCTGAAGAACCTAGGGGCAGGACAGGAATAAAGACACAGATGTAGAGAATGGACTTGAGGACATGGGTTTGGGGAAGGATAAACTGGGACGATGTGAGAGAGTGGTATGGACATATATACACTACCAAATGTGAAATAGCTAGTGGGAAGCAGCTGCATAGCATAGGGAAATCAGCTCGGTGCTTTTTGACCACCTAGAGGAGTGGGATAGGGAGGGTGGGAGGGAGACACAAGAGGGAGGAGATATGGGGATATATGTATATGTAAAACTGATTCACTTAGTTATAAAGCAGAAACTAACACACCATTGTAAAGCAATTATACTCCAGTAAAGATGTTAAATAAATGTATTAAAGGAAAATTGATTTTGTATTTCTTATTTACATATCTAATTTCATTACTATTTAATTAATAATGAAGAGTATTAATAAGGCTTATCATGTTTGATCTGTCTTAACATAGGTCTAATGAATGTGTGGAAATAGAGAATTCAAAACAAAAATAAGTAAACAGAATAAAATCTCACTGTAATTCTAGGTTTTAAAATATGTCGTTGTGAAATATAGTTTAATATAGTTTAAATATAAATATAGTTTATATAGTATAATAAACAAATAAACAAATGCCATTTGTTTGAAGTAAATATAAATATAGTTAAATATAGTTTAAGGAGACAAAGCATGGGAGCAAAGATTCCCAAACCCTCCTAAAAAGTAATCCTCATTTAAAATTTGTCATTGGAACACTTACACAGAAAAAAAGAAGTTTGTCCCTTTTCATTCACAAAGTCAATTCCATGCTTTCTTGCTTCTTTCTCACCAATGACAAATGTCTTTGTGTACCTACCACAATAGTCCCCTTTGGCAAACGAACATTTTTATTGTAGTAATATTTAAACTTAAACAAAGAAAGATGGATAGAGATATCCACCCACAACATCAAAGTTTTGTTTTTCTTATTTATTGACATCAAAAACAATTTTTTGCAATGTTTAAACAAAATTAATGCTTGGGAAGACTTAGATTTGACACTACTGTCCATATTTTTTTTTAATATATTAAATCAAACTTTACTTTTCCTTAACATATGTATCGTATTGGACGTTTGTCAAACAGGATCATTTCAAAATTTTATGATCTTTACCTAAGGTTCTCATTGGAGCTACATGAAACAAATACCCCCCCCCCCAACACATGCACAGACTTCCTTCTCTGTATTAATATGGAAGCAGATGCTGGATGTTTGCCAAAAAAGCTTATGAAAGAGACAAACATTTACCTTGAGTCACAACACCTAACAATATCTGTGGTAGAAATCCAGAACAGAGGTCAGACTCTGAAAAAGACATTAATTTATAATCCAGGGGTTTTTTTCTAATTTGAAAACTCACTTTTCAATGCTTCATTCTTCTTCACGTTGGTCTTTTAAAGGGGATCTCAGAAATTCACTATGCCACAACACACGCAAGCACTTTGAGAAAACACAAAATACTTTCAAATCAGGCTTTTTGGATAGAAAGTTAACACTAATCTGCTTATATAAGTCTTTTAAAAAAATATTAGGATACAAATTTTCATTTTGTTTCTCGACATTTGTAAAAATGGGCAGGTATCTTAAATAAGCTTACCAAAATACAGTGCTAATTTAGTGGTTGATCTTTCCGGGAAAAAGATCTATATGAACCTAATCGTTGAAATACCCTATTTTCTACGGATGGGATGATTTCATGTCATGAATGAGTAGATAAAACAATCAAACTAAGTCTAAGTTTTAACAGAGTTAAACAGAGTGATGCCAGAATTTAGCAGGGTAATGGCAGCAGATACAGAAAAAGTAATGCATTTCCTATAAAGACTACTCTTCAGAATTATTTTTCAGTTGCTCCTACCATGGGATAAGATTTATTTCCACACAAAGAAAAGTGTTGGAATTAGGTTGTCTTTGGGGAAATCCCTACCGAAGATATAAGACACACAAGACTTATCAGGAACTTCATTACATGAAAGTTCATGGAGAGAGAGAGAGAGAAAGAGAGAGAGAGAGAGGGATAGGGAGGGAGAAAGAGAAAGAGAGAAAGGGAAGGAAGGGAAGGAAGGAAGGGAGGGAGGAAAAGAAAATTAAAAAGGAAGTCTTTACTCATTACCAGATCAAATACCAGGCATAAGAATAATGTTGGAAATTTTTAATTTTTAAAAATTACATCTGTTTGTACATATCTATATATCTGTGTGTGTGTATATATATATATATATAAAGTTAGCTGAAATTCGGCATTCCCAGAATATTTCTTTAAATTATTTATTCTTTTAAAAAATACTGAATCCACACAGGCATAACAAATCCCTTCAGCTTCTGTTACCATCAGAAATAAGGACAAGAGATTTTGTTTCATCTGAGTGGATCTCATGTCATGTGTTAATGCTTCCAATAGTTGGCCACATATGATATCTGTAGTCATTAATTAAGCAGTCGAAGCAGCCTATTTTGTGTGTCAGATTTTTAATCCTGATTATTTAGCATTTACCAATCCACATGTCCTCTATTACATTGCAACTATGACATACTTTTTCTTAACTTCCTAAAAGGTGTTAAAGGAGACTCATCTAAGAAACATCTTACTCTCTCTTTATGATTATTCTCCTCTTAGTCATGATAATTCAAGTGATTAATTCCACGTGTTGCTTTTAGGAGCAAAAATAATAATATGAATGTATATTTAAAAGTTCTATTCCTAAATGTAACTTTGACTTTTGTTCCAGTGTGTTTATCTACCCTCATACCCAGTTACCATCTCTGTACAGCATTGATACTATTGCCTAGATAGCACAGCACTATATTATGTTAATGGACTATTGCCCTAGACCTTTTTGGCATTTTTCCAAGAGAATAGTTTGAAAAAACTTTCTATCTTGTTCCCCAGGCTGTCATTCCAGAAAATATCGCAGAAAGCACAAGAACTGGCCAAGCAAGTATTTGGAGTCAAGAAAGAATCTACACATTTTGAGGAGGGGGATGCCGTGAAGAAATTGGAGCGTTCACTGTCTTTACACTGAATCAGGAAGGGAGCAGTTAGGGAGGATTGTGCCAAATAGTGCTATTTATTTGGACTATTTTCCATTCAAAAGAATTATAAAGCAATAGAATAAAAATATCAGTTAACGTGGTGGCCACAAGTAATATAAGTAGTGAGAAAGGGTGGTCAGAAAGTGGCTCAGATCTGATAGACATAGGGTAGTTATTTGGGGCTGGGTGAGTGAAACAAATTAGAAGGAAGTCTATTCTGAGAAGTGAATACAGGAAAGTATGGCACCTGTTAGACAGGTTGTCTGTTAAATTAGCTTCTCTGGAGTTGGGAAGAGTCTAAAGGAAGTCAGTAAGCAGAGATCTAGAGAGACGGGTAGTTAACCCTGCAGAGGTCTAACAACAGATAGAATGAACTTAATCTCTAGGTAGAGGCTTAAGAATCAACCTTTAGCCATTGGGAAGTTGTAAAGGGAGAAGTAAAAATCCTAATACAGAAGAAATCAAAGTTATCAGGACATTTATTCATTCCTTCCTTCATTTTATATTTCACAAGAATTTATAGAAATCATATTTTAGACAGACTCATACTGGGTGGTGACCCTAACCTCAAAGTACATACAGTCTAGTTTAAGAGACAGACAGGAAAGCCCAATAGAACATATGATGTAATGGAGTAAGATGAAAGGGTCCAAGGGAACACAGTGAATATAGTATTCAACTTGGATCTTAGGTCTAAAGAAGATGGTAGACTTGAATGGAGGCTTTGAGTTTGAGTTAAAAACCTTCTGAATAGATAAGGAACAGCCTGTCTATGCAGAGAGAACATTAAGACCAAAAAAGAAAGAAATTACAGGGTCAAAGTGTGAATGATCTCGTTTGCCATTCTGGAGATACATATATATATAGATAGATAGATATAGATATAGATATATAGATATATATATATAGATAGATATAGATATAGATAGATAGTTCTAGGGAGTTGCTGAAAGTTTTTGAGGACAATTGCGTTTATGGGTCAAAAGGACCCCTTTGGAAGCAGTGTAGAGTATCAACTGATGGAGGGGATTAGGGAAGAAATTATCATGTGGTCATAAGGTATGTGTCTAAACTCAAGCAGCAGCATGGCTGGAGAAAAGAAATATTTAGAAATGAGATAAACTTACAGGATGTGATAGTTGATTGGAATAGGACAATTGAGGAAAATGTAAGAATCTATATCTCCCAGCCTCTGATTGGGGAAACCAGGTGGATAGTTATTCTACTCACAACAATAAGAAGTGGGGGGCGGGGGCAACTTTATTTTAATCTTTAGACCTAATCTTATGTTCAGATATTCATTTAACTGGACCTTAAACATAATCTAACAGTCCATCATCTTGGTCTCGAACTATAACTATCTGTTTAAGGGTCTTCATTTGATTAAGTTCTTGTCTAAGCAAAGAGTTAAGAGTAAATGGAAATACCAAAGCCTCTGTGTGTGGGGGGGGGGGATTTTAGGAGTTTCCTTTATTATAGCTTTAATTTTTTTCTCTGAAATAGTTCATTATTAGCAGTGGGGATGGATTTGGAGTGGCCCTAAGACAAGGGAAAACCATTGGCTGAGAATAAGACATGGAGCCACCTTGAGGAGGAGAGGTCAGGGTTGCAGTGGCTGATGAGGAAAGTGGTGGAGGACACTGAGCCAGGACATGAAATAATACTGTTGACCAATAACACGAAAAGTCCCCCGTCATCAGTCAGCAATGGCATCGATCGGAAAGCTGAGTGATTTCACTCACTGATTGTTCCTCTAAAATAATAAATGAGAACCACTAAAATTTCTTTTGGATATTACAGGATAGCTCTTACGAACTGTGTCAGAATTTGGAATGTAGGTTGAGAGAAATTGTCTCCTCGGTGACATGTTTAGGTTTGTGGAAGCTGGAATCAGGATGGGTCAGTGGACTTGGACTGCAATGCATTGGCTACTGAGGAAAACAAACAAACAAGAAAAGGATGGCCAGAGAAGTGTTTTTCATTTTAACTTTTATTCAAGTTATTTTTTAGGATTTCTTGTCATTTCATTTAATATCTGGAGGCAGGGTTTGTGTCCCATGCATTCTGGGAACATAAAGTGCGCACAAACCCTGCCCAGGAAATGAATGACTTTTAAAAGTGTTAAAATATTCTAGAAAGAGTGACTTATTAAACATGTCTTATCCATTCAATAAAATAATAAAAGTTACTCAACAAACTATGAATGTTGTTGAGTATCCAAAAGATACTCTTGAACAAATAAAGGATACATTAATGAGGAGATATTTGAACATGCATCATTCTAAACTGTTGATTTTTCTAGTGTTAGAATTGATTTGCCATTTGTTTGCTTTCTTCTAAAACCACATAATAAACTCTATGTATATTTTTCGAGCTTGATTATCATGACATTGTTGTTTGAAGTATCAATTAGAATAAAACTATCTTTTACTGTGAAACACATACTCACACCAAGCAATCACTAAATTGGACATTACCAATTCCCAAAGAAGCAACAGAGCTGTGCTTCTCTGCACACAGGTGTGCTTATATAAAAGGACAAGAGGCCCTAGTGACCTATAAAGGACAATTAAATTTGACACACGGGAGGTGGGAAGATCATAAGACTAATATCGACCTTGTATAATTTTGAATGTATTGATGGAAGATGGCTGGTGTCAGTAGAACTTGGCAAATAATAGGTCAGGATAGCTAAATACAAGTATTTAGAGAATAAGTTTCCAGGATAGCTAAATCAGTTATTTAGAGAATAAAAGCATGTACAGAAAAATGATCATGTGGGACACAATTTTTTTTAACATCTTTATTGGAGTATAAGTGCTTTACAATGGTGTGTTAGTTTCTGCTTTATAACAAAGTGAATCAGCTATACATATACATATATCCCCATATCTCCTCCCTCTTGTGTCTCCTTCCCACCCTGCATATCCCACCCCTCTAGGTGGTCACAAAGCACCGAGCTGATCTCCCTGTGCTATGCAGCTGCTTCCCAATAGCTATCTGTTTTACATTTGGTAGTATATATAAGTCCATGCCACTCTCTCACTTCGTCCCAGCTTAACCTTCCCCCTCCCATGTCCTCAAGTCCATTCTCTATGTCTGCGTCTTTATTGCTGTCCTGCCCCTAGGTTCTTCATAACCTTTTTTTTTTTTTATTCCATATATATATGTTAGCATATGGTATTTGTTGTTCTCTGTCTGACTTACTTCACTCTGTATGACAGACTCTAGGTCCATCCACCTCACTTAAAGTAACTCAATTTCGTTTCTGTTTATGGCTGAGTAATATTCCATTGTATATATATGCCACATCTTCTTTATGCATTCATCTGGCGATGGACACTTAGGTTGCTTCCATGCCCTGGCTATTGTAAATAGAGCTGCAATGAACATTGTGGTACATGACTCTTTTGGAATTACGGTTTTCTCAGGGTATATGCCCAGTAGTGGGATTGCTGGGTCGTATGGTAGTTCTATTTTTAGTTTTTCAAGGACCCTCCATACTGTTCTCCATAGTGGCTGTATCAATTTACATTCCCACCAACAGTGCAAGAGGGTTCCCTTTTCTCCACACCCTCTCCAGCATTTACTGTTTGTAGATTTTTTGATGATGGCCATTCTGACTGTTGTGAGGTGATACCTCATGGTAGTTTTGATTTGCATTTCTCTAATGATTAGGGATGTTGAGCATCCTTTCATGTGTTTGTTGGCAATCTGTACATCTTCTTTGGAGAAATGTCTATTTAGGTCTTCTGCCCATTTTTGGATTGGGTTGTTTGTTTTTTTGTTATTGAGCTGCATGAGCTGCTTGTAAATTTTGGAGATTAATCCTTTGTCAGTTGCTTCATTTGCAAATATTTTCTCCCATTCTGAGGGTTGTCTTTTCATCTTGTTTATGGTTTCCTTAAGTTTCATTAGGTCCCATTTGTTTATTTTTCCTTTTATTTCCATTTCTCTAGGAGGTGGGTCAAAAACGATCTTGCTGTGATTTATGTCATAGAGTGTTCTGCCTATGTTTTCCTCTAAGAGTTTTCTAGTGCCTGGCCTTACATTTAGGTTTTTAATCCATTTTGAGTTTACTTTTGTGTATGGTGTTAGGGAGTGTTCTAATTTCATTCTTTTACATGTAGCTGTCCAGTTTTCCCAGGACCACTTATTGAAGAGGCTGTCTTTTCTCCATTGTATATTCTTGCCTCCTTTATCAAAAATAAGGTGACCATATGTGTGTGGGTTTATCTCTGGTCCTTCTATCCTGTTCCATTGATCTATATTTGTTTTGTGCCAGTACCATACTGTCTTGATTACTGTAGCATTGTAGTATAGTCTGAAGTCTGAGAGCCTGATTCCTCTAGCTCCGTTTTTCTTTCTCAAGATTCTTTGGCTATTCGGGGTCTTTTGTGTTTCCATACAAATTGTGAAATTTTTTGTTCTAGTTCTGTGAAAAATGCCATTGGTAGTTTGATAGGGATTGCATTGAATCTGTAGATTGCTTTGGATAGTATAGTCATTTTCACAATGTTGATACTTCCAATCCAAGAACATGGTATATCACCATCTGTTTGTGTCATCTTTAATTTCTTTCATCAGTGTCTTATAGTTTTCTGCATATAGGTCTTTTGTCTCCTTAGGTAGGTTTATTCCTAGGTATTTTATTCTTTTTGTTGCAGTGGTAAATGGGAGTGTTTCCTTAATTTCTCTTTCAGATTTTTCATCATTAGTGTATAGGAATGCAAGAGATTTCTGAGCATTAATTTTGTATCCTGCTACTTTACCAAATTCATTGATTAGTTCTAGTAGTTTTCTGGTAGAATCTTTAGGATTCTCTATGTATAGTATCATGTCATCTGCAAACAGTGACAGCTTTACTTCTTTTCCGATTTGGATTCTTTTATTTCTTTTCCTTCTCTAATTGCTGTGGCTAAAACTTCCAAAACTCTGTTGAATAATAGTGGTGAGAGTGGGCCACCTTGTCTTGTTCCTGATCTTAATGGAAATGGTTTCAGTTTTTCACCATTGAGAACGATGCTGGCTGTGGGTTTGTCATATATGCCCTTTATTATGTTGAGATAAGTTCCCTCTATGCCTACTTTCTGGAGGGTTTTTTATCATAAATGGGTGTTGAATTTTGTCCGAAGCTTCTTCTGCATCTATTGAGATGATCATATGGTTTTTCTCCTTCAATTTGTTAATATGGTGTATCACATTGATTTGCATATCGTGAAGAATCCTTGCATTCCTGGGATAAACCCCACTTGATCATGGTGTATGATCCTTTTAATGTGCTCTTGGATTCTGTTTGCTAGTATTTTGCTGAGGATATTTGCGTCTATGTTCATCAGTGATATTGTCCTGTAGTTTTCTTTATTTGTGGCATCTTTGTCTGGTTTTGGTATCAGGGAGATGGTGGTCTCATAGAATGAGTTTGGGAGTATTCCTCCCTCTGCTATATTTTGGAAGCGTTTGAGAAGGATAGGTGTTAGCTCTTCTCTGAATGTTTGATAGAATTTGCCTGTGAAGCCATCTGGTCCTGGGCTTTTGTTTGTTGGAAGATTTTAAATCACAGTCTCAATTTCAGTGCTTGTGATTGGTCTGTTTATATTTTCTATTTCTTCCTGGTTCAGTCTCAGCAGGTTTTGCTTTTCTAAGAATTTGTCCATTTCTTCCACTTTGTCCATTTTATTGGCATATAGTAGCTTGTAGTAATCTCTCATGATCCTTTCTATTTCTGCAGTGTCAGTTATTACTTCTCCTTTTTCATTTTTGAGTCTGGCTAATGGTTTATCAGTTTTGTTTATCTTCTCGAAGAACCAGCTTTTAGTTTTATTGATCTTTGCTATTGTTTCCTTCATTTCTTTTTCATTTATTTCTGATCTGATTTTATGATTTCTTTCCTTCTGCTAACTTTCAGGGTTTTTTTTCTCTTCGTTCTCTGATTGCTTTAGGTGTAAGGTTAGGTTGTTTATTTGAGATGTTTCTTATTTCTTGAGGTAGGATTATATTGCTATAAACTTCCCTTTTAGAGCTGCTTTTGCTGCATCCCATAGGTTGTGGTCATCGTGTTTTCATTGTCGTTTGTTTCTAGGTATTTTTTGATTTTCTCTTTGATTTCTTCAGTGATCTCTTGGTTATTAAGTAGTGTATTGTTTAGCATCCATGTGTCTGTATTTTTTTACATACAAAAAATTTTTTTCCTGTGATTTATATCTAGTCTCATAGCATCTAGTCTCATAGCATCAGTGGGGTGTTAAAGTCCCCTACTATGATTGTGTTACTGTTGATTTCCCCTTTTATGGCTGTTAGCATTTGCCTTATGTATTGATGTGCTCCTATGTTGGGTGCATAAATATTTACAATTGTTGTATCTTCTTCTTGGATTGATCCCTTGATCATTATGCAGTGTCCTTCTTTGTCTCTTGTAATAGTCTTCATTTTAAAGTCCTTTTTGTCTGATATGAGAATTACTACTCCAGCTTTCTTTTGATTTCCATTTGCATGGAATATCTTTTTCCGTCCCCTCACTTTCAGTCTGTATGTGTCCCTAGGTCTGAAGTGGGTCTCTTGTAGACAGCATATATATGGGTCTTGTTTCTGTATCTATTCAGCCAGTCTATGTCTTTTTGTTGGAGCATTTAATCCATTTACATTTAAGGAAATTATCGATATGTATGTTCCTATTACCATTTTCTTAATTGTTTTGGGTTTGTTATTGTAGGTCTTTTCCTTCTCTTGTGTTTCCTGTCTAGAGAAGTTCCTTTAGCATTTTTTGTATTGCTGGTTTGGTGGTGCTGAATTCTCTTAGCTTTTGCTTGTCTGTAAAGGTTTAAATTTCTCCATCGAATCTGAATGAGATCCTTGCTGGGGAGAGTCATCTTGGTTGTAGGTTTTTCCCTTTCATCAGTTTAAATCGGTCTTGCCACTCCCTTCTGGCTTGCAGAGTTTCTGCTGAAAGATCAGCTGTTAATCTTATGGGGATTCCCTTGTATGTTATTTGTTGTTTTTCCCTGTTGCTTTTAATATTTTTTCTTTGTATTTAATTTTTGATTGTTTGATTAATAGGGGACTTGGCGTGTTTCTCCTTGGATTTATCCTGTATGGGACTCTCTGTGCTCCTGGTCTTGATTGACTATTTCCTTTCCCATGTTAGGGAAGTTTTCAACTGTAATCTCTTCAAGTATTTTCTCAGTCCCTTTCTTTTTCTTTTCTTCTTCTGGAACCCCTATAATTCAAATGTTGTTGCGGTTAGTGTTGTCCCATAGGTCTCTAAGACTGTTCTCAATTCTTCTCATTCTTTTTTTGTTTATTGTGCTCTGCAGTAGTTGTTTCCACTATTTTATCTTCCAGGTAACTTTTCCATTCTTCTGCCTCAGTTATTCTGCTATTGATCCCTTCTAGAGAATTTTAAATTTCATTTATTGTGTTATTCATCACTGTTTGCTTGCTCTTTAGTTCTTCTAGGTCCTTGTTAAACGTTTCTTATATTTTCTCCATTCTATTTCCAAGATTTTGGATCATCTTTACTATCATTATTCTGAATTCTTTTTCAGGTAGACTGCCTATTTCCTCTTCATTTGTTTGTTCTGGTGGGTTTTTAACTTGCTGCTTCATCTGCTGTGTGTTTCTCTGTCTTCTCATTTTGCTTAACTTACTGTGTTTGGGGTCTCCTTTTTGCAGGGTGCAGGTTCGTAATTCCCGTTGTTTTTGGTGTCTGCCCATAGTGGCTAAGGTTGGTTCAGTGAGTTGTGTAGGCTTCCTGGTGGATGGAACTAGTGCCTGTGTTCTGGTGGATGAAGCTGGATATTGTCTTTCTGGTGGGCAGGACTGCAGCCAGTGGTGTGTTTTGGGGTATCTGTTACCTTATTATGATTTTAGGCAGCCTCTCTGCTAATGGGTGGGGTTGTGTTCCTGTGTTGCTAGTTGTTTGGTGTGGCGTGTCCAGCACTGTAGCTTTCTGGTCGTTGAGTGGAGCTGGGTCTTAGTGCTGAGATGGAGATCTCTGGGAGATATTTTGCCATTTGATATTACATGGAGCCGGGAGGTCTCTGGTGGACCAATGTCCTGAACTGGGCTCTCCCACCTCAGAGGCACAGGATTGACACCTGGCCGGAGCACCAAGACCCTTACAGCTACACGGCTCAGAAGAAAAGGGAGAAAGAAAAGAAAGAAAGAAAGAAAGAAAGAAAGAAAGAAAGAAAGAAAGAAAGAAAGAAAGAAAGAAAGAAAGAAAGAAAGAAAGAAAGAAAGAAAGAAAGAAAGAAAGAAAGAAAGAAAGAAAGAAAGAAAGAAAGAAAGAAAGAAAAGAAAAGAAAAGAAAAGAAAAGAAAAGAAAAGAAAAGAAAAGAGAAGGAAGGAAGGGAGGGAGGGAGGGAGGGAAGGAAGGAAGGAAGGAAGTTATTAAAATGGAAAATAATTATTAAAAATGAAAAAATTAAAAAGTAATAAAAAAAAACTAAAAAAAGGAAGATAGAAAGAAGAGAGCAACCAAACCAAAAAACAAATCCACCAATGATAACAAGTGCTAAAAACTATACTAAAAAAAAAAAAAAGAAATGGAGTGACAGAACCCTAGGACAAATGGTAAAAGCAAAGCTATACCCACAAAATCACACAAAGAAGCACACACATACACACTTACAAAAAGAGAAAAAGAAAAAAAAAGAACTATATATATTTAAAAAAATGGAAGAGAGCAACTAAATCAATAAACAAATCTACCAATGAGAATAAACTCTAAATACTAAACTAAGATAAACATAAAAGCAGAAACCAGTCAGTCGCGTACAGCAAACCCAAGTCTACTGTTGCTCCCGAAGTCCACTGCCTCAATTTTGGGATGATTCGGTGTCTATTCAGGTATTCCACAGACGCAGGGTACATCAAGTTGATTGTGGAGATGTAATCCGCTGCTCCTGAGGCTGCTGGGAGAGACTTCCCTTTCTCTTCTTTGTTCGCACAGCTCCTGGGGTTCAGCTTTGGATTTGGCCCCGCCTCTGCGTGTAGGTTGCCTGAGGGCGTCTGTTCGTCGCTCAGACAGGACGGGGTTGATGGAGCAGCTGATTAGGGGCCTCTGGCTCACTCAGCCCTGGGGGAGAGTGGGGTACAGAATGCGGGGCGAGGCTGGGTGGCAGAGGCCAGCGTGACGTTGCACCAGCCTGAGGCGTGCCATGTGTTCTCCCGGGGAAGTTGTCCCTGGATCATGGGACCCTGGCAGTGGCGGGCTGCACAGGCTCCCGGGAGGGGCAGTGTGGAGAGTGACCTGTGCTTGCACACAGGCTTTTGGGTGGCTGCAGCAGCAGCCTTAGCATTTCATCCCTGTCTCTGGGGTCCACGCTGATAGCTGCGGCTCACGCCCGTCTCTGGAGCTCATTTAGGCGGTGCTCTGAATCCCCTCTTCTCGCGCATCCCGAAACAATGGTCTCTTGCCTGTTCGGCAGCTCCAGACTTTTTCCCGGACTCCCTCCTGGCTAGCTGTGGCGCACTAGCCCCTTCAGGCTGTGTTCATGCAGCCAACCCCAGTCCTCTCCCTGGGATCCGACCTCCGAAGCCCGAGCCTCAGCTCCCAGCCCCCGCCCGCCCCGGCGGGTGAGCAGACAAGCCTCTCGGGCTGGTGAGTGCTGGTCAGCACCGATCCTCTGTGCGGGAATCTCTCCGCTTTTCCCTCTGCGCCCCTGTGGCTGTGCTCTCCTCCGTGGCTCCGAAGCTCCCCCCTCCGCCACCTGCAGTCTCCGCCCGCGAAGGGGCTTCCTAGTGTGTGGAAACCTTTCCTTCTTTACAGCTCCCTCCCTGACGTGCAGGTCCTGTCCCTATTCTTTTGTCTCTGTTTCATCTTTTTCCTTTTGCCCTACCCAGGTACGTGAGGAGTTTTTTGCTTGTTGGGAGGTCTGAGGTCTTCTGCCAGCGTTCAGTAGGTGTCCTGTAGGGGTTGTTCCACATGTAGTTGTTTTCTGATGTATTTGTGTGGAGGGAGGTGATCGCCTCGTCTTACTCCTCTGCCATCTTGAAGGTCTCCCTGCCTTTAGTATTTAAAAACTGACTAGGAGTTGGAAAACTTAGTATATAGCAGATTCCTTAATTTAGGCAATGTATTCTCATTTGAAATATGCTGTAGGATTCACCTTCTGATATGATCCAATGATTGACATTGGTGATGAATATAAGCAACTATGAGTTGTGCAGTCATTTTGTGTTTGTGTGTGTGTGTGTGTGTGTGTTGAGGTGGGTGGTTGCAAACTGGAGCTGAGTCCTAAATAAATAATGAATGATTTACGTAATGCAACCTACTGAAACTAAGTGATATTTTTGGTTCATATACTCAAACAATGATGCTTTGGTAACTTTGGTTTACCATAATTTTAATAAAATCATAAACAAGGAAGCATTGTACCAAGTTATTTTACATCACTGTTCAATGAACAATTTGACCCAATTATTCTATTATTTTCAGAAGATTCTTAAGTGACTTCCTGGCTAATAACCAGTGATGCTTTTGCAGACACAAAATGTTTTAAGGCACAAAATTAGAAAGAATTTGAAATACAGGGAAAAGAGAACAAAGAGAATAAATGTGTTTACAAACTGTAAACTCAAATTTAGAGATACAGTTTCAGACAACTGTGAGACATACAAGTAAAGATATCAGGACAAGGAGTTGGCTATTTGGGTATGAGGCTCTGGGGAGTGATGGGCTGTGGTCAGGATGCAGGCCTGGGGAAATGCATAAGATTAGCCATGGAGAGTGTAGATTGAGAAGAGAGATACTTCTACAACAGTGCCCTGGAAAACTCCAATATTTTAAGAGACAGTGGGAGGATTATCTAACCAAGGAGCCAGACAATGGTCCAAAAGGCAAGAGGAAAGCAAAAGACATGATGTCATAGAATGAGGCAAGTAAATATTTCAAGAACAAAACCGGCCAATTATATTACATGCTTTCATAACACGCTTTAGTCCAAATTCATAGTACTTATTGGATCTGGAATTAATGTTTTTCAGTATGGACTATAAGTTTATAAAGAAGTGGACCGTGTATGTCTGGTCCAGGGCTGTATTTTCAGAGCTATGAATGGTGTCTGGCATGTGTAAGAGCTTAATAAATGTTTCTGAATGAGTAAGTTAGTATGTTTGTACATAAATGTATGAATGATGAATGAATGCTAAACTGGAGGATGGGGATGAGGATGGTAATGTGTCTATAGGATATGAAACATGAATTCCTAAATGAATGGGCAAGAGAAGTTTTATTGACATGTGCAGCATAAACAAATGGTCTGGGGAATCCCCTGGCAGTCCAGTGGTTAGGACCCGGTGCTTTCACTGCTGGGGCCCAGGTCAGGGAACTAAGATCCTGCAAGCTGTCCTGTGCAGCCCCAAAAAGAAAGACCCACAAATGGTCGAATAGTCTGCAGCATTGCTGCATACTCTGTGTAAACAGTAAATCAGTATGTTTTCACCATTCATGTGTTAGAAATATTAATTTTAGAAAATTGAGAAAATTTCCCCTCATCTAATGGTTGCCCATATGGATGTTTTATAGTTTGACAGAATGGTTAAATTATACCTGAAATAGTGAGCACACCAAAGTGTGAGACTTAATTCTTACATGCTATGGGGGAGCTATGCTATAAGTTAATGAGAAGAACCCAAGAAGATTTATGTAAATTGTTGACATCTAGATGATGGCATTCCAACTTGCTAAGTCCTTGAGGTATTGCCAATAAATCATTTACAGATATGAAGAAAGGAGTGTATAAAGATTGGATGACACTCAAAGGGCCCTCAACTCTTGTAGCAGGGACAGAACACTTTCCCAGTTACTTCCTGCTCCCAAATCCAGTGTTTGTCCCGCCATATTGTACCATCTGTTAACGGATTGAAATGAGGAAACAATTCATTTTTCAACATCTCTCTATGTCTATATACTAGACCAGTAATACTCAATTTAAAGTATCCCATTTTTAAAGGGAATAAAAAACTAAGAGTTGATTAGAATAGAATGAAGAGAAACATAGATACATTTATACTTACTTGACTGTAACGGTAACTATTATCTACCCACAGATACACAGTAACTTGGTATTTACCCATAGGATACAGCTATATTTGATGCTGCACCTATATTATATCTTTCCTTGCCATTTCCAGCTTCTAAAGACCACATACATTCCCTGGCTTTTGACCCCCCTTCCTCCTGGAAAGCCAGCAAGACAGCAACCCTCTGACCTGCTTCCATTGTCACTCTTTTACTGTAATTTTCTTTTTCTGCCTCCTCCTTCCATTTTTAAGGACCAGTGTGATTACATTGGATCCATCTGGAAAATCCAGGATAATCTCCCCATATCAAGGCTCTTAACTTCATCACATCTACAAAATCCTTTTTGTCATGAGGTAGCATACAGGTTCTGGGGATTAGGATGTAGACATCTTTAAGGAGCTATTATTCTGCATGCCACCCCATCTGATATATTTTATTCTTATAATTTTCATCTCTAGATGATTGTTTTGGATCTTTTCAGTATCTTCTGTCTCTGCTTAAACATCCTCAGTTTTTTCTCTGCTTTCTTAAGCATATGGAATATAGTTATAATAATTGTTTTAATGTCTTTGTTATTATCATCTGTGTCATTCCTAGTTCTGTTTCTATTGAAGTTTTTTTTTTCTCCCCCCCCTTCCTCATTTGGGGCCATATTTTCCTGCTTCCTTGAATTCCTAGTAATTTTGACTAGGTGCCAGAAATTGTGAATTTTATCTTGTTCAATGCTAGGTATTTTTGTATTTTTGTACAATTATTGAGCTTTGCTCTGGGAAACAAATAAGTCACTTGGAAACAGTTTGAACCTTTTGAGGCTTGCCTTGAACCATTTTTATATGTGTCAGAGAAGCTTTTTATTCTAGAGCTGAATTTTTCTCCTCCACTGAGGCAAGACCCAACTGAGTACTCTAAGCAACGTCCTTGAATTGCAAAGCATTTTCACTCTGGATGGTTGTAAGACAAAGATCTTCATGCTTTTTGGTGTTTCTCTGCCAGCTTTGGGTAGACTCCTCCCATGCTTGCACTGATCTGTACTCAGCTGACGACCTAGGGGAGACCTGCTAGGGATCTCTGGAGTTCTCCTGCTGTGTGACTTTTTTCCCACCACTCTTCCAGGAAGGCCTCCAGGCTCACCTGGATTCTTCCTTCCTGCACTGTGGCCTCTGGGGTAGTCTTAGGGCTCACTTTGTTTCCCCTCTCTTAGGAATTACTGCCCTGTGCTGCCTGATATCCAATATCTGAAAAACCATTTTCCATATATTTTGTCTGTTTTTTAATTTTCAGTTCTTTCAGGCTGATGGGTAACTTCAGTCTCGGTTATTCCATCTTGGCTGGAAGTCCTTCTGTCTTTTCATTACAAGAGAAGAGAGCTCATTTTAAAGACTTTTGATAAGCCACATCTTGGGAACCCTCTGAGGAAAGGACAAGTGTAGATATATATATATATATATACACACACACACACACACACACACTATTTAGTGTCTCAGGAGACACTAAATATAAATTTAATACCTTACGTAATATAAATTTAATAATTCCCATACTGGTACAGATTTTATTTTTTAAGATTATAAATCCAAACTTAAAAAGAATGCCTATCAGGAAGATTATATCATGGAGAGTAATGAGTGAAACGGAAGTATTTATATTAGAAATATTGGGATACTGTTACTTTAAAGGGAAGCAGTGCAGTTGACCTGGTTGGCACTGGGGACGGGAAGGAGGGGCTGCAGGGAGGCCAGTGCCAGGAAGCTGAGAGTTAGGACAGCTGCACTTTTTGTTTAAGCTGCCATGGCCTTGCCAACTCACATGAGCCTCTCACAAATCATGCAAATTTCAGGGTTCTCATGATGCCACCTTGGATTCGTGCAGGCAGTGTGAGGGAGAGAAACACTTGTGTGCACATGTGTACACACACAAACACACACACAGACACCATTGTAAGATTTGGCAAGGGTTTTGTAGCTGCTAAGCCATGTGCAAAGAGAGCACGGCTGTTCTCATACTTCTGAGACTGATGACGCAAGGAAAGTGGACAGTTTGCATTTCTCCTGCCAAAGAAAAGCAGAATCAGGGAAATGTATAACCTCGAATGACCAGCTGCTCTGCTCCACTGGAGGATCCTGGAAGTCCTCTCCTACGGGGTATTTCCCTGACCATGGCAACACTCATTGATTTTTCTCTTCTGAATGCCTTCAGCCCCTAGAGTCGATCCTGCACAATTTAGGACACACACAACTCTCTTGTTTTTTGGTTTTTGTTTTTTAATCAGTGTTTCCTTTTGAGAAGTATTTTTTTCTTCAATCAAATTGAGTGCTTCATGAGGACAGGACTTCCTATGATACATTTATGATGCCACTGCACCCCGACCGCCACCCTGATTTTTGTGCTCCCTCCATAAAGCCGGAGTGTCGGTTGTAGTCCAACAGGCTTGCCCCCTTTTCTAGAGGTTATCTGTGTATTTGGTAGTGACTCTTGCCTGATATCCGCCTCACATCATAACAGGATGTTGGGGTCAAGGAGAAGGAAATGACAAGGAGCCACAAATAAGCAGTCTCTGACAGCCTTTCCCTGAGGCCAGGCCATGATCAGACTGCAGTGATGGGAAAACTCAGCCCAATTCTGCCCTCCCTCTCCATTTGTTTCTGCCGCATCCGCCTCAAAACAGATGAAGTGTTTTATAGCCATGGGTAGCAGAGAGTCATTGTTAGGTGAGCTTTTGGCCCACTTTCCTGTGGTGCCTGCACTTCTAACAAAAGTTCAATAGGAATCCAACTTAGAAAGGATCAGTATAAGACCATGCGATTTCATAGTTAATTCTGAACCTACATAATCAATGAATGTTCTAAACTAAATGGTCGACTTCATTTGACTGAGGACAATTCAGGTGATCCATATGAAGGGAAACATTTGGAAAGTTATCCCTGTCTCTCACATTTGGAAAGGGGATAAAAGTTGCATAAGGCACAAAAATATAATATAAAGGGGAGTTGCTGTTCAAGGGGTATAAAGTTTCAGTTAAGCAGGATGAAGAAGTTCTAGAGGTCCGTTGTACAACATAATGCCTATAGATAACAATGCTGCACACTTAAAAATTTGTTAAGAAAGTAGATCTCTTTTTAGGTGGTCTTACCAAACACACAGAAACACACATGCACCACAAAGAGGCATAAGGAAACTTTTGAAGGTGATGGATATATCTGTTCCCTTCATTGTGGTTATGGTTATATATGGTTGTATACATATGTCCAAATTCCTCAAATTAGTCAAATTATATACATTAAATATATGCAGTTTTTATATATTAATTTTACCTCAATAAAGTTGTTAAATATATATATGCATAAGATTTATAACATTTGATAATTTCAGTTTCAGGGAGTATGAATGCCTTTCCAAAATAAAATTACTATAGTAATAATGAAAAAAATGATAATTCTAAAGGCCGTAATTCCTCTGGATTTCACAGAGTGTTTCTTTTTTATTTTTTCCCCCCCTTTTCTATGTTTTCTTCTTGAATGTATAAATAAGGAGTGGTTGAGAGCAGAGGGAAATCCAAAAACACAGAAAAATAAAAGGATGATTGCAAATTTTGTTGTTGTTGTTTGGTTTTGTCATTTTTAATTCCATTGTAATGACAGGGAAGGAGCTGTCCATCTGTCTGTGAGTCTGTTAGAGAGACTCATGTGTGGCAGGAACCCAAGAGATTCAGTTACTTTTTAAATTTACCTCAGTCCTGGTTGGAGCTGAACAGCAAGGAATCAAGGCC
Organism: Balaenoptera borealis; assembly: GCF_965194805.1. Lineage (NCBI taxonomy): Eukaryota > Metazoa > Chordata > Mammalia > Artiodactyla > Balaenopteridae > Balaenoptera > Balaenoptera borealis. Next base: position 162,362,805 of record NC_138866.1, on the reverse strand, counting down.
TGACTGCCATAGTGTAGCTGTTGAAATTCATTCTTGGTCTTACTAATTACAAATGGATTTTTTTAAATATTTCATTTATTTTGAAACTAATTGTCATACAAAGGAACTGCACAATGACGATCTTTGCTTATTCTTATGAACAATAATAACGACCATGCAAGCATTATTGGTGTTTTTAGAAAGTAATGCTTCCGACATGGCGCTATGTTTTGGAACATATCAAAATGATCCTAATATTTGCTCCTAATATTTGCTCATTGACCTTATGTAATATATAAATATGCTAACTTCTCTATAGAAAACACACTCTTCAAAAACAAGGGAACAAATGATCATATCTAAATATATTTGTTCGTTGAATTGTTTCCAAATTCAAGGAAATTTTAATGAATATTTAGTGCTATCCATATAGGAATAAAATATTAGATTTCAGTCATCTTAATAAATACTGGTATATTTTCTTTTCCATTAAAATTGTGATATTTTAAGCTCTAGCCTGACAGCTACAGGTCAGGATAATATATATGATTGATTTGATTATTCCACTTAGAAAAGGCTGCTTGAATGTGTATTCAGGCTCAAGTTTTTATTTTACTCCTCATATGAAATCTCACGTGAATACCTTCCCACCCCCCCACCCCCACCCCAAATACTTCTGGTTTGGAAGTTTGGGAAAGCACAGTCTTCTATTCATGACCTATCCACAAAGCAGTAACATTTTTACACGCTGAAATTTGACCATACAATTTTTACTGTATCCAGTCCTGAATCATGATTAGGTAGTAAATTGTAAACTTTCAACTCTTTTCTACAATTAAAGTAGTGTCTAGAAGGGCATTCAGTTACTCCTCTTATTGGTATACTAGGAAGACTTTTCCCCGATGCAAAGATTGTTGAGGCTTTATCAACGCTAACTTCAAAGCTCTTTTTCTAGAATATATTTGAGCAACCACAGTATTGGTGACTAGATTTCTTCTCCTGAAGCATAGGTGTTCAATAATCAACCAAACAAAAAGTTATCCAGCATTTTCCCCACATATGCAACATACATATGCTGAGATCACTTTTACTCAGCCCATCAGTAATTCCATCCAATTACATTGTAAAATACCTGCTCACACGAACCCATCAGAGTGACAGCATCTCATCCTGAAGGCAAAAAGTCCACATTGTCATTTCATAAAATCATTTACCCAGTAGTTCATTTTGCTCTCTGGAAAAAAAGCACAAAGAAGTCATTAATTTATAAGTAGCTTTTTCAAGTTTCTTGGAAGTGATCCATGCCACTTTTGGTTTTAAAATGTAACTTTCAACAGTTCTTTGTAACTTTGATCTCTGCTTTGAATTTTACAACAAAAGGAAGCAATCTTTTGGATTAATTTTTTTAAATTGTGACAAGAACACCTGATATGAGTTAACTATAGACACAGTGCTGTACAGTAGATCTCTAGAAGTTGTAACAGAAACTTCATACCCAGTGAACAGCACCTCCCCATTTCTTCCAACCATCAGCCCCTGGCAAGCACCATTCTACTCTTTGTTTCTATGAGTTTGACTATTTTAGATTCCTCATGTAAGTGGAATCATGCAGGAATTGTCCTTCTGTGGCTTATTTCACTTGGCATAATGTTCATTGGTTCATTCATGTTGTTGCATTTGACAGGATTTCCTTCTTTTGGCTAAATAGTATTCTGTTGTATATATGTGCCACATTTTCTTTATCCATTCATCCACTGATGGACATGTATGTAGTTTCCATATCATGGCTACCGTGAGTAATGCTGCAATGAACATGGGAGTGCAGATATCTCTTCGAAATTCTGATTTCAGTTCTTTGGATATATATCCAGAAGTGGATTGCTAGATGTAAGCAACAGTTTGTTTTGGAAATAATTCCCTGTGCTTTTCTGAGAAACCTCAGTTGGTTTGCTGGAGAAGCCACAATTATTTGCTAAATTTATTTTAAATTAGTAGTTTTATGTAGTTATTTGGTAAAATATCAAGGAATTCAATACTGTAAGTAGGCTTAGGGGATATTGCTTTAATAATTTTTTTCATAATTTATTCCTCTCTTTCTTATTTGTACTTTCCTTTTTTGTCTTTTATATCTATTTGTACACAAGTATCATACTCACAACTTGGTTGCCCCAACATGGTAAATATTGTGTTCTACAAGGTACTTCAGTATGGTTCATTGTTTGCTTTAATGCTGTTACTACAGATGGTACCATTTACATCACCTTTTTGATCTTAAATTCTACAGTTTGAGACTTTCATCCTTTTATTTGCATCAACAATGCAATACACCATAATGGTAACAAAGAAAAAATATTTAAGAAATATAAGCAATAACTCAAAAGAGACACTGAAAACATTAACTGAGGTAAACTATACTTTGTTTAGAGCATGTTAGCTAGGGTTAACTAATCAAATCAATCTTCTTAGCTTGTGAGTAACTTTTAAATATATGAGCTATCAGAGTTTTTTTTTCTTCAAGATGACAGATCAAGCACACTTCTGTATCTTGACTCACTCCTGAGATCCCATTATAATGATAGTAAAAGAATAAAGTAGGTGTAGAACAAAACTAAAAAAAAAAACTTCTGTAGCATTCTCAGAGCAATATGAGAAGATATACACATGCATGCATGAATGCACACACACACACAACACACAAAGTGAATGAGCAAATGAAAGAGAATGGGATGTTGTAAAAAAGGAGCGCATAGAAATTTAAAGTAAATTTCCAATTAAAAGCTTCAGACATAGATTTGGAAGATAAATACAAGATTAGAATATGAAGGAGAGTCTGAAAATACAAGATGTAAGGTAGAAAATATAGGCGATCTATCCAGAAGACCCAACATGACACTACTAGGATTTCTAGGAAGAGAGCAGGGAAAATGGATAGGGAGAAAAATAGCAATGAAATAATAAATATTGCTCAGGGCAGAAAAGAAACTTGAGAATACGAATTGTAAGGACTGAATACCAAGTTGGATGAATTGAATAGAGCCATAGCGTGTTATTGAGAGCCAACTGGTAGACCACTGAGAGGGTCAATGGCATGTAGTGATGCATCATAATATATTACACAGTGAGATGAGAAATAATCCTGTTTAAAAAAAGATAAAAATCACATATAGCATAGAAAAAACAGGTCAATTATAATATACAAGATGCCTCAAAATGGTAATTTATATAAATATCTGTTATCATTGTCCTTTCATTGAAAATATCCACCTTTACCTAAAATAGTAATTAGTAGTTTATATAAAACTTTAAATATTTACAGATATAAGCATGACAAATCAATTTTTCTTATAATTTCATGTTTTTCACACTGAAGTTTTCAAGCACACACATTTTATTAAAAGCAGCAAAAAACTTCTTTAAATGTATATATGATATATATATTATATAGTATGTATACGTGTGTGTGTGCGTGTGTGTGTATATATATATATATATATATATATATATATATACTTTTACAGGTGGGAAAATTGAATTTAAATAATTGTTTTCAAAGTGCATTCTGACTCAATCTCTTCATCTGTAAAGTGGGCAGAATAATGATACCTATCTCATATGATGACTTTTAGAAATAATTACACCAATACATACCAAGTGATTGGGACAGTGCTTGGCACAGAGTAATTGCTCAGTGGGAGTTAGGTACTATTGTTAGGACATTGAAAAGTCCAATTTATCTCAGTTTTAGAGGATTTGGCAGTGGTGAAAAATAGAACGTTAAAGCATATAGACTAATAAAAATAGAATGTATGAAAACTGGTTGGTTATGAAGAACAAGACCAGGGATCATGTAGGACACAATGTTTTTGCCTTTCAATTTAAGTACTTTTGTAGTATTTAATTTTTAAACATATTCATGTATAGGAAAAATTACTTCCTTGAAAACTTGCTCCCATTGTATGTGTTTATTCTGGATCTCTTAAGCCTGTACATTATAAGCATTGAGTAAACATTTGTGGGTGAGTTGATTATGAGGGACTAATCTGTAGAATCTTAATTATCTATCTCACTCTCACCACTGACTTTGAAAATACATTTCTACTATACTTTGAGAGCCTAGATTAGCAAACCTGACATACTACAATAACTTAATTATTTCCTTCTTTACTTCAACAATCAGAATGCTGTACGGAGATAATAAAAAATATTATCAGTTCATTTCAGCCAACATGCTGTGTTTTGTTTTGTTTCAGAATTGAAATCACCCAGCATTTTCCTGTCTCATAGGAATCTTTCTGAGAAAGAAGTACATTACATGACTGAAAGTTTGGTCATCATCCTTGGGTTCTGCCAATTCCTGCCACTAGCTTCCTGGTTTATCATTATGTCACTCACTAGTTTTTGCACATGATTTCAGCATAAAGGTGATGGCTCTTCTGATTACTAAAGGTGATGGCTCTTCTGATTATTACTTACTAAAGGAATATAAAGAAAATTTCCAACAGGACTTTGAGGGGAAGGACTGAGCTGGAGTCCTGTCTTTATCATTTACTGACAAAATCCAAAACTTAGTCTCTTTCTTTTAATAAGAGGTGGGTGTAGAAAGGAGAAAAACAAAAATTACTCTAAAAGTTGTAATGTGCCTTAAATGAAATAAGCATGTGCAAGTGAATTAGAAACTACATCAAGTCAAGTACTACGTCGAAGGCAATATTTAGCCCAGGCATAAAAGGAGCATTGCTAATTATTATTCTGCAATATATAAGATAGATATAGCAATATATAAGAAGATATAGCAGTGAAATTTGAAAAAAATGCCATAATAATTATCATGCAATACCAGACCCAGAGCATTCCATCTGTCATCTAATCTGTGGCAATGAATAATACAGAATATTAGTGAGACTGAAAATTTTAAAGTTTCATAAACTTGATTTAGTAATCAATGCCATGTTTTGCCTAACCAAAATTAGTCTTTTGGAGAAAACTAGAGGTGATATTTGATGAGTTTTAAGGAAAAAATATTAAGCATGAAATAAACATATATTGACCTAGCATTACTGATCCTTGCATTACAAAGAAAACTTAGAAAAACCACCTTCAAAAGAATATGGTGTTTTTAATTGTTATGATGTACATTTGTGTGTGCAGAACACTTTAATGAAATACATCTTTAAAAATAGCATTTCGGGCTACTATTTTTATAGATAAAATGAACTCACTACGGCAACATCCTTAATCAGAATATATTCTAAGGGCCTTGTCTCAAAGAATAGTTTTGAAGGATACATTGAGGAAGAACTCATTTTTCTGGCCAAAAAAAATAAAATCACAGTTTGCTACCTGTGCTTCCACCAAAAAAGGAAAATGCATGACTGTATTTAACCCATATCTTAGATTATGCTCCTGAATGATACTCTGGCTTTTGCTGCAACATCCGTCAAATCAAACTTTAACTATTTACAGTTTCTTTCCCCCTTGAAATCACAATAACAACTCTTTTCCTGGGGGTAGGAGAGAGAGGTTATGCTGTAAAAGCTATCTTAAAATAAGCATTTTATTTATGCTGTTTTTATTGAACCTAGGAAGGTTGGAAGTGTTGAAAACTATTCAGGACCTTATGCCATCTGCCCTTATTTCATATGTTCCCTCATATGAGTTGGAACAAAGGAGTGGGCTGGATGGAATTAAAGAATGTATATAAAAAAAAAAAAGGAAAGTAGTGATCAAACACTACTGATAAGGGAAGCCAGTATGCTGCTGGGTGATGTGTGTATTCAACTCCAGGCTGACTCCTCTTATGCTAATACAGCCAATTTCCTCTTTTATTTCATTTCTGGAGCCTGAATCTGCGATCTCTGATAAGGTTCCCAAGGATACCGCCTTCACTCACAAATGAGGAGGGGGAAGGGGGAGCGGGTGATGGAGATGTGTAACTCGGAGAGAGCACTAGTGGATGAATAATTTAAAGCTCCGCCCGGAGATTTGAGGCAAAATGCAGAGATAAGACACACCACAGGGTCTTCTCTGTTTATTCAGAGCTTCATCTTCCAATGACAGCTGACCTCCAAGGTCAAGGGTATGATGGGAAATGGAACCAACAGTGGGAAAAGGTACTGCACATCCCAGAAGAAAGTAATGATTTACTTTGTGTCAAATGAAAAATTGATCTTTTTATTTAACTACTTTTTTGTTGTTGTTCATCAGTGGAAACCTGTGATTGAAGAAACTTTGCATAAACCACAATATATTCCCATGATATCAAGACCCTCCCACAAGCTCTTTCTCAGTAACTTCAGCTTGACATGTTTTAATACTCTGTTTCACAAAGAAATTTTTAAGGTCAGAATTAACTTTGAGCACGGAAAGTGTATGTGACTCAAGACCTCAACTGACAAACACAGTATCTGGATTCAAAGGTAGTTTGATCTTTAGTCTCTCTTAAGCAAATGATATGTTCCCTTAGCTCCCTACATTTTTAAATTCGTACAATAAAAGGCTCCGCTTTTCCCCCTCATTACATTTTTCTGGAGCCTTACATAATCCCTTTTGTGGCATAACACAACATTACATACATTGAGTCTAATCAAATCTTTGTGTTTTTACTAGTTTGCTGCCTAAATCCCTGAATCTAATAATTCTTTGCAGTTCAGAAAATTTGAAGCCATTTGTCCTGCCTGGGACCGTGTTGTTAGTTTTAGGATCTTACAAATTCTGACAGTAAGACACGAACCTAGGAAAACTCTGTGCCCCATTATCAAAACCGTCTGCCCAGTCGCTCCTATTTGTTTCAATAGAATATAACCATGACCTCTGCGGAGGGAGAGGCAATGTCAAATGTTTCTCAGGGCTGGTTTACATTTCCCTCATCGTCTTAAACTGCTGTTTCTGCTTTCCTCTGTTTGAATGTTACCCATGTTTTCATTCCTGGGGAACCATACCTTTTATCTTTTTTAGATAAACATGAAAATATACCAAGGTCACCGCTGGGTGAGAGAGAGGCAAGATGTGCGTGACTGCCACCCAGCCTCATGGAGGGTTTTTTTTTCCTCCCTTCCTTGACAAACACTCCTTGAGGGTTCCAGGGGAGGGATGATTCACAAGCTGGCTACCTCGAGTGCCCGTACAGGTTGTCCCTCCAAGGGCCCCATTAGAGTGGCGCCAGCCTGCTTGGGTTTTAGCACACACTTTGCCCTGTCCTCTTTTTTCTTTCTTTTTTTTTTTTTTTTCAACATTCTTGTTTTTATATTTGGAAGTGAATGCAAGGTGCATTACATTTTATTGCTTCCTGGGTGCACTTTGTGAATTTTTGCCAAGGCTTAAAAGAAAACCATCCGCATTATTCTTGGCCTGGCCTTTTCCCCTTCTCCTCATCTTCCTCCTCCTCCTCTTCCTCCTCCTTCTTCTTCTTTCTTTTTCCCCTGAGTTAATGAAAGAGCAATGGGAGAGAGAGCACACAAACTGAAAAGCAAGCTAAACTGAAACACAAAGTCTCTGATTAGACTGCTGTAAACGAAACTAAAATATCAATGTTTGGGTATTGCTGGAAAGTAGGTCCTGGAGTCAGCCCTATTGCCATCTTCATTTATTGACTTAGAAATCAGCTATACAGTTTAATTTTGACATTGAGCATAATTAAAAGAAAAAAAACAAAACAAACAGGTATAACTTTGACTAACCACTAGTGAGAATAGCAGGTCAGTTCCTTACTCTTTGCCCCTTTCATAGAGATCACATCATAATCAGCTTTTATATTCCAACCAGTTTCACTTTACTGTAACCATTTGCAACAAACCAATGAGAAAAGTGCTCATTTTGCCTGATAATGTTTACTAAATTATGTTTCTAAAATGTAGAGCGCAGTATCACAGTAGGCTAAATATCACATAGATCCCCATGATACATAATATTTGTTTTATTCTAAATAATTGAGTTGGTTTGTTAAATTATTGGCTTTCTAAGGATTTGTTTTTTACTCTTTTTTCCTCCCAAGTTACCACTGTATGTAACTTCTCTTATTTTTATCTTTAAAGTAGCAAGTGCTCAAATATAGAAGCTCAATTTTTCAATTAAAAGTGATATTCAATTGAAGGAGGATGCTAATTAGAAATAAAAAACAAATTTGGACCCATAAGTAGACTGAACTACATGAAAAAGTCTTCAGCTGAGACCTGTCTTCTCAAGTCAGTTTTTAGAAAGTAGGTTTCCTGTTCAGTAAAATAAGTAAGACTTAGTCCATATTCATAAACTTATATATTGATAATCTTAATTAATTAGATTTGGGGCAGACATTAAAGATATCCCAGTACAAACTTTTTTTTTTTTTTTTAAAGGGGGAGATTTGAGGGAATTTTTTTTTCTTTTTTAAAAATTATTTATTTATTTATGGCTGTGTTGGGTCTTCGTTTCTGTGCGAGGGCTTTGTCTAGTTGCGGCAAGCGGAGGCCACTCTTCATCGCTGTGCGCGGGCCTCTCACTATCGCGGCCTCTCTTGTTGCGTAGCACAGACTCCAAACGCGCAGGCTCAGTAGTTGTGGCGCACGGGCCTAGTTGCTCCGCGGCATGTGGGATCTTCCCAGACCAGGGCTCGAACCCTTGTCCCCTGCATTGGCAGGCGGATTCTCAACCACTGCGCCACCAGGGAAGCCCCCAGAACAAAATTTTTAAAAGAAATTAATCTCAATGTCAGTACTGAAAGCTCCATCTCCACTTAGTGCAGTGGTCTCTCCATCCCATTCTCAAATGATTTTTGTTAATATGATTAAATATAAAACCGCCAATTATCATGCCATAGACCTGAAAAGGGCCAGAATTCATTTATGTTCTTAGACCCTTAAAATCCCTGAGCCTCTGATTATTCTCTTCTAGAAACATCTCAACTGTTCTAATCAAAGCTCAACTTTGTGAAAAGTTTAGCCAAATAATTCAGTACACAGTCATGAATAGGTTAGATAAATTATTGAAACATTAAGCCTTTACATTTTTTTAACCTTGTTCAAAAATAATGTATTTCAGCCACAGTAAGAGTTAATGTTGCTGATGACTATGAGTACACTCACGTATGAACAGATGAGAGGAAAATGGGGGAAATTATCTCATAGAACTTACGAATAAACATGTGTTTACTTATAGGTACTTTTTAATTTAAAATAAATGAAATTAAATTGGCAAAAGATGTTATAGAAAAGGCACTGAAACTACTTTAGGATCGATGAACTAAATTAAAAAAATATATTTATTAGAAGTTTAGACACTTAGAGAATATTTAGTTTAATTCCTTCATTTTAAATTTGAAGTCCCTGTTGCTCTGAGAAATTAAGTGATTTGCCCAGGACAGCACAGCTAGTTTGCAGTGGAGTTGTACTCCTCACTCTTTCCAGTACAAATGCAAAGAGGTGGGAAGTTTAAAGATATCTACAGGGAGCTTTCTTTATATCCCAGGATCTGTTTGAAAATAGAAATGGATACAGTTTCCTGCAAAGGCCTTTTTCTGCAATGGCTTTTCAACATTCATCTAGTCTGATCACCTATGCATCCCTCAGATTATCATAATTTCTCTTTTCTAGCCCCAAATCAATGATCCTAAAGAGGGAAACTACATAACTTTCAGTTTTAACAAAGGTATTTTCCTATAACTTAGTACAGCAGAGCCTCTGAATTTATCTATGAGCTATATCTTTTTTAAATTTAAAATCTTAAATTAAATTTGGATATATCAATTAAAAAAACACTAATCAAAATAAAGCAAACAAACACATAAGCAAGCATCAAGCCTGTATTCTCCTTTGGTGTGATTTGTTGACACTTACACATCACTAAATATCCCTGAGTTCTGACTATCCATCTAACGTATTTTAGATTTATATTCAAACTTACTTAGGGCCATCATTTGCTGCAGAGAAATTCTTGGGCATCTAAGAAGCATTATTTGTAGGTTTCTTATGACAGGGGCGTTTTTATGAGTGTGATTGTGGAAAGCACTTTACTTCACCTGTGGGAATATTGGCAGTAGGGTGTTCAGTCATTAAATTAAGGAGAACCATATTCCCCTCGGCTCTTTCCTGTGGAAATGAATCTGGCTGTCTGTGTCATACCCTGTTCTGCTTCCCTTGGGTGAATTAATCCATACATAAAACCAAATCTGTGGGGGTGGGTTCTCTCTTATCTCTACTATTTGGATTTTGTTTCAGATTTGGGAAATTGGTTTGATCTATGAGTTTAACTTTCAAGGTCACTATTATTTTTATCTATAGTTCTCAACATTGCTAAAACATAAATCACCCTGTGCAGTTTTTAAAATATCCTATATAGTTCATTACAGTTATTAGTGCATTTTGATCATTAGTTATATGTTAGTAAAATAAAATATTACTTGCATTTAGTTTTATGAAATACTATTCTACACACAATTTAGGATTAAATTTATGCCCTTCATTTTTGACAAATAAAAAAAAAAACTCTGCAATTTTATTCTTTGTATCTTTTAACTTTCATCTCATTCTTACATATTTTTACATATATGGTATGTGTTATTTAAAATATTAATTGTAGAGGTCAATGAATCTGGAAAAGAAAGTATGACATTTAAGGGGGTATTTTTTTGGCATATGCTCACTCAGTTGAACTCTTCTACTTATAGCCTATTTCCTTCTTTCTATAGAAAGAAAAAAAATCACCTTGTCATTTAAAACAAACATTTTTCTGACAGATTTGATGAGTTTCCTTCTTTAATTAATACTTTTGAGATATACCTGTATAAAAAAGAGAGACCAGCAGATGCTCAATAACTTTATTACCTAAAATCCTCAAAATAATGATACTTCCCCTAAACATAAAATGCACATCATATTTTTCAGAGTTAATTTTGTAAGTTAAATCAAGCTAGTAACTAAAGCCATACTTCAGCTCTCCATAAGTAGACATTTACAAACTTCTTTTTTTCATGTTTGGAAGGACATGATTTGTGGGAAATGTTTTTAATCAACTTTAAAAAAATAAAAAGCAAGTATGTTTTAGCCACTTTCCATTAAACAGTATGAAAATGTGTCTCTTCCTTAGTTATGGGTGACTCTAAAATGGCCCCACCTTGACATGTCTGAACTATAACCTCAGTAGGGTTTAATTCTCTTCGTTGTAATATTTCTAAGGTTGGTAATCAAATGAATCTTCCTATTCTTCCAACAGAAAATGTGTTAGTGCTGGTCAAGGTTTACAACTTGTGCTTGTATTGATGAGAGGTCCTGTCAATTCTTAACTGAAAAATAATAACCCTCCATGTCTGTTCTGTGAGTAGGACTCATGTTTCATATTCACTCACCTATCCAAATGTTCACCTGTGTTTCAGACTCACATTTGGATGCCTTGGGGTTTACACAACGAAGATTCACAAAAATTAGGTGATGTGGTGATCATTGGTGGAGGTTGGAATGTCTTATAAGTAAGTATTAGTTTGCTTGTTAGTTATGAATAACACATAAAAGAGTTGGAAAACTGATTTTAAATGTATCACGTGGCATTTATTGCATATAAATTAAATAGTACTGGTTTTTAGAGTATTTTAAGTATATTTTCAAAGCTGTGCATGACAAAAACCATAAGATATTTTGTAAGGTGTTATCTTGTTTTTGGACCAAAAAAAAAAAAAAAGTTTAGATGTTGCTAAACTTACTATCTAAGCTATTCATGGGAGATGGCTATAAAGAGGTTGCTTTTGAAACAGTAAATACTACTTTGGACGTATATTTAGAAAATAGGCACTTTTATTTTGAAAAATTATAGATGATTTCATGTTATAACTGTTCTAACAAAATAAAACTGTTTTGATAAGGTCTTTCAAAACTTTGTATTTATCTGTCTACTTAGGTCTTATAACATTTAAATTTATTGAGAACAGAAAAAAATGATAATCCTGTATTTACAAATAAAGAAACTAAGATTAAAATGATATAGCAGATAATTAGAAATCATTTTCATATCAAAATACTAAGAGGGAATTTTTGAAGTAATAAAATGTAATGTGTTGACAGATCAATTTTCATCATTTTTCCCTTTTTAAAACCACCACAAATGAGAAATAAAGTGAAGTAACATGTAAGACACTGCCTATGCTATATAAGAATACAGCAAACAGTGAGACCTAGCTCACTCTGAGCTTGTGTAACTAGGTGTTCACTAAAGCAATGCAACTTTATTTAACATGTCTCATTTGGAAAGCCTTACATGTTAAATTATATAATTAGGCAAATAATTAAAAGAAGAGAAAGGAGAAGTAGATATGCAAATTAAAAACCAAACATTTAAAATACAGAATGTAAGTGCCTAATTCAGAGTTTAACTGTTATTGATCATAAGATTCTGAACCAATATAAAGAACATAAAATGCTAGATATTAAAAAGAACACTAATAATAAGAAAATGTCGGCCAATATTACTTTCATCCTTTTTTTCTGTACCAGTGATTTTTTTTTTACACACCCCAGTGCCTTATTGAGTCAGTGTCATATCCTGTGTAACTGCATGATACATTTTTTTATTTGGTTCCACGGGATGTAACACTGACATTCTGATTTCACAGAGAAGATATGGATTCATAACAAAGGGCTTAAAATTAGGGTGTTCTTTCCCCCTATCAGTATTGCAATTACAGATGACACAGTTTTCAGAACAAAATTATCCGTAGTTTAATTTGATTCTGTAACATGTTTAGAGGTTGAAATTTAGGTTCACTGATAAAGTAACTTCTTGTGGATGAAACTTCAAAGATGAAGAGACAGATAAAACTCCCGGGCGCTATCAATACAGAGCAGGTACAAATGACATAGATCTCAGGCTGGAATCTTGAAAGGGACAAGGCGCTATCCTCAAATCTCTTACTTGGGATCACACTCCCTTTACTTAACGTGATGGTGGCCACATTTTCTTGCTTATCTAGTAATATATTTTTATTTGTTGAGAACAAATTTTAATGATACCACCTTGTGGTAGTGGGGAAGCACATTTTTCTCTGCTACTGATTATGAAAAGATAGAGTAGAAGAAGGTAGAGAGCAGGGTGGGATTTGAGTGACTCAATAATTGTATCCCAATTGAATAGCCAGCCTCTGACCTTCAGGTGCATCAAGGAAGGATGAAGTAGACTGTCTACTTAAGCCTGAAGACTCCCCTAGCCTCTGGGCATGAAAGGCCTTACAACACAATCATCAAAGGGCTGGTGAATGTTGAGAAGTTGAGGGTGGGAAGGATCATCAGGAGAATCATCAAATAAGCCACTTCCTTTCTTATGTTTTCTGTCTAGATTCTGATCTGTAGGACTCTAGGAAATTCGTACTCAACTTGTCTCTGTGAATACACTGAATTCAACTGTTAGAAGAAAAACACTCTGAAAGCCATAATGAGTCTTCGTTTGATTACCATGTTTTGGTGCTATTTTTTCCTGCCTCCTAAAATCACTTTACATTTGCATGATGCCTTAGAGCATTGAGGAGTGGTCATGGGCATGGTGATTTCACAAAATCCTTGTAAAACACAGAAAGATGCTTGTAATTATTCCCATTTATGCATTGGAAGAAGGTAAGCAAAGGAGGCTTAGAAAATCATGCAATTTCTCACAAGGTTTTCTGATGCTGATCCAGAGCTTTTTCAACAAGTCTATTCCGTTTCTCTAAAAACAGGCATTTCTCAGTTCTGTCCTTGACCAGATGTTCTTCTCTTTCTCAGTTTTCTGCCTTGGAGATCTCACCTCTTAGGAGCTCAGTTCTGACTTTCAGTGTATCTCATTTGATGGTCAATAGTAAGATACTTTCATCAATACATTTATTTATTTAACTTTTATTTAACTTGTAAATATGCTGTGCAGACAATAAGTATGTTCAAGCAAGTATGAATTATATAATTTATATCTTCCTCTTGCTTTGCAAACAGTGGGTACTTAATTTAAGCACCAGTGAGCAATGTTGTTCTACTTAATGGTCATCATAAAATAAATGCGGTCCTTAAGAGGTTTAACTGGAAATGTCCACTAAATAGGATTTGTAACAGCAGAAGTTATCACATTTCTCATACAGTCATGAATGTAGAGAGAGGAACTATACTCAGACTCCAAAAAGGGATGAAGCTATATTTCACGGTGTAAACCAAGCTTAGGGTTGTTTTCTTAAAAAAATAAATAAATAAAGCTTTAAGACTGTAGGAAAACTATATTATGAATCTGTTCTTAAGAAACAAGGCATCCACAGTCAAATACATTTGGCAGTGAGATTAAAAATAAATAAATAAATAACAAAGATGCACCTTCAGGCTTTGTAAAAATGCAACTTACCGCTTAAAGAGGGAGGTGATTATTATTCAACCACCCACATGACTGGCTTCCTTAATAACATTCCAACTACCCTGGTTTCAGTCAGTTTTCTTTTACTCATATAATTGCCCCTACCTTCCACATTTCCCTGTTTTTTCTTCACTAGTTCTTCACTGAAATTCAGCATAAGACCCATTTCTTCCAAGTGCCCTCAATTTGATCACACTTGGCCAATAGCAAACATTTTTTCACTTTGCTTATCTACCGCACTGATGCATGTTATTTACATCATAATGTTGCAATTGCCTAATTCTTCCTCCAGGTATATAAAATAAATGTATATCTTCTATCCCCTACAACACTGTATGCTCCTCCAGAGATTCTAGTTATTTATTTTTATTCCTGAGGACTTGGGTCAGTGTGAGGACTAGAGAAGATGCTTCAGAAATGATTGGTGGATTAATGCATGTGCAAATAAATCAACCAATAAGGAACGACTAGATACAAGAATATTTGCATGGACAGAAAAAAATGTAAAGAACTGAGTTGGAGTGGTGAGTGTTGTTAATTATCTCAGCACCGGCTGGGTTGCATTAAGACGAGGAGGCTGGTGTGTGTTAGGACCTGGTAAAGGAGTATTTCCTAATTCAATCTACCCATCAGCAATCAAGGAAGGAGACTGCTTAATTTGTGATGAAGTATTGAAAGGGACGTTGCTGGATGTCTAAAGATAGGGAAATCCTGGTCTATGAACTCACAGACTCTTTGGTTTGCTAAAAAGAATTAGTGTTGTGGAGAAAGGAATGTAGAAGGGACAACCCTTCCACTTATATCTGAAAAGTTAAGTACACAAACTTAACACAGTTTCCGATAAAGGAGTTTGCCTCTCTCTCTTTTCGTGAATTCCTTTGAAATTGAGAGACAACTGCAAATTATTTCTACTTCAACTAACTAACCAAGGCATGTTTCTGTTGTCAAAGAAAAGCATAAAGGCTAAAAAAAAAAGAAAAGAAAAAAGAAAAAAAGAAGGAAAATAAAAAGAGTGTTAGGTGTAGAAGCCTTTTGTGTTTGCCGTGAGGAAGGAAATAAAGCTAGTAGTTAATGTCACTCAGTTTCAGTGTCATCATCAAGCATTCATTTGTTAGTGTTCCTGTGTTAGGTCCTGTACAGAGTAAATTATGAAGCCATGACTCATTACTACTAGCTTATAATTAAAACATTACACTAAAAAGCTTATGGCAAATTTGCAGAGTTAAACAGTGAACAGATACAATAGGTAAAGTGCTTAAGCGGGTGAGTGCATTCTAAGAAATGATGATTGACACAGAAACAGCAGAATTTGTATTTTCAGTTGGTGAGGTCAAGTGGAAATCGCTACCTTTCTCCCCATGAGTCAAGGGAAGTTTAATTTGTGGTTTGGCACCTCCTCCTGCCAGATCTCTAAGTAACTCCATGTGAAGCCTGGAAAAGAACACCCTTCAAAGAAGCTCAAAGATCTCAGTGGTGTGTCATGGACACCACGAACATTGGTGCAGGGGACAAAGCAGGAAATCTCTCCAAACTCATGGCAGGGAAAGGCTTTCTATAGCTTGGGTGCTCTTGAAAAACCCAGGGCTTTAATAATTGGTCATTGGACATGTGAAAGAATCTCTAAAGTTTTTCTAACTCCTAAAAGTAATTTCTCAAGATGATGTAGTTATATCCCTTTCATTTCAGAGGAGCGTGATGGGATCTATGTCTCCACCCTGTGTCTTCTCTCCCCTGTCCTGCAGCCTCACCCCTTGTTGTTGGGGGGTAGCTAATATCTCAGTATTTCAAGATTGAAGCACTTTTTTAAAAATCAGAATAAATTCATTCATGAGTAAAGCTTAACATCTGCTTGATAGTCAAGATCACCACGTATTTTGGGCACTGCATACTGGCAGTACACTAGTTAACTTTCTTAGCTGAAGCTGGTTTCATGTCAATACAGATATATAACAGATTAGTCCAGCGTTAATTTCATATATGAAAGATTATTCCGGATTCCATTTAAAAGGGAAAAAAACCGTGAGAAAGTCCACTTTTGAGCTATTAGTCAAGAACATCAAAGTCAAAAAATACTGCATTGGAACTTAGTGGATAATACAGTTTTAATCGCTCAGAGCCACACCAGTTCCCCTTTTAGCTCACATGCCACATCCTCTTATTTTGGTCCAGATTTTATAAGGAAATTAAAGTGCCATACTGGGAATAGGCCATATCAAGAGAAATAGATGCAATGAATGTCTCCAGATAAAAAACAATTAAGGATATTAAATTGATTAAAGTAGATCAAAGGGAGTTAAAATAAAAGAGATAAAGAAAAACAATATTCCCAAGGATGAATAATTTGGGAGTGAGTCGTGATAGCCCTGGAGGAAGGAGAGTGGGTGGTACCATGATAAAGAGAACTTGACATAGTCAGATCTCCAATAAATGTGCCGCAAATCGTTCCAGATTAGTTAGAAATCTGACATTGATGTGGCTTATTTCTCATGATATCCCAAAGTAGATGGGTGCTGTTATCTCCAATCTCCCTCTCTCCCTCTCTCTCTCACACACACATACACACATACAGTGTTTCTAAGACAAAAGTAAGTTATGCTCCTTCTTAAGTCATAGGAAAATTAGCAGAGGAAATGGGGCAAGAACTCATGAAAGTACTGAGACCACTCTGTATCTAAACTGAGAAAAATTGAGTGAACATTAGTTATTAGCAGTAGATACATATTTTATTGTGAACCCCAAGTCCACATAAAATTACCCCTCACTGGGATTTTTGGAGACTCCTTGTCAACTGTTGATCAACTATCTTAAGTTCTAAGCTATCATTAACAGTCCATTAGTTGCCATTGTTGCTATTATTATTATGTGTGAGGGGATTACTGCTGGATAATGACCCAATTAGATAAACAAATGGCTACTGTCCACAGGAAGCTGTGTGAAAAGGGACATAGCGTGAAAATCAAGAATGATCCCTTGGATTTGATCCTTGTAGACAAGGTGCTACCTACAAAGTGTCTTGTTCCAGTCATCGCCCTCAGTGATCAGGAGTCCCTACATGCACCTTGCACGGCAGCCCCAAGGCTTGATATCTGTTCTTTGGAGCTTATGCTCCCTGCAGCCGGGACATAGTGTTCCAAGGAGTCCTGCCGTGTACCCTACTGGTATTAAGGTTGGTTGGATATGGGTGTTTCAGTGAGGCTCAGGGGGAATTCTGGACACGTGGGTTTTGTGGTCACATGCCCTGGGTTGGGGGCAGGAGGAATTGCCACCCTATTACTTTCTGGTGGAGCACATTTGTATGGCTGGTTAAAATATGGCAAGTCACTGGGCACATAATTTTCTCTCCGATCTAAACAATATAATTTAAGAGAAAAGCCTTGATGACTGTAGAGTTTGTATTTTAAGTACTCATATCTGCTGAAGAAAGATTTCTTTGTACTGGAGGATGTCATGGATATTGTCAACGTGCAAATCAGTGGTAGAAATGCCTAGCAATTACTTAAAGGGAAGTATGTTCTCATTTCACTATGAATTTTGTCAGCTTTGCTCTAAAAAGCAGCCTTGCATCTGCTAGAACCACCTATGTGCAATTATTTAGCAAATACGTTGGTTTTTTAAACCACCTCTTGTCTGGAAATTCTTCCATGCTGGGACTTTAAATTTTACACACATTATAAAATTTAACTCTTTCAAGGTGAATATTTTCTCCAAATCATTTATGAAGAAATTGAAGCTTTAGAATACCTGAAACCTTTGCTTCTGCAAAAATGTTACTTTGCTAAAATATCTCTGAAAAGTTGATGTTTCCTTAAAATAGGAAATAGGGCTTTCCTTGTCAGCTTGTTAATGGAAAAGCTAGGATGCAAAC
This sequence comes from Balaenoptera borealis, assembly GCF_965194805.1. NCBI lineage: Eukaryota > Metazoa > Chordata > Mammalia > Artiodactyla > Balaenopteridae > Balaenoptera > Balaenoptera borealis. Next base: position 162,344,639 of record NC_138866.1, on the reverse strand, counting down.
CCAGATCTATCTATTTCATGCTTAAGGTGAGCAAAGGATGGGTCGTGGTATAAGGGGCCATATCAGAAGTGCCAGACTAAGTTGCTCTTGCACAAAATAAATGCCCCTGTAGTAATTTGAGGTAACAAGGCACACTCTGACCTCTCCACTCTCCACCTGTCCTTAGTCGCACTGCTAGCCATCCATACTTTCTTCCTTCTCTGTCCTGCTCAGCGCACCTTTCTCCAACTGTCCTGCAAGGTATTCATACTCTGATGTTCTCTTCTTTAGTCCTAGCACCATTTGACCTATTGACCACTGCTGGAAATAATTGTGGATCTAGAGTTGCGATTTTTTTTGGTTATTGCTAAGGATGAAATCTCTGAGAGCCAACTTCCAGAGTTTGAAATTGGTACAGATTTGAGCCCCTCATACATGGCCTGAAGTACCTGGATTCACACTAATGCCCAAGGGCCAGTGATGGTTTATAATCTCTCTTGGTGATCAACTTCTGTTTACGCTTGATGTTTTTTTTGCAGGAGATTGAGTTACCAAATCCATGGGGCTATTTGGCTCTATTCTTGCATAAATTTACTTTTTTATTTAACTGATTGCTTTCCTAAAGTTTGGAACTTTAGCAAGAAAGCCTTAATATCTTTGTATTTCAAACCCCTAAGAGAGTACCTGAGACAGGAACTTGCTTCGTAAATTTTAGTGACTAAATAGATCAAGTTGTAAGACATCTACCTTCAGTTCCCTGGACTGCTCTTGCATTCTTAAAGCCTTGCACTTTAACAGTTCTTCAGTTGTCTACTTCAACATGCTTAGAAAGTAAATCAGCAAATCTATGTATATGCTCCAGCATCTGTGCCAGGTTTCAAGGTTTTCTGATTAAAAGCAATACATCACACAATCTTTCCTTGGTTTTACCATGGATGGCCTTACAAACTGACAAGTTGAGACTCACTGTTCTATTTTAAGAAAGCATCCATTTTTCAGAGATATTTTAACAAAGTAATAGTTTTACAGAAGCAAAATGTTTAATTATTATTTTTTGACTAATGGTATTTCTTAAAACTGTGTTCCTGAAGAGCTAAGGATATATTGATATGTTTATTTACATGAATTGAATGTAAAAGTCTTCAGGAAAAGGAGAAGAGGCTAGAGGATTTATTAATGAGAGGGAGGGAAGGGAAAGAAAGTGGAAGCCTGAACCAGAAGTCACTAAATGGTAAATATCAAATAGCATATTGAGAATGGAACAATGTCAGAAAAAATTAGATAGTGTTGGAACAATGTCATCCATCAGTAGACAGTGCTGGTCATCCTATAGCCACTTAGAAATTTTATTTAATTCGATTACTACCATGACCGTTAATGCCATTATTTCTCTACTGTTGTTGTTACTTCTACCACCACCATGACAGCTAACGTGGCAGTCCTCACTGTGCTAGGTGTGTTATATTCATCTTGTCAATTAGTACTTGTGATGTATGGATTATCATCTGCATTTTGCAAAGGAGGTTTTTGGAACCCTCTTAAAGTCACAAAACATCAGGCTGGGATTTGAACCCAGGTTGGCCTTAGAAGTGATTGTTCTTTCCACTATGTCAGAAAAATTACAAACGTGACATTTTTACCCCAGTTTTCACTTTCAGTTCTTTTCCCCTCTACCGTGCCAAAACATAGTGCAACTTTCATTTTTTTCTAGTGGCTATTTTTTTAAAAATTTCCATCTTATCAAAACCTAACTTCAGAGTGTATGAAATCAGTTTTACTCAGTATATGTGTCGAAAACACCATATTCCATGTATATATTCAGATAATGAATTAATAAATAGAAAGAACATAAGATTTAGGGTTGTAAAGACTTGGGTTAAAAAATTCTAAACTTCGTATTATTTCTAGGAGAAAGGCTCAGCCTCAATCCCCATATTTGTACAATGAGACCAGATGCATTTGCTCTGCCTGCCACATGGGGAGATTGTAAGGAAAAAATGAAATCTCATATATGAAAGTGATATTTTATTGGACAAAGCTATGAAATATTGTTTTTGCATTGGCTTATTTAAAACCAGTGGTTACCTATGGGCTGAAAGGCTTTAACATTATTGAATTTCAGCCCTTAATGAATAGGTGAGGAGAGTATCTTAGGTCAAAAGGAGTCGTTCCTGATACTTGGAATCACAACAAGTGCTGTTTGCCTCTCCCAAGTACACAGAAGCAGAACTGTTCATTAGCCAGAACAGGATGCTTGCAGTGAGGACTGTGGCAGTTGGCGCCAGTGCCCCCCCTCTGCCACGTCACGGCGACGGTGAGCGTTAAGTGTGCATACTGGGTATGCTGTGTGTGGTGGCATGTCCCGAGGATCCGCACGTTAGTGTTCTACTTCCATACCTGGGAGACCCGGTGAGAATACAGGTTGGCAGAGCCCCCTCTAACTGTTGAGAGGTTAAGAGCAATAGACTCAGCTGGAAGGATCTTTAGAAGGGGAACTCTCAACACCAGTAAATTAAGAGTGACTTTCAGAGCTGTTTCTATTTCAGGACTCATCGTTTGGGGGCTTCTGTACAGTGTTTAGACTCCTTAACTGCAGGATCCAGGAATCTACAAGTTACATACTAGGTATACTAAATTGACACCTTTATTGGAGAGTGGATGTGTGTATCTGCACTAAGTTCTACAGATATAAAAGTTACAAATAAAAAGAAGTGTCTGCACGGTTATAACACTGTAAATCTCTTATTACAACTATAGCTGTCCATCAGTAACTTTCATTTATATGGGGAAATTTTTAGACGCTCAAGATAACCGAATCTGGATCAAAAATGAAAGGAAAAACATAAACACTACTCTTATCAGAAAAAAGGATAAGGACAGCTACAAACAGTGCACAATCAGATTAGCAGTATTTTCTAGGAAAAAAATGAAAATGCCTGTAAAGCAGTGGAAACTTAGGGCAATCACTCTACTGCCCACTCTCATTTCCCAGTCATGTTGAGCCAGTGGAATTCCTCTCTCTTTTCTCTCCCCCGTCACATCTCAACATCTCTGTTGACTTTTCCACAAACAAAAGACGCACGTAGTTCACTGGCATCTGGAGGGTTCCTGGTAACACCTAGGCCCCTCTTCTCCAGGCTTTCAAATGTGTAAAGCTGTTGTGCATTGTATAGACCAGGAGGAGATGCCAGCTATGAGAAAGCTGGAGTCAGAGTCAGGAAGCTATGAAGATTCGTGAAATCTGAATGTGCTTGCACAGATAATCCCGATGAAGAAGAAATGGTGCCCACAGCATTATAAACTTGCTGCTGTAGTCCCTGGCCTCAGAATTCTCCCTCTTTCTCCACATTCGGCTCTTTTTTCTAATCATTTAAAACTGTTGCCTCTACTCCTGTACAGTATCTTTAATCTCTGACATCACAGTACTTCACCTTTCCATGGGTCAAGAGCCCAGGCGTGCTGCAGCTGAGCCCACTGCTCAGGGTCTCACAAGACTGCAGCTAAGGTGTGGGTCAGGCTGCATTCTCATTTCAGCCTCCTTCAGGTGGTTGATAGTTCCTTGGAGGTGCGGCACTGAGGCCCTCAGCCCCTAGAGACCACGCCTCCCATAGAAAGTTCACAACATAACTGTTTGCTTCTTCAAGGCCTGGGGAGAGTGTTTCTTTACTCAGAAAGGTCCCAGTCCCTCTTCTAAGTGCTCTCAACATTAAGTCGGGCCCGCCTTGGATAGTCTCCCTTTTGATTCATTCCACATCAACTAATTTGGGACCTTAATTTCATCTGCAAAATCCGTTCACCTTTGCCATACAATTAGAGTAGCACCCATCATATTCACAGCCCTCCCTCAGCCCATACACACTCAAGGGAAGGGGATTATACAGTTTACCAGGTGGTGGGAATTTGGGTTTCATTTTAGACTTCTGTCTACGCAGTCCACTTTCTAGACCCCAAGATGTACATCCCTTTCCCATGCAAAATACATTCACCCTCTCCCAAGTCTCCCATTAGAGCAACAGCTCAGGGCTTCTGGTAATCTGTGAAGTATACGTCCTCAGATTTCCTCTTCCTCTCTGCACTCGTGATGCTAAAGAGATAAGACACTTGTCCCTTACATATTATTATTATTATTATTATTTTTAATGTACAATTCAGGGATATGAAACCCAAGGAAAGACGAGTATCTCAACACACAGAACTCTAGAGTCATCTAACTCCAAGTGTACCAGTTAATTCTCCCCTCAGTGTCAAGGTACTACTCCACATAAACACTTTCCTCATTTGCGATCACTGTTCCTCTCTCCAAAACCTCGAGAGAACATAAAGCCATTGGGTAGAAAACAATATGGAAATGGTTTACTACTGGTAATTTACTGTAATTCTTTGAATAAATATAGGAAGAAATATTTTAATACTTAAATATTTAGAAATATTTTAAAATATTTTCAGTGGTCTGTTATTTTCTGAATTTAAAAAAAAAAAAACCTTACTTTTATAAAACCTACACATTTCTTCATGTAATCCCAGCAACTTTAATCAAAATACTATCCCGAGATGTACAAACACTTTATAAACCCAGCTATAGGTTAGTCAAGAAATATTTCTTAAATTATATCTCTGATCATGCAAGCAACTTGAATGGGACTGAGATTCAGAAGCATTTTGATTTATTTTTGCTAACTTAGATAGGCCAGTGATAATTAAGATAGTTATTTCTGGGTCCTCCAGCATGGAGGGGTTGAGGCAAATAGGCCACAGAAAATTCCAGGGTCTCAATTACTTCATTGCATCTGTTTAAAAATTAGACATCGTTTTATTAAACTCGTTTAGAACCTCCAAGGACAATAATGATACATATGACAGAGGTCACTTCTTCTTGATTATCATCTTCTGAGATGTTATTTATACTAGCTAATGTAGCATTCAGTATGTCTGAATAAAAAGCTCACTTCAAAACAAAACATGTAGATTTTAGTCCATCCATTTTTATCACATCTCATATTTTTTTATTTTGTATATAAGATATGAAATTCTTCCTTGGACATCAAGTGACAGACTTTCAGTCACAATCATAATTTAAAAACTAAGGGTGTTTTCTCGCTGATTGAACTTACATGTTCCACCATAGAATTTTATACGAAATAAAATGGATGACTAAATTAAATGCATTCTAATGAACCCAAGTATCATTAACATCAATTTATTTATGTATTGAGAAATACATTGAAAAAGTGTTGCCTAGTTTTAACTACTTTTTTTTCAAATTATTAGTTTTTAAATATTTATGTATTTATTTGGCTGCACTGGGTCTTAGTTCCGGCATGCGGGATCTCTAAGCTGCGGCATGTGGGATCTAGTTCCCTGACCAGGGATCGAACCTGGGCCCCCAACACTGGGAGTGTGGAGTCTTAACCACTAGAACACCAGGGAAGTCCCTAGTTTTAACTACTTTTAAGGAGATTCCTGAAGAGTGTGAGTGAGAGTGTCTGTGTGTGTTTATGATTTCAGTATCGTTATATACATATATACATATGTGTACATATATACCACAATGATACTTAGTACCTTGCATCTAACACATATTTATCCCTAAATCTTTTGGTTTGTAAACTCACATTTCTAGTTTCTACAATTTGATTATATTTAACCATCACTACTAACCTTCTTCCATAGCCATTTCAATGTGCTTGAAATTCTAAAATTTCTCTCCTTCGTTTTCCTCTTTTAGAAAAACGTGGTGGGACAATCTATTGAATAGCAAGCAATACAGAAGCTGCTCTATGACACCACTGTCCCCAAATTATAATATGACCTTTAAAATACCTTTTATTTAGAGTCAGGCTCTAGCCTGTGTTCCGGCCGACACACCAGGAAATTGCCTATATGCAGGTCCATTAGACAGAGGAAGAAAATAACTGATGTTTCCAAGGGTGGTACTCCTAGAACAGGTGATACAGCCCTTTAAGGCAGGAGCTATCTCTCTTTAACCCAGTACAGAAAATATTTGGTGTACCTTGTAAACAAATAATTTAGATGATGGATGAGACTGCACTGTTAGGAATTTGTGTCATTAGAAGATGGGGCCACAGCAAGACAAGATGTAAAGCTTAACTGTCGTTGTTCCTCTTCTGGAAAAATACTGGCTCCCCTGCTAGTAACAAGGGCAGTGCCTTTCTGAATGAAAGTTAAATTTATGTTGACTCTTTTTCTTTATTATTATGATTATAATGATCATTTTAGATGTTGTTAGTATTTTTATCCAGAGACATTTGTATGGGACCATGGCTGCCTCATGGTGTTTACCTCTCATCGGTAGTAGAAACTGAGCAGTATGTGAGTTTAAAGAAAAGGTGAAAGCTTTCTAGTTATTGAAACACTGCAAATCATTCCATAGTCTTGTTGCTTCAACAGTTTTAACTGAAAATACCTGCAGATTGGTTTGCACTGCCTAGCTCGTTCCCTGATTAGCAGGATTCTCCTGCAGGCAAACACCTGCATAATCTTACCAGCTGGCCCAGGCAGGTGAGAGTAGAAAAGCCAACGTGTACTCTGCAAAAAGACCCCAAACAAACTCTATCTTATTGTTTCCACAACCATGCATGCAGATTTGTTATATATTGCAAGTGGAAAGTGGGATCAAGCACTTTCATATATTTCTTCCTGGAAAGTCAAAGGTAACCTAAATGCATTGCCAGAAGATCATTTAAAATATTAATAAAAAATCAGCTACAGATTTGAAGAAATGAGTGGATTTTTCCAATTTGACAGCTTATCAGTAAGTTGTCGTTTAAAATGTTTTTACCCTGGGAGTGTACCTCAGTGATGATAGCCATGTATAATTCATAAAGGAAAATAGATTTAAATAAGCCTGCTCAGTAGTTCCGGGTGTGAAAATTCAACAAGCTAGTTTCTTTTCACTGTGCCTGCAGTCACTTTTCCTCCTTCAAGCTCCCACATTCCACATTGTATTTACTTTTTTTGTATTTCGGATCATAATATAATTTGTTTCCAAATGTACATTTAAAGAAGGCAACTTTGAGTGACATAAGAACAGCTCTGTAAATGAAAAGTAGGATGGTATTTTCATGTAAATCACATTTTATAAATATTTAAATTACTTTCTTTTGCAGAATAAAAGTGTATGAATACACTTTACATTTAAGCTACAAATTATTCTGAAGGAGTTTTACCTTGTAGAGTTATTGTTCACAACAATGTATATTAAATTTTTTCTGTTCTTACATAATTCTTCAAGACTTTTTACTGACTGAGGTCATGAGAAGGCCAGAGATAATCCGTCTGAACTTGATAAGAGTGTCATCACGCTTAATAACTAAATGGTTTTTCATGCATCCTCAAAATCTTAAAATTTGAGACAGAGTGAATATCAAAGCC